>NW_025963813.1:16259729-17459729 GCF_023055435.1 Haliotis rufescens
ACTGGAATTATTTAATGTCAGACATTTTACGGAATACCTTGAAGTTTACATTACTGACAAACCTGGGGTAACTGGGTATCCCCAGGGTTCTAGTTTGTATTGAATGAATGTCAAAGGGCAATTTGCAAGAAAAATAAACTCCCTTATATTTATAGCTGTGACAACAGCCAAGTCCCTCCCTTTATAAAGTACTCTTCGCGCTTTGCTAATGCACGTCCGTTTTTAAAACAACTGCTTTTGAAATTTAGGTGTTAACATTTGAACAAGATCTGACTTCGTAATCCAGGTAACACTCGACATCATCACACGTCCATCATCAAATATACACCTAGAAATTAATTAAGCACCCCCAGACAAAATAAAGAACAGTGATATACCCGTTTATAAAAGTTCTAGTCTCATGATACTCATTCACAGAATGGCTGTCGAACTCGAGTATTGTCATGACAATAATTGTCAGTGTCGGCAAAACACAGAACTTGAAGCATGATACCTCGAGTTTCAGGAAAAGTAAGAGTATATAAAGCCATGGCCACCCCGGTAGACAAGTGTACAGGAAGACAGAGATCTAGCAAGTCTTGTGAGGCGACAACCCTTTGCTACCAGTAAAGCTCTGAAATACAATAGCTTTTCAACAGGCATCTGTCTACCCGAACTGACCGAAACCGGCTAAAATCATTTGGGCTGAAGTCACAAGACGGTTTCACTCGCTTCTGATTTTCAGAATTGTGATTTTCTTTGTAAGATATAGCTATGAACGTTTTGGACAGTTATGGTCGTTCATACTTGATCATGGAACTTCCCAGATCCATACTTTTCGTGGTTAACAATTTTGCCCAATTACAGTACTATCGAAACTGTGTTATTTATGCTATTAAAATATTGAACATGTGCCCCATTCAGTGTTTTCATTGGTCAATAGTCTCATCTTACACAAGACACTTATATCTCCACCATAGTTCAGACTTGACGCGAATGATACCATGATGTTGAACAGACATGGTCGCAAAGCCAGGGGGTGCTTAATTAATGTTTAGGTGTATAATAACACAAATATCTTAACAACATCTGGGTGCAACTGTATGCCTCCTTCACACCTACACTCTGTTTCTTTTGCCAGTTAGTTAATAAAGACTCGTATACCAGCACAACTTAGTAATTTTTTAAAAGCAGTAAAATTATGACATATGCCTGTGTTTCAGCACGGCGTGCTGCTGGCGACTGACAACGCCTGTCTCCCCACGCGACACCAGCTGCTGAGCGAGGATATCCGACACCATGGCTACTCCACTCACCTGGTCGGCAAGTAAGACACGTGACTAACAAGTGCCCCTAACTGGTCATCTAATATCAGTTCCGAAATGAACATAAGTGCTCGTAAAGATCTAAATGAATTTAAACGAATCTAGATTTTTAAACGAATCCAGGTTGTGTTGTTTTTGCCAGAGTCCATATACCATATCTCTGGTTTCCATATATCATATCTCCGGTTTCCATATACCATATCTATGGTTTCCATATACCATATCTCTGGTTTCCTCGTACCATATCTCTGGTTTCCATAAACCATATCTCCGGTTTCCATATACCATATATCTGGTTTCCATGTACCATATCTCCGGTTTCCATGTACTATATTTCCGGTTTCCTTAAACCTTATCTCTGGTTTCCATATCCTATTTCTCTGGTTTCGCAAATGTTCAAAAAAAAATTCGTTTCGTCTTGCAATGTTTCGTTTCGGCGCAACGTGTTGAGGGCTGACACTATTACTGCACGCTCGTCTTCTATCACGTCCTCTATCACGTCCGCTATCACGTCCTCTATCGCGGAACTCGCTCTTTCCTCAGATGGCACCTGGGGTTCTGCAAGTGGGCGTGTACTCCCACCTACCGTGGGTTTGACACCTTCTTCGGGTACTACTCAGGGGCCCTCGACTACTACACCAAAACATGTGAGTTGCACCATGTGAGTTATTATACATGTATGTGAGTTCCACAATGTGACTTATATGTCAGTCACACAATGTGACTTATATGTGAGTTCCACAATGTGATTTATATATGAGTCCCACAATGTGACTTATATGTGAGTCCCACAATGTGACTTATATGTGAGTCCCACAATGTGACTTATATGTGTGTTCCATCATGTGAGTTATATGTGAGTTCCACAATGTGACTTATATGTGAGTTGCACAATCTGACTTATAAGTGAGTTACACAATGTGACTTATATGTGAGTTCCACAATGTGACTTATATGTGAGTAACACAATGTGACTTATATGTGAGTTGCACAATGTGACTTATAAGTGAGTTACACAATGTGACTTATATGTGAGTTCCACAATGTGACTTATATGTGAGTTCCACATTGTGACTTATATGTGAGTCCCACAATGTGACTTTTATGTGAGTTACACAATGTGACTTATAAGTGAGTTACAAAATGTGACTTATATGTGAGTTGCACAATGTGACTTATACGTGGGTTCCACAATGTGACTTGTACGTGAGTTGCACCATGTGAGTTATGATACATGTATGTGAGTTCCACAATGTGACTTATATGTGAGTTCCACATTGTGACTTATATGTGAGTCCCACAATGTGACTTATATGTGAGTTCCACAATGTGACTTATATGTGAGTTGCACCATGTGAGTTATGATACATGCATGTGAGTTCCACAATGTGACTTATATGTGAGTTGCACCATGTGAGTTATTATGCATGAATGTGTGTTCCAAAATGTGACTTATATGTGAGTCCCACAATGTGACTTATATGTGAGTTGCACCATGTGAGTTATTATACATGAATGTGAGTTCCACAATGTGACTTATATATGAGTTGTACCATGTGACTTATATGTGAGTAGCACCATGTGACTTAAATATGAGTTGCACCATGTGACTTATATGTGAGTTGCACAGTGTGAGTTATTATACATGTATGTGAGTTCCACAATGTGACTTACATGTGAGTCTCACAATGTGACTTCTAGGTGAGTTGCACAATAAGACTTATAAGTGAGTTGTACAATGTGACTTATGTGTGAGTTACACAATGAGACTTGTATGTGTGTAAATCCATGTGACCTACATGTGAGTTGCACAATGTGACTTAGTATACAAGTTTGTGAGTTCCACAACGTGACTTATATGTGAGTTCCACAATGTCACTTATATGTGAGTTCCACAATGTGACATATATGTGAGTTTCACCATGTGAGTTGTTAAATGTGAGTTCTACAATGTGACTTATATATGAGTTCCACAATGTGACATATATGTGAATTCAACAATGTGGCTTTTATGTGAGTTTCACCATGTGATTTATATGTCAGTTGCACAATAAGACTTATATGTGAGTTGCACAATAAGACTTATATGTGAGTTATGATACATGTATGTGAGTTCCACAATGTGACTTATGTGAGTTACACCATGTGGGTTATATGTGAGTTCCTCAATGTGACTTATATGTGAGTTGCACCATGTGAGTTATTATACATGTATGTGAGTTCCACAATGTGACTTATGTGAGTTACACCATGTGGGTTATATGTGAGTTCCTCAATGTGACTTATATGTGGGTTGCACCATGTGAGTTATTATACATGTATGTGAGTTCCACAATGTGAGTTATTATACGGGAGTTCTACAATGTGAGTTATTATATATGACTTACACAATGTGAGTTTAAGCATGCAAGAAGTAGCATGTTAGTTAAATATGCTGACAGTTTGTAACTATCCACTTCAACATGATAGACCTGAAACAGAATTGCCATTCGTAGGTCCAGACTACTGCCTGATTGTGACGACGCAACAGAAACCCCAATGAGAAGGAAATGATTTATTGAAGAATCATTTTGACTTTCAAATTTTGACATTTAAGAAAGCAACACCTGTGGTTAAAAAGACCCATTGAAAAGAAACCACACCCGTGAAGATCCGGGTTAGAATAGATCTTCAGCAGCCCATGCTTGCAGTACAAAGCGATAGTGCTTGTAGTTAGAGGCGACTAACGGGATCGGGTGGTCAGGCTCGCTGACTTGGTTGATATAGTCATCTTATCCCAATTGCATGGATCGGTGCTCATGATGTCAATCACTGGATTGTCTGGTCCAGACTCGTTTATGGACAGATCGTGAATAGCTGGAATATCGCTGAGTGCGCCGTTAAACAACAGATAAACAATCAAAAGAAACAAAAGCGTTATCTTACACTAATGGGTTATTTCTTAAATGATGCAAAACGTGTTTGCTGCAGATGTATCCGAGTACACCAGGCACCCCAACCTGGATCTGCGTGACGACATCCACCCTGCCTGGACGTATTCCCACAACACCCCCTACTCCACAGTAGCTGCACTATTTAGATACTTTAATCCGACAAGGACCTATTATATTCACTGTTGTTTAAATTAATTTGAATATTTATTTTTTTTGAAAAGAAATTGGTGATTAATCGAAATAATATAGTGTTTAAGTAATGTTCGATGGAAGCCAGTTCAAATGTATTCACTTATTAAAAATGACTTGACCAGATTTAAAAGGATGACACATATTTAAACTTCTCTTTCAGCACATGTTCACAGATCGGGCCACTGATGTGAATAATCAACACAATACTTCAACACCTCTATTCCTGTATCTGTCTCTTCAAAACCCGCATTTCCCCCTGCACGTAGGAGTGTGTCACACCTAGAAATATGTAGTTGAACTGTAAATGTAAAATGGTTTATGGTAATGGGACACGATGCGGTAGATATTGAATAGACATTCAGAACGTTACCTTGCATGTTTATTCTGATCATGTAAAAATGAAATCCAATGTCACATGCGAAAAGCGAATACGCAGAGGAGGAACAATGGTGGCCCATTCATTGTGCAGAGTTACGTCCCCTTGTTTTGCAAGAATCTGATGATTGTGGGCTCACCTCTAAGCTGCAGATTCTCCCTGATTATTTTTCTTAGTTTGTCAGCAACATCTCCATGCTCGTGGCTTCACAAAAGTGTAGACCGCCCCCGTGGTCTATCGGTAGAGCCTCTGCCCTGAGAGCGGAAGGTCCGGAGTTCGATCCCCGGCAGCGTAATACCAAAAGACGTTGGGGGTATTCATGTTAAACTGCGGCATGGTATCTCAGTGCGCTAGCGCTTTAAATCGGTATCAGTCCGTAAATCGCCATCAGTCCGGACTAGTACAAGCAGAAGCTGTTTCAAAGCAGCGTTTAACCAACATCACTTTCTCACTTGAGACCGCCTCCGTGGTCTAGTGGTAGAGCGTCCGCCCGGAGAGCGGAAGGTCCAGGGTTCGATCCCGGGCCGCGTCATACAAAAAGACGTTAAACGATTGTACTTGTTGTTACCCTGTCTGGCGCTCGGCATTAAGGGGCTAAAACAAGGACTGGTCGGCTCGGAGTCAGTATTCTGTGTCTGAGTGGGGTATTCATGTTAAACTGCGGCATGGTATCTCAGTGAGCTAGCACTATAAATCGGCATCAGTCCGGACTAGTACAAGCAGCCACACACACACGTACACGTGCATGCACGTCGCTATATATAAGTGCAATAATCTTGGACGCGACGTTAAACCCAATTTCACCACCTTTCTCACTTGATTCTGTATTTTCCGTCCAGGTGCCGGAGAAGTACACGAATATGTACCCGGATGTTGTGAACGAGAGAAGGCGGACCTATTGTGGTAGGAAATATATACACCACACAAACACACACACACAAAGATATACTGTTGTGACCAAGAAAAGGAATATGTACCCGGATTTAGTGAACGAGTTAAGAAGGACATATTGTGGTAGGAAGTATATACATGGTTCAATGTGTGAAGCCCATTTCTGGTGTCACCAGCCGTGTTATTGCAGGAATATTGCTAAAAGCATGTAAAACCATACTCATTCACTCACTCAGGTATACTGACGTGAACGAGAGAAGACGGAAATATGGTGGTAGGACGTATATACACACCACACACACAGATATACTGTAATAATTTCACAGAAAAGTTCACACGATGTGAACAATCTTTTTTTTGTGAAATTGATCGTGTGAACTTTTGCCGGAATTACTTTTTGTGTCCCCCGAATTCTCGATCGGTGTTTTCGATCAACTCGTTTTTCTATTTTCTTTATAATCCCTGCATTTATCAGGAATATTATAATTGATTTAGTCGTTTTGCCTTGTCTTGTAACATTTCATTTGACCTAAAAATAAATAAATACATTGGTTCTGGTGTTTAATGTCGTCTAGCTGCTAGATGAAACAAAATGGATTGTTATTACGGTTATGTGGATTTGGAATGGCGATCTTTCAAATCTAATAACGCATGTGAAGAAAATAAATTCTGTAAAATTACTGAGGTGAACGACTTTGACCTATTGTGGTAGGACGTATATACACACCACACACACAGATATACTGTTGCGAACGAGAGAAGACGGACCTATTGTGGTAGGACGTACATACACACCACACACACACAGATAAACTGTTGCGAACGAGAGAAGACGGACCTATTGTGGTAGGACGTACATACACACCACACACACACAGATAAACTGTTGCGAACGAGAGAAGACGGAAATATTGTGGTAGGACGTACATACACACCACACACACAGATAAACTGTTGCGAACGAGAGAAGACGGACCTATTGTGGTAGGACGTACATACACACCACACACACACAGATAAACTGTTGCGAACGAGAGAAGACGGAAATATTGTGGTAGGACGTACATACACACCACACACACAGATAAACTGTTGCGAACGAGAGAAGACGGACCTATTGTGGTAGGACGTACATACACACCACACACACACAGATAAACTGTTGCGAACCTTAGAAGACGGACCTATTGTGGTAGGACGTGTACACACACAACACTTAGGTACACACAGAAAGGCTATTTCCTCAACAGTGATACATTTCCCTTGTGTAGGAATGGTGTCGGCGCTGGATGAAGGCGTTGGCAACGTCACGGCGGCTTTGGAGGAGCGAGGCACTCTCATACTGTTGCTGAGTTGAAGATTGCTGGATTGAAGATGTAGCATTGTATAAAGAATTGATGGTTTGATGTGGAAGACGTCTTGGCCCTTGGGTGCAGATGAAGCCTTCTACATATCAAAGACTTCATTCGACATCACCACGGAGATGATGCTACAAGTGACATCAATACGTCACCTTATGAAAGAGCAAGAAGTAGCTCTGAAACGTCATGACAAAGAATAAAAGAAGTTGCTATCCATGAAACATGTCATGTATTCGTACCTCGATATTGATGTCATACTGTCGTATTTTGTTTATTGTGTATTTATATGAATTTGAGGATGCGTCTCTAATTATCCCTCGGCAAAAACAATTCTTCTTTCTTTCACCATCTTCTTTTGAAATGATGAATAGGTCAAACTTCAAGCAGATGGTCTGAACCACACTAGGGTTGGTTATATTCAGTAATTTACAGATGCTTGAATATCACTCGTCAATTACATTTAATTTTAATGTTGTTGAGTTGTGCTTTTACAGAACGGACCCGACGTGCGTTTCCATGGGGGACAGCCTTCCTCTGAGGGGAGCGAAGTTTTCAGTCTGGGAAGGCGGTCACCGATTCGTCAGTTTTCTGCACCCTTAGTGATGGTACGGACCACTGGTGCCAAACTTTAAGATATCCTTACGTCAGTCGTAGATGTAAGATCTGTGGAGGTTGATGTCGTTACTGAAGACGTCTCTGTTGCAGGTTGGTGCACGTCGTGGACTGGCGGCCGACTCTGGTGGCGGCGGCGGGAGTTAGAAGGACACCAGGTGAGGCAGATCGAGTTCTAGAATATGATGTCTTGCACGACTGTAGAATGTTCAATGGTTCTTTGTAAAATAGAGATGTTTGGTAGGGCATGACAATCTCACACAGTTTGCAAACGGTAGGGGACTTATTGACTTCAGACGTTCCACTGTATCTCTTCTTTGTCCAAAGGAAATGAGTGTGTGAGTGTTGTTTTACAGGGCTTTTGTCGCATTAATCACGGCGGGGGACACCAGATATGGACTTCACACATTGTACCCATGTCGGGAATCGTACCCGGGTCTTCGGCGTGACGACCTAAGTCTTTAACCACTATGCTACCCCACTGCCGCTCCAAGGAAATGAGACCCGCACCGCGTGGTTTCGGTGACCTCAATTCTCGTGCCACCAGTGTGACACAAAGCAGTCTCAAGAACACTTTCACAGATCATTCCCTGAGTTTGATCATAGTATCTCTACTGTATTGTTCCAAGAATGGGGCGGTCGGGTTGCCTAGCGGTTAAAGCGTTCGCTTGTTAGGCCGATGACATGGGTACAGCTGTATGACCTGGAGGGTAAGACGGCTTGACACAGCAGCTGTATGACCTGAGGGTTAAGAAGGCTTGACACAGAGCAGCTGTATAACCTGAGAGGTAAGAAGGCCTAATACAGAGCAGCTGTATAACTTGAGAGGTAAGAAGGCTTGGCACAGAGCAGCTGTAGAACCTGAGAGGTAGGAAGGCTTGACACAGCAGCTGTATGACCAGAGAGGTAAGAAGGCTTAAAACACAACAGCTGTAGCTACATAACCTAAGGGTAAGAAGACTTAAAACAACAGCTGAATGACCAGGGCCTAGATTTTTTAAACGATCTTAGCCCTAAGTAAAGTTATCGTAAGGAAATCGTAGGGTATCGTAGCATATTTTCAAAACGATATCTTAAGTTTGTCGTAAATCTAAGATAGCCCTATACCTGTCGTAAGTCTATTTTATCTTCATCCAAGATGGCGGCATACTTTGCTCTGGACATTTTTCATGATGAAGAGGATGATGATTTGATAACAAGGCCGAGGATATTCCGAGACAGAACTCGTCGCCTCGATACGCTTGACGACTCCGAGCTATTCTCCCGCTACAGAATGCATCGCCAGGCGATATTCAACTTAACTTAACTGTCCTTTTATCTAGCGACACACTGAGCGTTCCCGTCCCCTCACACCCGAGATCCAAGTGCTTGTGACACTAAGATTTTTATCTGAGGGTTGTTTTCAGTCGGCGGACATGCATGGCATCACACAATCAAGTGTGTCAGCGTGCATTCGTGACACAATTGCTGCCTTATGCAGCTCTTTGAATTCCATAAAATTCCCCAATGACGCTACCTCAAAAAGACGCGTGAAAGAAACTTTTTATAAAATAGCCGGCTTTCACAATGTTTTGGGATGTGTGGACGGCACACTTGTCCCCACCAAGCGACCTCCGGCCAATGAGGAAGTGGCATACGTCAGTCGGAAAGGCTACCATGCCATAAATATCCAAGGTATATGTGATGCCGAGCTACGGTGTGAATAAATAAAACAAAAATACATGTACAGTGTCATATACTTATGTAAAAGATACAAAACATTGAATACCTTGCGCTTTCACACCCGGCCTTGACATTTACACTCAACGCCACCTAGGTCACGATTACACCAATGAAAATGAGAGAGCCTGTAAAGGTTGACGTTTTGTATACATATGGGGCACCTTTGAGGATATTTGAAGAACGTTATGTTTGAATTAAACGCAATAAAATTGAAATTTGATACTTAACATCCAAATTAGCGATGTTAACATAATAGGAAAACAATGCTAAACCACAATTTGTAATTGTGCCGTTCAATATATAAATAGAGAGAGCATAGGTTATGAAACTGTGAAATCAATGAAGCCCCCTCCAAAAAATCTTCACATTTATTTTTTTTGCTCAGCCTTGTGTCAAAACAAAATATATATTTCTGTAATACTACTGTGCCGAAAATGTGTCAACTTTATCAGCATATTAATTATGTTCACACTGACATGTGTTTAAAGATACTATGTTTTTTAATTAAAAATGTTTTATTTAAAAGATATGCTACATAAATAGTAATATTGTAAAAGATGTGAAGTACAATTAATTATTTAAAGAGATTGGGAACCAAGTAATAATAGCAAAAAGGTTAAAGTACTTATTTCAAGGAGAAAACATTCCTTCATAATTTTTCAGATTTTTGAACATTGTGTGCAAGTGGCCAGGATCTACCCATGATGCATTTATGTTGACCAACAGTCAGATCGGCATTGCCATGGAAAACCATCACCTGGGAGGGGGTTGCTTGGCGATTCCGTGTAATGATATTATTCATGGCTTTTAACAATATAATAGTGACAAATTGGCAAAATGCAAGTATGTATCAAGTTGATTTATTGAAAGATATATTTTAAATATTAAAAAATATAGATTAATTCGACATTTCCTTCCCAGTTACGCTTGCAGACCTTGGATAATTACACCAGTTGCACATCCCCAGAACAGATCTGAGGAAAAATTCAACTCTGCCAACTGCTGGACTCGGAATACAGTGGAGATAGCTTTTGGCCTCCTGAAATCACGATTTCGGTTAGATGACCTTATAGAAACGTTATAGAAATAATTCAAATAAATCAAATTATAGTTTGAATAAATAAGTTCACAAGCAGTTGATGTGATGTATAAAGTAACCAGGAAATTGTTTTTAATAACATTGATTCTTCAGTGGTTTCAGTTCAAATAATATTCAAAGACATTTATAACTTGTAATTTCTCAAATAATTATGATCATAGGACTAATAAACATTGCTATATACTATTTGCAGTTGTCTCCACAAATCAACTGGCAGTCTCTGGTGTGGGGTAAAACAGTGTCACAGGATTGTGTATGTTGCAGCCCAGCTGCACAATTACTGTATTGACAAGCATATCCCTCCACCCCCAAATGCAGATGATGAGGATATGGATGGTGTTATTAAAGTTGGTTGTTATCTTTTAAGTTGAGCACCACATATCAATCATTATGTAAGTTATAATGCCCCAATACAATCAAAAGTTAAATGTTACAGAAAATGTTAGCTTCTCTTTTTTACATTTATATTATATTAAAATTTGAAACAAAACATCACCCACTTATCTTAATGGCATCATTTATTTTCAAAATAACAACAACTTATGAAACATATGTACATGTGATAGGCTGTACATATTTTACAAGTAATAGGCTACACACAGTGGAGCCTTGACAGTGATCTAATAGAAATTGATAATGGGTGACAAACTTTTGTCAGCATAAATATTTCTCAGAATTGACATTTTTCTTCTTCTTCCAATTGCAGCTTCCTCCTCTCCACATCAACCAATTCATTTTGTGCTCTCAAAATTCCCTCCAATACCTCCAGTTGTTCCTCCTCGATTTGGATGATCTGACCTTTAGGTTTCCCTGGGACAAGAATAGTTTGATCAGTTGCAATTGTAATGAAATATTTAAATTAATACTGAAATGTTTACTAAATGACACATGAGAAATATCTTATGTTTACAATTTGTCTTACGAATCTTGAAACATGGCAAATACAAAAACTTTAATCTCTCAATGTTATATTTCTAATACTACCCACCCGAGGCAACTGATTGTGGCAGACTTTTGGCACTTACTGCTGTTTGTGGCACAGAGGAGCAACCACTCACATGATCTTCTGTAACAAATCACCATCATAATCATCATAATAATCATCATCATCATCCACAGTTATGGAATAGTATGTTGAAAAATCATTGCTCACACCTATTCTCTTCCATATTAGCATATTTGCATATCTTTCATTCATACAGCTATCCTTGACTAATCACGTCAATTGAATGTGTATAATTTAAAACAAAATTTGACTGCTATTTTCGTCATAATGCTGCTGCTGTATAAACGTATTGTTCTGTTGTATATACATGTCTCCACTGGATGAATATACTTGATTTATGTTTCTCATAACAAACTGTTTGAAATGAAGCAGTCAGACTTCAGAAATTACTGAAAAATACAAAAAAAGTAAGAATAATACAAAGGCACAGGAACAATGAAGTATTGTCAGCAATTTAAATTTTGACTTCTTATATCTATTAAATATGTTATCAATCAAGAATCCAAAGTTTTAAATAAATAAGACCAAAAACATCAAAATGCTCGGCCATATTCAGCGGATGGTCACCAGACACGCGTACTACTAAAATGTAGATTACAAAACATTATAAATATAATTCCAGAATAATCAATAATAATAAAAACACCAACTTAAGTATTTTTTTACAAATAGTATATGCAACATTGTTTGTCATAAATAGCAAATGGTTTTACTTTTCCATTGTAAAACATAATACATAATATGTCCTAAATAACATCTTAATGTACTTACATTCTTCACTTTCCATTCCGCCCTCACATCCCTCTATTTGGCATGGTGGTATCAGTGACACAATCTTAAAGCCCAAATACAACATTTATTCTTTTCATTGTATTCTTTTTACACACATAACTCATTTTGTTTCATACATAACCTTATTTAGGATGTAAATTTGAATGTTGTAACCTGTTTATCCAGTTGTTAATATCATATATAATAACATATACTGAATTGTATGCATTACCATAAAACAACTATTACATACCATTTGTTCAACATGGTTAAGATCTTCCATTGGTGGAGGCCCACCTCCTGTTTTCGTCTTCTTCCTTTTTTGACTCGCTGCTCGTTTCCTTGTTTGACTTCTTGAAAAGAAACAATATGATCAAAATCGTTATACATTAATGTTTCATGTAATGAGTCAATAGCAGCTGCAAGATCCAAAAATAATTATCTTAGTAGAATTTAACATCAAAATCTAACATTGCATTACTTCATGCCTGTCCACTTCTTTTTAACTTCCATCCAATCCCTCTTGGAAGCACTGTTTGAGTTTATCCTGCAAAAAACAACATTTTCATAGGTCACAGTTCTGAGTTTATTTCCAATTACAATATTAATTTCTTAACAGTGTTTTTTGTTATATTTTATATTTATTTTTATTTGGATTTAGATCAACTCTCATTATAAAACACACAATATTTAAACCAAAAAGATGTAAATCAAAGGATATAAAATACAATATTACAACAACAAAATACATGCATTTTCGGTGCACTTGCTTTTCTATCTCCAACACAAATTAGTTCTCTGTCAGAGTTACGATAGGTATCGTAGCTCTGAGCGATCTGCGACAGGTTTACGATAGTTTCGAAAATCTATCTTATCTTAACCTTAAGATATCTTATCTTTGAACGTAAGTTGTTAAGATTTATCTTAGCTAAGATCATTTAAAAAATCTAGGCCCTGAGAGTGAAGAAGGCTTAACACAACATCTGTATCATCTGAGGGGTAAGAAGGCTTGACAAAGCAGCTGTATGACCTGAGAGATAAGAAGGCTTCACACAACAGCTGTAGCTGTATAACCTGAGAGGTAAGAAGGCTTGACATAGCAGATGTATAACTTGAGAGGTAAAGAGGATTATCACTGAACAGCTGTCGAACTTGATGAGTATACAGAGAGAGCTTTAAACCCATGGACAAAGTACTCCACATGAAATTGAGGTTCATTAGGTATACAGCTTTACTTACCCCAGACGCTTTGTCTTGTCGTGGAAACCATTCTAGATAAGCAGTACATTTCTGTGATGAAAAGATTCATTTGTATTGTAAATAACGTCCAGTTATTTACAGCATTTATGATTGACATGTATCTACTGTGTTTTCAAGTTAACCTGAAACTTCAACATCGCAGACACAAAGGGATTATCTCCTAATCCCCTCTCTTGAATCGTGCTGTTGTTTCAGGGGACCCCACAGAGCGGAGGAACATAGCCCTGCAGGAGCCCGAGGTGGTCGCTAAGCTGAAACTCAAGATTAACCAGTACCGTAATTTGATGGTCCCTGACAATGTTCACCATCAGCTGAACCAGTTCTCCACGGCGGCGTGTGGTCCCCAGGATGGTGCTGATATCACCATTTCCCATAAAGTCTCCTGATGTCCTGTCCCCCGATACATAGTCCCTGATGTCCCTTGTGAGTCTCTGGTGGCCCTGAAATATGTTCTTGGTGTCATCTGATATCCCCGGTGCGTTCGTATGGCCTGCCCCCTATAGGCCCAGATGACCTAGTCCCTGTTGACGTATGTTCCTGGTGCCATCTGATATCCCCGATGCCTTCTCATGACCTGCCCCCTATAGCCCCAGATGACCTAGATCCTGTTGACGTATGTTCTTGGTGTCATCTGATATCCCCGATGTCTTCTCATGACCGACCCCCTATAGCTCCAGATGACCTGGTTCCTGATGACGTATGTTCTTGGAGTCATCTGATATCCCCGATGTCTTCTCATGGCCGGCCCCTGATGGCCTAATGACCCTGGAAACCCCTGCTCATTATGCACTGAGACAAGCGTGGGCCTTCTGTTGAGCGAGATAAAGATGTCTAGAGAGGGAAAATGGACCTACTGTCCTGTTTGTCCCCGAATAAAAGCGATACTGTTTGAACATGAAAGACTTGTACGTTTATATCAAATAGTGGATCACTCCAACTCAGGCGAGCCCCGTGTTCATCTCCCCCCGTTTCTGTGGTCGTGCACGCACGCACTCACAGTCATACGCACACGCACACACAAGCTCTGTCACCGAATGTGGGTCATTGAATGAGTAAATGATCCATCTTGCAATACTCCAGATTCAAGACACGGAACACGAATATAATAAACGCGCTGTAGCCTGACAAAGGCATAAGGATCTGTACAGAAACGACGCATCATTATGGAATCAAGTTGCCATCCCTAAAATATTTTGTCTTAACTGTAATTTACAAACTTGCTAAAATGCCAATCAAACAGTTCAAGAACAAACACGATAGAGATCGGATTGGACATAGGGCACAGCTGTGTATATTAATACTATGTTTTGCTCTTATATGAGATATGAAGATTATGTACACTCTCTGCAAGGATGATGATAACATGTGCCAGCTTTAAAACTACTTACCCGTATTTAAAGAATGATGACTCCCTCAGTATATACAGGCGGTTATTTCCCGTATATTCTTACAATCCTCTGGTCGATTACCTGTACCTTAGCTTTTCTCCCATACCGATTGTCATATCTCTCCCGCTAATGGATGCGATCGGTCGGCCATGGCTTTTATCTGCGTAGCCCAGCTACATCTGTGGGGAACAACTCACTTGACACTCCAATCTGAAAGGAACGTCCAATATACGACGTCATCAAGTTACGTGTGAGTGAGTGAGTGAGTTGGGTTTACGCCGCTTTTAACAGTATTCCAGTTATATCACGGCGTGTCAGCTTAATATGGGAGGGATGCAGGTCTCAGACGTTTACCACTTCGGTGAAACCCACGAGCACGGGTATGGTGCTGACAAAACCTAGAAACATAATCGGGGCGAACCGGGATAATCATAGGTTTCTGGCGTGTCCAGGGGACGCAACTCTGCACAACGAATCGCTCATCAAGTTGCGAGCGCATATTCGAATCTCAAGAAATGACGTCATCAAAGGACAATGTTTTATCGTTCTTCATTATGCGGTGATATATATATACTACTCAAAAGAAGTTAAGGATCACCCGATTCTTTCATATTGGTAATGTTAATCTGTCATAGCATGTGGGATTAACTATTGTAATATGAAAGAATCAGGTGATCCTTAACTTCTTTTGAGTAGTATATATTAAGTATCGGATGCTGTGGCTCAAAATATAAAATGGTGTGACTATGGATTCATGGAAACAAATCATGTAATTATTTAGTGTTTTGAATAAATTCAGGCGTCCTTAATATGTACAAATGTGAAAGAGAATTTACAAAAGTATACCATTGCAGATTGACCGAGCGTCCGGTGATCAACAAACAGTGGGTAGTCCAAGCCGAGCCTGTGAAACGAGGGAGACAACTTTGGATGCGCCACACAAAGTGTGGATAATCGAGACCAGGACATTTTCAATTAAATACAAAAGCGGCTTGGACAACGTGATCAAATGTTTGTTTGAAAATGAACTTTTGGAAAGATACAATGACGATGAAGAAAACTGAACGAAGACGAACACAACCCCGCCCAACCAACGTGGAGACAGTTTGTTGGACACCCATCAGGTAATGCTCACTTTACTCCAGTCTATAACACGTCACGTGGTCATTCTGGAAACCCATTTGTCGAGAAACTCTCTCAACTATGGCCAGTCTCAATTAAGAATTGAACGTCAGTTTCATGGGTTCATTGAAATGTGAGCCATTTAAAAGCGCTAGTTAAACTGTGTGAACCTCCGAGCTTTACGAACATGAAAGTTTAACCAGCGCTTTTAAATGGTTCACACTTCAATGAACCCATCCAAACTAACCTTCAAACCTTATAATTTCATACTTTGTAGTTTACTGGTATCGCTGAATAATATCGTAACACTGTTTGCTTAAGTCCTCAGGTTTCGCCGGAGAACTTTGCAACAATGTTATTTTGTCGGTATTTGCCTGCTCGCGGTCACAAGCATTTCCCCATTCATACTCAGTTACGCAAAGACAAATAGTTCTTTTTAGATATACAACATAATCTGAATATATGTCAACATCAACATAATTTTATTCTCCGAACAAATTGACAGACAATATTTGGGATTAATCAAATCTTAAAAATAGGTGATAGGCAAGTGAACGCAAATATAAACATGACCTCTATACACCGAGGCGAGGTCAACCTTTAAGCGCGGATTTATATATGACGTTACCTAAGTTTGTAAAAAGGTGCATTTCGAGTCGAGCGGGAGCATGAGGATGAAATTTATACTTACTGCTGTTGAAAATGAAGTTTATGGAACAGTTATGGAAAACACCCCGACGCGTGAACCGTACCATGGCACTAGCAAATCGGGAATATCACTGATTTATGAATGTGTTGCTTATGTTTGGATAATCGCTAACCAGTTCGGACAATGTGGATTGGACTGGTGTGGTTTGAACAGAGTGCTCTGAAACTTTGTTTCGTGTTACTGTGTCAGGGTGTGCTATATTTGGAGTTTGGGATTTGTCGCGCGTGCTGTTATACTTTGCGTAGCTGGTGTTTCTTGTGACCTGAGATGGACCTTCTGTATGACCTGATGCTGGCTTCATTTCTGTGCCCCGTCATTCCTCCTGTGCCGCCGCTACCCGGCCAAGAATGCAAGGAGAAGGTCGGCCAACTCAGAAACCGGAATAGTAATTCCGTCCACATATATATTCTCGTTTCCTATGACCAGTCGTTGAAACAGTGTTTTTAAAAAAAATATTTGTATTTAAGTTTCTTTCCTTACCTTTTTATGTTTTACGGTTTCTCAAAATCTTGGACTTTTTTTCGAATCAATAGTGAACCAGGTCGTGTCGGCGTCTGACACGGTACAACAGGGTACAACATTGTTTTCATTCCCATATTGTCTTGGTGCTCGATTCCTGTCACTTCCGAAAACAACGCATCAAAGTCAATATCGCTCAATAAATCAATTTCGTTCACCTCAGTAATTTTACAGAATTCATTTTCTTCACATGCGTTATTTGTATTGATAGATAGCCATTTCATATCCAAATCACCGTTAGGACAATCCATTTTCTTTCATCTAGATGAAATGTTACAAGATCAGGCAAAAATACCAAATTAATCATATTGCTGATAAATGCAGGGATTAAAAAGAAAACAGAAAAACGAGTTGATTGTAAACGCCGATCGATAATTCGGGGAAACTTTTCTTTCCGTTTACAGTTGTGTGAACTCCAAATATCAGATCACGTGACTACCCCTCAGCCAATCAGCATTAAAGAAACAGATTAAACTTTAAAGTATGAAATTAATCAAAGATATTTACAAAATTCAACACAATGTTTGCATGGGTTCAAAATGAAGAAGGTAACCGATTCAGGATAGCTTGGCGTGTCACTATACCACTTTCGAATGGCCTTTACATGCATTTGCGCAGCAGTGTAACATGTTTGCCTTTTTTAATATAGGCTCTGTCCATAAATATTGTTTGTTTGTTGCTTAACGCCGCATTCAGCAATATTCCAGCTACATGACGATGGTCTATAAATAATCGAGTGTGGACCCCACGATTCAGAGATTGACCCCGTGAAACTATATTTACGCAATTGGAATAAGACATGCATTAACCAAGTCAGCGAGCCTGAAAACCCAATCCCGTTAGTCGCCTCTTACGACAAACATGCGTTTCTGAAGATCGATTCTAACCTGGATCTTCAAGATCATAAATATTGAATGCCAACTGCTTAAAAAATACGAGAAGACAATGTCTCTACAGGAATCCTGATTGCTTTCTATACACCTGCAGTACAGTAGTTTTTCACCAACCAATATCTCACAGAGATGTTGATTCGTGGACTCTTGGCGTTTTTTTGTTCTGAAAGTAATTTCACGCACATCCACAAATATACCAAATTGGATGATTTCCCACGTGTAAACCTGAATAAATTCCATGGAGTATTCTTTTTAAGATGACTGTGTGCCTTTGTTGTGTATCGTTCAACCCTGACAAATAACATGACTAAGTTATTATCATAATCACATTATTAAAAAATGTTATTGACACCAACATGTTTGTGCTTTTGTAATTTATAGAGACTTAGTGCTCGAGGGAAATGTACTGTCCATGACATAAACAGGAAATTAAGATCTATAAAAGGGACGTAACACTATAGAATTAAGCTTGCGTGTTTACGTGGGTTGAGTTGGCGATGGTCGATCTTGCCCTTGGCTACACGATATGGGATTGAGATGAGCTTCCTGTCGTGGAGGTGACCTTACTTTAAAACAACGCAATGTCAATGTGTACACGCGTGTCTAATGTTTCTTTAACAGAGTCATGTCGTTGACAGGTATGTAGAAGTTTGACGAACTTGAAGACATGGATAGCGATTTCTTTTTGCTTTGTCACGTTTATTTATTCACACCGCTCCACTCCACTCAACTCCACTCCACCCCACTCCAGGGATGATGGGGGTAGCCTACTGGTTAAGGCGTTCTCTCGTCACGCTGAAATCCCAGGTTGGATTCCTGACATGGTCATAATGTGTGAGGCCAATTTCAGGTGTCCCCAGCAGTGATATTTCTGGAATATTCCTAAAAGCGAGATCGCCTCCGTGGTCTAGTGGTAGAGCGTCCGCCCGGAGAGCGGAAGGTGCGGGGTTCGATCCCCGGCCGCGTCATACCAAAAGACGTTAAAAGATGGTACTTGTTGTTACCCTGTCTGGCGCTCGGCATTAAGGGGCTAAAACAAGGACTGGTCGGCTCGGAGTCATTTTCCTGTGTCTGAGTGGGGTATTCATGTTAAACTGCGGCATGATATCTCACTGGGCTAGCACTAAAAATCGGCATCAGTCCGGTCTAGTACAAGCAGCCACACACACACACACACGTGCATGCACGTCGCTATATAAGTGCAATAATCTTGGACGCGACGTTAAACCCAATTTCACCTCACCTCACCTAAAAGCGACGTAAAACTTCACTCCACTCTATTCCACATTTTACACCCGGTATCAATCAATCAATCAATCAATCAATCAATCAATCAGTTTATTCGGTAATAAGGCATCATGCCCAGGTACAGATATATTCAATTTAGTTTCACATCAAATGCTGCATGAAATAATATTTACAGGTAAGAAGACCGAAGACAGATAGCATCTTTAACATAATTGGCTAAGTTCTCAAGACAGTTTACATCAGAAGAGTTCAACATTCTAACTAGTATGTCTTTACGATTACCAGTAATGAAGTCTAAATATGGTCCATATTTTGAGCGATTATCTTCAAAAATAGGTCAAACAAGAAAGAAATGAATTCCATTTCCAACTGACCTCAAATTACACAATGGACTAAACCGGAGTGTCTTATCGATGGTATCCCCCCTGCCTATAATATGCATAATTTCCAGTTCTTAATAGCAGAAACCCACGTATTCCTACCAACAGCATCAGACCTATCTAACATATCGTAACACCGTTTTGGAAATCTATCTTAGGACATATTAAGAAGCTTAAACCAGTATCTTAATAATCTTGTGTAAGAATCAATATAAATACCATATCGACCACATTCTCCGATCACTGCAACATTTCTAGAATTGGAACTAATACCCAAAACATATTTACAAAACTTGGCTTGGAAATGTTCGAGAAACAACCAGTTTTGAACACCCCCTATCTCTGAGCTATATTAAATAATAGGTTTAATCACTTTAGGAACGATATTTCGAAGTTTATAACTGAGCTGTTCGACCAATACAGCCTGTTTGAAAATATATTGCCCAAATTACTGTAATATGTAGAAACCTTGACAGGCATATGCCCGAGTTTCCATGTCTCGAAGTTCCTGAACTTACCAAGAACTAAGATATCAGTTTCATCCATGTTAACTTTAAACCCCATTTGTGTAAACCCCATCTTCTTCTGTAGTTCAAGAACTGAATCTTCAAAAATACACAGGTCATCCGGTATCATTACTACTATCATAAACTACGTTTATAACGAACACGCTTAAAAACGAACTTCTGAATATAACGATCTGTTTCTTGGTCATGTCCATTTTGTGTGTATATGTTGTACATATGCTTATAACGAACTACGGTTATAACGAATTAAAATTAGTGGTCCCTTTGAGTTCGTTAAAACCGTAGATTCATAAACACGTGCTAATTATTGTCGAGCCGTACAATGGATTTTTAGCAGATATTTTTTTATGATAACGGAGGGGTTATTACCGCTTTTACTTACAATACTATATACTGCTTTAACCCTCTCATTAGAATCAGCCAATTTGTCTTTTAACTTTTTTCTTTTCAGGACTTTGATGAAGTCTTTGTGTTCTAAAATTTCTTGACTTGCCGCACCCATACACACTCGCATTGGGAATATATCAATTTGAATTAATGGATACCTTATCTGTTCAAATCTATCCACTGATCGTAAGATCTGCCGGATCAGTAAGTGTCTTTGTACTGGATCAAGTCTTCATGTATAATTTACAGCGTGGCAAGACAACCCGTAGTGAAACAAATTTTCGTTTTAAAAAACCAAAAAAAACCAACCATGAACCATTTTTCTATCTTGTGACTTCATCTTTGATGATTTCAAACACTATTTTCGCTAACTTGCGCACATAATAACGTAACAGTAATTGAGCCGATCAGGCTTTAGGTATAAATGTACAATGACATGCTCATCGTACAATAACATGCTCATCGTATACTTTGTGGATCCTGAAAATTATTAGATCAAATATACGAGTTTTCGTATAATTTGTCGTTGTAGTATATGATAGAGACACAAAGAAGACGTTCATTACCCAGTATATTGTGGGGGCGGTCGGGTAGCCTAGTGGTTAAAGCGTTCGCTCGTCACGCCGATGACCCGGGTTCGATTCCCCACAGGGGTGATATTGCTTGAATATTACTAAAAACGGCGTAAAACCATACTCACTCACAGTGTATTGTACAGAGACGTCATACGTTAAATACGTGCATCCCCAACACGTGTACCGGCTATTAATAGACTGATCCGAATACAATCAACAAAGGGAGGCAAACCACAGCAGGTGATATTCACACTCCCCCAAAGTCCGGCCTACCAAACATGTGTACATGCAATTTATACACCAAAAGACCAATTAATGAAATATAATACATTATGTTATAACACATCTTATAGATTTCCATTGGTAGTATTGTATGAGGAGGGACGTAGGGGTAGACGAGTGGTTAAAGCGTTCGCTCGTCACGCAGAAGGCCCGGGTTCGATTACCCACAGGGGAAGCCCATTGGTGTCCCCCGCCTTGGTTTTGCTGGAATATTGCTAAAAGATGCGTAAAACCACATTCATTCACTCACTTATTGTATGGAGGAAATGGAGCCAAGGTGTTCGGAGTGCCAAGCCTTTAAACACAAGGCTACCTCCCAACCAAAGGATATATCAGAGAAGGTACTGTTACTCTTCAGCTCGTCATGCTGAAGACCCGGGTACAATCCCAACATGGGTACAATCGCGACAGCGTGATGTTGGATTAATGCTATTCCGAGAGCTTTGACAGGGATCTGTTCTTCAAATCGCCCCGATGGACCTGTCTTGACATAGACAGCATACGGTTCCCACGGTTAGATATCGCAGATGTAATCGTAAACGAGACACGACACGAGACATCACAATTCAGGTGGAACGAGGACAAAACCATGATACATCACCTGTTCATATGACCTTGGTGATCACGTCGTTTAATTTAAATAATCAATGAACCTACAAGTATCTGTCTATTGTGTGTTTGCTGTTAAGTGTGTGTACTGTAACGTTTCCGATGCATGATTCTTACCTACAGTGACGACGTTGAGATGTACATATTTTGCAAAGCTCTCCTGAGGTTAATAGGGATGGATCTCCGAAGACGCCTTCACGTGTTTTTCAAGACGGCGCTGAAGGATTTGGTAATCTTGCTGTTCCAGGTACTACCTCTGTGTGGTGGACATACTTGCACAAACATTAACAGTATCAGTACTGTTCAGAAGGACACTGCTCTCCTGGGCTCAACGTTTCTCACTATACCGAACATTGGTGTCATCGGCTGTGCAAGGCAGTGTCTGCTGAGAAGACGGTGTAAGTCCTTCAACGTCGCCCTGAGCAGCTCAGAATGTCAGCTGAATGAGTTGTCTACTTCCGGTAGTGTGGCCAGCAACATTGTCGGTGTTCAGAACAGCGTGGTCAGTGACATTGACCAATGGTCAAGAAGAATCGCCGGAGCCTGTCAGAACCACGCATGTCCAAACAACTCTGTGTGTAAGTTTTACGACAACGGAACTTTGTTTTGTCAATTTGAGTGTAGTGATCCGCCAAGATTAACTAATGGTGTCATCTCACCCAACACAACCCGATATGACATTGGTACAACTCTGAGCTACAGCTGCGCGGGTGGGTATCTAAGGAGCGGTGAAGCGGTCTGCCAGTCTGCAGGAACATGGTCCAACTTCAGCTGTCAGATCGGATGCCAGGGTCTCCCAAGAATCCTCAACTCCGTCACTGGATCAATCGGTAACCTTGACCTATGGCCAGTCGGCTCCAGTCCCGACATCACATGTTCACCTACTGAAGGACAGATCGGGAAGATCAGGTGTCAAGCGGATGGGACATGGTCGACAATGAAATGTGTTCGAGTGCTGCGGTCTTGCTCCGAGGTCAGAAATTGCAGTTTGTTTTATGGTGACGGCGAGTACTGGCTATTTCCGGAGATATTCAACAACACGGCCGTCAAGATATTTTGCAGCGGAATGAACTCTACGACACCAAAACACTATGTTACATTACCACGTGAAACGTTCTCCAATTATTCAGACACCAGCTGCCGAAGTGACCAGTTCGGTTCATGTGTTTCTATCCGTTACAACAAGATCCGAATTGACAATATAGACACAATGACAACTGGATACAAAGGACTCACGGACCATACGTTTGCTAACAACAGTGACTGCGAAGTAGCCGAATACGCCGGGGCATTTGACTGTAGCTTAGACCCTTCCTGTACCGGAAACGAGGGGAGACAATTCAAAATAGACATTGGTCAAACCGGCCTAGTTATCTCCCCTGAAACACAATGGCTTGTGAAAAGTGGATACGGTAATGTGACGATACAACGATCCGACAATAACCGAATCATCAACGGAAACTGCGTCACCAACTGCAGCTTCTGTTACGTGAAGGACGACAATTTATCCTACATCCTGGATGAATCCTTCACCCCGAGTCCGAGCAGCGCTAGTGTACCGGTCTGTCTGGCTTCCTCATTTTTGTAGATTTAAAATGTTGTGCCGACTTTCAGATAAGTGCCTAAATTAAAGGAGCTACTACAGAAACGCCAGTCGTTCAAACTATCTTCAGAAGAAAGGACATTGTAAAACTTAAAATAAATATCAAAAGATAATTTTGAAACACAGAAATGGAGACTTTGAAAGTGCAAATGGACATCCCGCAGACATCGTCCAACTTAAGGAAATATCAAAGACTATTTAAAAGTAGGTCCTTTCTTGACCTCTGACTATTCGTTTACCTAAACTGTGTTTAAGCCTATATCCGCTTGTTAGTATTGATCTCTGTTTCCTGAAACCAGGTTCAGTTTTGGCCGATATTTCGGAAAAAGAAGAATTCGCACACAGATATGAAAAGGGATTTAACTTTTCATGATGTGGAATTTCGATATCCGATATTCGAAGGGGGCACGGTGGCCCAGTCGTCGAAGGCGCCGCAATTCTCTGCGCAGAGTTGCGTCCCTTGGGCACGCCAAAAACCTGTGGTTGTGAGTTCGAATCCCGGTTCGCCTCGATTATGATCTAGGTTTGGCAGCACCGTACCCGTGCTCTTGGGTTACAATTATGGCACCTGTGTACCCCTGGACTGTTCTTTTCATATTCAAGTGCATTAACATAGAAATGGAAGGGCTACTATTAGCGAAGCAGCATGATCGACATTCGTTGGTCAAAGATGTGATGAATTGACGCTTATCAAATCTAGTCCCTCACACACTGGATACCTGTACATGTATGTATATATAACTGCAAGGTTTTCAAAATGTTACTTTCTTGCATAAGTGTTATCTTTTATCTCAACTTTTGACTTTTACCTAACCACGTTAGGGATTCGCTTTCTTTTGTAAGAATTAAGACAATGGCGTAATTCTGCATAGCGAAATCCGACTCTTCAGACAACTTTGCTATGTTTTTTTGCCTCGAATCGTGTAAAGCCTCGCGGAATATGAAACACATTCGCATGTGGTCTCTACGACCTTCCAAAGAGGCTTTCTTCCTACATCAAGCTGACACGCCGTGATATAACTGAAATTATGTTCAAGAAGCATTAATACAAAGTCATTCGCTCACTCACCCACTAAGCTAAGTGTGTTTCTCTTGTCTTGTTGGCTATGCAATACAATTTTATTAAATGTGTACACCTGGGTATATTATATTCTAATATTGCATCTTTAGGATCGTGGAGCCTAAAATATTTTGTTGAGGATATGTAGATAATTTGAATTGTAGGAGAAATACAGCCTTCGAGGGTTGCCACGTCTGTCAACTCTGGATGTAACGAAATCGGCTATGTAGCTAAAAGTCTTTAATAACTGCACAATAATATCCCAAAAGCAGACAGTTCCCCCGCTGAATATCGGATCTTAATTCTTAAAATGTGGGCTGGTAGGTTAGGAGGTTTGTAAACTTTTTGTAACAGCATAGTCAATAATTGACCACTCTAAACGTCATATTCACTCCCTAAAATACAGTAAGTGACTGTGGTTTACGCCGCTTTAGCAATATCCCAGCAATATCACGGCGGGGGACATCAGAAATGGGCTTCACACAATGAACCCATGTGGGGGAATCGGCGTGGCGTGATGAACGAACGATGAAACCACAAGCCTCCCCCCCCTCTGAAAATGAACAACATTCCTGTTGTAAATATAGCGAAAGGACAGCTCGTGCCAATTCGACAACAATTCATGCGTGGTGTTCGTGTAACCTGTTGCGCTGTGTATGCACTGGTAATATTACTTGTGCGATTTTCTTATCGAAATATCTTATCTCCGCACATGCTTGTTGTTCTGCGTCCATCAATCACCGTTAGCAGCATAGCGTTTAAGGAATACAATTTTCTTTTGTAATTTTGCGGGAGGGGGTTAAGTGTAAGTGATACGTGTATATAGTAAATCAAACAGAATTATCGGAGTGTTAGTGTTGTGGTGGGAGGATCACGAAAAGGTCTGGCACAGACACAGGAACCAGTGTTTGATATAGGGAGCAACATCCCTCAAGCCACCGACCGTTACAGTTTATCTATATATATACTACTGACACAAAAAAAGGGAAATAAAAATTTCCAATACCGTGGCGTTGCATCTGAACACATCTGATCCCAATGAAATTTCATTTCATGCATGAACAGCACGTGATACACGTGCACGGAAGCCAAAGTATGTGAGCCTTCAGGGGAACTTCCAATCACTAATGTAATTGAGCTCAGCACACGCTTAATATACCACCGAAATAGTATAAGATGTTTGTCGAGTCTTTCCACATTTATAAGTTGCAACCTGGAACCCAAAAGGAGGAAAGTAAAGAGTCAGATTCTAGTGTCCATTTCTGTGAGAACAACACGCTTAGGATTTTATCTGCAACATCACGGCGGGGGACACCAGAAATGGGCTTCACACGAGTAAACGCTTTAACCACTAGGCTACCCTACCGCCCCTCAACTGCATCGAATGCAAAGCGCAAGAGTAAAAATAATTTTGCCCAAGCTTGTCTAATGATAAGATTTTGGCTATTATTTGTGATGATTACGAATTCACATAACCCATACTTGTACAAGAGCACGTACAGAATTTAATGGAACTTGGTCAGATTTACCTAATTTTGTAATCATATAGAAAAGAAACTGTGGGGTTAGGGTATAGATAGACATTTTGTTCATATATGTAGATACTTTCTAACGGTAAATAAACCGACCGACTCCTTTGATAATAACATACGAAGAGTTTGGGATAAATCTTTCCATGAGAATTAATTTTATAACTCCCGATCCTTGGCGAGAGGCTTTCAATAGAAGTTGACAAGGCACAAGTTGCGAGTCGGTGAATTAGAGTTTCCCACTGTCTTTTTTCTAAAAAAATGTAAAAGTTGATGATTTCAGGTGGAGACGTCTGCACAGTCTGTCATTTGTTGACGTCACATAAAAACTAATGTATGACGTCATGTTCAATTATTTTCAAAATTGCGCTGATACGAAGCAATCAATGAGACAAGTCAATCAGTATACTCAGTAAAAATCACTGAAACTACTTTCTCATATATCCATGCCTCTAACGGCAATATCACAATATCGTAATATCAGGTCTTCAGGAACCCATGATTGCCGTAAAAGGCGACTATGCTTGTAAGAGGAGACTAACGGGATCGGGTGGTCAGGCTCGCTGACTTGGTTGATGCATGTCATCGACCCCAATTGCGTGGATCGATGCTCATGATATCAATCACTGGATTGTCTGGTCAAGACTCTATTATTTACAGACCGCCGTCATATAGCTGGTATATTGCTGAGTGCAGCATTAAACAACAAACAAACAAACAAAAATCATTCATACATTGTTTCACACTAAAACAACCTTTTTATATACCGTTACCTTCTTGGTGTCTTCAAAGTGCTGATTGCCATATGTGATGTCATGTATCTCTGTAATAAATATGAATTGAAGCTTCTGAATTGTATTTTCGGAATTAAATAGCTTCATAAAATAACTAAGGTAAGTTCAGATCACGGACATTGGCTTATTTTGCCATATCTTTTCTTTGTTTGAAGTGCTGGTCTGTCAATTTGATGTTTCTGTTTTGCTAAATGAGAGGCTCTATCTATACTTGGCAACAGTTGACAGAAGCCACCGAGGGAATCTTGCGTATATACATGTACACTTAATAAAAGAGAATTTTTTTGGGATACTTTTTTGTAGCAAAGACTGAGTTCAATTAAATGTGTACGGAATATAACAATATTTCATGATCCCCAACCTCGCTTTGTTTAGCGTATGTAAACAAGATACAAAAATATATTGTACGCAGTCATACAGCAAGCAGATTTGTTCTTTGGTGTGGTTGAAAAGGGCATACAAAATATTTCCAATTTATTTTTGCTGCAATATTTTTTGCCCGTTTTGATTCCTTTATTCTCAGTAGACATACTTTGTTTCTTTGTTTGTTTCAACAACATTACTTTTTAAGAGCTAATGTAATAATGATATTTGTAATAACCGACCTTTGATAAAATCTATTATATCCTGCATCTTGTGCCCGATTAATTTGGTCAGCAGCAACCCAAAACCCCACGAAGCATTAGGCAAACAGGGGCACAATCTCCAAGGCGCCGAGATTCGCGGTGCAGAGTTGCATCCCTTGGGCACGCCAGAAACCTATGATAGTGGGTTCGAATCCCGGTTTGCCCCGATTATGTTTCTAGGTTTGTCAGCACTATACCCGTGCTCGTGGGTTTCACTGAAGTGGTAAACGTCTGATACCTGCATCACTTCGGGCTTTCCTCCAACATTAAGCTGACACGCCGCGATACATCTGGAATACTGTTAAAAGCGGCCTTAAACCCAACTCACTCACTCATTCACTCACTCTCTCAGTAGGCAAACATGCATGAATGGTCCTAAAATCTTTTGTTGGATCAAATCAGTAACGCCACCCGTCAACTCTATGATTTTGGAAATTTTTTAATAACATATATTTCACACGCTGCTTTTCGAAAAAATCTAAAACTAAAAATTGTGAAAGTGTTTTTTTATTTTATTTTTAACAGCTTCCCTGCTTTTCATTAAACTTCTCATATTTATAGGGAAGCTTTGCAATTCCAGTCAGGAAGAGGTTTTCTGAAGCTACCCTGAAGCTAAATCATTCACGGTAGCTTTGAGGTCATCGTTGTCGTCATAGCGCTTTAAGAAGGTGTTCTTTCAGTTTAGGTAACAGGTGGAAATCACTTGGTGCCATGTCTGGCGAGTATGGAGGGTGAGGAAGCTATTTGAACCAACATTGTCGCACAGCAGTCTTTGGAAGTCGAGAGGTGCAAGAAGATGCATTGTCATGAAGTAGTAGAACTCCAGCAGTCAGCATTCCTCGCCGCTTTTCTCTGATAGAGTCTCTCAGGCGATTAAGCAAATCAGCATAGTAGGCACCGACAATCGTCTTTTGACTTTCTAAGTAATCAACAAGGTTCACACCCTTTGCATCCCAGAATACAGTGGCCATAACTTACTTCACTTATCTTGAAGAATTTAATTTCTTTGGTGTTGGAGAAGTGGAATGGTGCCATCCCAAGGATTGAGATTTTGACTCGGCATCGTCGTGGTAGACCCAAGTTTCAATCTCTTTTTGAATTCTACGAAATCCTCCTCAATTAGCTCTAAACTTTTTCTGGCAATGTCAGTTCTTTTTTCCTTAAGATCAGAATTTAGAAACTTTGGCACCCCACAAGCAGATATCTTATTCATCTGTAAATATTCATGAATAATAGTTTCAATGGATCCATGGCTAAGACCTTCGTCTTCCTCATCTTCCTCAAGTTCAACAATGGTAATACGTCTTTCTGACAGTATAAAACTTTTCTATCTCCTTGGTTGAATCTTCATTGATGGAAGTTGAGGGACGTCCAGACCTAGGGTCATCATCAAGGCTTGTTCTACTCGTTCTTTTCCATTTCTATGACCATAAGGACCCCTAGCACGTTCAAACTGCCCCAACACACCAAATACATTAAGTGAGTGAGTATGGTTTTACGCCGCTTTTAGCAATATTCCAGCAATATCACGGCGGGGGACACCAGAAATGGGCTTCACACACTGTACCAACAAATACATTAAGAATGAACTACTCTAACAATGTACTACATTGACTTGTTTACTTTGTTATGGCCCATAGTTCAAAGTTATTCAGGCGTAGACAAACTGTTGTTTGAACCGGACATTGTACTTCTGCGAACAGTGCACTTGGACATGTTGCATGTGGAAGGTTTGTTTAAACAATGTACGACCTCGTGAAAATGTGTCTTATTTACTCATACACACCTGTCAATATCCATGTAAACACAATTTATCATCCCAAAACTGGTTTGGACGAGAGATATTGCTCGGGTGAGATCCTTGGAGATGTCGCTGCAATGAAATTGTAGCACAATATTTTGCAGAACAGTGTGATGTCATCGGTTACCATGACGTCAGAATCAAATGACATCACAAATCTCTCTGCCACTGAAGCTGGTTAGCTCTTTTGTTACACTTGTTGTTAATATTTATAACCACAATAGTTGGGCTTATGATTTTGAATGATCAATAGAATCTTGTGTCTTTTGATATGAAATATATAAACCGTCATCGACAAAAGATTAAACGATTTTACAATGTTATCGACTTGTGTTGATATATTTGACACCAAATGACACTCGGATGAGTTCATCTGTATGTGGTCAGAAAACAATGTAGACCAGCAATAAAATCGGCAATAGCCCCGAGTAGTGCAGGCACGCAGGCACTCGCGCACACGCATGTCGCTATACAAGTACAGTGAACTACGGTTATAACGAACTCAAAGGGATCACTAATTTTAGTTCGTTGTAAGAATATATGCAGCATATATTCAGCACATGGTCGGTACAAAAGAAAAAGTTCGTTATATCCGTCAGTTCGTTATAAGCGCATTCGTTATAGACGTAGTTTACTATACAATAATTTGGAACGCGACGATAAACCCCCCTTTCACCTCACATCACCTCCTGTCATGTGGATTGCGATTTAAAAGTAATTTTACAATATTATGTTTGTCATATTTCGTGATTCTATTTCTAGTGACGAGGACTAAGAGTTCCGATAATGCACAATCCCTCTTCTATCTTCCCATCATCTTACGGTCTTACTGTTAAAGCAAAATGGGGCTGACATTTTTTTATTCTATCTGGAACATTAAATTTTCAATGACAATATTTTTAAAGTAACAACCCCGATCAATTATTCTTCCAGAAACATACAGATGACAATTTACATTACAACGTCTTTTAGGAACATGACAAATGAAGTGATATATTCTGTCTCTGAGTACCATGGCAATTTCGGTTATATGTTCTTCCTCCAATGAAATCATGCCAATCCCCTGATTTTTCATTTAAGAGAATTGACAATCTCACATTTTGTATCATCGTCACCAGATTCATTTTCTCTTACATTGTCCTTTGGCGGGACACGAATCTCCTTTCTGCTTGTTGAACTTGGGCCTTTCTTGACCTTGTCTCTTGGCAATTCCGTCTACGTAGCAGTGCTCGTTGCACGCCTGGCGAGGGTCAGGCACACAGTTGTACTTAACGGCCCCAGGAGCGGTCTCACGAATGTGTTTATCGATGTCTTGATTTCCTGTGCAGTGCTCTTGCAAACGTCGTCCTATATCGTTAGCTCGCCCAACATAGATGACTTGTTTGCCCTCTTTGAAGGCGTAGATTCCTTCCACCTTTCCCTCTGGCCTTTCCTTCAAATTCTTGTATGTACCTTCTGCGAGGTCATTGCAATTCGCCATAGTTGAAGCCTACAATATATTTGAGAGAAATCGTACATAAAATGCTTCGTTTCTAATGCAACAAAATATTTATCAGACCTGATAATGACATATTTTCTCGTATTTACACACGATTCATTAACATTTTCAAAATAAGTCATGACATTCACACTTATACAGTTGTTCTAGCATGAGTTGTCTGGTAACCATATGCAATGTACCGAGCAATTAATAACATTTTGATGTGCATGGCATGGCATGGCATATTATCACATGGTTCAAGACAAAATAAATTAAAGCATGTACATTGAGTCTTGGATGCTGTGATGAGATTGTCAAAAGTTTGATAACTTCCTCAATGTTACACTCCTCCCTTGTACTAATAATGAGTAAAAATGTAAGTTAAATGTAAATTCCCTTCAGCTTTCAAATTTAATATAGGTAAAATGTAAACTTCCCTTGAAGTGCTAATGAGTACCTTTAACTAATATACCCTTAAAAAATGCAGGGCATACTTGGAAATAACTTACAACTTCCAAAATTGTAAGAGATATTAGTTTTTAGTAATAGTTTTAAAATAATGAACGAATTGGGAACACATTACAACCGGCATTGAAGTTTGTTAGTACATGTAGGTGACCGCCAAGCATCTTGAAGGACGATAGGGTTAAGATGGGAAATTTCAAAGTTGATGATTTTGCATCCGTAGTACGTAATACTGCCACGATTTGTCAAACATTCATTCACTCGACGTCTCGAGTCTCCTAATGGCGATGTGGTGGAGTCCGTCCCACTCCTCTTGTTCAGGTTCAGCCCATGACAATTTTATGGATGTCGTGCTGCGCGAGGTGAACATTGAGAATTCGTGAAAACGAACGTCGACCCACACGCCTTTCAAACGGGACAACAAAAGGTGTCAGTATGTTGACCCTTCCTTCTACAATATGGAGTGGGGTTCGTTCAGTCATAGTGATTCCATCCCACATCATAGCTATTCCAGCGTCAAATCTCCCCTGAGGTCTCGGGTTGACATTGGCATGACATTAATTTCGACGTCGCCAGACACGACCACGCCTGTCAAGGAGTAGTATAGACGATGGGGGTACTTGGGCACCATACCGGGACCAGTTCCAGCTCCTCAAAATGCTTCTATGGAGGTATTTAGTTTACCAATTATGTGACGACGATCTAATTCGCTGTGATGAGATGCTTCCCTTTGACACGCCAGAAATCTATGATTGTGTGTTCGAATCCTGGTTCGCTCCGTTATGTTTCTTGTTTTGTTTTTAGTTTTGGCTTTCCAAAGTGGTAAACGTCTGAGAACTGCATCATTTCGGCCTTTCCTGCCTCAGTAAGCTGTCACGCCGTGATATAATTGGAACACTGTTAAAAGCGGCGTTAAACCCAACTCACTCACTCACCCACTCACTCACTCTGGTTCAGCTGGTACCCATTTTTAACAGTCACGCAAACAATAACATCAATTACATACGTTTCCTGATAAAAATGACATTGAGATATTTTATATTAGTTTAATATTATGAATTGAGGGGCAAAAGAAAGTATACTGTGCTTATTTTCCTTCATTCCTGCAACAAGTTAAAAACAAATAAATCTGTGACTGGGTTAGATTGTGTTAATTTGCAGCCACATGAAGCCTACCATTCCGTCTTCTATATTAAACGATACCATCACTTTTCTTGGAAAAGTATAAACGTGTACGTATATAAGTATATACCGTAAGCTGTCAACACCTCTTCCGCTGTTGTTAGGTTAAATGTAAATCCCTTGGATCTATTAATAACTTAAATGTGAATTTTTCAGCTATCAAGCGAAGCGGTAACATTTTAACTTCCCTTCATATAAGTAAGTAAGGTGTCAATTCCTATTGAATGATAAATGAGTGGCATGTACAGGGCTATTGGGAACAATGACGTATCAAGACTTCGGAAAAAACTCTCCGAGTTATTGTATTATATATGTGCAAACGTCCTTCAGATAAAAATGAATCAGATACCTAGTTATGAGTAAAAATCTAAACTTTTTTTCAGTTACAAAATAAGTAAAAATATAACTTCTCTGTCGCTGCTAATAAGTAAAGAGTAAACTTCTCTTCAACTTATATTGAGTAAAATATAAACTTCTCTTCAACTAATAATTAGCAAAATGTAAACTTCTCTTCAGCTGGAAATGAGTAAAATGTATACTTCTCTTCAGCTGGAAACTACTCAAATGTAAACTTCTCTCTAACTAATAATCAATAAAATGTTAACTTCTCTTCAGCTAATAATGAGTAAAATGTAAACTTCTCTTTGGCTAATAATATAATGAGTAAAATGTAAACTTCTACCCATGTAATACGATGATGGGCAGTTTGATTGACCTTCACCGTGTTTCAAGTGATTCTCGTTAGCGCCCCTCAAAATATCAAGTGATTCACTCTCAAGTCATCCATAGGGACGAACACTTTTGATTGTAGTTATACATTGATATCTTCTGTGAAAATCAGACTCAGCAGAGAGAGACATAGAGAGGGAATGGTACAAGTGTTGCTTACATTACGTTTGTGAACCGATACATTTTAGACCAATTCTTTACATGGGTAGTGCGTGCACTGTTTTCTACTTAATAAGGGTGAGGGTCGTTCCGTCGTGTAAAATGCGCGGCACTTTGGCGTGCAGAATGAGTCCTACTGAACTTAGCTACATGAATGAATTTAAATGTTTAAGAAATCGTTATCGACGTATGTGCAGAATAAAGAAGGAAGCCTTGAAAGAACATCTCATATCAGATTTATCTTTGTCTGATAATGAGTAAAATATAAACTTCTCTTCAGTTGATAATTAATAAAATATAAACATATCTTCATCTGATAATAAGTAAAATGTAAACTTCACTGCAGCTTTCCTTGTTTGTTTGCTGTTTTACATATATACCACCACACACTATGTAAAATATAATACAACATATAAGAAATAAAGGTGTCAGAGTTATCCCGTGATCACAACAATAAATGTTTACCATTAATGTTTTATGTAAATCTGTTTTCTCCGTTGAAATATTTGTTGGTTGGTTGGTTTGTTTGTTGTTTAACGCCGCACTCAGCAATATTCCAGCTATATGACGACGATCTGTAAATAATAGAATCTGGACCAGACAATCCAGTCGTTGACATCATGAGCATCGATCCACGCAATTGGGAACGATGGCATGCATCAACCAAGTCAGGAAGTCTGATCGCTTCTAACGACAAACATAGTCGCCTTTTACGTGAAGCATGGGTTGCTGAAGACCTATTACTAATAGGTCTTTACTGGAGCTATTAATGAGTAAAATTTTAACTTCTCTTCAACTAATATTAAGTGAAATGTGAAATTATCTTAAGCTGGCAATGAGTATAATGTAAACTTCTCTTCCCTTGGGTTTCACCAGCAGCTTCAACACTCTGGCCTTGGGCCTTCCTCTCACATGAAACCCCCATGTAGTGATATGACTGAAGTACTGTTCAAAACGGAGTTGGCCTGACAAGCTGACTCACAGACCCGTTTCTTCCAAAAATTTCAAATGAAATATTGAATACTTACCGAACACCTATCAGACATTCTCGAAATATCAATGCAATGCAGGTATCTGTGAACGGAGCTTGAACACAGCAATGGCGCGCAGTCAGCTTCCTAGAAGAACGCAATTCCGGGAATCAGTGGATTTATATATCGACCTGTGGAAGGAGCGCTATTCACACGCATGCCACAAGGCATATCCAACAGCATGCAGAGTCATGTCACGTGATACCCATTCACATGGATGAAGACTTGTGATTATAGTTATGCACTGTGCATGCACTGTTTTCTGTTTAACAGGGATGCGGGTGGATCCGTCGTATAAATGCGCGGCACTTTGCAGTGCAGATTTGCGTCCACTGACTGGTGAACTTAGATGTATTAGTGAATTTAAATGTAAATAACAGTTTAAGAAATCGTTATCGTGCAGAATTAAGAAGGAGGGCTTAAAAGAACATCTCATCAGATTTATCAAGGATTTGTAATAATTCAAAACTGTTCTGGAGATAGTCAGAGGAACTTAATAGTACCTCCAGTACATCTGAAAATCTATATCAAGAAAAGAGTGGGTGTCATATTTTGAGAACATTTAAAATATTAATAACATTGACACAGATCAAGAACATTTAGTCTGTGTTGTATACATCATGTATCTGATCATGCTAAACATTTGTGTAATATGTGTAAGGATAATGAGATGAATGCTAGTTAAATAGTAATATATCGGGAATGAAATCCAGCATGCATTTGATAATCACAAAGATGACAAAGCAGCAGGGTCGGACGGAATTACTCCTGAGATGATAAAGTGCCACAAAAATGATCTTCCTCCTGACCTTCATACTCTGTACAATACAGTCCCGCAGAGTGGTCACTTCTCAGAATAATGGGCAAAGAGTTTACTTGCTCCACTCCATAAGAGAAGTACTAAAACCGATGTTAATAATTACAGGGTGTGTCATTCACTGAAAAGTATAACCTATAATCTGAATAAGAGGCTTTCTTTGTTCTTAGGTGTACATTATATAATTCCTGGCAGGTTTTAGGGCAGGTTAATGCACAGTGGATAATATATTTATTCTACGGTGTATGATACAGAAGTATTTATCAAAGTCTAACAGATTTGAATGCGTATTTGTAGATTTCAGAAAAAAGCATTTGATAAATATGTGTAAATAAACACTCCTGTGGTATGTTATGTTAAAAATGATACACATAGTGAACTCTTCAACAGTTTGCAGAACAAATGTTCAAAAGGTAAGTCTGTTGTTAAAATCTGGAATTGTTCCATTTCTAATTACTTTAATACATTAAGTGGTGTTAAACAGGGATGTTTTTTTAGTCATTATTATTATTATCCATGCTAATCGTAGAATTGGAAAATATGTTGCAAGACACTAGTGCTTTGGGTATATTTATCAGTCAAGAATTTATAAATGTTATTTTAACAGGTGGTTATATATGTGACAAATATTACAAAATGTCCATAGTCTTGACTGGTTCAAAATAAGTGTTCGAAACAAGTCATAGTTTCTCAAAAAGAATTTGACAAATAACCTTCAAATTTAGTCCAAAGATATATGTTATAATTTCATCGCAACCTGTTGTGCACTGCTTGGACTCACCAAGTCATTTCTTGGAAATCGAATATGTCATTTTCCGTTGTAGGGGTGACATGTTGTGGAAATAGCTTTTAAAATGCTAAACAAATATATTTCTCCAACAAACTTTATTAATTAACATTCTGCTATTTATTTTACATGTGTAAGTCTTATTAGTTGGTTAGCAATCACCCCGAGTAACACCATGGATAAAGTTTTCTCAAACACTTTTTATCATGTGATCTTTTACATTCAATGGAATATTGATACGTTTTACAGTTCCTATGGTTGATCGATCGGCAGATTCTTCATGAACATATATGTTTGCTATCGATGTGTTCATACGCACGGTTTTGTGTTTAATATATTCAAAAGGGTTTCCGTAACCTTTCTACTAAGAGAACCTGTTGAAGTGAACTTGCGTCCGTTTGCCTTATCAGCATCTTGTGGTTGAGTGTTCGAATCCCGTTTTGGCCTTGACAATGATCATTGCATTGTTAACACAATAACCTGCATGTGAGTTTTACAAAAGTGGTAAACGCCTAAGATATGCATTACTTTGGGATTTCCTCCAACATCAATACAAATGTATTGACAAAGGATAATGGCAATTTCAATAACATATTCTTTCAGAGATGTAACAAATTAAGTGATGTTTCTATAGGATCGTTCAGAGCAGTGTTACGTAATCACTAACAGAGTTGTATTTAGCATAAATATCATATGTACATTTCATTCAAATGAGTTACAGGTGCGCCAGGTGAATCTCTAACGGAATCATGACAATCCCCTGATATTTCAGTCCAGAGAATCACACGTTTGTTTCCTTGTCACAGGGTTCACTTTTTCTTACATTGTTTTGGGTTGTCACAGGTATTTCCTTTCTGCATGTTGTACTTCGGCCATTTACGTTGCAATTGACCAATCTGGTCTACGTAGCAGTGTTCATTGCACCTCTGGAAGACGTCATGCACGTAGTTGTATGTCAGTGTCCTGGGATTGGTACCACGAATGTGTCTGTCGATGCGTTGCCTTTTTCCGTAGCAGTGTGACTGCAGACGTTGTCGTATGTTGATAGACCTCCCAACGTAGATTACGAATCCGCCCTGTTGGATTGTGTAGATTCCTATGATCTTTCCTTTTGGCCACTTCTTCCAGTGTAGGCCTTGAGTATGTAGAAGGTATTGGCAATTCGACCTTGTTGAAGGCTACAATAGAGATAGGGAGACCTTATAACGCTTAAAGTTCTTGGCATATTTACTCCCTCTGTAATTACGTAGATTCCATTATTTTTTCCTTTGGCCATTTTTTCCATTGTTTGCCACGAGAACGAAGGAATTGACGCTTGGCCTTAGTTGACTTCTACAATATATGAAAGTGAGTCATCACATGAAGTGGATTTTGTAATAAAAGACAAAATATATGTCAGACCTTATACCACGTGACGTATCTGACGTGTCGGAATCTTCTGGTCATGGGTTCGAATCCAAGAATGGTCCTTTACCTGTCAGCGTCATACCCTTGCTTTCACAAAATGGTTCAACAGCCTGGCCTTTGGCCTTCCTCTCATATGAAGCTGCCACGCCGTGATATGACTGAAGTACTGTTCTAAACGGAGTTGGCAAATTTCAGATGAGCCATTGAATACTTACAGAACATTTAGACATTCTTGAAATATCAGTGCAAAGCAGGTAATTGTGGATGGACCTCGAGCAATGCAATGGCGCGCAGTCAACTTCAAATTCCGGGTATTAGCGGGGTATTACTAGTCTAAAGTACACAATGACGCCGTGGACTAATACAACGCTGACGTGTCTCCATGAACACGTGTGAATATATCTATACCTTGACATATTGATATGCAAACAGAATTATCTCTACAAGGTTATTTTCAAGGTTATATTACATGTACAAGTTATATGCAAGTTGTGTGTTTTTTGCAGGATGACGGTCCCTTTTTTCTGACAAGCTCGCTCACAGACCTGTTCCTGACACACATGTCGATAGAGATATAGAATATACATACAGAACAGTTAGACATTCTAATTAAGTCAATAGAAGCAAGTAATTTTGCAGGACTTCGTACCATGCAATGACACACGCTCAGTTTCCTAGAAATAATACTATTCTGCGTATTACCTGGGTATTCCCAGTATAATTTAAACAATGATACTGTGGACTAATATAACGCTGACGTGTCTCAGCCTATTTTTCTGCACCCACTGAATTCGATCACATTGTCCAAAAAAGGACACATTTGATACCAGATTTGATCATATGGTGTCATACATGAGGTATTTTGCATGTGCGATTATCACGGGGTGTGTTGTAACCAGACCTGTATTACACACCCAGTCGAATCCTGTCGGACTGATATGGCTTGTCAATGGATTTTGAATGTGCGATCAATATTAGCCTAGGTGGAAAGAAAATCAGCCCTCAGTGCGTCGTCTGCTCGGATAGTTGTCCTGTGACATCGCATTCACTTTCAAATAGAATTATGGAACTAGGTGCTATCTTGTACTAAACAGAGGAAGCGGAAGGTTTTGTGAACAAAATGAAAAGCAAAAGAGAGCAAGAACATGACGTAAAAGAGACACGAGAGCCGGCAGAGGTGGTATCCATCCATCGATGTTTTATTAATGGATACATTTTTTTCAATTTGATGTTATGGTGTACAGAAAGGTTATTATATGGTAGTTCATATACCCCACATCAGCCCTCTGATACGGGAGGACGTGTGCCGTACAATGATGACCTCGTTCTATTTATTTTGAATGGACAGCCGTGACCTCGGTCAAACCGGAACTACTTTATTGATTATAAACAATAACGAGACGGCATATATTTTCTAACATTTTACTTCAGCGAGACAGAAATTAAGGAATTTCATGAAAACGAGAGACATTTTCAAACACAAAATTTAACCAAACAGGAAAGTCCCAGATATGAAATTCGCTTGGCATGGAGCTAATACATATAACATATCATCGACTGATCTTTTACCTGTCAGCGTCATACCCTTAAATTTCACCACGATAGTTAAACAATCTTGGGCCTTCCTCTCACATTAAGCTTCCACGTCGTGATATGACTGAAGTTCTGTTCAAAACGGAGTCGGGCTGAGAAAACTCACTCACAGACCTGTTTCTAACTCAAATTTCAAATGAGCCATTGAATACTTACAGAACACTTAGACATTCTTGAAATATCAAGGCAGGTAATTGTGAACGGACCTTGTGCAGTGCAATGGCACGCAATCAACTTCTTGGAAATAATGCAATTCCGGGTATAAGCGGGGTATACTAAGTCTAAAGTAAGCAATGACGCCGTGGACTGATACAACGCTGACGTGTCTCCATTAACACGTGTGATTATATTTACACCTTGACATATTTATATGCAAACAGAATTATCTCTACAAGGTCTTTTTTAAGGTTATCTTACATGTACAGGTAAAATACAAGTGGCGTGTTTTGCAGGATGACAGTCCCTTTTTTCTGAAAAGCTCGCTCACAGACCTGTTCCTGACACACATTTCAATAGAGATATAGAATATACATACAGAACAGTTTGACATTCTAATTAAGTCAATAGATGCAAGTAGTTGTGCACGGAGGCCATGCAATGACACACGCTCAGTTTCCTAGAAATAATACATTTCTGGGTATTACCTGGGTATTCCCATGACACCGTGGACTGGAATATCGCTGACGTGTCTCCATGAACACGTGTGATTATATTTATACCGTGATATATTGATATGCAATTATCTTTACAAGGTCATTTTCAAGGTGAGTGCGTGAGTTGGGTTTTAACGCTGCTTTTAACAGTATTCCAGTTATATCGCGGCGTGTCAGCTTTATGTGAGAGGAAAGCCCGAAGTGATGCGGTGAAACCCACGAGCACGGGTATGGTGCTGACAAACCTAGACACATGATCGGGGCGAACTGGGATTCGACCCCACAATCATAGGTGTCTGGCGTACCGAAGGGACGCAACCCTGCACAGCCAATCGTGGCGCCTTGGACGACTGGAACACCCGTGCCCCCCATTTTCAAGGTGATCTTACATGTGCAGGTACAAGTGGGGGTGTTTTTGCAGGAAGATAGGATAAGCCAAAAGAGACTACTTTCTCACATTTCGCCAATGTACATTTTAGAGTAACTCTGTTCATACACTAACAGAGGTGGTGTTGACGTAGTCGCCAAAGGCGCCACAATTCACTGTGCAGAAAGGTGTCCCTTTGACGTGCTATGGTCCAGTGTTCGAATCCCATTTTCGCCTTGATAACGATCATTGCTTTGTTAACACGTTCGAGGGTTTTGTAAAGGCGGTATTGCCAAAATATACCAATATTTTGAAGAGATGAAGGTTTATTTTACGTTACCCTTGGTAACCATGTTTACTCCAGCATGTTGATCCTTTGTCAGTAGAGATGATTTGTTTATGGTAACGTCGAATCCATTCATCAGTATTTTTCATTCTTTACCATTTTGTTATCATGTTCATGTTGTCTTAACTTCCTTGGCTTTACATCGGGTGTTCCTGACACATAAATTTAATTTTATTGACTAGGGATCATGAAAATTTCATTGATATATTCGTTCAGATATGAAAGAAATATGAGTTATTACTAAATTGCCGTCAGAGCCGTGTAATTCCACTTCACATACATAGTTGTGTTTAGCACAAATCTCAGATGTACATAACATTCAAATAAGCTATAGGTGCGCCAGGAGAACATCCAAAGGAATCATGCCTGTCCCCTGATATTTCAGTCCAGAGAATCACACATTTGTTTCCTTGTCACTGGGTTCACTTTTTCTTTCTTTGTTTGGGGTTGTCACAGGTATTTCCTTTCTGCATGTTGTACTCCGGATCTTTACCTTGCAATTTACCAATCAGGTGTACGTAGCAGTGTTCATTGCACCTCTGAAAGACGTCGCGCACGTAGTTGTATGTTAGGTTCCTGGGATTGGTAAGACGAATGTGTCTGTCGATGCGTTGCCTTTTCCCGTAGCAGTGTGACTGCAGACGTCGTCGTATGTTGATAGACCTCCCAACGTAGATTACGAATCCGCCCTGTTTGATTACGTAGATTCCATTGATTTTTCCTTCAGGCCATATTTTCCATTGTATGCCACGAGAACGAAGGGATTGACACTTGGCCTCAATTGACTTCTACAATATATGAAAATGAGTCATTACATAAAATGGATTTTTTGAAAAAAGACAAAATATATGTCAGACCTCTTACCACGTGACGTATCTGACGTGTATACTTACAGAACACTTAGACATTCTTGAAATATCAAGGCAGGTAATTGTGAACGGACCTTGTAAAGTGCAATGGCGCGCAATCAACTTCTTGGAAATAATGCAATTCCGGGTATTAGCGGGGTATTACTAGTCTAAAGTAAGCAATGACACCGTGGACTGATACAACGCTGACGTGTCTCCATGAACACGTGTGATTATATTTACACCTTGACATATTTATATGCAAACAGAATTATCTCTACAAGGTCTTTTTTAAGGTTATCTTACATGTACAGGTAAAATACAAGTGGGGTGTTTTTGCAGGATGAGAGCAGTCCCTATTGTTCTGACAAGCTCACTCACACACCTGTGCCTGACACACATTTCGATAGAGATAAAGAAAATACATACAGAACAGTTAGACATTCTAATTAAGTCAATAGATGCAAGTAATTGTGCACGGAGGCCATGCAATGACACACGCTCAGTTTCCTAGAAATAATTCATTTCCGGGTATTACCTGGGTATTTCTGGGCCCACTGAACTGTATCACATTTACTCACATTTACTCCTATTTACACAGGATTCCTCGTCATACCTCAAACTTAAACAGGGGGCACGGGTGGCGCAGTCGCCGCGATTCGCTGTGCAGAGTTGCGTCCCTTGGGCACGCCAGAAACCTATGATTGTGGGTTCGAATCCCGGTTCGCCCCGATGATGTTCTAGGTTTGTCAGCACAATACTCGTGCTCGTTGGTGTCACCGAAGTGGTAAACGTCTGAGACCTGCATCACTTCGGGCTTTCCTCCCACTTTAAGCTGACACTCCGTGATATAACTGGAATACTGTTAAAAGCGGCGTTAAACCAAGCTCACTCACTCACTCACTCAAACTCAAACATGTCACTCAGATTTACACATATCTTTGTCACCACTTCCTTCAGTTAATAATATGAAAAATGTACACGCACTTCTGCTAATAAAGAAAAACATGTGTATGCACCAAAGCTAATAGTGAGTAAAATGTAAACTATTCTTCAACAAATAATGAATGAGTTAGTGAGTTAGCTAGTTTGATTTTACGCCGCTTTTAGCAATATTCCAGCAATATCACGGCGGTGACACCAGAAATGGGCTTCACACATTGTACCCATGTTGGGAATCAAATCCGGGTTTTCGGTGTGACGAGTGAACGCTTTTACCACTAGGCTACCCGACCGCCCCCAATAAATTAGAAACAGATTTTGACATGACTGTGATATGACTGAAATACGGAGCTGACTTAACAAGCTCACTCACAGACCTTACACAAATGTCAAATGAGATATGAAATACCTACAGAACACTTAGACATTCTCGAAATGTCAAAGGAAAGCAAATATTTGTGAACGGAGCAGGTAGAGTGCGGTGGCACACAGTCCGCTTCCCATGAATAATGCAGTTTTATTATCAGGGTATTACCAGTCTAAATTAAACAATGATACTGTATATATGACGCTGTCACGTCTCTTTATCACCACTCTCCGTCAACACGTGTGGTTATATTTATACCTTGACATATTTGTACACAAATCAGAGGTGGCAATCCCTTTGAAGATACACTGCATTATGTTTTACATGTCCTAACTTCAATATTTCAAGAAACGATTCGTTTTAATTCAGTGATTTATTGGAATGGAAATTCGGTCCATATGTACATCCTGCGTTCTGGTAGAATTGCACAGATGTAATAACTTAAGACGTAATTAAGATTTTAATATAAGTGCGAAGTATTGAATAGTTAAAGACTTGCTTTTCTTTATGATTGAACACCTTTCCATCAACTACACCAAACTGTTGACCAACAAGTATCAATATTGCTTGATAAATATAATTTTGCTTCTATTACCTTGAACTGCGATATTAGCATAAGCCAGATGACTTGATTACCAATCCAGATTAATTTATTGAATACAAGTATGTCTGAATCAAATTAAAATAATCTTTACATGGTCATTCCCCGCGCGATCTTTTACATACACAGAACGGCGGAGATGGTCTTTGCAGGGTGAGAGCAGTCCCTGTTGGCTTTTTGTGTCTCTCATTTGCAAACCGATTCATTTGGCCGATGTTCATTTCAAGCAAGTTTAGTCACAGGTAGTGAATTCACTGTTCCCTATCTATTAGGGGGCACAGGACACAGGTCGTTACAATTCGCTGTGCAGAGTTGCGTGCCTTTGGTGTGTCATAAACCTATGCTTTTTCAACATGACACTTCGTGAGGTTTACAAAAGTGGTAAACGTCTAAGACATGCATTACTTCAGGATTATCTTACAATTGAAAAGATAGAAGGTACCTGTCCTTACAAATATGTGTAACATGAAAAAATTTGCTAAAACAACGGCAATCAATGTGGTCGGACCAGACCTGCATTACACACCCAGTCTGACCCTGCCGGGCTGATATGGCTTGTCAATGGATTTTGAATGGGCGATCGATATCAGCCCGGGTGGAAAGAATATCAGCCCTCAGTGCGTCGTCTGCTCGGCTAGGTGTCCTGTGACATCGCATTCCAAACAAGATTATATGTATTGCATTCACTTGCAAATAAAACTATTGAACTAGGTACTAGCTTTTACGATAGAGAGGATAGCTACACGGACGCGGAAGGTTTTGTAAACAAATTGAAAAGCAAAACAAAGCAAGAACACGACATAAAAGAGATACGAGAGCCGGCAGAGATGGTACCCATCCATCGATGTTTTATTAATGGATACATTTTTCAATTTGATGTTATGGTGTACAGAAAGGTTAATATTATATGGCAGTTCATATACCCCCATCAGCCCTCTGATACAGGAGGACGTGTGTCGTACAAGGCTGACCTCGTTCCATTTATTTTGATTGGACAGCCGTGACCTCGGTCAAACCGGAACTACTTTATTGATTAAAAACAATAACGAGACGTCATTTATGTTCTAACATTTTACTTCAGCGAGACAGAACTTAAGGAATTTCATGAAAACGAGAGACATTTACAAACACAACATTTAACCAAACAGGAAAGTCCCAGATATGAAATTCGCTTGTCATGGAGCTAATACATACAACATATCATCGACCGATCTCTTATCTGTCAGCGTAATACCCTTGGATTTCACCACCTTAGTTAAACAACCTGATCCTGGGCCTTCCTCTTACATTAAGCTGCCACGTGGTGATATGACTAAAGTACTGTTCAAAACGGAGTCGGGCTGAGAAAACTCAGTCACAGACCTGTTCCTAACTCAAATTTCAAATGAGCCATTGAATACTTACAGAACACTTAGACATTCTTGAATATCAAGACAGGTAATTGTGACCGGACCTTGTACAGTGCAATGGCGCGCAATCAACTTCTTGGAAATAATGCACTTCCGGGTATAAGCGGGGTATAACTGGTCTAAAGTAAACAATGACACCGTGGACAAGAATAACGTTGACGTTTCTCCATGAACACGTGTGATTATATTTGTACCGTGATATATTTACTTGCGAGCCAGAATTATCTTCACAAGGTCATTTTCAAGGTGAGTGAGTGAGTGAGTTGGGTTTTTAACGCCGCTTTTAACAGTATTCCAGTTATATTGCGGCGTGTCAGCATAATGTGGGAGGAAAGCCCGAAGTGATGCATGTCTCAGACGTTTACCACTTCGGTGAAACCCACGAGCACGGGTATTGTGCTGACAAACCTAGACACATAATCGGGGCGAACCGGGATTCGACCCCACAACCATAGGTTTCTGGCGTACCCAAGGGACGCAACTCTGCACAGCGAATCGTGGTGCCTTAGACGACTGGGCCACCCGTATGGTGAGGTGATCTTACATGTGGAGGTTACAAGTGGGGGTGTTTTTGCAGGATGATAGGATAAGCTAAAAAAGACTACTTTCTCACATTTCGCCAATGTAATTTTTATATCTGTGCAAAGGTAGTGCGTACAATAATAGAGGTGCAGTTGACGTAGTCGAACAAGGCGCCATACTCGCCTTGATAACGATCATAGCTTTGTCAACATCATCCGGGCTTTGTAAAAGCGGTATTGCCAAAATATACCAATATTTTGAAGAGATGAAGGTTTATTTTACGTTACTTTGGCAACCATGTTAACTACAGCATGTTCATCCTTTGTCAGTAAAGATGATTTGTTTTTGGAAACGTCAAATCCATTCATCAGTATTTTTCATTCTTTACCATTTTGTTTTCATTTTCATGTTGTCTTAACTCCCTTGGCTTTACATCGGGAGTTCTTCACACATAAGTATAATTTTATTGACTAGGGATCATGGCAATTTCATTGATATATTTAAAAGTTATGTGATATTACTAAAATGCCGTCAGAACTGCGTTATTCCACTTCACTTACAAAGTTGTGTTCAGCACAAATCTCAGATGTACATTTCATTCAAATGGGCTATAGGTGCGCCAGGTGAATCTCCAACGGCATCATCCCAATCCCCTGATATTTCAGTCCAGAGAATCACACGCTTGTTTCCTTGTCGCAGGGTTTACTTTTTCTTACTTTTTTTCGGGCTGTCACAGGTATTTCCTTTCTGCATGTTGCACTTCGGCAATTTACCTTGCAATTGACCAATCAGGTGTACGTAGTAGTGTTCATTGCACCTCTGGAAGGCGTCATGCACGTAGTTGTATGTTAGGCTCCTGGTATTGGTACGACGAATGAGTTTATCGATGCGTTGCTTTTTTCCGGAGCAGTGTGACGTTGTGGTATGTTTTCGGACCGCCCCACATAGATGACGAATCCGCCCTGTTTGATTGTGTAGATTCCTTCGATCTTTCCTATTGGCCACATATTCCAGTGTAAGCCTTGAGTATTTAGAAGGTATTGGCAATTCGACCTTGTTGAAGGCTACAACAGAGAGCCGGAGACCTAATAACACTTAAAGTTCATGCCATATTTACTCACATTTACCCCTATTTACACAGGATTCCTCGTCATACCTCAAACTTAAACATGCCACTCGGATTTACACAAATCTTGTCACCACTTCCTTCAGTTAATAATAAGTAAAATGTACACGCACTTCTGCTGATAAGGAAAAAAACATGTGTACGCACCAAAGCTAATAGTGAGTAAAATGTAAACTATTCTTCAACAAATAATGAATGAGTTGGTGAGTGAGCGAGTTTGATTTTACGCCGCTTTTAGCAATATTCCAGCAATATCACGACGGGGACACCAGAAATGGGCTTCACACATTGTACCCATGTTGGGAATCAAACCCGGATTTTCGGCGTGACGAACGAACGCTTTAACCACTATTCTTCCCGACCGCCCCGAATAAATTAGAATCAGATTTTAACATGACTGTGATATGACTGAAATACGGAGCTGACTTAACAAGCTCACTCACAGACCTTACAAAAATGTTAAATGAGATATCGAATACTTACAGAACCGATTCATTCGGCCGATGTTCATTTCAAGCAAGTATAGTCATAGGTAGTGAATTCCTGTTCCCTATCTATTAGGGGGCACAGGATGACGTTACAATTCGCTGTGCAGAGTATCGTGCCTTTGGTGTCTCACGAACCTATGCTTTTTCAACATGATACATCGTGAGGTTTACAAAAGTGGTAAACGTCTAAGACATGCATTACTTCGGGATTTTCTTCCTCATTAAGCAGACTCATCGTGATTTGAAGATTGGTTCAGTTACATCATGCCATCTTCATAAAGACAGAAAAAAATGTTCAACGTGGCGCAGGCCATAGATGATTGCCCCGACAATGGATATCGCGTTGACCAATAATGGCTCACTATTTAGTACATGCGAGAGCTTCATTTCATTGCTTGAATTGACGAAGTATATTACGCCGAATGCATGCACTAAATTTATTCTTGTGAGCACATTTGTTCATAATTTACTCACGTAAGTAATTTTATTTATTTTTCATGATTTTGCGTAGAGTACAACAAATATGTATATATTATCAGTTATAAAGGCAATCGTGTTGGTAAATTTTCTGATGTCTCTCTAGATCTCCAGATCGAAGGTTGTTATCTTACAATTGAAAAGATAGAAGGTACCTGTCCTTATAAATATGTGTAACATGAAAATATTTGCTAAAACAACGGCAATCAATGTGGTCGGACCAGACCCATATTACACACCCAGTCGGAACTACTTTATTGATTATAAACAATAACGTGACGTCATTTATTTTCTAACATTTTCAGCGAGACAGAACTTAAGGAATTTCATGAAAACGAGAGACATTTACAAACACAAAATTTAACCAAACAGGAAAGTCCCAGATATGAAATTCGCTTGGCATGGAGCTAATACATACAACATATCATTGACTGATTTCTTATCTGTCAGCGTCATACCCTTGGATTTCACCACCCTAGTTAAACAACCTGATCCTGGGCCTTCCTCTCACATTAAGCTGCCACGTGGTGATATGACTAAAGTACTGTTCAAAACGGAGTCGGGCTGAGAAAGCTCACTCACAGACCTGTTTCTAACTCAAATTTCAAATGAGCCATTGAATACTTACAGAACACTTAGACATTCTTGAATATCAAGGCAGGTAATTGTGAACGGACCTTGTACAGTGCAATGGCGCGCAATCAACTTCTAGGAAATAATGCACTTCCGGGTATAAGCGGGGTATAACTGGTCTAAAGTAAACAATGACACCGTGGACAAGAATGACGTTGACGTTTCTCCATGAACACGTGTGATTATATTTGTACCGTGATATATTTACTTGCGAGCCAGAATTATCTTTACAAGGTCATTTTCAAGGTGAGTGAGTGAGTGAGTTGGGTTTTTAACGCCGCTTTTAACAGTATTCCAGTTATATTGCGGCGTGTCAGCATAATGTGGGAGGAAAGCCCGAAGTGATGCGGGTCTCAGACGTTTACCACTTCGGTGAAACCCACGAGCACGGGTATTGTGCTGACAAACCTAGACACATAATCGGGGCGAACCGGGATTCGACCCCACAACCATAGGTTTCTGGCGTACCCAAGGGACGCAACTCTGCACAGCGAATCGTGGTGCCTTAGACGACTGGGCCACCCGTATGGTGAGGTGATCTTACATGTGGAGGTTATATACAAGTGGGGGTGTTTTTGCAGGATGATAGGATAAGCTAAAAAAGACTACTTTCTCACATTTCGCCAATGTAATTTATATATCTGTGCAAAGGTAGTGCGTACAATAATAGAGGTGCAGTTGACGTAGTCGAACAAGGCGCCATACTCGCCTTGATAACGATCATAGCTTTGTCAACATCATCCGGGCTTTGTAAAAGCGGTATTGCCAAAATATACCAATATTTTGAAGAGATGAAGGTTTATTTTACGTTACTTTGGCAACCATGTTAACTACAGCATGTTCATCCTTTGTCAGTAAAGATGATTTGTTTTTGGAAACGTCAAATCCATTCATCAGTATTTTTCATTCTTTACCATTTTGTTTTCATTTTCATGTTGTCTTAACTCCCTTGGCTTTACATCGGGAGTTCTTCACACATAAGTATAATTTTATTGACTAGGGATCATGGCAATTTCATTGATATATTTAAAAGTTATGTGATATTACTAAAATGCCGTCAGAACTGCGTTATTCCACTTCACTTACAAAGTTGTGTTCAGCACAAATCTCAGATGTACATTTCATTCAAATTGGCTATAGGTGCGCCAGGTGAATCTCCAACGGCATCATCCCAATCCCCTGATATTTCAGTCCAGAGAATCACACGCTTGTTTCCTTGTCGCAGGGTTTACTTTTTCTTACTTTTTTTCGGGCTGTCACAGGTATTTCCTTTCTGCATGTTGCACTTCGGCAATTTACCTTGCAATTGACCAATCAGGTGTACGTAGTAGTGTTCATTGCACCTCTGGAAGGCGTCATGCACGTAGTTGTATGTTAGGCTCCTGGTATTGGTACGACGAATGAGTTTATCGATGCGTTGCTTTTTTCCGGAGCAGTGTGACGTTGTGGTATGTTTTCGGACCGCCCCACATAGATGACGAATCCGCCCTGTTTGATTGTGTAGATTCCTTCGATCTTTCCTATTGGCCACATATTCCAGTGTAAGCCTTGAGTATTTAGAAGGCATTGGCAATTCGACCTTGTTAAAGGCTACAACAGAGAGCCGGAGACCTAATAACACTTAAAGTTCATGCCATATTTACTCACATTTACCCCTATTTACACAGGATTCCTCGTCATACCTCAAACTTAAACATGTCACTCGGATTTACACAAATCTTGTCACCACTTCCTTCAGTTAATAATAAGTAAAATGTACACGCACTTCTGCTGATAAGGAAAAAACATGTGTACGCACCAAAGCTAATAGTGAGTAAAATGTAAACTATTCTTCAACAAATAATGAATGAGTTGGTGAGTGAGCGAGTTTGATTTTACGCCGCTTTTAGCAATATTCCAGCAATATCACGACGGGGACACCAGAAATGGGCTTCACACATTGTACCCATGTTGGGAATCAAACCCGGATTTTCGGCGTGACGAACGAACGCTTTAACCACTATTCTTCCCGACCGCCCCGAATAAATTAGAATCAGATTTTAACATGACTGTGATATGACTGAAATACGGAGCTGACTTAACAAGCTCACTCACAGACCTTACAAAAATGTTAAATGAGATATCGAATACTTACAGAACCGATTCATTCGGCCGATGTTCATTTCAAGCAAGTATAGTCATAGGTAGTGAATTCCTGTTCCCTATCTATTAGGGGGCACAGGATGACGTTACAATTCGCTGTGCAGAGTATCGTGCCTTTGGTGTCTCACGAACCTATGCTTTTTCAACATGATACATCGTGAGGTTTACAAAAGTGGTAAACGTCTAAGACATGCATTACTTCGGGATTTTCTTCCTCATTAAGCAGACTCATCGTGATTTGAAGATTGGTTCAGTTACATCATGCCATCTTCATAAAGACAGAAAAAAATGTTCAACGTGGCGCAGGCCATAGATGATTGCCCCGACAATGGATATCGCGTTGACCAATAATGGCTCACTATTTAGTACATGCGAGAGCTTCATTTCATTGCTTGAATTGACGAAGTATATTACGCCGAATGCATGCACTAAATTTATTCTTGTGAGCACATTTGTTCATAATTTACTCACGTAAGTAATTTTATTTATTTTTCATGATTTTGCGTTGAGTACAACAAATATGTATATATTATCAGTTATAAAGGCAATCGTGTTGGTAAATTTTCTGATGTCTCTCTAGATCTCCAGATCGAAGGTTGTTATCTTACAATTGAAAAGATAGAAGGTACCTGTCCTTATAAATATGTGTAACATGAAAATATTTGCTAAAACAACGGCAATCAATGTGGTCGGACCAGACCCATATTACACACCCAGTCGGAACTACTTTATTGATTATAAACAATAACGTGACGTCATTTATTTTCTAACATTTTCAGCGAGACAGAACTTAAGGAATTTCATGAAAACGAGAGACATTTACAAACACAAAATTTAACCAAACAGGAAGTCCCAGATATGAAATTCGCTTGGCATGGAGCTAATACATACAACATATCATTGACTGATTTCTTATCTGTCAGCGTCATACCCTTGGATTTCACCACCCTAGTTAAACAACCTGATCCTGGGCCTTCCTCTCACATTAAGCTGCCACGTGGTGATATGACTAAAGTACTGTTCAAAACGGAGTCGGGCTGAGAAAGCTCACTCACAGACCTGTTCCTAACTCAAATTTCAAATGAGCCATTGAATACTTACAGAACACTTAGACATTCTTGAATATCAAGGCAGGTAATTGTGAACGGACCTTGTACAGTGCAATGGCGCGCAATCAACTTCTAGGAAATAATGCACTTCCGGGTATAAGCGGGGTATAACTGGTCTAAAGTAAACAATGACACCGTGGACAAGAATGACGTTGACGTTTCTCCATGAACACGTGTGATTATATTTGTACCGTGATATATTTACTTGCGAGCCAGAATTATCTTTACAAGGTCATTTTCAAGGTGAGTGAGTGAGTTGGGTTTTTAACGCCGCTTTTAACAGTATTCCAGTTACATTGCGGCGTGTCTGCTCAATGTGGGAGGAAAGCCCGAAGTGATGCGGGTCTCAGACGTTTACCACTTCGGTGAAACCCACGAGCACCGTTATGGTGCTGACAAACCTAGACACGAAATCGGGGCGAACCGGGATTCGACCCCACAATCATAGGTTTCTGGCGTGCCCAAGGGACGCAACTCTGCACAGCGAATCGTGGTGCCTTGGACGACTGGACCACCCGTGCCCCCCGTTTTCTAGGTGATCTTACATGTACAGGTTATATACAAGTGGGGGTGTTTTTGCAGAATGATAGGATAAGCTAAAAGGGGACTACTTTCTCACATTTCGCCAATGTAATATTTTAGCAACTATGTTCTTAGATAGTGCGTACACTAATAGAGGTGCGGTTGACGTAGTCGTCCAAGGCGCCACAATTCACTGTGCAGAAAGGTGTCCCTTTGACGTGTTATGGTCGAGTGTTCGAATCCCATATTCGCCTTGATGACGATCTTAGCTTTGTCAACACGGTCGAGGGCTTTGTAAAAGCGGTATTGCCAAAATATACCAATATTTTGAAGAGATGAAGGTTTGTTGTACGTTACTTTGGTAACCATGTTAACTACAGCATGTTGATCCTTTCTCAGTAGAGATGATTTGTTTATTGAAACGTCGAATCCATTCATCAGTATTTTTCATTCTTTACCATTTTGTTATGTTCATGTTGTCTTTACTTCCTTGGCTTTAAAACGGGAGTTCTTCACATATAAATTTTATTTTATTGACTAGGGATCATGGAAATGGCATTGATATATTCGTTCAGAAATGAAAAAATATATGAGATATTACTAAATTGCCGTCAGAGCCGTGTTATTCCACTTTACATACAAAGTTGTGTTCAGCACAAATCTCAGATGTACATTCCATTCAAATGTGCTTTCAAATTAGCTATAGGTGCGCCAGGAGAATCTCCAACGGCATCATGACAATCCCCTGATATTTCAGTCCGGAGAATCACACATTTGTTTCCTTGTCACTGGGTTCACTTTCTCTTACATTGTTTTGGGTTGTCACAGGTATTTCCTTTCTGCATGTTGTACTCCGGCCATTTACCCTGCAATTGACCAATCATGTGTACGTAGCAGTGTTCATTGCACCTCTGGAAGGCGTCATGCACGTAGTTGTATGTAAGGCTCCAGGTATTGGTACGACGAATGAGTTTATCGATGCGTTGCTTTTTTCCGTAGCAGTGTGACTTCAGACGTTGTGGTATGTTTTCGGACCGCCCCACATAGATGACGAATCCGCCCTGTTTAATTGTATAGATTCCTTCGATCTTTCCTATTGGCCACATATTCCAGTGTAAGCCTTGAGTATTTAGAAGGTATTGGCAATTCAACCTTGTTGAAGGCTACAACAGAGAGCCGGAGACCTAATAACACTTAAAGTTCATGCCATATTTACTCACATTTACCCCTATTTACACAGGATTCCTCGTCATACCTCAAACTTAAACATGTCACTCGGATTTACACAAATCTTGTCACCACTTCCTTCAGTTAATAATAAGTAAAATGTACACGCACTTCTGCTGATAAGGAAAAAACATGTGTACGCACCAAAGCTAATAGTGAGTAAAATGTAAACTATTCTTCAACAAATAATGAATGAGTTGGTGAGTGAGCAAGTTTGATTTTACGCCGCTTTTAGCAATATTCCAACAAAATCACGGCGGTGACACCAGAAATGGGCTTCACACATTGTACCCATGTCGGGAATCAAACCCGGGTTTTCGGCGTGACGAGTGAACGCTTTTACCACTAGGCTACCTGACCGCCCCGAATAAATTAGAATCAGATTTTGACATGACTGTAATATGACTGAAATACGGAGCTGACTTAACAAGCTCACTCACAAACCTTACACAAATGTCAAATGAGATATCGAATACTTACAGAACACTTAGACATTCTCGAAATGTCACAGGAAAGCAAATAATTGTGAACGGAGCAGGTAGAGTGCGTTGGCACACAGTCCGCTTCCCAGAAATAATTCAGTTCTATTATCAGGGTATTACCAGTCTAAATTAAACAATGATACTGTATATATAACGCTGACACGTCTCTTTATCACCACTCTCCGTCAACACTTGTGGTTATATTTATACCTTGATATATTTGTACCCAAATCAGAAGTGGCTTCCCTTTGAAGATACACTGAATTATTTTTTTACATGTCCTAACTTCAATATTTTAAGAAACGAAACGTATTTCTTTTTGAAAGGTTACAGTTTAAATTAAGTGATTTACTTGAATGGAAATTCGGTCCATATGTACACCATGTGTTCTGGTAGAATTGCACAGATGTAATAACTTAAGATCAAATTAATTATTTTAATATAAGTACGAAGTATTAAATAGTTAAAGACTTGCTTTTCTTTATAATTGAACACCTTTCCATCAACTGCACTAAACTGAAGGTACCTGCCCTCATAAATATGCGTGACATGAAAATAATATTTGCTAAAACAACGGCAATCATTGTGGTCGGATGATGCCAGCAGGGCGGGACGGTGGGGTAGTTTAGTGGTTAAAGCGTTCGCTCGTCAAGCCGAAGACCCGGGTTCCCCACATGGGTACAATGTGTGAAGCCCATTCGTGTTGTCCCCCCGCCGTGATATTGATGACTATTGCTAAAAGCGGCGTAAAACCATACTCACTCAACTCACTAACAGGGCATGACTGATACATTGAACAGTAACGAAATTACATTCCACTCAGAAAACGGTACACATATCATTGATAATGAAGATGAAAACACTTGATGTCAAGAGAACATCGGGGGCACGGGTGGCCCAGTCGTCTAAGGCGCCGCGATTCGCTGTGCAGAGTTGCGTCCCTGGACACGCCAGAAACCTATAATTGTGGGTTCGAATCCCGGTTCGCCCCGATTATGTTTCTAGGTTTGTCAGCACTATACCCGTGCTCGTGGGTTTCACCGAAGTGGTAAACGTCTGAGACCTGCATCACTTCGGGCTTTCCTCCCACATTAAGGTGACACGCCGCGATATAACTGGAATACTGTTAAAAGCGGCGTTAAACCCAACTCACTCACTCACTCACTCACTCAAGAGAACATCATCCTTCCACGAATTATTAGTCAGCAGTTTTTTCAGTTATAGTATAATTGGTTGATCCCTTGGTGTTTGACTCTTGGGTCAGTCTGAGTCGAATTCACATATTCGTCTGTGATTGACGGGTAATCTCCAATATTTGCCCATCTTGTGTTTTAATGAATATGAGTACATCGCTGGTCCACGTACCTGGTATTTTACTCTCCAGTCCTAGCTGTAGAGCTGTGGCAGCGATGCTTGATCTGTCGTTAGTCAAATTGTCGTTGATGTATATTTTCCCTTCGACTGATTTGAGCTTGGATCGTTGCTTGACGAATTCCTTTTTGTTGCGCTAGGACAGGAACATGACAAGTATTGGCCTAGGTTTGCTGTCAGAGAAGAAGGCCGGACCACCTGACATGTGACCCTTCTCTTTTTCTCTCAGGTCAAGACTTTCCTCTATCTTTTCAGTCAAGTCCAGCACTAGGAAATCTGTATCCTCACCGTCCACGAAAGGGATACCAAAGATGCGGACGTTATTGCGTCTGTTATACTGTCTGATCTCAGCTTCAGCTTCAACTCGGCGATGGCATTTTCATTCGCTTTAATATGCTGAGGTCGATATCGTTCCAAATACAGGTGAACTGTCAGGTTTACTTCTGCGCGGTTGTTGGGAAAAGATGTTTCGTTCATAATAATAAATGTTTAAATTCTATATTCAAGTATGATTTTGATGGAAACTTCAACGTTATGAATTAGATAATCACCTGGGTATGACGGGATATTCCTAGGTATTGCGGGGTATTCGTGGATATTGCTGAGTAGTCCTGAGTATGAAGTGGTATCCTGGATATTACGGGGTATAAGGGGGTATTCCTGAATATTGCGGGGTATTCATGGACATTGTGGGATATTCCTGGATATTCCTGAGTATGAAGGGGTATTCCTGGGCATGACAGAGTATTCCTTGATTTTGCGGGGTATTCCTGGACATTGGGGGGAATTTCTGGGTATGACGGGGTATTCCTGTGTATAACGGGGTATTCCTGGATATTACGGGGTATTTATGGGTTTGACGGGATATTCCTGGATATTGCGGGGGTATTCCTGGGTATGACGAGGTATTCCTGAGTATTACGGGATATTCCTGGCTATTACGGGGTATTCCTGGCTATGACGGGGTATTCCCGGAGATAACGTGGTATTCCTGAGTATTGCGTGTTTTTTCACGGTAATTGCTGGGTATTCCTTAATATTGCAGGGTATTCTTGGGTATAACGTGATATTTCTGGGTACAACTTGGCTGTTATAGGGTCATGAGCACTGGTATGTCAGAAAAAATATTGTTGGAATAGGGCTGACAGTGGTGTTCAAGATTCATTTACTGATTGATTACTTATTAAATAAATATCTCAATGTTTTATGGCTGTTGATTCGCCAACGAGATGGAAGTCAAGCGATCAAACTTAGCTGCCTCTAAAAATGATTTACACGAACATGAGTGAGTGAGTTGGTGTAACGCCGCTGAGGACAAAATTTCAGTTATTTGACGATGTGACAGAAGGAAGACCGAAGTGATGCTGGTATTTTACGTTTACCACTTTGGTGAAACCAAAGAACACAGGTATGGGTGCTGACAGACCAGGAAACAAAATCAGGGCAAACTGGGATTCGAACCCACTGATTCCGACTGCCACTGCACAGGGCTCAGTACCTACCTTGGCTGCCACGAAGAGATTATCTTTACCCGCGAGGGAACACTGTAGGTCTGCTCGTCTGAGGCACTGCAGTGTGAAGAGTTGCATCCCTTGGGTATGCCCGACACCTTTGACCTTGTGTCAGCGTCATACCTGTGGATTTCACTTCTTATCAATGCCCAGACTTTGTAATAAGTAACTTGGGGGAAACTGAGAAAACTATCTGTGTAAGTTTCTTCCTTAGCTGATACAGGCAGTCGTGTTTCAAGGATGATAATTAATCACATTGGTCTTCAGCAACCCATGCTTTCGTGAGAGGCGACTAACGGGATCGGATGATCAGGTTCGCTGACTCGGTTGATGCATGTCGTCGTATCCCAACTGCATAGATCGATGCTCATGATGTCAATCACTGGAATTCCTGGTCCAGATTGATTATTTACAGTCCGCCGTCATATATGGCGTCAAACAACAAACATGATGTGAGAACTTATAAGTACAGTAGAACATGGAAAAGCGAGCTACAAGGGACCAGAGAAATCAGTTTGTTATATACGTTGTACGTTATACACGTTTTCGCTCGGAAACGTCCGCCATCTCGGCTAAATCAAAACACAATACACATACACGTTTATATACGCTTCCTCCCGCATCTACAGGTGATTCAGTTAATAAGTACCCAATGATACAACTTCTAAACATTTTGATCCAATTGTAGGATCAATGTTTGTTTTACAGACAAGATTGGTCCAAATTTCAAGATTAACATAATGCAAGTTTAACAAGAATCGTCACCAGTGACTATGTTGATTCGCCGCGATTGTGTTAATTCGCCGCTGAATGCGTACAGCCAATAGTGAGTGAGACTTGACACTGAGTGAGATTTCTCAGTTCGCTTTTCACGTCACTCTGATCTCCAATGTCATCTAATTATGTCAGAAACATTCCCACTGAGGTAAACAGACGAGAAAGGGTCCATATGGTATTTTGAACAGTGAAAAGAATGGCCAACAGTACATGACGATCAAGTGAGCGAGTGGGTTTTAACGCAGCTTTGCACAATATTCCAGCAATATCACGGCGGGGGAGACAAGAAAGGGCTTCACACATCGTAGCCATGTGGGTAATCGAACCAGTCATCCGTCCACTTAAATGGGGGGGGGGGGGGACCACGGCACGTGACAAGATAGGCCAATCAGGGCCGAGTATGGTGAACGGGTCGCCCGTGCAGCATGTGCAGATCAGCCTTGTCTTCCGTCCTGTGTGGTCGATCTGAACAAATGTTTAGTGTGTCGTCTGGCAGCCTTCCTTTTCAACACTTACATTCGGTGACAGGTGAAGAATGTTTGAATATACAACAAATGAAAATCCAACGTGTAAGTAAAAAAATGACTTTGTATTCCATTTTCATCACAGTTTTTGTTGAGTGTGTCACATTAGAGTCAGGCCAGCATGCCCGATCCAGAGGGAGAGAATTCGGGTGGCTCTGGGAACCCAAAAGAGTAAGCACTTTCGGGGCAGGTTTTAAAATGCAAGTTAAATACTCTGAGCAAATAACAATTTCTGCATACATTTTTTGGTCTATCTCCGTGAATCAAAGTCTGGATTCGAAACTTTCAAGGAGTATTTGACAGGAAATTGACAGAACTACTGTACGTGAACAAAACGCAGCTACTGATTTCCATACTTTGGTTTAGATAGCTTCTCAAATCATTGATGAATTTGCGCATTGTTTGACTTTAAAAGTACAGGAGGCTTATCTTTCATTTGCGAAGTTAAATAAGGAAGAGCTTTGTGCTCAATGTTTCCACGATGTTCTGTATTCCAAATCTGTTCAAGATCATTTACAAGTCACGTCGCCGTACAAGTGCAATAATGTTTGTCGCGACGTTAAACCCAATATCACCTCACCTCAGTAGATCGATCATAACGGAATATATATTTACATCATTTATTACATGAGCGTCAGCCCAAGTTCCAAAACTGGATGTATTACATATACAAATTACTTTCTTATGACGGCACGTCAGCCAAAGTAGACACACACACGCATATCAACCAACCCGACAGGGGCGTTGCTGCTCAATTAAAATTCCAACACTTCAAATCATCCCCGATCACGCAATCCTTCTCGTCAGAATTGTAATTATGCAAACACGAACATACAGAACTACTTTGGTAAATTATACATAATAATGGATAACAAAACTTATATTCAGTGTTGCTGACTAGCGAGACGAGCTACTTTACACGCCACTGATTTTTATACCCTTAACACACCCAAGCTAATTACCTCCTTAACCGCAAAGGAGAAAGCTGTTTCTCTCTTTTATTCATAACGCACCCAGCCGAGAGAAACTTCATTGACGTATGTCTTTATTTATGGGTGGCACGGGTGGCACGGGTGGCACAGTCGTCTAAGTGCGCCGCGATTCGCTGTGCAGAGTTGCGTCCCTTGGGCACGGTGATTGTGGGTTCGAATCCCGGTTCGCCCCGATTATGTTTCTTGGTTTGTCAGCAACATACCCGTGCTCGTGGATTTCACGGAAGTGGTTAACGTCTGAGACCTGCATCACTTCGGGCTTTCCTACCACATTAAGCTGACACGCCGTGATATAACTGGAATACTGTTAAAAGCGGCGTTAAACCCAACTCACTCACTCACTGTATTTATAATAGCGTCTATGATTGTATTTTCCATTGTATTGAGAATGTCCTGCTTAGCTGTAATTACTAATCAAACTTTGACTGTGTTACTCTGTACCTAAAGATGAAGAAGTCAAATAGGGTAACAGGTAATTGGTTGACAGGGTTGCCACAGTACATTTGACTGAATCCGTTATGGCACCAAGGTGTTGTGAAATGTTGTGGGTGTCTGTCGGAAACTGTGTGATGAACAGAGAGAACGGAGTGGGTATTTTCAAACCAAGACAGGTGTGTTTTGTTGCCAGGTTTGTCAGCTCAGGGTATCTGTGTTGGTGATGATCGAGTGTCAGGAATATGTATATTGAAATAAAACTACATTTTCATCCTTCCATAATACATTAAGTCTTTAGCAACCCATGCTTGTCGTAAGAGGAGACTATGCTTGTCGTAAAAGGCGACTATGCTTGTCGTAAAAGGCGACTGTGCTTGTCGTAAAAGGCGACTGTGCTTGTCGTAAAAGGCGACTATGCTTGTCGTAAAAGGCGACTATGCTTGTCGTAAAAGGCGACTATTCTTGTCGTAAAAGGCGACTATTCTTGTCGTAAGAGGAGACTACGGGATCGGGTGGTCAGACTCGCTGACTTGGTTGATGCATGTTATCAGATCCCATTTGTGTAGATCGATGCTCATGATGTCAATCACTGTATTGTCTGGCCCAGACGCAATTTACAGACCGCCGTCCTTCTGCTATTTAATACTCATGGCAATGTATCTCATGTATTCAATTGTTACTGTTAATCCTCCACACTATATATATATTTGTACCGTGTTCATTTTTCAGCCACATGACTTGAGCTCAGAGGCCAGTAAAACGGGTGTACCTTTGCGGAATTATCCTGTTTGTTATGCTTCAATAAAGTTGTCAATATTGAACCAAATTATTCCACTGAACCTAGGGAAGCTTTCGCACTTATCTGGGCAGTACAGCCAGGCACTTTATAATCAAAACAGACCACAGGCCTTTGACATCAAAATCTGTAAAGTGCGCAAGATAAGTTTGATGTGGAGTATATACCTGTGGGAAAGACAACATTCCGAGTGACATTCTGTCCAGATTTCCCGTTGAAGATGTACCTAGATTTTTGTTAACATTTTTATTTGATGTTGCTTTATTTACATTCAGATGGGTCACCATGGCTATGACATACTTGGCGTATCTGAGGTCGTTGGGCTCGGTGCGACACACATGGTGTTATGCATTCAAATTCTGTCCTGTGGCTAAATGTAATCATGGTCAGTTTTATATCACCTATGTTTGTCAGTACACATGACAAATCTTGTGCATGGAGGCGCCGATGACCCAGCCGTCCAAGACTTCGCGACCCTTAAACACGTCAGAAACCATGATAGTGGGTTCGAATCCCGATTGTATTTCTAGGTTTGTGGGCACCATACCTATGCTCGAGGGTTTCATCAAAGTGGTAAATATCGGAAGAACTTCATCACTTCGGGCTTGCCTCCCGCTTAAGCTGACACGCCGTGATATGACAGGAATACGGTTAAGGGGTTAAACCTAACTCACTCTGATTGCCTGATTGCTATTCCATCAACAAACTACTCTGGTTACTCTAGATACACTGTACAGTTTTAGGCAAGATGCATGATCATACATTCAGGCTTACGCTTAAACCGACTTTAGACTTGAGCAAGGTAACGTTGATTATGGCGTCTTTGGGTTTGTATATGGATATCGCAGGTATCGTATAGCGTTTCTCAGATGGCGTCGGTCCCCCACGGAAGTAAGGGTCAAGAATTATCCTCTTCCTGGGAGTAATTTTGCTTTGGCGATGTTGCTTAGTAGTGTCCCCAATGTTTCCGATTTGGCTTTGCCACGTGGTCGCATGGTTGAATCTCGCATGTGTGGTTGCCATGAAATTCTGTACTCACTGAGGCGCAAGTGTTAGCACATCCTGACTTGAGCTCAGAGAGGCCAGTAAAACGGGTATTGTGGGTGTTCGTTTAAAGAATATCATCCTGTTTTGTTTGTCTTCAATAAAGTTGTACCAAATTATTCCACTGAACGTAGTATCTGGGCAGTACGGAAATTTAGAGAGCTAAGCCTTTGACATAAAAAAAAATCTGTTAAGTGCGCAAGGTGGTATTTTGAGCTTTCATATGTTTGATGTGGAACATATACCTGTGGAAAAAAACATTCCAAGTGACATTCTTACTTTGGTTTTTGCTTGGTAATATGGTCTCTCATAAGGACCAGCACCGAGCCTGATAGTGGAATGTCATTTTGTAACTTGAAACTCCACAATCTCTGCTCAGATCCGGGCACATTCTGACCACTGGAGCATATAATATTCTGTCTTGATTTTGAGGAATTACAGTATCACGATCTTGCTCAGTGTGCGAGGGAAATAGAATTTATCACAGGTGGTCCATTACGGTCAAATAAGAGCATGTGTAGGACATCATGTTGTGCTGTGTGGTCCCAATGGTGAAATGATGGCAAGTTGTGCACCATGACTTTGTCCGACCTGCATGTTATATGATCTGACGCGTTTGGTGTTTCCTCGGTGTCTCAGATGTATGCACTAGAGAAACTGTTTTGTCTTTCGACCACCATATGCAACCCATCAGGATCTAAAGCCTCCCATGATTGTCGTCACAGGCAACAAACATGATTTCACATTGCAACGATTCATCTTTGTAGTCTGCTGCATTTAAAGAATTCATGGATCATTGTGCTCAGTTTAATTTAGCAATATGTTGTGTAGTTGAGCAGAATAAATGTTGTGTGCCAGGGACCAGTCTTCTTTGTTATCCATTACAATCCTCTGGGACCCGGGTAAGAAGTGGTCTTCAGCCAACCATGTTTGTCATAAGAGATTGGGTGTTCATGCATGTCATCGTATCCCAATTGCAAAGACCATGTTTCACTGGTGCAGGCTGCTGTCATAGCTGGAATATTGCTGAGTCAGACATCGTAGATGATGAAAACAGACACTGAAAGACCGCAAAAGCAATTTCAAGCTAGCAATAACTTGCTCCCCCAAAATCGGGTTCTGGGGTAGAAAAGGTCTTCAGCAACCCTTGCTTGCCGTAAAAGGCGACTAACGGGATCGGGTGGTCGGGCTCTCTGACTTGGTTGATGCATGTCATGGATCCCAACCAAATGATTATCCCATTGAATCGAGAGACAGACCGTGATTTTGACGAATTCAGTCGCACAGCCCAAACCAACCAAAACCGGGATATGAGTCAACCATCTGATCCCAAGCAGCACTTTCCAATAAGATCATAAATAAAAAAGAACACATTGTTTTTGTATGACGGTTTATAAATGCATGGTTAATATTGGACTACATCCAGACAAAGCATTGAATGAAGGGCGAATGTAAAGAATCACTGACCACTGAGAATCGGCACAGAACAAGCGTTGGAACACCCCAAAATTGGTCAGATTAGCTACAAATGTTACAAATAGCTGCCATGTCGTCTAGTTATTGCTAGCTTGAAATTGCTTTTGCGGTCTTTCAGTGTCTGTTTTCATCATCTACGATGTCTGACTCAGCAATATTCCAGCTATGACAGCAGTCTTCACCAGACAATCCAGTGAGACATGGCCTATGCATTTGGGATACAATGACATCTGAAAATATGCCCCACCGCAGTATTGTGTGATTTCTTTTACATTTGTACACTTATCCTGCATTGCTACCTGTGGCCGACCTGTCTCCGGATGAAATTACGTGTGACGATTCTGTGACATCACTTCCGGTGTATCACGTGGCAGATGTGAGAGGTCGGCCTTGCAATTGGCTTCGATTTCTGTCAAAAGGAAAAATGCAGTTAAAAAATGGGTCCATAACATGTTGAAACTGGAACTGCCGCGTGACTGCTGCCGTCTGTTTTGAATGTTTGTCTTCTGATTCAATTGCCCACATTATTAAAGTAAATATAAGTGTGATGTTTGTTTGTTGTTTAACGCTGCATTCAGCTGCACTCTGCAATATTCCAGCTATATGATGGCAGTCTGTAAATAATTGAGTCTGAACCAGACAATCCAGTGATTGACATTGGGACACGATGACATGCATCAACCAAGTCAGCAAGTCAGACCATTTTATCACATTAGCAATGGTTGCTGAAGACCTATTCTACTCCGGATCTTCACGGGTCAATATCTGTATGAAAACCATAGGAAAGAAGAATTAATTCCACCAATGAGTTGGTTCCAATGCTGCAAAACAAGCGATGGCCTGGTTCCAGACAGGGAAACCAGCAAGAACTCACACCAATCAGCGATCAGATTACATCAAATCTTTAATGGATGACTGTGCAACATGTGGCTGCCAGCTCTCCTCACAGCTGTGATGTCAGACAAGTGAAGGGTTTGTACAAAGTTCATGCACAGTTAGTCCAGCTGACATCCATGAGTTATATAAATGCCTCATTTCATTAGTTTCCAAATGTAAACATGCATCGGTATCACACAACATAGCGGCCATGTGTGTTCACGAGTGAGTGAGTGAGATAAATGCTTCATTTCATTAGTTTCCAAAAGTAGCCCAGCATCAGTATCACACAACATAGCGGCCTTGTGTGTTCACGAGTGAGTGAGTGAGATAAATGCTTCATTTCATTAGTTTCCAAAAGTAGACATGCATCGGTATCACACAACATAGCGGCCATGTGTGTTCATGAGTGAGTGAGTGAGATAAATGCTTCATTTCATTAGTTTCCAAAAGTAGACATGCATCAATATCATACAACATTGCAGCCATGTGTGTTCACGAGTGAGTGAGGGCCCTGTCAAAAGTACACATGCATCAGTGTTACACTGCATTGCGGCCATAAAACTATTCATGTGACAATACTTTATTAACTGCAGAAAGACAGTTTCGGGGGAATATCGGTGTTCATGCAATTAGTTTCCTATAAGTGGTGCATTAACAATCTCATCTCAGTGATATTTTATGCATTTAAATAATTTGTGAAGAAACTTTCAAAAATTGTAATTTGGGGAGAAGTGTAATTTTAGGCTCAAAAGCGTTTTTACGACAATAGCGTAATGGTTTGCATCCCTGCATTTGTGGCAATGCGAAATAACTTACTCTTTCATTTTAGTCTGTGACTTGTTGACCTGCTCAGTCACGGTACTGCAGTATGTGGTCCTTGTTGCTGGCTGCACCATTGCTGTCTGCAACATCATCAAATGAGTTCTGAAACAACAAAACCTACATCACTCCGACTTCTTACATAGACTTGGAAATAAAAAGACTTCAAATTTCCAAATAAACAATGATAAATATCAGCTAAGTTGTCATATAATACTGAAACATTTTGTCACTGGGATCAGACATGTAAAGCCCCATTGGGAGTCCTGTGTCCAATGCTTGTTGCTGTGGGGAGTCCAGGTCAGAACACATCCCCTGTGTCCAATGCTTGTTGCTGTGGGTAGTCCAGGGCAGAACACATCCCCTGTGTCCAATGCTTGTTGCTGTGGGGAGTCCAGGTCAGAACACATCCCCTGTGTCCCATGCTTGTTGCTGTGGGGAGTCCAGGTCAGAACACATCCCCTGTGTCCAATGCTTGTTGCTGTGGGTAGTCCAGGGCAGAACACATCCCCTGTGTCCAATGCTTGTTGCTGTGGGGAGTCCAGGTCAGAACACATCCCCTGTGTCCCATGCTTGTTGCTGTGGGGAGTCCAGGTCAGAACACATCCCCTGTGTCCAATGCTTGTTGCTGTGGGGAGTCCAGGGCAGAACACATCCCCTGTGTCCCATGCTTGTTGCTGTGGGGAGTCCAGGTCAGAACACATCCCCTGTGTCCCATGCTTGTTGTTGTGGGGAGTCCAGGTCAGAACACATCCCCTGTACATGTCTTCTGGTATCAAGTGTACATGTATTCTGGTATCAAGTGTACATGTCATCGGGTATCAAGTGCACATATCTTCTGGTATCAAGTGTACATGTTATCAGGTATCAAGTGTACATGCCATCGGGTATCAAGCGTTCATGTCTTCTGGTATCAAGTGTACATGTTATCAGGTATCAAGTGTACATGTCATCGAGTATCAAGCGTACATGTCTTCGGATATCTAGTGTACACTTCATCAGGTATCAAGTGTACACTTCATCGAGCATCAAGTGTTATTAGGTATCTAGTGTATATGTCATCGGGTATCAAGTGTACATGTTATTGGGTATCTAGTGTACATTTCATCGGGTATCAAGTGTACATGTCATCGGGTATCTAGTGTACATTTCATCGGGTATCAAGTGTACATGTCTTCTGGTATCAAGTGTACATGTCATCGGGTATCTAGTGTACATGTCATCAGATATCAAGTGTACACTTCATCAGGTATCAAGTGTACACTTCATCGAGCATCAAGTGTTATTAGGAATCTAGTGTACATGTCATCGGGTATCAAGTGTACATGTTAATGGGTATCTAGTGTACATTTCATCGGGTATCAAGTGTACATGTCTTCTGGTATAAAGTGTACATGTTATCAGGTATCAAGTGTACATGTCATCGAGTATCTAGTGTACATGTCATCGGGTATCAAGTGTACATGTTATCGGGTATCAAGCGTACATGTCTTCTGGTATCAAGTGTACATGTTATCAGGTATCAAGTGTACATGCCATCGGGTATCAAGCGTACATGTCATCGAGTATCAAGCGTACATGTCATCAGGTATCAAGTGTACATGTCATCGGGTATCTACTGTACATGTCATCGGGTATCAAGTGTACATGTTATTGGGTATCTAGTGTACATGTCTTCTGCTATCAAGTGTACATGTCATCGGGTATCAAGTGTACATGTCATCGGGTATCTAGTGTACATGTTATTGGGTATCTAGGGTACATCTCTTCTGGTATCAAGTGTACATTACATCGGGTATCAAGTGTACATGTCTTCTGGTATCACGTGTACATGTCATCGGGTATCTAGTGTACATGTCATCAGATATCAAGTGTACACTTCATCAGGTATCAAGTGTACACTTCATCGAGCATCAAATGTTATTGGGTATCTAGTGTACATTTCATCAGGTATCAAGTGTACATGTCATCCGGTATCAAGTGTACATGTCATCCGGTATCAAGTGTACATTTCATCGAGCATCGAGCATACATGTCATCGGGTATCAAGTGTACATGTTATCGGGTATCTAGCGTACATGTCATCAGGTATCAGGTGTACACTTCATCGAGCATCAAGTGTTATTGGGTATCTAGGGTACATCTCTTCTGGTATCAAGTGTACATTACATCGGGTATCAAGTGTACATGTCTTCTGGTATCACGTGTACATGTCATCGGGTATCTAGTGTACATGTCATCAGATATCAAGTGTACACTTCATCAGGTATCAAGTGTACACTTCATCGAGCATCAAATGTTATTGGGTATCTAGTGTACATTTCATCAGGTATCAAGTGTACATGTCATCCGGTATCAAGTGTACATGTCATCCGGTATCAAGTGTACATTTCATCGAGCATCGAGCATACATGTCATCGGGTATCAAGTGTACATGTTATCGGGTATCTAGCGTACATGTCATCAGGTATCAGGTGTACACTTCATCGAGCATCAAGTGTTATTGGGTATCTAGTGTACATGTCATCGGGTATCAAGTGTACATGTCATCGGGTATCTAGTGTACATGTTATCGGGTATCAAGTGTACATGTCATCGGGTATCTAGTGCACATGTCATCGGGTATCAAGTGTACATCTTATCGGGTATCAAGTGTACATGTCATCAGATATCTTGTGTACATGTCATCAGGTATCAAGTGTACATGTCATCGGGTATCTAGTTTACATGTCATCGGGTATCTAGTGTACATGTTATTGGGATATAGTGTACATGTCCTCTGCTATCAAGTGTACATGTCATCGGGAATCTAGTGTACATGTCATCGGGTATCAAGTGTACATGTCATCGGGTATCTAGTGTACATGTTATTGGGTATCTAGTGTACATGTCATCAGGTATCTAGTGTACATGTTATTGGGTATCTAGTGTACATGTCATCGGGTATCTAGTGTACATTTCATCGGGTATCAAGTGTACATGTCATCAGGTATCTTGTGTACGTGTCATCAGGTATCAAGTGTACATGTCATCAGGTATCAAGTGTACATGTCATCGGGTATCAAGTGTATATGTCATCGGGTATCAAGTGTACATGTCATCAGGTATCAAGTGTACATGTTATCAGGTATCAAGTGTACATGTCATCAGGTATTAAGTGTACATTTCAACGGGTATCAAGTGTACATGTCATCAGGTATCAAGTGTACATGTCATCAGGTATCAACTGTACATTTAATCGGGTATCTAGTGTACATGTTTTCTGGTATCAAGTGTACATGTCATCGGGTATCAAGTGTACACTTCATCAGGTATCAAGTGTACACTTCATCGAGCATCAAGTGTTATTAGGTATCTAGTGTACATGTCATCGGGTATCAAGTGTACATGTTATCGGGTATCAAGTGTACATGTCATCAGGTATCAAGTGTACATGTTATCAGGTATCAAGTGTTCATGTCATCGGGTATCTAGCGTACATGTTATTGGGTATCTAGGGTACATCTCTTCTGGTATCAAGTGTACATTACATCGGGTATCAAGTGTACATGTCTTCTGGTATCACGTGTACATGTCATCGGGTATCTAGTGTACATGTCATCAGATATCAAGTGTACACTTCATCAGGTATCAAGTGTACACTTCATCGAGCATCAAATATTATTGGGTATCTAGTGTACATTTCATCAGGTATCAAGTGTACATGTCATCGAGCATCGAGCATACATGTCATCGGGTATCAAGTGTACATGTTATCGGGTATCTAGCGTACATGTTATCAGGTATCAGGTGTACACTTCATCGAGCATCAAGTGTTATTGGGTATCTAGTGAACATGTTATCGGGTATCAAGTGTACATGTCATCGGGTATCTAGTGTACATGTCTTCTGGTATCAAGTGTACATGTCATCAGGTATCAAGTGTACATGTTATCAGGTATCAAGTGTACATGACATCGGGTATCAAGTGTACATTTCATAGGGTATCAAGCGTACATGTCATCAGGTATCAAGTGTACATGTCATCAGGTATCTTGTGTACGTTTCATCAGGTATCAGGTATCAAGTGTACATGTCATCAGGTATCAAGTGTACATGTCATCAGGTATCAAGTGTACATGTCATCGGGTATCAAGTGTACATGTCATCGGGTATCAAGTGTACATGTCATCAGGTATCAAGTGTACATGTCATCAGGTATCAAGTGTACATGTCAACAGGTATCAAGTGTACATGTCATCAGGTATCAAGTGTACATGTCATCGGGTATCTAGTGTACATGTCATCGGGTATCTAGCGTACATGTCATCAGGTATCAAGTGTACATGTCATCTGGTATCGGGTGTACATGACATCGGGTATCAAGTGTACATGTCATCAGGTATCAAGTGTACATGTCATCAGGTATCAAGTGTATATGTCATCGGGTATCTAGTGTACAGGTCATCGGGTATCTAGTGTACATGTCATCAGGTATCAAGTGTACATGCCATAAGGTATCAAGTGCACATGTCATCAGGTATCAAGTGTACATCCCATCTCGGTATCAAGCGTTCATGTCTTCTGGTATCAAGTGTACATGTCATCAGGTATCAAGTGTACATGTCATCGAGTATCAAGTGTACATCTTATTGGGTATCTAGTGTACATGTTATTGGGTATCTAGTGTACATGTCTTCTGGTATCAAGTGTACATGTCATCAGGTATCAAGTGTACACTTCATCAGGTATCAGGTGTACACTTCATAGGGCATCAAGTGTTATTGGGTATCTAGTGTATATATCATCAGGTATCAAGTGTACATGTCATCGGGTATCTAGTGTACATGTTATCGGGTATCAAGTGTACATGACATCGGGTATCAAGTGTACATTTCATAGGGTATCAAGTGTACATGTCATCAGGTATCAAGTGTACATGTCATCAGGTATGTTGTGTACGTTTCATCAGGTATCAAGTGTACATGTCATCAGGTATCAAGTGTACATGTCATCAGGTATCAAGTGTACATGTCATCGGGTATCAAGTGTACATGTCTTCTGGTATCAAGTGCACATGACATCGGGTATCAAGTGTACATGTTATTGGGTATCAAGTGTACATGTCTTCTGGTATCAAGTGCACATGACATCGGGTATCAAGTGTACATGTTATTGGGTATCTAGTGTACATGTTATTGGGTATCTAGTGTACATGTCTTCTGGTATCAAGTGTACATGTCATCAGGTATCAAGTGTACATGTTATCAGGTATCAAGTGTACATGACATCGGGTATCAAGTGTACATTTCATAGGGTATCAAGTGTACATGTCATCAGGTATCAAGTGTACATGTCATCAGGTATGTTGTGTACGTTTCATCAGGTATCAAGTGTACATGTCATCAGGTATCAAGTGTACATGTTATCAGGTATCAAGTGTACATGTCATCAGGTATCAAATGTACATGTCATCAGGTATCAAGTGTACATGTCATCGGGTATCTAGTGTACATGTCATCGGGTATCTAGCGTACATGTCATCAGGTATCAAGTGTACATGTCATCTGGTATCAAGTGTACATGTCGTCAGGTATCAACTGTACATTTAATCGGGTATCTAGCGTACATGTCTTCTGGTATCAAGTGTACATGTCATCGGGTTTCAAGTGTACATGTCATCGGGTATCAAGTGTACATGTCATCGGGTATCAAGTGTACGTGTCATCAGGTATCTTGTGTACATGTCATCGGGTATCTAGTGTAAATGTCATCAGGTATCAAGTGTACATGTCATCGGGTATCAACTGTACATGTTATCGGGTGTCAAGTGTACATGTCATCAGGTAACAAGTGTACACTTCATCAGGTATCAGGTGTTATTGGGTATCTAGTGTACATATCATCAGGTATCTAGTGCACATGTCATCAGGTATCTAGTGCACATGTCATCGGGTATCAAGTGTACATGTCTTCTGGTATCAAGTGCACATGACATCGGGTATCAAGTGTACATGTTATTGGGTATCTAGTGTACATGTTATTTGGTATCTAGTGTACATGTCTTCTGGTATCAAGTGTACATGTCATCAGGTATCAAGTGTACATGTTATCAGGTATCAAGTGTACATGACATCGGGTATCAAGTGTACATTTCATAGGGTATCAAGCGTACATGTCATCAGGTATCAAGTGTACATGTCATCAGGTATCTTGTGTACGTTTCATCAGGTATCAGGTATCAAGTGTACATGTCATCAGGTATCAAGTGTACATGTCATCAGGTATCAAGTGTACATGTCATCGGGTATCAAGTGTACATGTCATCGGGTATCAAGTGTACATGTCATCAGGTATCAAGTGTACATGTCATCAGGTATCAAGTGTACATGTCAACAGGTATCAAGTGTACATGTCATCAGGTATCAAGTGTACATGTCATCGGATATCTAGTGTACATGTCATCGGGTATCTAGCGTACATGTCATCAGGTATCAAGTGTACATGTCATCTGGTATCGGGTGTACATGACATCGGGTATCAAGTGTACATGTCTTCTGTTATCACGTGTACATGTCATCGGGTATCTAGTGTACATGTCATCAGGTTTCAAGTGTACATGTCATCTGGTATCAAGTGTACATGGAATCGGGTATCAAGTGTACATGTTATAGGGTATCAAGCGTACATGTCATCAGGTATCAAGTGTACATGTCATCAGGTATCAAGTGTACATGACATCGGGTATCCAGTGTACATGTTATAGGGTATCAAGCGTACATGTTATCAGGTTTCAAGTGTACATGTCATCAGGTATCAAGTGTACATGACATCGGGTATCAAGTGTACATGTTATAGGGTATCAAGCGTACATGTCATCAGGTATCAAGTGTACATGTCATCAGGTATCAAGTGTACATGTGATAGGGTATCAAGTATACATGTCATCAGGTATCAAGTGTACATGTCATAGGGTATCAAGTGTACATGTCATCAGGTATCTAGTGTACATGTCATCAGGTATCAAGTGTACATGTCATCAGGTATCAAGAGTACATGTCATCAGGTATCAAGTGTACATGTCATCAAGTATCAAGTGTACATTTCATCGGGTATCTAGCGTACATTTCATCGGATATCTAGCGTACGTGTCATCAGGTATCAAGTGTACATGTTATAGGGTATCAAGCGTACATGTCATCAGGTATCAAGTGTACATGTCATCAGGTATCAAGTGTACATGTGATAGGGTATCAAGTATACATGTCATCAGGTATCAAGTGTACATGTCATAGGGTATCAAGTGTACATGTTGTCAATCACTGGATTGTCTGGTCCCGACTCGATTATTTACAGACCGCCTTCATATAGATGGAATATTGCTGAGTGCGGCGTGCGCGCACGCACGCACGCACGCGCGCACGCACGCAGACACTTCCCCTCACTTCTGTAAGATGCTGTTGGGTATCCTGACACTGTGAGAATTATTCTGCAGTACATACGGATATAAAATAATTACAAAAATACACAGAAAAGTATATTCCATTCACAAACTGAATTCAAAATGTTAACCTAACATGAATAAAAGTCAATATCTTAATTGTGAAAAACTATATTCAGCACTGAGCAACGTGGCGAACTGTGCAGCTGAAACATGAACAGAAACAAACTTGACAATTTTTTCGGTGATGTCAACATGGTCAATCATTCATCAAATTTAAACACTTTTTCACACAATTGTGAATCAAATTAAGCAAAACAGCATGTCATAATTGAATATCTAGAAGTAATACCATTCAGTATCAACGACCGAGTCGCAAATTGTGAGCAATATGCTTGTTCTTGGTAGAATTATCTGGTTTCATCCATGACATGTGCTGTGAAATCGAAAAGGGCGCCGCCGTTTTGCGAATTCTCGAGCTCCACGCAGTGACAAAACAACAACACTGTTGAGAGATTTTGATTAATGAATCGCTGGTACGAATCACTGTGGTCGCTCTGATAGAATGTATTGGTTCTGACATAATTTAGTTCCGACACGGAAAAAAGATCTGGATTAAATACATAAACTTGCAGTGAAAATGTTCCGACCCTGTCGTGAAAGGTTCCAGTTGACGGGGGAAACAAACATTTGGTGTGTTCATTTGGCTTGTTGTTTAACGCCGCACTCCATACAATCCAGTGATTGGCATCATGAGCATCGATCCAGGCAATTGGTATCGATGACATGCATCAACCAAGTCAGCGAGCCTGACCTCCCGATCCCTTAGTCACCTCGTTCGACAAGCATAGTCGCCTTTAACGGCAAGCATGGGTTGCTGAAGACCTATTCTGAACCGGGTCTTCACGGGTAAATCAGTGTCGTAGTTCATGATACTGTTTAAAGGTGACCAGTAGGACATGTTTTCCTGATAGATTCTGATCGATTATATGTATGAGCACTTTGATATTAATATTGCTCATTTTCCATCTCCTCGTTCATCCCATACCTAAACCTACTCCTCCCCCCCTATCGTATCCTCGCTCACTCTCTTTCCATCAGTACCTAATCACTATCCCTCTACATATTTGACACTTCCTCTCTCCATCCACATTCCTCCATATAGTGATAATAAAGCCCAGGAGAAAAACAACAACATCTCTTAAAGCAGTGGATTCAAGAGAAATAATTATACTGTGTACATACTATGGGTAACTAGTTTATGAAAGAAACAACAACTAGTGATGAAGTTGAAATCGGGATGGTGGTGGTGCATTTCTTTATCGGTCATACTATTATTTAACATTCTAAAACTGCTTGTGCTGAGATTAAAGGCGCCAATTCCTAGTTATTACATAACAAAGAAAGTGCACATTGAGCAGAGAGCATGAGAAGCCACAACGGCCAAGTTCGGGTGCATTTAAAGAATATGTAATTACTTCATCAAGTAATAATTAATTTGTGAGTGTGTTGAAAATGTGTAATGAAGTTGAATAGTTTGAAAAAGAAACCAATACACCTTTAGAGGGGTAGTTTAATAAAGAAAAATCATGCCCGCAACTAGTGTTGAAAAAGCAGTCGTTAGAAAGCCGTGTCTATGTTATGAGCTATTTCATCTTCAAGATAAAATGCTTGTGAGTGCGACTGAGGGTAGGTCGAGTTACTCCCCTTATTTAACCAATGACATTTTCATCCGCTATTTCACCATCAGTTGACGAAATATGAAATAACCCAAGAGTCGTGTGAATAATAAGACTACGTAGTAGAGAACAACTCCAAGGGAAGTAAACATGCTGACACTGTAAATAGTGTTCTGTGTATGCAAATTACTTGTACTTACGTCCTGTCTTTTATTTCTAACCCTCATATATAAGCCTGGATCATCAGTAATATCTGGAGGTCCGGAGGGTTCTGGGTTATCGAATGTTTCTTACTTAAATCACCCATCCCCGACATTAGACCTTTTTAAAAAAAGATTCGAATAAATATATTTAATGAAATAGTCTTTAAACATAGTCACACATGCTGAGATTAAAGGCACCAATTCCTAGTTATTACATAACAAAAAAAAGGACACACTGTGCAGACAGCGTGAGAAGCCACAACTGCCAAGTTCGGGTGCATTTAAAGAATATGTAATTACTTCATCAAGTTAAAATTAATTTGTGAGCGTGTTGAAAATGTGTAATGAAGTTGAATAGTTTGAAAAAGAAACCAATACACCTTTAGAGGGGTAGTTTAATAAAGAAAAATCATGCACGGAACTAGTGTTTCATCTTTAAGAAAAAGTGCTTGTGAGTGCGACTGAGGGTAGGTGGAGTTACTCCCCTTATATAACCAATTGCATTTCCATCCACTATTTCACAATCAGTTGACCAAATATGAAATAGCCCAAGTGTCGTGTGAATAATAAGACTATGTAGGAGAGAAAAACTCCAAGGGAAGTAAACATGCTGACACTGTAAATCGTGTTCTGTGTATGCTAATTACTTGTACTTACGTCCTGTCTTTTATTTCTAACCCTCATATATAAGCCTGGATCATCAGGTATATCTAGAGGTCCGGAGGGTTCTGGGTTATCGAATGTTTCTTACTTAAATCACCCATCCCCACATTAGACCTTTTTAAAAAAAAAACGATTCGAATCAATATATTTAATGAAATAGTATTTTAAAATAGTCACACATGCTTTATTTATTGGTTGTGATTATTTATATTACATGATTTGCTGAGATATTTTGATCGATTACATGTATGAGCAGTTTTGATATTGATATCTCTCTTGCATTTTCAATCCCCTCGCTCACCCCATACCTTACCCTACTCCTCTCCCATGTCCTATCCTCGCTCACTCTCTTTCCATCCCTACCTAATCACAATCCCTCTACATATTTGACACTTCCTCTCTCCCCCTCTCTCTCCATCTTCATTCCTCCATATCGCTTCCACATTCGAAATCTTTGCATTCCTACCTCAGCGCTATCTTTCACTCTCTTCACCACTTACCTTTCCCCAGGAATGAACCATCGACTTAGGAAGATAACTAACAGATCTGGTTCAAACATATCGTGATAATAAAGCTCAGGAGAGAAAAAAAACAACATCTCTTAAAGCAGTGGATTCAAGAGAAATAACTTTACTGTCTACATACTATGTGTAACTAGTTTATGAAACAAACAACAACAACTAGTGATGAAGTTGAAATCGGGATGGTGGTGGTGCATTTCTTTATCGGTCATACTTTTATTTAACATTCTAAAACTGCTTGTGCTGAGATTAAAGGCGCCATTTCCTAGTTATTACATAACAAAGAAAGAGCACATTGTGCAGACAGCATGAGAAGCCACAACTGCCAAGTTCGGGTGCATTTAAAGAATATGTAATTACTTCATCAAGTAATAATTAATTTGTGAGTGTGTTGAAAAATGAAAAAGAAACCAATACACCTTTAGAGGGGTAGTTTAATAAAGAAAAATCATGCCCGGAACTAGTGTTTCCGAAAAGCAGTCGTTAGAAAGCTGTGTCTATGTTATGAGCTATTTCATCTTTAAGATAAAATGCTTGTGAGTGCGACTGAGGGTAGGTAGAGTTACTCCCCTTATTTAACCAATGGCATTTTCATCCACTCTTTCACAATCAGTTGACCAAATATGAAATAACCCAAGAGTCGTGTGTATAATAAGACTACGTAGGAGAGAAAAAGTCCAAGGGAAGTAAACATGCTGACACTGTAAATAGTGTTCTGTGTATGCAAATTACTTGTACTTACGTCCTGTCTTTTATTTCTAACCCTCATATATAAGCCTGGATCATCAGTAATATCTCGAGGCCCGGAGGGTTCTGCGTTATCGAATGTTTCTTACTTAAATCACCCAACCCGACATTAGACCTTTTTTAAAAAAAGGATTCGAATCAATATATTTAATGAAATAGTATTTTAAAATAGTCACACATGCTTTATTTATTGGTAGTGATTATTTAAATTACATGATTTGCTGAGACATTTTGATCGATTACATGGATGAGCAGTGTGATATTGATATATCTCTTGCACTGAGGTAACTAACAGATCAGGTTTGCTGGGTTTTTTCTCCTGTTCAATATTATCACTATATTCAAACATAAAGTAATAATAGTGACGAGGAGAAAAAACTAAACATATAGTGATAATATGGTGACAATAGTGACCAGGAGAGAGAAAAACAGCATACCTTAAAACAATGGATTCAAGAGAAATAATCATACTGTGTACATACTATGTGTCACTAGTTTATAAAACAAACAACAACAACTAGTCATGAAGTTGAAATCGGGATGATGGTGCTGCATTTTTTTATTGGTCATACTATTATCTAATATTCTAAAACTGCTTGTGCTAAGATTAACGGCGCTAATTTCTAGTTATTACATAACAAAGAAAGAGCACATTGTGCAGACAGCATGAGAAGCATCAACTGCCAAATTCGGGTGAATTTAAAAAATACGGAATTACTTCATCAAGTCATAATTAATGTGTGAGTGTATTGCAAATGTGCAATGAAATTGAATATTTTGAAAAAGAAAACAATACACTTTTCGAGGGGTTGTTTAATAAGGAGAACTCATGCCAATGGCATTTTCATCCACTATTTCACAATCAGTTGACGAAATATGAAATAACCCAAGAGTCGTGTGAATAATAAGACTACGTAGGAGAGAACAACTCCAAGGGAAGTAAACATGCTGACACTGTAAATAGTGTCTGTGTACGCAAATTACTTGTACTTACGTCCTGTCTTTTATTTCTCACCCTCATATATAAGCCTGGATCATCAGTAATATCTTGAGGTCCGGAGGGTTCTGGGTTATCGAATGTTTCTTACTTAAATCACCCAACCCGACATTAGACTTTTTTTAAAAAAAGGATTTGAATCAATATATTTAAGCAAATAGTCTTTTAACATAGTCACACATGCTTTATTTATTGGTAGTGATTATTTATATTACATGATTTCCTGAGACATTTGATCGATTACATGTATGAGCAGTGTGATATTGATATCTCTCTTGCACTTTCCATCTCCTCGTTCATCCCATTCCTAACCCTACTCCTCCCCCATATCCTATCCTCGCTCACTCTTTTTCCATCCCTACCAAATCACTATCCCTCTACATAGTTGACACCTCCCCCCCCCCCCCCCCCTCTCTGTCTCCATCCACATTCCTCCATATCGCTTCCACATTCGAAATCTTTGCATTCTTACCTCAGCGCTATCTTTCACTCTCTTCACCACTTACCTTTCCCAAGGAATGAACCATCGACTTAGGAAGATAACTAACAGATCAGGTTCAAACATATAGTGATAATAAAGCTCAGGAGAGAAAAAACAACATCTCTTAAAGCAGTGGATTGAAGAGAAATAACTTTACTGTGTACTTACTATGTGTAACTAGTTTATGAAACAACAACAACTCGTCATGAAGTTGTAATCGGGATGGTGGTGGTGTATTTCTTTATCGGTCATACTATTATTTAACATTCTAAAACTGCTTGTGCTGAGATTAAAGGCGCCAATTCCTCGTTCTTACATCACAAAGAAAGAGCACATTGTGCAGACAGCATGAGAAGCCACAACGGCCAAGTTCGGGTCCATTTAATGAATATGTAATTACTTCATCAAGTAATAATTATTTTGTGAGTGTGTTGAAAATGTGTAATGAAGTTGAATAGTTTGAAAAGAAACCAATACACCTTTAGAGGGGTAGTTTTGTAACCGGGGGTGTTCATGAATAACAGAGGTCGTTATTTGTCATGAGGATTTATTATCAGAACAAACAAACGCCCTGAAACATATTAAATGGAAAGATATATATACACATAGATATATATGTATGTTAATATACACAAACACAAATATAAAAGAGCACATCACATTATATTCATTCACATCGTCACACCGACGACATCATAGAAATAGATAGAACTCTTGCTTTCAACAAATACATTGAAGGATGTGTTATAACTTACAATAACTATATATACGGTTATATCCCTATACATGTGTAATAATATGATAAAAACAATTAATTAATTTCATTGATACACAAGAAAATACAAGCATACCCTGTAGGTGAAACTGGGGCGGGAACTGTGTTCACCAACGCAATTGACAGGACTTATGGTACCTGAATCTAAATACAAAGACAAATATACTTACTTAGGTAAAACGGGTTACCTTAGAAAACATGAATTATGTGTTACACATAACATACCAATGAATGCTTTACATTATACATAAATAACATTGTCATAAGCAAACACATACATCATAAATACATACCCACTCGCTCATTCATTCTCAAATGAAACATTTAGGAAATGTGAAGATATACAGTGCTAACCTAGTTTAAACATTTACATGGCTGCAATTATATGACTACATGTAATGACCTATCTAAATATGTATTAAGACTGTGCAACACTACAGCTGATTACAGAAATAGATGCAAGTACATTATAACAATACGTACAGAAACATTACTAACCTATTTGGACGGTCTCAGATGAAAATACTACACAGAGCAGATATTTGTTGTCCGCATGGCAAGGTGTAGTGGCTGGTGTGCTGGTTAAATGCTGAGTGTTAGTATTTGAAACAAGGCCAATCAGGCGCAAGCTGTACTAAACAAAGGACCGACCCAAGCTACCTACTCTACCCCACAAACAGTAGAAGTTAAAAGAAAAGAAAACTCCACGCAGAGAACAAGTCGTTATGCAGAGCTGTAGAATACAGCAGCCATACAGGTTTATTTAATTTAATTCAACATAATTAAAGGTTAAAACACAATTTCATTACAAAACATTATATGTATACAAATATATAAAATACAGAAAATATGCATATACACAACACTGCCACAGTTTAATAAAGAAAAATCATGCCCGGAACTAGTGTTTCCGAAAAGCAGTCGTTAGAAAGCTGTGTCTATGTTATGAGCTATTTCATCTTCAAGATAAAGTGCTTGTGATTGCGACTGAAGGTAGGTAGAGTTACTCCCCTTATATAACCAATGGCATTTTCATCCACTATTTCACAATCGGTTGACCAAATATGAAATAGCCCAAGTGTCGTGTGTATAATAAGACTATGTAGGAGAGAAAAAGTCCAAGGGAAGTAAACATGCTGACACTGTTAATAGTGTTCTGTGTATGCAAATTACTTATACTTACGTCCTGTCTTTAATTTCTAACCATCATATATAAGCCTGGATCATCAGTAATATCTTGAGGTCCGGAGGGTTCTGGGTTATCAAATGTTTCTTACTTAAATCACCCAATCCGACATTAGACCTTTTTAAAAAAAAGATTCGAATCAATATATTTAATGAAAAAGTATTTTAAAATAGTCACACATGATTTATTTATTGGTAGTGATTATTTATATTACATGATTTGCTGAGATATTTTGATCGATTACATGTATGAGCAGTGTGATATTGATATCACTCTTGCACTTTCCATCCCCTCGTTCATCCCATACCTAACCCTACTCCTCCCCCATATCTTATCCTCGCTCACTCTCTTTCCATCCCTACCTAATCACAATCCCTCTACATATTTGACACTTCCTCTCTCCCCCTCTCTCTCTCCATCCACATTCCTCCATATCGCTTCCACATTCGAAATCTTTGCATTCCTATCTCAGCGCTATCTTTCACTCTCTTCACCACTTACCTTTCCCAAGGAATGAACCATCGACTTAGGAAGATAACTAACAGATCAGGTTCAAACATATAGTTATAATAAAGCTCAGGAGAAAAACAACAACATCTCTTAAAGCAGTGGATTCAAGAGAAATAATTTTACTGTCTACATACTATGTGTAACTAGTTTATGAAACAAACAACAACAACTAGTCATGAAGTTGAAATCGGGATGATGGTGCTGCATTTCTTTATCGGTCATACTTTTATTTAACATTCTAAAACTGCTTGTGCTGAGAATAAAGGCGCCAATTCCTAGTTATTACATAACAAAGAAAGAGCACATTGAGCAGAGAGCATGAGAAGCCACAACGGCCAAGTTCGGGTGCATTTAAAGAATAAGTAATTACTTCATCAAGTAATAATTAATTTGTGAGTGTGTTGAAAATGTGTAATGAAGTTGAATAGTTTGAAAAAGAAACCAATACACCTTTAGAGGGGTAGTTTAATAAAGAAAAATCATGCCCGCAACTAGTGTTTCCGAAAAGCAGTCGTTAGAAAGCCGTGTCTATGTTATGAGCTATTTCATCTTTAAGATAAAATGCTTGTGAGTGCGACTGAGGGTAGGTCGAGTTACTCCCCTTATTTAACCAATGACATTTTCATCCGCTATTTCACCATCAGTTGACGAAATATGAAATAACCCAAGAGTCGTGTGAATAATAAGACTACGTAGTAGAGAACAACTCCAAGGGAAGTAAACATGCTGACACTGTAAATAGTGTTCTGTGTATGCAAATTACTTGTACTTACGTCCTGTCTTTTATTTCTAACCCTCATATATAAGCCTGGATCATCAGTAATATCTGGAGGTCCGGAGGGTTCTGGGTTATCGAATGTTTCTTACTTAAATCACCCATCCCCGACATTAGACCTTTTTAAAAAAAGATTCGAATCAATATATTTAATGAAATAGTCTTTAAACATAGTCACACATGCTTTATATATTGGTTGTGATTATTTATATAACATGATTTGCTTAGACATTTGATCGATTACATGTATGAGCAGTGTGATATTGATATCTCTCTTGCACTTACCATCTCCTCGTTCATCTCGTTCATCCCATTCCTAACCCTACTCCTCCCCCATATCCTATCCTCGCTCATTCTTTTTCCATCCCTACCAAATCACTATCCCTCTACATAGTTGACACTTCCTCCTCCCCCCCCCCCTCTCTCTCTCTGTCTCCATCCACATTCCTCCATATCGCTTCCACATTCGAAATCTTTGCATTCCTACCTCAGCGCTATCTTTCACTCTCTTCACCACTTACCTTTCCCCAGGAATGAACCATCGACTTAGGAAGATAACTAACAGATCAGGTTCAAACATATAGTTATAATAAAGCTCAGGAGAGAAAAAACAACATGTCTTAAAGCAGTGGATTCAAGAGAAATAATTTTACTGTGTACTTACTATGTGTAACTAGTTTATGAAACAACAATAACTCGTCATGAAGTTGTAATCGGGATGGTGGTGGTGTATTTCTTTATCGGTCATACTATTATTTAACATTCTAAAACTGCTTGTGCTGAGATTAAAGGCGCCAATTCCTCGTTCTTTCATAACAAAGAAAGAGCACATTGTGCAGACAGCATGAGAAGCCACAACGGCCAAGTTCGGGTGCATTTAAAGAATATGTAATTACTTCATCAAGTAATAATTATTTTGTGAGTGTGTTGAAAATGTGTAATGAAGTTGAATAGTTTGAAAAGAAACCAATACACCTTTAGAGGGGTAGTTTTGTAACCGGGGGTGTTCATGAATAACAGAGGTCGTTATTTGTCGTGAGGATTTATTATCAGAACAAACAAACGCCCTGAAACATATTAAATGGAAAGATATATATACACATAGATATATATGTATGTTAATATACACAAACACAAATATAAAAGAGCACATCACATTATATTCATTCACATCGTCACACCGACGACATCATAGAAATAGATAGATCTCTTGCTTTCAACAAATACATTGAAGGATGTGTTATAACTTACAATAACTATATATACATTTATATCCCTATACATGTTATAATATGATAAAAACAATTAATTAATTTCATTGATACACAAGAAAATACAAGCATACCCTGTAGGTGAAACTGGGGTGGGAACTGTGTTCACCAACGCAATTGACAGGACATATGGTACCTGAATCTAAATACAAAGACAAATATACTTACTTAGGTAAAACGGGTTACCTTAGAAAACATGAATTATGTGTTACACATAACATACCAATGAATGCTTTACATAATACATAAATAACATTGTCATAAGCAAACACATACATCATAAATACATACCCACTCGCTCATTCATTCTCAAATGAAACATTTGGAAAATGTGAAGATATACAGTGCTAACCTAGTTTAAACATTTACATGGCTGCAATTATATGACTACAAGAAATGACCTATCTAAATATGTATTAAGACTGTGCAACACTACAGCTGATTACAGAAATAGATGCAAGTACATTATAACAATACGTACAGAAACATTACTAACCTATTTGGACGGTGTCAGATGAAAATGCTACACAGAGCAGATATTTGTTGTCCGCATGGCAAGGTTTAGTGGCTGGTGTGCTGGTTAAATGCTGAGTGTTAGTATTTGAAACAAGGCCAATCAGGCGCAAGCTGTACTAAACAAAGGACCGACCCAAGCTACCTACTCTACCCCACAACCAGTAGAAGTTAAACTAAAAGAAAACTCCACGCAGAGAACAAGTCGTTATGCAGAGCTGTAGAATACAGCAGCCGTACAGGTTTATTTAATTTAATTCAACATAATTAAAGGTTAAAACACAATTTCATTACAAAACATTATATGTATACAAATATATAAAATACAGAAAATATGCATATATACAACACTGCCACAGTTTAATAAAGAAAAATCATGCCCGGAACTAGTGTTTCCGAAAAGCAGTCGTTAGAAAGCTGTGTCTATGTTATGAGCTATTTCATCTTCAAGATAAAGTGCTTGTGAGTGCGACTGAGGGTAGGTGGAGTTACTCCCCTTATATAACCCATGGCATTCATCCACTATTTCACAATCAGTTGACGAAATATGAAACAGCACAAGTGTGTGCATAATAAGACTATGTAGGAGAGAAAAACTCCAAGGGAAGTAAACATGCTGACACTGTAAATAGTGTTCTGTGTATGCAAATTACGTGTACTTACGTCCTGTCTTTTATTTCTCACCCTCATATATAAGCCTGGATCATCAGGTATATCTCGAGGTCCGGATGGGTCTGGGTTATCGAATCTCTTTGAATTTAAATCACCCATCCCAACATTCGACCTTTTTTTAAAGGATTTGAATCGATATATTTAATGAAATAGTATCTTAACCCAGTCACACATGTTTTATTTATCTGAAGTGGTTATTTATATTACATGATTTGCTGAGACATTTTGATCGATTACATGTATGAGCAGTTTTGATATTGATATCTCTCTTGCATTTTCCATCCCCTCGCTCACCCCATACCTTACCCTACTCCTCTCCCATATCCTATCCTCGCTCCCTCTCTTTCCATCCCTACCTAATCCCTTTCCCTCTACATATTTGAAACTTCCTCTCTCCCTATCTCTCCGTCCACATCCCCCTATATCGCTTCCACATTCGAAATCTTTCCATTCCTACCTCAGCGCTATTTTTCACAATCTCCACCACTTACCTTCCCAACGGAAAGGACCATCGACTTATGAAGGTAACTAACAGATCAGGTTTGCTGGGTTTTTTCTCCTGTTCACTATCATCACTATATTCAAACATAAAGTGATAATAGTGACGAGGAGAAAAAAAACCATATAGTGATAATATAGTGACAATAGTGACCAGGAGAGAAAAAACAGCATACCTTAAAACAATGGATTCAAGAGAAATAATCATACTGTGTACATACTATGTGTCACTAGTTTATAAAAGAAACAACAACAACAACAACTAGTCATGAAGTTGAAATCGGGATGATGGTGCTGCATTGTTTTATTGGTCATACTATTATTTAATATTCTAAAACTGCTTGTGCTAAGATTAACTAGTATTTCGGAAAAGCAGTCGTGAGAAAGCTGTGTCTATGTTATGAGCTATTTCATCTTCAAGATAAAGTGCTTGTGAGTGCGACTGAGGGTAGGTGGAGTTACTCCCCTTATATAACCCATGGCATTCATCCACTATTTCACAATCAGTTGACGAAATATGAAACAGCACAAGTGTGTGCATAATAAGACTATGTAGGAGAGAAAAACTCCAAGGGAAGTAAACATGCTGACACTGTAAATAGTGTTCTGTGTATGCAAATTACTTGTACTTACGTCCTGTCTTTTATTTCTCACCCTCATATATAAGCCTGGATCATCAGGTATATCTCGAGGTCCGGATGGGTCTGGGTTATCGAATCTCTTTGAATTTAAATCACCCATCCCAACATTCGACCTTTTTTTAAAGGATTTGAATCGATATATTTAATGAAATAGTATCTTAACCCAGTCACACATGTTTTATTTATCTGAAGTGGTTATTTATATTACATGATTTGCTGAGACATTTTGATCGATTACATGTATGAGCAGTTTTGATATTGATATCTCTCTTGCATTTTCCATCCCCTCGCTCACCCCATACCTTACCCTACTCCTCTCCCATATCCTATCCTCGCTCCCTCTCTTTCCATCCCTACCTAATCCCTTTCCCTCTACATATTTGAAACTTCCTCTCTCCCTATCTCTCCGTCCACATCCCCCTATATCGCTTCCACATTCGAAATATTTCCATTCCTACCTCAGCGCTATTTTTCACAATCTCCACCACTTACCTTCCCAACGGAAAGGACCATCGACTTATGAAGGTAACTAACAGATCAGGTTTGCTGGTTTTTTTCTCCTGTTCACTATCATCACTATATTCAAACATAAAGTGATAATAGTGACGAGGAGAAAAAAAACCATATAGTGATAATATAGTGACAATAGTGACCAGGAGAGAAAAAACAGCATACCTTAAAACAATGGATTCAAGAGAAATAATCATACTGTGTACATACTATGTGTCACTAGTTTATAAAAGAAACAACAACAACAACAACTAGTCATGAAGTTGAAATCGGGATGATGGTGCTGCATTGTTTTATTGGTCATACTATTATTTAATATTCTAAAACTGCTTGTGCTAAGATTAACTAGTATTTCGGAAAAGCAGTCGTGAGAAAGCTGTGTCTATGTTATGAGCTATTTCATCTTCAAGATAAAGTGCTTGTGAGTGCGACTGAGGGTAGGTGGAGTTACTCCCCTTATATAACCCATGGCATTCATCCACTATTTCACAATCAGTTGACGAAATATGAAACAGCACAAGTGTGTGCATAATAAGACTATGTAGGAGAGAAAAACTCCAAGGGAAGTAAACATGCTGACACTGTAAATAGTGTTCTGTGTATGCAAATTACGTGTACTTACGTCCTGTCTTTTATTTCTCACCCTCATATATAAGCCTGGATCATCAGGTATATCTCGAGGTCCGGATGGGTCTGGGTTATCGAATCTCTTTGAATTTAAATCACCCATCCCAACATTCGACCTTTTTTTAAAGGATTTGAATCGATATATTTAATGAAATAGTATCTTAACCCAGTCACACATGTTTTATTTATCTGAAGTGGTTATTTATATTACATGATTTGCTGAGACATTTTGATCGATTACATGTATGAGCAGTTTTGATATTGATATCTCTCTTGCATTTTCCATCCCCTCGCTCACCCCATACCTTACCCTACTCCTCTCCCATATCCTATCCTCGCTCCCTCTCTTTCCATCCCTACCTAATCCCTTTCCCTCTACATATTTGAAACTTCCTCTCTCCCTATCTCTCCGTCCACATCCCCCTATATCGCTTCCACATTCGAAATATTTCCATTCCTACCTCAGCGCTATTTTTCACAATCTCCACCACTTACCTTCCCAACGGAAAGGACCATCGACTTATGAAGGTAACTAACAGATCAGGTTTGCTGGGTTTTTTCTCCTGTTCACTATCATCACTATATTCAAACATAAAGTGATAATAGTGACGAGGAGAAAAAAAACCATATAGTGATAATATAGTGACAATAGTGACCAGGAGAGAAAAAACAGCATACCTTAAAACAATGGATTCAAGAGAAATAATCATACTGTGTACATACTATGTGTCACTAGTTTATAAAAGAAACAACAACAACAACTAGTCATGAAGTTGAAATCGGGATGATGGTGCTGCATTTTTTTATTGGTCATACTATTATCTAATATTCTAAAACTGCTTGTGCTAAGATTAACGGCGCTAATTTCTAGTTATTACATAACAAAGAAAGAGCACATTGTGCAGACAGCATGAGAAGCATCAACTGCCAAATTCGGGTGAATTTAAAAAATACGGAATTACTTCAAGTCATAATTAATGTGTGAGTGTATTGCAAATGTGTAATGAAATTGAATATTTTGAAAAAGAAAACAACACACTTTTCGAGGGGTTGTTTAATAAGGAGAACTTTAGCCCTGAACTAGTATTTCGGAAAAGCAGTCGTGAGAAAGCTGTGTCTATGTTATGAGCTATTTCATCTTCAAGATACAGTGCTTGTGAGTGCGACTGAGGGTAGGTGGAGTTACTCCCCTTATATAACCCATGGCATGCATCCACTATTTCACAATCAGTTGACGAAATATGAAACAGCACAAGTGTGTGTATAATAATACTATGTAGGAAAGAAAAACTCCAAGTGAAGTAAACATGCTGACACTGTAAATAGTGTTCTGTGTATGCAAATTACTTGTACTTACGTCCTGTCTTTTATTTCTCACCCTCATATATAAGCCTGGATCATCAGGTATATCTCGAGGTCCGGAGGGGTCTGGGTTATCGAATCTCTTTGAATTTAAATCACCCATCCCAACATTCGACCTTTTTTTAAAGGATTTGAATCGATATATTTAATGAAATAGTATCTTAACCCAGTCACACATGTTTTATTTATCTGAAGTGGTTATTTATATTACATGATTTGCTGAGACATTTTGATCGATTACATGTATGAGCAGTTTTGATATTGATATCTCTCTTGCATTTTCCATCCCCTCGCTCACCCCATACCTTACCCTACTCCTCTCCCATATCCTATCCTCGCTCCCTCTCTTTCCATCCCTACCTAATCCCTTTCCCTCTACATATTTGAAAATTCCTCTCTCCCTATCTCTCCGTCCACATCCCCCTATATCGCTTCCACATTCGAAATATTTCCATTCCTACCTCAGCGCTATTTTTCACAATCTCCACCACTTACCTTCCCAACGGAAAGGACCATCGACTTATGAAGGTAACTAACAGATCAGGTTTGCTGGGTTTTTTCTCCTGTTCACTATCATCACTATATTCAAACATAAAGTGATAATAGTGACGAGGAGAAAAAAACCCATATAGTGATAATATAGTGACAATAGTGACCAGGAGAGAAAAAACAGCATACCTTAAAACAATGGATTCAAGAGAAATAATCATACTGTGTACATACTATGTGTCACTAGTTTATAAAAGAAACAACAACAACAACTAGTCATGAAGTTGAAATCGGGATGATGGTGCTGCATTTTTTTATTGGTCATACTATTATCTAATATTCTAAAACTGCTTGTGCTAAGATTAACGGCGCTAATTTCTAGTTATTACATAACAAAGAAAGAGCACATTGTGCAGACAGCATGAGAAGCATCAACTGCCAAATTCGGGTGAATTTAAAAAATACGGAATTACTTCAAGTCATAATTAATGTGTGAGTGTATTGCAAATGTGTAATGAAATTGAATATTTTGAAAAAGAAAACAATACACTTTTCGAGGGGTTGTTTAATAAGTATGACTTTAGCCCTGAACTAGTATTTCGGAAAAGCAGTCGTGAGAAAGCTGTGTCTATGTTATGAGCTATTTCATCTTCAAGATACAGTGCTTGTGAGTGCGACTGAGGGTAGGTGGAGTTACTCCCCTTATATAACCCATGGCATTCATCCACTATTTCACAATCAGTTGACGAAATATGAAACAGCACAAGTGTGTGCATAATAAGACTATGTAGGAGAGAAAAACTCCAAGGGAAGTAAACATGCTGACACTGTAAATAGTGTTCTGTGTATGCAAATTACTTGTACTTACGTCCTGTCTTTTATTTCTCACCCTCATATATAAGCCTGGATCATCAGGTATATCTCGAGGTCCGGATGGGTCTGGGTTATCGAATCTCTTTGAATCTAAATCACCCATCCCAACATTCGACCTTTTTTTAAAGGATTTGAATCGATATATTTAATGAAATAGTATCTTAACCCAGTCACACATGTTTTATTTATCTGAAGTGGTTATTTATATTACATGATTTGCTGAGACATTTTGATCGATTACATGTATGAGCAGTTTTGATATTGATATCTCTCTTGCATTTTCCATCCCCTCGCTCACCCCATACCTTACCCTACTCCTCTCCCATATCCTATCCTCGCTCCCTCTCTTTCCATCCCTACCTAATCCCTTTCCCTCTACATATTTGAAACTTCCTCTCTCCCTATCTCTCCGTCCACATCCCCCTATATCGCTTCCACATTCGAAATATTTCCATTCCTACCTCAGCGCTATTTTTCACAATCTCCACCACTTACCTTCCCAACGGAAAGGACCATCGACTTATGAAGGTAACTAACAGATCAGGTTTGCTGGGTTTTTTCTCCTGTTCACTATCATCACTATATTCAAACATAAAGTGATAATAGTGACCAGGAGAAAAAAAAACATATAGTGATAATATAGTGACAATAGTGACCAGGAGAGAAAAAACAGCATACCTTAAAACAATGGGTTCAAGAGAAATAATCATACTGTGTACATACTATGTGTCACTAGTTTATAAAAGAAACAACAACAACAACTAGTCATGAAGTTGAAATCGGGATGATGGTGCTGCATTTTTTTATTGGTCATACTATTATTTAATATTCTAAAACTGCTTGTGCTAAGATTAACTAGTATTTCGGAAAAGCAGTCGTGAGAAAGCTGTGTCTATGTTATGAGCTATTTCATCTTCAAGATAAAGTGCTTGTGAGTGCGACTGAGGGTAGGTGGAGTTACTCCCCTTATATAACCCATGGCATTCATCCACTATTTCACAATCAGTTGACGAAATATGAAACAGCACAAGTGTGTGCATAATAAGACTATGTAGGAGAGAAAAACTCCAAGGGAAGTAAACATGCTGACACTGTAAATAGTGTTCTGTGTATGCAAATTACTTGTACTTACGTCCTGTCTTTTATTTCTCACCCTCATATATAAGCCTGGATCATCAGGTATATCTCGAGGTCCGGAGGGGTCTGGGTTATCGAATCTCTATGAATCTAAATCACCCATCCCAACATTCGACCTTTTTTTAAAGGATTTGAATCGATATATTTAATGAAATAGTATCTTAACCCAGTCACACATGTTTTATTTATCTGAAGTGGTTATTTATATTACATGATTTGCTGAGACATTTTGATCGATTACATGTATGAGCAGTTTTGATATTGATATCTCTCTTGCATTTTCCATCCCCTCGCTCACCCCATACCTTACCCTACTCCTCTCCCATATCCTATCCTCGCTCCCTCTCTTTCCATCCCTACCTAATCCCTTTCCCTCTACATATTTGAAACTTCCTCTCTCCCTATCTCTCCGTCCACATCCCCCTATATCGCTTCCACATTCGAAATCTTTCCATTCCTACCTCAGCGCTATTTTTCACAATCTCCACCACTTACCTTCCCAACGGAAAGGACCATCGACTTATGAAGGTAACTAACAGATCAGGGTTTGCTGGGTTTTTTCTCCTGTTCACTATCATCACTATATTCAAACATAAAGTGATAATAGTGACCAGGAGAAAAAAAAACATATAGTGATAATATAGTGACAATAGTGACCAGGGGAGAAAAAACAGCATACCTTAAAACAATGGGTTCAAGAGAAATAATCATACTGTGTACATACTATGTGTCACTAGTTTATAAAAGAAACAACAACAACAACTAGTCATGAAGTTGAAATCGGGATGATGGTGCTGCATTTTTTTATTGGTCATACTATTATTTAATATTCTAAAACTGCTTGTGCTAAGATTAACTAGTATTTCGGAAAAGCAGTCGTGAGAAAGCTGTGTCTATGTTATGAGCTATTTCATCTTCAAGATACAGTGCTTGTGAGTGCGACTGAGGGTAGGTGGAGTTACTCCCCTTATATAACCCATGGCATTCAGCCACTATTTCACAATCAGTTGACGAAATATGAAACAGCACAAGTGTGTGCATAATAAGACTATGTAGGAGAGAAAAACTCCAAGGGAAGTAAACATGCTGACACTGTAAATAGTGTTCTGTGTATGCAAATTACTTGTACTTACGTCCTGTCTTTTATTTCTCACCCTCATATATAAGCCTGGATCATCAGGTATATCTCGAGGTCCGGAGGGGTCTGGGTTATCGAATCTCTTTGAATCTAAATCACCCATCCCAACATTCGACCTTTTTTTAAAGGATTTGAATCGACATATTTAATGAAATAGTATCTTAACCCAGTCACACATGTTTTATTTATCTGTAGTGGTTATTTATATTACATGATTTGCTGAGACATTTTGATCGATTACATGTATGAGCAGTTTTGATATTGATATCTCTCTTGCATTTTCCATCCCCTCGCTCACCCCATACCTTGCCCTACTCCTCTCCCATATCCTATCCTCGCTCCCTCTCTTTCCATCCCTACCTAATCCCTTTCCCTCTACATATTTGAAACTTCCTCTCTCCCTATCTCTCCGTCCACATCCCCCTATATCGCTTCCACATTCGAAATATTTCCATTCCTACCTCAGCGCTATTTTTCACAATCTCCACCACTTACCTTCCCAACGGAAAGGACCATCGACTGATGAAGGTAACTAACAGATTAGGTTTGCTGGGTTTTTTCTCCTGTTCACTATCATCACTATATTCAAACATAAAGTGATAATAGTGACGAGGAGAAAAAAAACCATATAGTGATAATATAGTGACAATAGTGACCAGGAGAGAAAAGACAGCATACCTTAAAACAATGGATTCAAGAGAAATAATCATACTGTGTACATACTATGTGTCACTAGTTTATAAAAGAAACAACAACAACAACTAGTCATGAAGTTGAAATCGGGATGATGGTGCTGCATTTTTTTATTGGTCATACTATTATCTAATATTCTAAAACTGCTTGTGCTAAGATTAACGGCGCTAATTTCTAGTTATTACATAACAAAGAAAGAGCACATTGTGCAAACAGCATGAGAAGCATCAACTGCCAAATTCGGGTGAATTCAAAAAATACTGAATTACTTCAAGTCATAATTAATGTGTGAGTGTATTGCAAATGTGTAATGAAATTGAATATTTTGAAAAAGAAAACAATACACTTTTCGAGGGGTTGTTTAATAAGGAGAACTTATGCCCTGAACTAGTATTTCGGAAAAGCAGTCGTGAGAAAGCTGTGTCTATGTTATGAGCTATTTCATCTTCAAGATACAGTGCTTGTGAGTGCGACTGAGGGTAGGTGGAGTTACTCCCCTTATATAACCCATGGCATGCATCCACTATTTCACAATCAGTTGACGAAATATGAAACAGCACAAGTGTGTGTATAATAATACTATGTAGGAGAGAAAAACTCCAAGGGAAGTAAACATGCTGACACTGTAAATAGTGTTCTGTGTATGCAAATAACTTGTACTTACGTCCTGTCTTTTATTTCTCACCCTCATATATAAGCCTGGATCATCAGGTATATCTCGAGGTCCGGAGGGGTCTGGGTTATCGAATCTCTTTGAATTTAAATCACCCATCCCAACATTCGACCTTTTTTTAAAGGATTTGAATCGATATATTTAATGAAATAGTATCTTAACCCAGTCACACATGTTTTATTTATCTGAAGTGGTTATTTATATTACATGATTTGCTGAGACATTTTGATCGATTACATGTATGAGCAGTTTTGATATTGATATCTCTCTTGCATTTTCCATCCCCTCGCTCACCCCATACCTTACCCTACTCCTCTCCCATATCCTATCCTCGCTCCCTCTCTTTCCATCCCTACCTAATCCCTTTCCCTCTACATATTTGAAACTTCCTCTCTCCCTATCTCTCCGTCCACATCCCCCTATATCGCTTCCACATTCGAAATCTTTCCATTCCTACCTCAGCGCTATTTTTCACAATCTCCACCACTTACCTTCCCAACGGAAAGGACCATCGACTTATGAAGGTAACTAACAGATCAGGTTTGCTGGGTTTTTTCTCCTGTTCACTATCATCACTATATTCAAACATAAAGTGATAATAGTGACGAGGAGAAAAAAAACCATATAGTGATAATATAGTGACAATAGTGACCAGGAGAGAAAAAACAGCATACCTTAAAACAATGGATTCAAGAGAAATAATCATACTGTGTACATACTATGTGTCACTAGTTTATAAAAGAAACAACAACAACAACTAGTCATGAAGTTGAAATCGGGATGATGGTGCTGCATTTTTTTATTGGTCATACTATTATCTAATATTCTAAAACTGCTTGTGCTAAGATTAACGGCGCTAATTTCTAGTTATTACATAACAAAGAAAGAGCACATTGTGCAGACAGCATGAGAAGCATCAACTGCCAAATTCGGGTGAATTTAAAAAAATACTGAATTACTTCAAGTCATAATTAATGTGTGAGTGTATTGCAAATGTGTAATGAAATTGAATATTTTGAAAAAGAAAACAATACACTTTTCGAGGGGTTGTTTAATAAGGAGAACTTATGCCCTGAACTAGTATTTCGGAAAAGCAGTCGTGAGAAAGCTGTGTCTATGTTATGAGCTATTTCATCTTCAAGATACAGTGCTTGTGAGTGCGACTGAGGGTAGGTGGAGTTACTCCCCTTATATAACCCATGGCATGCATCCACTATTTCACAATCAGTTGACGAAATATGAAACAGCACAAGTGTGTGTATAATAATACTATGTAGGAGAGAAAAACTCCAAGGGAAGTAAACATGCTGACACTGTAAATAGTGTTCTGTGTATGCAAATTACTTGTACTTACGTCCTGTCTTTTATTTCTCACCCTCATATATAAGCCTGGATCATCAGGTATATCTCGAGGTCCGGAGGGGTCTGGGTTATCGAATCTCTTTGAATCTAAATCACCCATCCCAACATTCGACCTTTTTTTAAAGGATTTGAATCGATATATTTAATGAAATAGTATCTTAACCCAGTCACACATGTTTTATTTATCTGAAGTGGTTATTTATATTACATGATTTGCTGAGACATTTTGATCGATTACATGTATGAGCAGTTTTGATATTGATATCTCTCTTGCATTTTCCATCCCCTCGCTCACCCCATACCTTACCCTACTCCTCTCCCATATCCTATCCTCGCTCCCTCTCTTTCCATCCCTACCTAATCCCTTTCCCTCTACATATTTGAAACTTCCTCTCTCCCTATCTCTCCGTCCACATCCCCCTATATCGCTTCCACATTCGAAATCTTTCCATTCCTACCTCAGCGCTATTTTTCACAATCTCCACCACTTACCTTCCCAACGGAAAGGACCATCGACTTATGAAGGTAACTAACAGATCAGGTTTGCTGGGTTTTTTCTCCTGTTCACTATCATCACTATATTCAAACATAAAGTGATAATAGTGACGAGGAGAAAAAAAACCATATAGTGATAATATAGTGACAATAGTGACCAGGAGAGAAAAGACAGCATACCTTAAAACAATGGATTCAAGAGAAATAATCATACTGTGTACATACTATGTGTCACTAGTTTATAAAAGAAACAACAACAACAACTAGTCATGAAGTTGAAATCGGGATGATGGTGCTGCATTTTTTTATTGGTCATACTATTATCTAATATTCTAAAACTGCTTGTGCTAAGATTAACGGCGCTAATTTCTAGTTATTACATAACAAAGAAAGAGCACATTGTGCAGACAGCATGAGAAGCATCAACTGCCAAATTCGGGTGAATTTAAAAAAATACTGAATTACTTCAAGTCATAATTAATGTGTGAGTGTATTGCAAATGTGTAATGAAATTGAATATTTTGAAAAAGAAAACAATACACTTTTCGAGGGGTTGTTTAATAAGGAGAACTTATGCCCTGAACTAGTATTTCGGAAAAGCAGTCGTGAGAAAGCTGTGTCTATGTTATGAGCTATTTCATCTTCAAGATACAGTGCTTGTGAGTGCGACTGAGGGTAGGTCGAGTTACTCCCCTTATTTAACCAATGACATTCATCCACTATTTCACAATCAGTTGACGAAATATGAAACAGCACAAGTGTGTGTATAATAAGACTATGTAGGAGAGAAAAACTCCAAGGGAAGTAAACATGCTGACACTGTAAATAGTGTTCTGTGTATGCAAATTACTTGTACTTACGTCCTGTCTTTTATTTCTAACCCTCATATATAAGCCTGGATCATCAGGTATATCTCGAGGTCCGGAGGGGTCTGGGTTATCGAATCTCTTTGAATCTAAATCACCCATCCCAACATTCGACCTTTTTTTAAAGGATTTGAATCAATATATTTAATGAAATAGTATCTTAACCCAGTCACACATGTTTTATTTATCTGAAGTGGTTATTTATATTACATGATTTGCTGAGACATTTTGATCGATTACATGTATGAGCAGTTTTGATATTGATATCTCTCTTGCATTTTCCATCCCCTCGCTCACCCCATACCTTACCCTACTCCTCTCCCATATCCTATCCTCGCTCCCTCTCTTTCCATCCCTACCTAATCCCTTTCCCTCTACATATTTGAAACTTCCTCTCTCCCTATCTCTCCGTCCACATCCCCCTATATCGCTTCCACATTCGAAATCTTTCCATTCCTACCTCAGCGCTATTTTTCACAATCTCCACCACTTACCTTCCCAACGGAAAGGACCATCGACTTATGAAGGTAACTAACAGATCAGGTTTGCTGGGTTTTTTCTCCTGTTCACTATCATCACTATATTCAAACATAAAGTGATAATAGTGACGAGGAGAAAAAAAACCATATAGTGATAATATAGTGACAATAGTGACCAGGAGAGAAAAAACAGCATACCTTAAAACAATGGATTCAAGAGAAATAATCATACTGTGTACATACTATGTGTCACTAGTTTATAAAAGAAACAACAACAACAACTAGTCATGAAGTTGAAATCGGGATGATGGTGCTGCATTTTTTTTATTGGTCATACTATTATTTAATATTCTAAAACTGCTTGTGCTAAGATTAACTAGTATTTCGGAAAAGCAGTCGTGAGAAAGCTGTGTCTATGTTATGAGCTATTTCATCTTCAAGATACAGTGCTTGTGAGTGCGACTGAGGGTAGGTGGAGTTACTCCCCTTATATAACCCATGGCATTCATCCACTATTTCACAATCAGTTGACGAAATATGAAACAGCACAAGTGTGTGCATAATAAGACTATGTAGGAGAGAAAAACTCCAAGGGAAGTAAACATGCTGACACTGTAAATAGTGTTCTGTGTATGCAAATTACTTGTACTCACGTCCTGTCTTTTATTTCTCACCCTCATATATAAGCCTGGATCATCAGGTATATCTCGACGTCCGGAGGGGTCTGGGTTATCGAATCTCTTTGAATCTAAATCACCCATCCCAACATTCGACCTTTTTTTAAAGGATTTGAATCGATATATTTAATGAAATAGTATCTTAACCCAGTCACACATGTTTTATTTATCTGAAGTGGTTATTTATATTACATGATTTGCTGAGACATTTTGATCGATTACATGTATGAGCAGTTTTGATATTGATATCTCTCTTGCATTTTCCATCCCCTCGCTCACCCCATACCTTACCCTACTCCTCTCCCATATCCTATCCTCGCTCCCTCTCTTTCCATCCCTACCTAATCACTTTCCCTCTACATATTTGAAAATTCCTCTCTCCCTATCTCTCCGTCCACATCCCCCTATATCGCTTCCACATTCGAAATATTTCCATTCCTACCTCAGCGCTATTTTTCACAATCTCCACCACTTACCTTCCCAACGGAAAGGACCATCGACTTATGAAGGTAACTAACAGATCAGGTTTGCTGGGTTTTTCTCCTGTTCACTATCATCACTATATTCAAACATAAAGTGATAATAGTGACGAGGAGAAAAAAAACCATATAGTGATAATATAGTGACAATAGTGACCAGGAGAGAAAAAACAGCATACCTTAAAACAATGGATTCAAGAGAAATAATCATACTGTGTACATACTATGTGTCACTAGTTTATAAAAGAAACAACAACAACAACAACTAGTCATGAAGTTGAAATCGGGATGATGGTGCTGCATTGTTTTATTGGTCATACTATTATTTAATATTCTAAAACTGCTTGTGCTAAGATTAACTAGTATTTCGGAAAAGCAGTCGTGAGAAAGCTGTGTCTATGTTATGAGCTATTTCATCTTCAAGATACAGTGCTTGTGAGTGCGACTGAGGGTAGGTGGAGTTACTCCCCTTATATAACCCATGGCATTCATCCACTATTTCACAATCAGTTGACGAAATATGAAACAGCACAAGTGTGTGCATAATAAGACTATGTAGGAGAGAAAAACTCCAAGGGAAGTAAACATGCTGACACTGTAAATAGTGTTCTGTGTATGCAAATTACTTGTACTTACGTCCTGTCTTTTATTTCTCACCCTCATATATAAGCCTGGATCATCAGGTATATCTCGAGGTCCGGATGGGTCTGGGTTATCGAATCTCTTTGAATTTAAATCACCCATCCCAACATTCGACCTTTTTTTAAAGGATTTGAATCGATATATTTAATGAAATAGTATCTTAACCCAGTCACACATGTTTTATTTATCTGAAGTGGTTATTTATATTACATGATTTGCTGAGACATTTTGATCGATTACATGTATGAGCAGTTTTGATATTGATATCTCTCTTGCATTTTCCATCCCCTCGCTCACCCCATACCTTACCCTACTCCTCTCCCATATCCTATCCTCGCTCCCTCTCTTTCCATCCCTACCTAATCCCTTTCCCTCTACATATTTGAAACTTCCTCTCTCCCTATCTCTCCGTCCACATCACCCTATATCGCTTCCACATTCGAAATATTTCCATTCCTACCTCAGCGCTATTTTTCACAATCTCCACCACTTACCTTCCCAACGGAAAGGACCATCGACTTATGAAGGTAACTAACAGATCAGGTTTGCTGGGTTTTTCTCCTGTTCACTATCATCACTATATTCAAACATAAAGTGATAATAGTGACGAGGAGAAAAAAAACCATATAGTGATAATATAGTGACAATAGTGACCAGGAGAGAAAAAACAGCATACCTTAAAACAATGGATTCAAGAGAAATAATCATACTGTGTACATACTATGTGTCACTAGTTTATAAAAGTAACAACAACAACAACAACTAGTCATGAAGTTGAAATCGGGATGATGGTGCTGCATTGTTTTAATGGTCATACTATTATTTAATATTCTAAAACTGCTTGTGCTAAGATTAACTAGTATTTCGGAAAAGCAGTCGTGAGAAAGCTGTGTCTATGTTATGAGCTATTTCATCTTCAAGATACAGTGCTTGTGAGTGCGACTGAGGGTAGGTGGAGTTACTCCCCTTATATAACCCATGGCATTCATCCACTATTTCACAATCAGTTGACGAAATATGAAACAGCACAAGTGTGTGCATAATAAGACTATGTAGGAGAGAAAAACTCCAAGGGAAGTAAACATGCTGACACTGTAAATAGTGTTCTGTGTATGCAAATTACTTGTACTTACGTCCTGTCTTTTATTTCTCACCCTCATATATAAGCCTGGATCATCAGGTATATCTCGAGGTCCGGAGGGGTCTGGGTTATCGAATCTCTTTGAATCTAAATCACCCATCCCAACATTCGACCTTTTTTTAAAGGATTTGAATCGATATATTTAATGAAATAGTATCTTAACCCAGTCACACATGTTTTATTTATCTGAAGTGGTTATTTATATTACATGATTTGCTGAGACATTTTGATCGATTACATGTATGAGCAGTTTTGATATTGATATCTCTCTTGCATTTTCCATCCCCTCGCTCACCCCATACCTTACCCTACTCCTCTCCCATATCCTATCCTCGCTCCCTCTCTTTCCATCCCTACCTAATCCCTTTCCCTCTACATATTTGAAACTTCCTCTCTCCCTATCTCTCCGTCCACATCCCCCTATATCGCTTCCACATTCGAAATATTTCCATTCCTACCTCAGCGCTATTTTTCACAATCTCCACCACTTACCTTCCCAACGGAAAGGACCATCGACTTATGAAGGTAACTAACAGATCAGGTTTGCTGGGTTTTTTCTCCTGTTCACTATCATCACTATATTCAAACATAAAGTGATAATAGTGACCAGGAGAAAAAAAACCATATAGTGATAATATAGTGACAATAGTGACCAGGAGAGAAAAAACAGCATACCTTAAAACAATGGGTTCAAGAGAAATAATCATACTGTGTACATACTATGTGTCACTAGTTTATAAAAGAAACAACAACAACAACTAGTCATGAAGTTGAAATCGGGATGATGGTGCTGCATTTTTTTATTGGTCATACTATTATTTAATATTCTAAAACTGCTTGTGCTAAGATTAACTAGTATTTCGGAAAAGCAGTCGTGAGAAAGCTGTGTCTATGTTATGAGCTATTTCATCTTCAAGATACAGTGCTTGTGAGTGCGACTGAGGGTAGGTGGAGTTACTCCCCTTATATAACCCATGGCATTCATCCACTATTTCACAATCAGTTGACGAAATATGAAACAGCACAAGTGTGTGCATAATAAGACTATGTAGGAGAGAAAAACTCCAAGGGAAGTAAACATGCTGACACTGTAAATAGTGTTCTGTGTATGCAAATTACTTGTACTTACGTCCTGTCTTTTATTTCTCACCCTCGTATATAAGCCTGGATCATCAGGTATATCTCGAGGTCCGGAGGGGTCTGGGTTATCGAATCTCTTTGAATCTAAATCACCCATCCCAACATTCGACCTTTTTTTAAAGGATTTGAATCGACATATTTAATGAAATAGTATCTTAACCAAGTCACACATGTTTTATTTATCTGTAGTGGTTATTTATATTACATGATTTGCTGAGACATTTTGATCGATTACATGTATGAGCAGTTTTGATATTGATATCTCTCTTGCATTTTCCATCCCCTCGCTCACCCCATACCTTACCCTACTCCTCTCCCATATCCTATCCTCGCTCCCTCTCTTTCCATCCCTACCTAATCCCTTTCCCTCTACATATTTGAAACTTCCTCTCTCCCTATCTCTCCGTCCACATCACCCTATATCGCTTCCACATTCGAAATATTTCCATTCCTACCTCAGCGCTATTTTTCACAATCTCCACCACTTACCTTCCCAACGGAAAGGACCATCGACTTATGAAGGTAACTAACAGATCAGGTTTGCTGGGTTTTTTCTCCTGTTCACTATCATCACTATATTCAAACATAAAGTGATAATAGTGACGAGGAGAAAAAAAACCATATAGTGATAATATAGTGACAATAGTGAAAAGGAGAGAAAAAACAGCATACCTTAAAACAATGGATTCAAGAGAAATAATCATACTGTGTACATACTATGTGTCACTAGTTTATAAAAGAAACAACAACAACAACTAGTCATGAAGTTGAAATCGGGATGATGGTGCTGCATTTTTTTATTGGTCATACTATTATCTAATATTCTAAAACTGCTTGTGCTAAGATTAACGGCGCTAATTTCTAGTTATTACATAACAAAGAAAGAGCACATTGTGCAAACAGCATGAGAAGCATCAACTGCCAAATTCGGGTGAATTCAAAAAATACTGAATTACTTCAAGTCATAATTAATGTGTGAGTGTATTGCAAATGTGTAATGAAATTGAATATTTTGAAAAAGAAAACAATACACTTTTCGAGGGGTTGTTTAATAAGGAGAACTTATGCCCTGAACTAGTATTTCGGAAAAGCAGTCGTGAGAAAGCTGTGTCTATGTTATGAGCTATTTCATCTTCAAGATACAGTGCTTGTGAGTGCGACTGAGGGTAGGTGGAGTTACTCCCCTTATATAACCCATGGCATGCATCCACTATTTCACAATCAGTTGACGAAATATGAAACAGCACAAGTGTGTGTATAATAATACTATGTAGGAGAGAAAAACTCCAAGGGAAGTAAACATGCTGACACTGTAAATAGTGTTCTGTGTATGCAAATTACTTGTACTTACGTCCTGTCTTTTATTTCTCACCCTCATATATAAGCCTGGATCATCAGGTATATCTCGAGGTCCGGAGGGGTCTGGGTTATCGAATCTCTTTGAATCTAAATCACCCATCCCAACATTCGACCTTTTTTTAAAGGATTTGAATCGATATATTTAATGAAATAGTATCTTAACCCAGTCACACATGTTTTATTTATCTGAAGTGGTTATTTATATTACATGATTTGCTGAGACATTTTGATCGATTACATGTATGAGCAGTTTTGATATTGATATCTCTCTTGCATTTTCCATCCCCTCGCTCACCCCATACCTTACCCTACTCCTCTCCCATATCCTATCCTCGCTCCCTCTCTTTCCATCCCTACCTAATCCCTTTCCCTCTACATATTTGAAAATTCCTCTCTCCCTATCTCTCCGTCCACATCCCCCTATATCGCTTCCACATTCGAAATCTTTCCATTCCTACCTCAGCGCTATTTTTCACAATCTCCACCACTTACCTTCCCAACGGAAAGGACCATCGACTTATGAAGGTAACTAACAGATCAGGTTTGCTGGGTTTTTTCTCCTGTTCACTATCATCACTATATTCAAACATAAAGTGATAATAGTGACGAGGAGAAAAAAAACCATATAGTGATAATATAGTGACAATAGTGACCAGGAGAGAAAAAACAGCATACCTTAAAACAATGGATTCAAGAGAAATAATCATACTGTGTACATACTATGTGTCACTAGTTTATAAAAGAAACAACAACAACAACTAGTCATGAAGTTGAAATCGGGATGATGGTGCTGCATTTTTTTATTGGTCATACTATTATCTAATATTCTAAAACTGCTTGTGCTAAGATTAACGGCGCTAATTTCTAGTTATTACATAACAAAGAAAGAGCACATTGTGCAGACAGCATGAGAAGCATCAACTGCCAAATTCGGGTGAATTTAAAAAAATACTGAATTACTTCAAGTCATAATTAATGTGTGAGTGTATTGCAAATGTGTAATGAAATTGAATATTTTGAAAAAGAAAACAATACACTTTTCGAGGGGTTGTTTAATAAGGAGAACTTATGCCCTGAACTAGTATTTCGGAAAAGCAGTCGTGAGAAAGCTGTGTCTATGTTATGAGCTATTTCATCTTCAAGATACAGTGCTTGTGAGTGCGACTGAGGGTAGGTGGAGTTACTCCCCTTATATAACCCATGGCATGCATCCACTATTTCACAATCAGTTGACGAAATATGAAACAGCACAAGTGTGTGTATAATAATACTATGTAGGAGAGAAAAACTCCAAGGGAAGTAAACATGCTGACACTGTAAATAGTGTTCTGTGTATGCAAATTACTTGTACTTATGTCCTGTCTTTTATTTCTAACCCTCATATATAAGCCTGGATCATCAGGTATATCTCGAGGTCCGGAGGGGTCTGGGTTATCGAATCTCTTTGAATCTAAATCACCCATCCCAACATTCGACCTTTTTTTAAAGGATTTGAATCGATATATTTAATGAAATAGTATCTTAACCCAGTCACACATGTTTTATTTATCTGAAGTGGTTATTTATATTACATGATTTGCTGAGACATTTTGATCGATTACATGTATGAGCAGTTTTGATATTGATATCTCTCTTGCATTTTCCATCCCCTCGCTCACCCCATACCTTACCCTACTCCTCTCCCATATCCTATCCTCGCTCCCTCTCTTTCCATCCCTACCTAATCCCTTTCCCTCTACATATTTGAAACTTCCTCTCTCCCTATCTCTCCGTCCACATCCCCCTATATCGCTTCCACATTCGAAATCTTTCCATTCCTACCTCAGCGCTATTTTTCACAATCTCCACCACTTACCTTCCCAACGGAAAGGACCATCGACTTATGAAGGTAACTAACAGATCAGGTTTGCTGGGTTTTTTCTCCTGTTCACTATCATCACTATATTCAAACATAAAGTGATAATAGTGACGAGGAGAAAAAAAACCATATAGTGATAATATAGTGACAATAGTGACCAGGAGAGAAAAAACAGCATACCTTAAAACAATGGATTCAAGAGAAATAATCATACTGTGTACATACTATGTGTCACTAGTTTATAAAAGAAACAACAACAACAACTAGTCATGAAGTTGAAATCGGGATGATGGTGCTGCATTTTTTTATTGGTCATACTATTATCTAATATTCTAAAACTGCTTGTGCTAAGATTAACGGCGCTAATTTCTAGTTATTACATAACAAAGAAAGAGCACATTGTGCAGACAGCATGAGAAGCATCAACTGCCAAATTCGGGTGAATTTAAAAAAATACTGAATTACTTCAAGTCATAATTAATGTGTGAGTGTATTGCAAATGTGTAATGAAATTGAATATTTTGAAAAAGAAAACAATACACTTTTCGAGGGGTTGTTTAATAAGGAGAACTTATGCCCTGAACTAGTATTTCGGAAAAGCAGTCGTGAGAAAGCTGTGTCTATGTTATGAGCTATTTCATCTTCAAGATACAGTGCTTGTGAGTGCGACTGAGGGTAGGTGGAGTTACTCCCCTTATATAACCCATGGCATGCATCCACTATTTCACAATCAGTTGACGAAATATGAAACAGCACAAGTGTGTGTATAATAATACTATGTAGGAGAGAAAAACTCCAAGGGAAGTAAACATGCTGACACTGTAAATAGTGTTCTGTGTATGCAAATTACTTGTACTTACGTCCTGTCTTTTATTTCTAACCCTCATATATAAGCCTGGATCATCAGGTATATCTCGAGGTCCGGAGGGGTCTGGGTTATCGAATCTCTTTGAATCTAAATCACCCATCCCAACATTCGACCTTTTTTTAAAGGATTTGAATCGATATATTTAATGAAATAGTATCTTAACCCAGTCACACATGTTTTATTTATCTGAAGTGGTTATTTATATTACATGATTTGCTGAGACATTTTGATCGATTACATGTATGAGCAGTTTTGATATTGATATCTCTCTTGCATTTTCCATCCCCTCGCTCACCCCATACCTTACCCTACTCCTCTCCCATATCCTATCCTCGCTCCCTCTCTTTCCATCCCTACCTAATCCCTTTCCCTCTACATATTTGAAACTTCCTCTCTCCCTATCTCTCCGTCCACATCCCCCTATATCGCTTCCACATTCGAAATCTTTCCATTCCTACCTCAGCGCTATTTTTCACAATCTCCACCACTTACCTTCCCAACGGAAAGGACCATCGACTTATGAAGGTAACTAACAGATCAGGTTTGCTGGGTTTTTTCTCCTGTTCACTATCATCACTATATTCAAACATAAAGTGATAATAGTGACGAGGAGAAAAAATCCATATAGTGATAATATAGTGACAATAGTGACCAGGAGAGAAAAAACAGCATACCTTAAAACAATGGATTCAAGAGAAATAATCATACTGTGTACATACTATGTGTCACTAGTTTATAAAAGAAACAACAACAACAACTAGTCATGAAGTTGAAATCGGGATGATGGTGCTGCATTTTTTTATTGGTCATACTATTATCTAATATTCTAAAACTGCTTGTGCTAAGATTAACGGCGCTAATTTCTAGTTATTACATAACAAAGAAAGAGCACATTGTGCAGACAGCATGAGAAGCATCAACTGCCAAATTCGGGTGAATTTAAAAAAATACTGAATTACTTCAAGTCATAATTAATGTGTGAGTGTATTGCAAATGTGTAATGAAATTGAATATTTTGAAAAAGAAAACAATACACTTTTCGAGGGGTTGTTTAATAAGGAGAACTTATGCCCTGAACTAGTATTTCGGAAAAGCAGTCGTGAGAAAGCTGTGTCTATGTTATGAGCTATTTCATCTTCAAGATACAGTGCTTGTGAGTGCGACTGAGGGTAGGTGGAGTTACTCCCCTTATATAACCCATGGCATTCATCCACTATTTCACAATCAGTTGACGAAATATGAAACAGCACAAGTGTGTGTATAATAATACTATGTAGGAGAGAAAAACTCCAAGGGAAGTAAACATGCTGACACTGTAAATAGTGTTCTGTGTATGCAAATTACTTGTACTTACGTCCTGTCTTTTATTTCTCACCCTCATATATAAGCCTGGATCATCAGGTATATCTCGAGGTCCGGAGGGGTCTGGGTTATCGAATCTCTTTGAATCTAAATCACCCATCCCAACATTCGACCTTTTTTTAAAGGATTTGAATCGATATATTTAATGAAATAGTATCTTAACCCAGTCACACATGTTTTATTTATCTGAAGTGGTTATTTATATTACATGATTTGCTGAGACATTTTGATCGATTACATGTATGAGCAGTTTTGATATTGATATCTCTCTTGCATTTTCCATCCCCTCGCTCACCCCATACCTTACCCTACTCCTCTCCCATATCCTATCCTCGCTCCCTCTCTTTCCATCCCTACCTAATCCCTTTCCCTCTACATATTTGAAACTTCCTCTCTCCCTATCTCTCCGTCCACATCCCCCTATATCGCTTCCACATTCGAAATCTTTCCATTCCTACCTCAGCGCTATTTTTCACAATCTCCACCACTTACCTTCCCAACGGAAAGGACCATCGACTTATGAAGGTAACTAACAGATCAGGTTTGCTGGGTTTTTTCTCCTGTTCACTATCATCACTATATTCAAACATAAAGTGATAATAGTGACGAGGAGAAAAAAAACCATATAGTGATAATATAGTGACAATAGTGACCAGGAGAGAAAAAACAGCATACCTTAAAACAATGGATTCAAGAGAAATAATCATACTGTGTACATACTATGTGTCACTAGTTTATAAAAGAAACAACAACAACAACTAGTCATGAAGTTGAAATCGGGATGATGGTGCTGCATTTTTTTATTGGTCATACTATTATCTAATATTCTAAAACTGCTTGTGCTAAGATTAACGGCGCTAATTTCTAGTTATTACATAACAAAGAAAGAGCACATTGTGCAGACAGCATGAGAAGCATCAACTGCCAAATTCGGGTGAATTTAAAAAAATACTGAATTACTTCAAGTCATAATTAATGTGTGAGTGTATTGCAAATGTGTAATGAAATTGAATATTTTGAAAAAGAAAACAATACACTTTTCGAGGGGTTGTTTAATAAGGAGAACTTATGCCCTGAACTAGTATTTCGGAAAAGCAGTCGTGAGAAAGCTGTGTCTATGTTATGAGCTATTTCATCTTCAAGATACAGTGCTTGTGAGTGCGACTGAGGGTAGGTGGAGTTACTCCCCTTATATAACCCATGGCATTCATCCACTATTTCACAATCAGTTGACGAAATATGAAACAGCACAAGTGTGTGTATAATAATACTATGTAGGAGAGAAAAACTCCAAGGGAAGTAAACATGCTGACACTGTAAATAGTGTTCTGTGTATGCAAATTACTTGTACTTACGTCCTGTCTTTTATTTCTCACCCTCATATATAAGCCTGGATCATCAGGTATATCTCGAGGTCCGGAGGGGTCTGGGTTATCGAATCTCTTTGAATTTAAATCACCCATCCCAACATTCGACCTTTTTTTAAAGGATTTGAATCGATATATTTAATGAAATAGTATCTTAACCCAGTCACACATGTTTTATTTATCTGAAGTGGTTATTTATATTACATGATTTGCTGAGACATTTTGATCGATTACATGTATGAGCAGTTTTGATATTGATATCTCTCTTGCATTTTCCATCCCCTCGCTCACCCCATACCTTACCCTACTCCTCTCCCATATCCTATCCTCGCTCCCTCTCTTTCCATCCCTACCTAATCCCTTTCCCTCTACATATTTGAAACTTCCTCTCTCCCTATCTCTCCGTCCACATCCCCCTATATCGCTTCCACATTCGAAATCTTTCCATTCCTACCTCAGCGCTATTTTTCACAATCTCCACCACTTATCTTCCCAACGGAAAGGACCATCGACTTATGAAGGTAACTAACAGATCAGGTTTGCTGGTTTTTTTCTCATGTTCACTATCATCACTATATTCAAACATAAAGTGATAATAGTGACCAGGAGAAAAAAAACCATATAGTGATAATATAGTGACAATAGTGACCAGGAGAGAAAAAACAGCATACCTTAAAACAATGGATTCAAGAGAAATAATCATACTGTGTACATACTATGTGTCACTAGTTTATAAAAGAAACAACAACAACAACAACTAGTCATGAAGTTGAAATCGGGATGATGGTACTGCATTTTTTTATTGGTCATACTATTATTTAATATTCTAAAACTGCTTGTGCTAAGATTAACTAGTATTTCGGAAAAGCAGTCGTGAGAAAGCTGTGTCTAAGTTATGAGCTATTTCATCTTCAAGATACAGTGCTTGTGAGTGCGACTGAGGGTAGGTGGAGTTACTCCCCTTATATAACCCATGGCATTCATCCACTATTTCACAATCAGTTGACGAAATATGAAACAGCACAAGTGTGTGCATAATAAGACTATGTAGGAGAGAAAAACTCCAAGGGAAGTAAACATGCTGACACTGTAAATAGTGTTCTGTGTATGCAAATTACTTGTACTTACGTCCTGTCTTTTATTTCTCACCCTCATATATAAGCCTGGATCGTCAGGTATATCTCGAGGTCCGGAGGGGTCTGGGTTATCGAATCTCTTTGAATTTAAATCACCCATCCCAACATTCGACCTTTTTTTAAAGGATTTGAATCGATATATTTAATGAAATAGTATCTTAACCCAGTCACACATGTTTTATTTATCTGTAGTGGTTATTTATATTACATGATTTGCTGAGACATTTTGATCGATTACATGTATGAGCAGTTTTGATATTGATATCTCTCTTGCATTTTCCATCCCCTCGCTCACCCCATACCTTACCCTACTCCTCTCCCATATCCTATCCTCGCTCCCTCTCTTTCCATCCCTACCTAATCCCTTTCCCTCTACATATTTGAAACTTCCTCTCTCCCTATCTCTCCGTCCACATCCCCCTATATCGCTTCCACATTCGAAATCTTTCCATTCCTACCTCAGCGCTATTTTTCACAATCTCCACCACTTACCTTCCCAACGGAAAGGACCATCGACTTATGAAGGTAACTAACAGATCAGGTTTGCTGGTTTTTTTCTCCTGTTCACTATCATCACTATATTCAAACATAAAGTGATAATAGTGACGAAGAGGAAAAAAAACATATAGTGATAATATAGTGACAATAGTGACCAGGAGAGAAAAAACAGCATACCTTAAAACAATGGATTCAAGAGAAATAATCATACTGTGTACATACTATGTGTCACTAGTTTATAAAAGAAACAACAACAACAACTAGTCATGAAGTTGAAATCGGGATGATGGTGCTGCATTTTTTTATTGGTCATACTATTATCTAATATTCTAAAACTGCTTGTGCTAAGATTAACGGCGCTAATTTCTAGTTATTACATAACAAAGAAAGAGCACATTGTGCAGACAGCATGAGAAGCATCAACTGCCAAATTCGGGTGAATTTAAAAAAATACTGAATTACTTCAAGTCATAATTAATGTGTGAGTGTATTGCAAATGTGTAATGAAATTGAATATTTTGAAAAAGAAAACAATACACTTTTCGAGGGGTTGTTTAATAAGGAGAACTTATGCCCTGAACTAGTATTTCGGAAAAGCAGTCGTGAGAAAGCTGTGTCTATGTTATGAGCTATTTAATCTTCAAGATACAGTGCTTGTGAGTGCGACTGAGGGTAGGTGGAGTTACTCCCCTTATATAACCCATGGCATTCATCCACTATTTCACAATCAGTTGACGAAATATGAAACAGCACAAGTGTGTGTATAATAATACTATGTAGGAGAGAAAAACTCCAAGGGAAGTAAACATGCTGACACTGTAAATAGTGTTCTGTGTATGCAAATTACTTGTACTTACGTCCTGTCTTTTATTTCTCACCCTCATATATAAGCCTGGATCATCAGGTATATCTCGAGGTCCGGAGGGGTCTGGGTTATCGAATCTCTTTGAATCTAAATCACCCATCCCAACATTCGACCTTTTTTTAAAGGATTTGAATCGATATATTTAATGAAATAGTATCTTAACCCAGTCACACATGTTTTATTTATCTGAAGTGGTTATTTATATTACATGATTTGCTGAGACATTTTGATCGATTACATGTATGAGCAGTTTTGATATTGATATCTCTCTTGCATTTTCCATCCCCTCGCTCACCCCATACCTTACCCTACTCCTCTCCCATATCCTATCCTCGCTCCCTCTCTTTCCATCCCTACCTAATCCCTTTCCCTCTACATATTTGAAACTTCCTCTCTCCCTATCTCTCCGTCCACATCCCCCTATATCGCTTCCACATTCGAAATCTTTCCATTCCTACCTCAGCGCTATTTTTCACAATCTCCACCACTTACCTTCCCAACGGAAAGGACCATCGACTTATGAAGGTAACTAACAGATCAGGTTTGCTGGGTTTTTTCTCCTGTTCACTATCATCACTATATTCAAACATAAAGTGATAATAGTGACGAGGAGAAAAAAAACCATATAGTGATAATATAGTGACAATAGTGACCAGGAGAGAAAAAACAGCATACCTTAAAACAATGGATTCAAGAGAAATAATCATACTGTGTACATACTATGTGTCACTAGTTTATAAAAGAAACAACAACAACAACTAGTCATGAAGTTGAAATCGGGATGATGGTGCTGCATTTTTTTATTGGTCATACTATTATCTAATATTCTAAAACTGCTTGTGCTAAGATTAACGGCGCTAATTTCTAGTTATTACATAACAAAGAAAGAGCACATTGTGCAGACAGCATGAGAAGCATCAACTGCCAAATTCGGGTGAATTTAAAAAAATACTGAATTACTTCAAGTCATAATTAATGTGTGAGTGTATTGCAAATGTGTAATGAAATTGAATATTTTGAAAAAGAAAACAATACACTTTTCGAGGGGTTGTTTAATAAGGAGAACTTATGCCCTGAACTAGTATTTCGGAAAAGCAGTCGTGAGAAAGCTGTGTCTATGTTATGAGCTATTTAATCTTCAAGATACAGTGCTTGTGAGTGCGACTGAGGGTAGGTGGAGTTACTCCCCTTATATAACCCATGGCATTCATCCACTATTTCACAATCAGTTGACGAAATATGAAACAGCACAAGTGTGTGTATAATAATACTATGTAGGAGAGAAAAACTCCAAGGGAAGTAAACATGCTGACACTGTAAATAGTGTTCTGTGTATGCAAATTACTTGTACTTACGTCCTGTCTTTTATTTCTCACCCTCATATATAAGCCTGGATCATCAGGTATATCTCGAGGTCCGGAGGGGTCTGGGTTATCGAATCTCTTTGAATCTAAATCACCCATCCCAACATTCGACCTTTTTTTAAAGGATTTGAATCGATATATTTAATGAAATAGTATCTTAACCCAGTCACACATGTTTTATTTATCTGAAGTGGTTATTTATATTACATGATTTGCTGAGACATTTTGATCGATTACATGTATGAGCAGTTTTGATATTGATATCTCTCTTGCATTTTCCATCCCCTCGCTCACCCCATACCTTACCCTACTCCTCTCCCATATCCTATCCTCGCTCCCTCTCTTTCCATCCCTACCTAATCCCTTTCCCTCTACATATTTGAAACTTCCTCTCTCCCTATCTCTCCGTCCACATCCCCCTATATCGCTTCCACATTCGAAATCTTTCCATTCCTACCTCAGCGCTATTTTTCACAATCTCCACCACTTACCTTCCCAACGGAAAGGACCATCGACTTATGAAGGTAACTAACAGATCAGGTTTGCTGGGTTTTTTCTCCTGTTCACTATCATCACTATATTCAAACATAAAGTGATAATAGTGACGAGGAGAAAAAAAACCATATAGTGATAATATAGTGACAATAGTGACCAGGAGAGAAAAAACAGCATACCTTAAAACAATGGATTCAAGAGAAATAATCATACTGTGTACATACTATGTGTCACTAGTTTATAAAAGAAACAACAACAACAACTAGTCATGAAGTTGAAATCGGGATGATGGTGCTGCATTTTTTTATTGGTCATACTATTATCTAATATTCTAAAACTGCTTGTGCTAAGATTAACGGCGCTAATTTCTAGTTATTACATAACAAAGAAAGAGCACATTGTGCAGACAGCATGAGAAGCATCAACTGCCAAATTCGGGTGAATTTAAAAAAATACTGAATTACTTCAAGTCATAATTAATGTGTGAGTGTATTGCAAATGTGTAATGAAATTGAATATTTTGAAAAAGAAAACAATACACTTTTCGAGGGGTTGTTTAATAAGGAGAACTTATGCCCTGAACTAGTATTTCGGAAAAGCAGTCGTGAGAAAGCTGTGTCTATGTTATGAGCTATTTCATCTTCAAGATACAGTGCTTGTGAGTGCGACTGAGGGTAGGTGGAGTTACTCCCCTTATATAACCCATGGCATGCATCCACTATTTCACAATCAGTTGACGAAATATGAAACAGCACAAGTGTGTGTATAATAATACTATGTAGGAGAGAAAAACTCCAAGGGAAGTAAACATGCTGACACTGTAAATAGTGTTCTGTGTATGCAAATTACTTGTACTTACGTCCTGTCTTTTATTTCTAACCCTCATATATAAGCCTGGATCATCAGGTATATCTCGAGGTCCGGAGGGGTCTGGGTTATCGAATCTCTTTGAATTTAAATCACCCATCCCAACATTCGACCTTTTTTTAAAGGATTTGAATCGATATATTTAATGAAATAGTATCTTAACCCAGTCACACATGTTTTATTTATCTGAAGTGGTTATTTATATTACATGATTTGCTGAGACATTTTGATCGATTACATGTATGAGCAGTTTTGATATTGATATCTCTCTTGCATTTTCCATCCCCTCGCTCACCCCATACCTTACCCTACTCCTCTCCCATATCCTATCCTCGCTCCCTCTCTTTCCATCCCTACCTAATCCCTTTCCCTCTACATATTTGAAACTTCCTCTCTCCCTATCTCTCCGTCCACATCCCCCTATATCGCTTCCACATTCGAAATCTTTCCATTCCTACCTCAGCGCTATTTTTCACAATCTCCACCACTTACCTTCCCAACGGAAAGGACCATCGACTTATGAAGGTAACTAACAGATCAGGTTTGCTGGGTTTTTTCTCCTGTTCACTATCATCACTATATTCAAACATAAAGTGATAATAGTGACGAGGAGAAAAAAAAACATATAGTGATAATATAGTGACAATAGTGACCAGGAGAGAAAAAACAGCATACCTTAAAACAATGGATTCAAGAGAAATAATCATACTGTGTACATACTATGTGTCACTAGTTTATAAAAGAAACAACAACAACAACTAGTCATGAAGTTGAAATCGGGATGATGGTGCTGCATTTTTTTATTGGTCATACTATTATCTAATATTCTAAAACTGCTTGTGCTAAGATTAACGGCGCTAATTTCTAGTTATTACATAACAAAGAAAGAGCACATTGTGCAGACAGCATGAGAAGCATCAACTGCCAAATTCGGGTGAATTTAAAAAAATACTGAATTACTTCAAGTCATAATTAATGTGTGAGTGTATTGCAAATGTGTAATGAAATTGAATATTTTGAAAAAGAAAACAATACACTTTTCGAGGGGTTGTTTAATAAGGAGAACTTATGCCCTGAACTAGTATTTCGGAAAAGCAGTCGTGAGAAAGCTGTGTCTATGTTATGAGCTATTTCATCTTCAAGATACAGTGCTTGTGAGTGCGACTGAGGGTAGGTGGAGTTACTCCCCTTATATAACCCATGGCATGCATCCACTATTTCACAATCAGTTGACGAAATATGAAACAGCACAAGTGTGTGTATAATAATACTATGTAGGAGAGAAAAACTCCAAGGGAAGTAAACATGCTGACACTGTAAATAGTGTTCTGTGTATGCAAATTACTTGTACTTACGTCCTGTCTTTTATTTCTAACCCTCATATATAAGCCTGGATCATCAGGTATATCTCGAGGTCCGGAGGGGTCTGGGTTATCGAATCTCTTTGAATTTAAATCACCCATCCCAACATTCGACCTTTTTTTAAAGGATTTGAATCGATATATTTAATGAAATAGTATCTTAACCCAGTCACACATGTTTTATTTATCTGAAGTGGTTATTTATATTACATGATTTGCTGAGACATTTTGATCGATTACATGTATGAGCAGTTTTGATATTGATATCTCTCTTGCATTTTCCATCCCCTCGCTCACCCCATACCTTACCCTACTCCTCTCCCATATCCTATCCTCGCTCCCTCTCTTTCCATCCCTACCTAATCCCTTTCCCTCTACATATTTGAAACTTCCTCTCTCCCTATCTCTCCGTCCACATCCCCCTATATCGCTTCCACATTCGAAATCTTTCCATTCCTACCTCAGCGCTATTTTTCACAATCTCCACCACTTACCTTCCCAACGGAAAGGACCATCGACTTATGAAGGTAACTAACAGATCAGGTTTGCTGGGTTTTTTCTCCTGTTCACTATCATCACTATATTCAAACATAAAGTGATAATAGTGACGAGGAGAAAAAAAAACATATAGTGATAATATAGTGACAATAGTGACCAGGAGAGAAAAAACAGCATACCTTAAAACAATGGATTCAAGAGAAATAATCATACTGTGTACATACTATGTGTCACTAGTTTATAAAAGAAACAACAACAACAACTAGTCATGAAGTTGAAATCGGGATGATGGTGCTGCATTTTTTTATTGGTCATACTATTATCTAATATTCTAAAACTGCTTGTGCTAAGATTAACGGCGCTAATTTCTAGTTATTACATAACAAAGAAAGAGCACATTGTGCAGACAGCATGAGAAGCATCAACTGCCAAATTCGGGTGAATTTAAAAAAATACTGAATTACTTCAAGTCATAATTAATGTGTGAGTGTATTTCAAATGTGTTATGAAATTGAATATTTTGAAAAAGAAAACAATACACTTTTCGAGGGGTTGTTTAATAAGGAGAACTTATGCCCTGAACTAGTATTTCGGAAAAGCAGTCGTGAGAAAGCTGTGTCTATGTTATGAGCTATTTCATCTTCAAGATACAGTGCTTGTGAGTGCGACTGAGGGTAGGTGGAGTTACTCCCCTTATATAACCCATGGCATTCATCCACTATTTCACAATCAGTTGACGAAATATGAAACAGCACAAGTGTGTGTATAATAATACTATGTAGGAGAGAAAAACTCCAAGGGAAGTAAACATGCTGACACTGTAAATAGTGTTCTGTGTATGCAAATTACTTGTACTTACGTCCTGTCTTTTATTTCTCACCCTCATATATAAGCCTGGATCATCAGGTATATCTCGAGGTCCGGAGGGGTCTGGGTTATCGAATCTCTTTGAATTTAAATCACCCATCCCAACATTCGACCTTTTTTTAAAGGATTTGAATCGATATATTTAATGAAATAGTATCTTAACCCAGTCACACATGTTTTATTTATCTGAAGTGGTTATTTATATTACATGATTTGCTGAGACATTTTGATCGATTACATGTATGAGCAGTTTTGATATTGATATCTCTCTTGCATTTTCCATCCCCTCGCTCACCCCATACCTTACCCTACTCCTCTCCCATATCCTATCCTCGCTCCCTCTCTTTCCATCCCTACCTAATCCCTTTCCCTCTACATATTTGAAACTTCCTCTCTCCCTATCTCTCCGTCCACATCCCCCTATATCGCTTCCACATTCGAAATCTTTCCATTGCTACCTCAGCGCTATTTTTCACAATCTCCACCACTTACCTTCCCAACGGAAAGGACCATCGACTTATGAAGGTAACTAACAGATCAGGTTTGCTGGGTTTTTTCTCCTGTTCACTATCATCACTATATTCAAACATAAAGTGATAATAGTGACGAGGAGAAAAAAAACCATATAGTGATAATATAGTGACAATAGTGACCAGGAGAGAAAAAACAGCATACCTTAAAACAATGGATTCAAGAGAAATAATCATACTGTGTACATACTATGTGTCACTAGTGTATAAAAGAAACAACAACAACAACAACTAGTCATGAAGTTGAAATCGGGATGATGGTACTGCATTTTTTTATTGGTCATACTATTATTTAATATTCTAAAACTGCTTGTGCTAAGATTAACTAGTATTTCGGAAAAGCAGTCGTGAGAAAGCTGTGTCTAAGTTATGAGCTATTTCATCTTCAAGATACAGTGCTTGTGAGTGCGACTGAGGGTAGGTGGAGTTACTCCCCTTATATAACCCATGGCATTCATCCACTATTTCACAATCAGTTGACGAAATATGAAACAGCACAAGTGTGTGCATAATAAGACTATGTAGGAGAGAAAAACTCCAAGGGAAGTAAACATGCTGACACTGTAAATAGTGTTCTGTGTATGCAAATTACTTGTACTTACGTCCTGTCTTTTATTTCTCACCCTCATATATAAGCCTGGATCATCAGGTATATCTCGAGGTCCGGAGGGGTCTGGGTTATCGAATCTCTTTGAATTTAAATCACCCATCCCAACATTCGACCTTTTTTTAAAGGATTTGAATCGATATATTTAATGAAATAGTATCTTAACCCAGTCACACATGTTTTATTTATCTGTAGTGGTTATTTATATTACATGATTTGCTGAGACATTTTGATCGATTACATGTATGAGCAGTTTTGATATTGATATCTCTCTTGCATTTTCCATCCCCTCGCTCACCCCATACCTTACCCTACTCCTCTCCCATATCCTATCCTCGCTCCCTCTCTTTCCATCCCTACCTAATCCCTTTCCCTCTACATATTTGAAACTTCCTCTCTCCCTATCTCTCCGTCCACATCCCCCTATATCGCTTCCACATTCGAAATCTTTCCATTCCTACCTCAGCGCTATTTTTCACAATCTCCACCACTTACCTTCCCAACGGAAAGGACCATCGACTTATGAAGGTAACTAACAGATCAGGTTTGCTGGGTTTTTTCTCCTGTTCACTATCATCACTATATTCAAACATAAAGTGATAATAGTGACGAAGAGGAAAAAAACCATATAGTGATAATATAGTGACAATAGTGACCAGGAGAGAAAAAACAGCATACCTTAAAACAATGGATTCAAGAGAAATAATCATACTGTGTACATACTATGTGTCACTAGTTTATAAAAGAAACAACAACAACAACTAGTCATGAAGTTGAAATCGGGATGATGGTGCTGCATTTTTTTATTGGTCATACTATTATCTAATATTCTAAAACTGCTTGTGCTAAGATTAACGGCGCTAATTTCTAGTTATTACATAACAAAGAAAGAGCACATTGTGCAGACAGCATGAGAAGCATCAACTGCCAAATTCGGGTGAATTTAAAAAAATACTGAATTACTTCAAGTCATAATTAATGTGTGAGTGTATTGCAAATGTGTAATGAAATTGAATATTTTGAAAAAGAAAACAATACACTTTTCGAGGGGTTGTTTAATAAGGAGAACTTATGCCCTGAACTAGTATTTCGGAAAAGCAGTCGTGAGAAAGCTGTGTCTATGTTATGAGCTATTTAATCTTCAAGATACAGTGCTTGTGAGTGCGACTGAGGGTAGGTGGAGTTACTCCCCTTATATAACCCATGGCATTCAGCCACTATTTCACAATCAGTTGACGAAATATGAAACAGCACAAGTGTGTGTATAATAATACTATGTAGGAGAGAAAAACTCCAAGGGAAGTAAACATGCTGACACTGTAAATAGTGTTCTGTGTATGCAAATTACTTGTACTTACGTCCTGTCTTTTATTTCTCACCCTCATATATAAGCCTGGATCAACAGGTATATCTCGAGGTCCGGAGGGGTCTGGGTTATCGAATCTCTTTGAATTTAAATCACCCATCCCAACATTCGACCTCTTTTTAAAGGATTTGAATCGATATATTTAATGAAATAGTATCTTAACCCAGTCACACATGTTTTATTTATCTGAAGTGGTTATTTATATTACATGATTTGCTGAGACATTTTGATCGATTACATGTATGAGCAGTTTTGATATTGATATCTCTCTTGCATTTTCCATCCCCTCGCTCATCCCATACCTTACCCTACTCCTCTCCCATATCCTATCCTCGCTCCCTCTCTTTCCATCCCTACCTAATCCCTTTCCCTCTACATATTTGAAACTTCCTCTCTCCCTATCTCTCCGTCCACATCACCCTATATCGCTTCCACATTCGAAATCTTTCCATTCCTATCTCAGCGCTATTTTTCACAATCTACTCCACTTATCTTCCCAACGGATAGGACCATCGACTTATGAAGGTAACTAACAAATCAGGTTTGCTGGGTTTTTTCTCCTGTTCACTATCATCACTATATTCAAACATAAAGTGATAATAGTGACCAGGAGAAAAAAAACCATATAGTGATAATATAGTGACAATAGTGACCAGGAGAGAAAAAACAGCATACCTTAAAACAATGGATTCAAGAGAAATAATCATACTGTGTACATACTATGTGTCACTAGTTTATAAAAGAAACAACAACAACAACAACTAGTCATGAAGTTGAAATCGGGATGATGGTGCTGCATTGTTTTATTGGTCATACTATTATTTAATATTCTAAAACTGCTTGTGCTAAGATTAACTAGTATTTCGGAAAAGCAGTCGTGAGAAAGCTGTGTCTAAGTTATGAGCTATTTCATCTTCAAGATACAGTGCTTGTGAGTGCGACTGAGGGTAGGTGGAGTTACTCCCCTTATATAACCCATGGCATTCATCCACTATTTCACAATCAGTTGACGAAATATGAAACAGCACAAGTGTGTGCATAATAAGACTATGTAGGAGAGAAAAACTCCAAGGGAAGTAAACATGCTGACACTGTAAATAGTGTTCTGTGTATGCAAATTACTTGTACTTATGTCCTGTCTTTTATTTCTCACCCTCATATATAAGCCTGGATCATCAGGTATATCTCGAGGTCCGGAGGGGTCTGGGTTATCGAATCTCTTTGAATTTAAATCACCCATCCCAGCATTCGACCTTTTTTTAAAGGATTTGAATCGATATATTTAATGAAATAGTATCTTAACCCAGTCACACATGTTTTATTTATCTGTAGTGGTTATTTATATTACATGATTTGCTGAGACATTTTGATCGATTACATGTATGAGCAGTTTTGATATTGATATCTCTCTTGCATTTTCCATCCCCTCGCTCACCCCATACCTTACCCTACTCCTCTCCCATATCCTATCCTCGCTCCCTCTCTTTCCATCCCTACCTAATCCCTTTCCCTCTACATATTTGAAACTTCCTCTCTCCCTATCTCTCCGTCCACATCCCCCTATATCGCTTCCACATTCGAAATATTTCCATTCCTACCTCAGCGCTATTTTTCACAATCTCCACCACTTACCTTCCCAACGGATAGGACCATCGACTTATGAAGGTAACTAACAGATCGGGTTTGCTGGGTTTTTTCTCCTGTTCACTATCATCACTTTATTCAAACATAAAGTGATAATAGTGACCAGGAGAAAAAAAACCATATAGTGATAATATAGTGACAATAGTGACCAGGAGAGAAGAAACAGCATACCTTAAAACAATGGATTCAAGAGAAATAATCATACTGCGTACATACTATGTGTCACTAGTTTATAAAAGAAACAACAACAACAACTAGTCATGAAGTTGAAATCGGGATGATGGTGCTGCATTTTTTTATTGGTCATACTATTATCTAATATTCTAAAACTGCTTGTGCTAAGATTAACGGCGCTAATTTCTAGTTATTACATAACAAAGAAAGAGCACATTGTGCAGACAGCATGAGAAGCATCAACTGCCAAATTCGGGTGAATTTAAAAAATACTGAATTAGTTCATCAAGTCATAATTAATGTGTGAGTGTATTGCAAATGTGTAATGAAATTGAATATTTTGAAAAAGAAAACAATACACTTTTCGAGGGGTTGTTTAATAAGGAGAACTTATGCCCTGAACTAGTATTTCGGAAAAGCAGTCGTTAAAAAGCTGTGTCTATGTTATGAGCTATTTCATCTTCAAGATACAGTGCTTGTGAGTGCGACTGAGGGTAGGTGGAGTTACTCCCCTTATATAACCCATGGCATTCATCCACTATTTCATAATCAGTTGACGAAATATGAAACAGCACAAGTGTGTGTATAATAATACTATGTAGGAGAGAAAAACTCCAAGGGAAGTAAACATGCTGACACTGTAAATAGTGTTCTCTGTATGCAAATTACTTGTACTTACGTCCTGTATTTTATTTCTAACCCTCATATATATGCCTGGATCATCAGGTATATCTCGAGGTCCGGAGGGGTCTGGGTTATCGAATGTCTTTGAATTTAAATCACCCATCCCAGCATTCGACCTTTTTTAAAAGGATTTGAATCGATATATTTAATGAAATAGTATCTTAACCCAGTCACACGTTTTATCTATCTGTAGTGGTTATTTATATTACATGATTTGCTGAGACATTTTGATCGATAACATGTATTAGCAGTTTGATATTGATATCTCTCTTGAATTTTCCATCCCCTCGTCCACCCCATACCTAACCCTACTCTTCCCCCATATCCTATCCTCGCTCGCTCACTTTCCATCCCAACCTAATAGGTTCCTAACACAGTCACACATGTTTTGTTTATCGGCAGTGTTTATTTCTATCACCTCATTGTTCTTTTTATGCTTGACTTCTTTCAGCAAATACTTGGACTTAATCAAGTTGATTTTCAATATAGACGAAAAAATAGTGGGTATGGATGTAAGCCTCTTGAGCAAGTATAGATGTCATCGTGTGCAGTATCACATTTCTTTGTCAAACGGTATTTGAGCCTATGTTGTTAAGTTTGTTTGTTTGTTGTTTAACGCCACACTCAGAAATATCTGTAAATAATCGAGTCTGGACCACACAATCCAGTGATTGACATCGTGAACATCGATCCACGCAATTGGGATACGATGACATGCGGAGAGCCTGAACACCCGATCCCGTTAGTCGCCTCTAACGACAATCATAGTCGCCTCTCACAACAAGCATGGGTTGCTGAAGACCTATTCTAACCCGACCTCTTTCACGGCCTCTTCTTGCAAAATGTACACGCGATAAACCAGCTTCGTTGTTATAACTTGGTACTGTATACCCACCTGGCCGCAAATAATTCAAAACAATTAAGTACAATTCACACCACTTACAACTACCTATTGTTCACAGAGTGAGCAACCCTTGAAATAATCCATGCTAATGAATATGACAACAGCGTGGCAACCTAGCAACTACGTGGCCATAGCAACTGTGATTGTTTGCAGTTGCTAAGCGTAACGCTTAAATGACTTACAGCTATCCCTCGCTATAACAGCAGTGAAGGCAATCACGGAAGTATTCGTGCAAAACCGGTTGAACTGTACCTGGGCAAGTTTGAACGACGTCAGGTGTGGAAAACACGCTGTTATTGAACAGATAGTGGTTGCGCTTGAGCATGTTGATAGAAGAGGGTTGTCCAAGCGCTATCTAAAGACATTTTTGAGCCCAAAGACTTGCTGAACAGACAGTCAAGGTACGTATTTCAAACCTGCTTCCATTTCCGCGTTGACAGGGATGTAGAATGCCTACGGTGTTTAATAATATAAGGATAGTTTGAGGTTAACCCTTCCTGTACTATAAACAACATGTCATTTGTAATGTCGTCAGAACAACATGTTCTACATTGAAACCTCAATCACGATCGGCATGTGATTGATGATCGACGCGCTGTACCTGAAAGCGAAGTCTGCACCCGTGCTCTATATACATGTATGTTTTCCTGTGTGCAATCAGGTACGACTGAAATTATCCTTTCGTTGTGCAGTTAAACTGTCCTACCGTATTTCATCCCTTAAAAGCTGGTCTGTATTGAGGGACATGTCTAGGTGTAAGTTTTTAAATAAGAGTCGGACGGAGTGATCTACATGTTTGTTTGTTTGTTTGTTGTTTAACGCCGCATCCAGCAATATTCCAGCTATAACGGCGGTCTGTAAATATCTCGATCAGACAATCAGACAATCCGGAGATTGAAATCGTGAGCATCGATCCACGCAATTGGGATACGATGACATGCATCAACCAAGTCAGCGAGTCTGACCACCCGATCCCGTTAGTCGCCTCCTACGACAAGCATAGTCGCCCCTCACAACAAGCATGGGTTGCCGAAGACAAGTTGTAACCTGGATCTTCACCGTTGCAGCTACAGGCAGTGACATATAATATCAGATAACGTTTACTAAACTGGCTGCCTCTAGGCGTCAGATATACCAATAAAAAAGACCTCTGCTTGCACGACACAAATAAATAAATAAGTGAATAAATAAATAAATTCCCCATTCGTGTAAGAAAAAGATAACTGATAAACTGATATATATTGTATTAGTATCACAGCTACAGTTTGCCTTCCAGCATATATTTACTAGGGCTTGTTCACCTGACGATGGTTGTGATTGTCACCCGATACAGTGACATTTCATAGAGAAGAGGAAACGTCTTTGACCCAGGCGTGTTGCTCGTTGAAGGAGTTACGCATGAATGCGCAGTTTACGGTTATTTTAGTAAGGGGTAGTCGCTATTGTCGGCAAACGTTATCAACTCTTAACGGGTGGCCAGACGTCTCAGAAGCTGCGAGTTGTGCCGCCTGGGTGTGCCAGGATTCTGCGATCGATTCTGTGTCAATGTTTGTCATCACTATACGGCGCTCGTGGGTTTCACCATATTGGTAAATGTCTAAGACCTGCATCACATCGAACTTTCCCCCAACACTAATCTGACACGTATTCAATCACTCCGAACTTCATCGTTGTGTTATTATAGTTATATCATATCAAATATTCAACGGGCAGTGATTTTAACCTAGTGTTTAAAGCGTTTGTTCATCGCGCCCCAAAAACAGGTTCCGCCTGTGAAGACCTGGCTTCCCCCTTTTTGTTGGACATAGACAGACATGAATACGGGGTAAACATCTGATTTGACTCACTGAGCTGGCCGAATGAAAAGGATCGTTCGGAAAGGTTGGAGATTTCAGAGCGTGTTCTTAGTCGTGTACACTCTACAAGGGGCAGTGCTGGAACATATGGAGCCTATTGTCAGGATCTTAAAATATTATTATAATGATTATTGAAAAACGGGGAACAGAGAGGGTCAAACAATGTTAATAACGTACATGAACATGCAGCCTTTACGTCGAAAATAAATCTAATGGCCAGACCTTTTTAATCTAATGCCTCAAACAAAAATGAAAAATGACCAAGAAATGAAAAGCGGTAGTTTTTTATTTTCTTGAAAGGGGCAGTGGGCTAGCCTTGTGGTTAAAGCGTTCGCTCATCACCCCGAAGACCCGGGTTCGATTCCTCACATTGGTACAATACGCGAAGCCCATTTCTGGTGTCCCCCGCGTGATATTGTTGGAATGGTGCTAACACAATACTTACTCACTCACCCACTCACCAGAAAGCATTAAACACAAAAAGAACACAATCAGGACTAATGGAGTTGGACCACGCAAGACATTGAGAGTAATGCATGTTACATGTCTTCTCCAGACACAGTAATTAACAGACGGGTGATGAGCTGTACATATTACCTTGCAATAAGCTATACTAGGAACAGGAATTGAGCTACAACAAGACTGACATTATTTCGATGACCTGAGTGAGTGAGTGAGTGAGTGAGTGAGGGAGGGAGGGAGGCAGGGAGGGAGGCAGGGAGGGAGGGAGGAGCGAGTCAGTACTTTTTTTTCTAATGTAGGCCTGTATACAAATAATCAATTATTGAAGTAGCAACAATACATAATTTACAACATTGGTCAACACATAGAAAGCATGGTGATTTATTTCTTCTGTATCGCTTGTGACAATTATCTTTTTAATTATATGCATATTTACATTAGTGATACATGTGTTTGGTGGATATTTAATTCTAATAGCATGAGAAGTTGCACGTACAAGTAAAACACGATATTCATCCTCCATACCTAGGTCACAGAGAAGACCGTAATAGTTTCTCAACCGTAACAGTCCTTTACAAAACTTCACAAAAAATATTTCGAAGCTTTAGAGATACTTTTCTGGATGTAACAAACTTTTATATTCTCTTTAAACTCTCTCTGAACTGATATTAATAGCAGATATTAATCCAGAAAATCCAATTTATTAAACATTTCCAACTGTTTGTGACTGCCAAACAAAACCACGAGATCTTTAATATTAGAAACCCATTTTCTATACCCTCCATTATATAAATAAAGAAACGCTTACGCATTTTGGGAGGTGGTCATCGTGTTTTGACAATATTTTACGCCAGTATCCAACACGACATACAAGTGAGTTCATAGACTGGAAATCGGCCACATTCACCATACACTACAGCATTGGGTGTTCGTGGTCCTATTTGTGAGAAGTTTTTACAAGCCAGTAGGTTGATTTTCTCTATACTCTCAGATCTATTAACCACTCGAATTTAAATGAGTTAGAGTGGGTGAGCGAATATACCGCATCAACAGTATTGCAGATATACGCGACTACCGTTTTGTCCGTCCTAATGCGTGTCAACAATATGAGCATATTCAAGTTGCAAGTCATTAAAGCCATTCGCCTTTCCCTCTCTTGTACTGTTCAAACCGCCTCCGTTGTCTCGTGGATTGAGCGTCTGCCCGAAAAGCGGATGGTCGGTGGTTCGATCCCCTGCCGCGTCATACCACCCGCGCGCGTCGCTTTACATTAGTGCATTAATCTTGGTTGGATTGGTTTGGTTTGTTGTTTAACGCTGCACTCAGCATTATTCCAGCTATATGACGGCGGTCAGTAGATAAAAGAGTCTGGACCAGACAATCCAGTGATTAATATCATGAGCATCGATCCACGCAATTGGGATCGATGACATGCATCAACCAAGTCAGCGAGCTTGACCACCCGATCCCGTTAGTCGCCTCTCACGACAAGCATAATCACCTTTTTCGGTAAGCATGGGTTGCTGAAGAACTTTTCTACCCCGGATCTTCACGGGTAGCGACGTAAAACCCCATTTCACATCATTTTCAAATGTTTTCATCGTTCGTGCTTGGTATAAAGACTGGTTTGGTAGGCGACAGTAATCATGGCTTGTGTTACAGCCCCTTCTGCAAAGTAACAGTCATGTCCGTGTTTAGGTACAGACAATGAGAATACATTACATTAAACAAACCAGCTCCTTCACGTATCAAGTGTTTCTTGTCTGACTTTATTCTTGACTCCTGTGGCAGAGTGAGGGAGTTGGAAACATAATCAGGGAAAATCGGGATTCAAACCCACAATCATGGGTTAATTATCATTATTATTATTATTATTATTATTATTATTATTATTATTATTATTATTATTGTGCAGGTATCCAGGAACTAGTATCTGCTCAAAGGCAGTTTAATTTGTTCCCTGACCAGTGGATCCGTTCGCATTCCAGTTATCGTTCTCAACTCCCTGGGGAGAATACAACCCAAGCTGCCTACGGACGCTTGAGTGTTATTACATCCTCCTCCCATATCGGGTACCCATTCCCTCCTGGGTGAACAGAGGCACATTTGAACTTAAGTCACTTGCCCAAGGTGACACCACACGTTTTGCCCCCATTAGGCAACCCACCATTTTGACAAACAATATTTGCCCTTTCAGATGCCGGGGACGGGGAAAGAGTACGCCTTCTACGACCGCACAGCCATGCTACGTCAGAAGTTCCCGCTGAGTGCGGCAATGATGGTGTGTTCGTGTATGACGTGGGTCTGTATCTTCGCGGGTATGTACTACTCCGTGACCTTCACCTTGATGTATTTCAAGGTCACAAAAGAAGCTGACACGGTGGGACCCTGCAAGGAGCCATTCAGTTCCGTGCCAAGCGAAAACTTTAAGAAAGTGGACAACTATCCCCGGGGCGTGGCTTTGCCGTATATCGTCCGGATGTCACCGGAGAAAGGACACGCAGATGAAGTTCCCAAAGATTCCATTATCCCGACCATCATCACTGCTGTGTCGTCTGCTCAGTTCTACCAAGTTCAAGGACTAATAAAACACCTAAAGGCAATAGAAGGATACTATCCAGATATTAGCCTCGTCATTTATGATGTTGGCTTATATAAGAGAGAATATAAGTTGGTAAGTATGTGAACGCGGTTCTTTCGTACAAGTGATCGCATGGTTCTTTTTACGCCAATGCACTGAGTTTAACGCCGCCTTGAAAGGTCTGGACTTAAATACACGCCGGCCTCTTATTGACGCCAGGGTCCACTTGCACAAAGCCATCTCAGCACTAAGATGATCGTAACTCACATGCTCTAACATAGACTTAAGATAGTTGTAGCGCTAAGATCGCTTTGTGCAAGTGGGCCCTGGCCATGCGCGCTGTCCAAAAAATAGAAGCCGGGCTCTGATACTGTGATATGTTGGTGTGATTAATATTGACCGTTTCCAGTAAATGTACTCTTTGTATTACTCTAGACTTTTGGATTCGGTAAGGTAGTGATTTGCCACTGTGCCAGCTTTAAACAAAATACAAACCGGCCTCAAATAGAAGCCGGCATTCGTGACCAACTCATGTTGGTCCGGGACAAGTCGAGCATTTGTGATGAATTCGTGTTATTCCGGGAAGAGCCGAGCAGCGACTCGTAACCCTCTCGTGCATTCGTGATCAACTCGTGTTACTTGGGGAGAAGCCGTATAGAGCGCAGATGTCTAAATGAGGAAATACGGTATTCAATTTATTCAGGATATGAACAGGTACCATGAGGCGACTATACTTGTCGTAAGAGACGACTGAAGGGATTGGGAGATCAGGCTCACTGACTTGGTTGATGCATGTAATCGTATCCCAATTGCGTGGATCGATGCTCATGATGTCAATCACTTAATTGTCTGGTCCAGACTCGATTATCCACAGACCGCCGTCATATAGCTGGAATATTGCTGGATGCGGCGTTAAACAACAAACAAACAAAACAAACAAAAAATTTGTGGCGTCTTTTAGTATGACGCGGGCGGGCATAGAACCCCGTCCTTCCGCTCCCCTGGCAGACACTTGACCACGGACACGGTCATCTGGAATGTAGATTAATACACTGGGTGATTGAATATTAGGTATACACTCGAATAAACTTAGTAACTCCTGGTGATTTTTATTGAGAACATACATTAATTTACAAACATTTTGAATGGAATTTTTGTTATTTCAGTTAGAAAAATACTGCAATTGTATCGTCAGAAAATTCATCACCAGCGCCTACCCCAACCATGTTGCCGACTTCAGCAACAATGCCTGGAGACCAATCATATTGCAGGTATAGTCCATCATGATCATGTGCTATCGTTATTTGATAGGACTCGGGGAGACTATATGCCCCTCGTCACTGGCGACTAAATATGGAGGCTCGCCGCACTCGTTGTGAATGAGGGTGGCCTCGTGGTTGAAGCGTTGGCTCGTCATGTCGCAGACACGGGTTCTCTCCCCGCATGAGTATGACCAAGATCTGGCTGTAATACTGCTGAAAGCATTGTGAAACCCACCACTCACTATGTGATACACGTAGATCAGTGACTAAATGCACGAGAAAATAATGTCTCTGCCGTGATCTTGATGCGATAGTGTGGCATCGTACCCTGTTGAACTGGGCCCCGTTCCATGAAGAGATCTCAGCGTTACGACAGCTGTAAGCCTATGGTAAAGTATGGGAGTTACGATTGTCTAAGCGCCACGGTAACTTTGTGGAAGTGGACCCCGGACAAGAGGTCCTACTGGCGTAAGGTGAATTAATGTGAAGCACTACACTCAACACTGGAAGGTCTTGAACGTAAAAATCATTCTCAGCTGACCATAAGTCGATATTTGGCAAGAGGTTACTAACAGACCTGACCAGAGAGTGGGGGTGAGTTGGTTTAACGCCGCTTTTAACAGTATTCCAGTTATATCGCGGCGTGTCAGCTTAATGTGGGAGGAAAGCCCGAAGTGATGCATGTCTCAGACGTTTACCACTTCGGTGAAACCCACGGGCACGGGTATGGAGCTGACAAACCTAGAAACATAATCGGGGCGAACCGGGATTCGAACCCACAATCATAGGTTTCTGGCGCGTCCGAGGGACGCAACTCTGCACAGCGAATCACGGCGCCTTAGACGACTGGGCTACCCGTGCCCTCACCTGACCAGATCTCAAGTCTGCGACCGCTTTGTGCAGCTGAGTCCTGAACTCTTACTGGCGTGAGGTGTAATCTGAGTAAATAAGCACAACACTAGCAATCTTAAACGTGAGAAATCTTTCCCGACCTGATCATAAATCGATATTTGACAATAGGTTACACGAACAGGCATATTTATATCTCACCGTTTGATGATGTAACCCTGATGTTCAGCCTTAACATGAAATAACAATTCTCAACTGAATTATGATGTTAACTATTCGTAAATATTTTCAGGAAGCTCTAGACGAATTCGGGTCAATCATGTACTTGGACCCAACTGCCCGGTTTAAGGGCCCGGACTCCCTGAAAGTAATTCGGAACAGAGGATGGCGGGACTTTATGGTGTGGGACATGCAGGTCCACATGGACGTTGTGGCTTACACAGACCCGGAGATGTTCCGGTACCTACAAGAGGACCGATGTGCCTTTAAAGAAGCGGGCATGATTGACACAGAAATAATAGTTTTGTTCAAGTCAACGAACACTTGGAACCTGTTGATGAAGCCTTGGCTGAAATGTGCCTTCAGTGCGGACTGCATTGCTCCGTCCGGATCTCGACATGACGTTTGTTTTCATATACGTAAACCAAAGACAACAGGTTGTCATAGATACGACCAATCAGCTCTCAGTATAGTTTTGAATAGAGCGTTACAAGTGACGATTGAGAGAAACCGGTATATCCCGCCAAGGATGACTTATTATTCCGAAGAGGAGGTGGTTTTATTCCCAGAGCAACCCTGGACAAATACTCAGTTATTAATTTTACTCGGCGTTCCATTGAGTATAGGTATTCTTTTCAAGTGCGTATGTTTCGGGGGTAAATTTAAGTTTAGGTGATGTTATGGAATCCGTTTTATCTCAGGTATTCGGAACAACGAGTAAATGCGATCTCTGGGGCCAAAGCTTTCCGAATAGGTACTGGTCGATCGAAACAAGTTTTTCAGTCAAGTGATCACGGTATGTTAATCCTACACGTGAAGATGCTTGTCGTTTGGGGCGACTAACGGGATCTGGTGGTCAGGCTCATTGACTTGGTTGTTGCACGTCACCGTTTCATATTGCCCAGATCGATGCTCATGATGTTGATCACTGGATCGTCTGGTCCAGATTCGATTATTGACAGACCGCCGTTATATAGTTGGAATATTGCGGAATGCCGTCTTAAACATAAAAAAACAACCAAAAAACCAACCTTACAATTACAAGTGAAGAATTCGCCCAAAGCTAAAAGCAAACAGCAAAAGCCAGTGCAATATATCATCTCACCTCAAATAAGCAATCACTGGATTGTCTGGTCCAGACTCGATTATTTACAGACCCCGTCATATAGCTGGAATAGTGCTGAGTGCATGTGAAAACAACAAACAAACAATCAAATAAGCCTCTGTTGTTGGTATGAAATACATTAATTCCATCAGATGGACAAATCTTCCAAGAAAACAAAGAAATTATTTTTTTTAGGCACCCTTAACTGGGGGAGATTTATAGAGTGCTTGGGAAAAGGAAACTATTTTAATACATTCAAGGGGTGCAAAATCCCAGTACACTTCTTTTGACTTAGCATACGACAGCACTACTAATATAGACAGTATGCTCAAATTCTAAAATCTAGTATCAGGCATTTCCTTGTAAATTGTAGACAATTTAGTAGACATTAGTACCTGTGCAGAGTTATATCTGGGCACTTATCTGGCGGTCCAGCACAACCCACATTTTACAATATAAAAAGGTCACACACAAACAAATAACAGAGCCCAATTGCCATTTTTTGGTTTCCTGGTATTTCTTCAAACACTTTTCAAAAAGTATAAGAAAACGTTTCAATAAATCTCAAGACAAAATTCCCTTCCCTCCTTACCTACTTTGCTAAGCATCCTTTACCCCTCTTCAGGAACAAAATCAACATTCAGGCTGGTTCAGAAACAGTTCCACATGTGTTTAATTTTGGGCATCAGTAGGCCACATATTTAGTCCCACCAAAACTGTTTGTTTTAGTACAAGTAAATTTCATGCTATTTTTAAATTGCGTATAGGACAGTTTCATTTTTGTAGAGTAGTTCATGTTGTATGACTGAAGATCAACTTTGACAACAGATGTCTACTTGAGCCAAATCATCCACATTGTTGATTAGCCATTCAGGAGTTAGTTCCCTTTATACAGATATACTGCTTGTGTTTGTACATACGTGATCTTCCAGGTGTTCTTTAGGCAAGAAATTGAGATAAGGGCCTGATGTATCAGGGTCTTTTTGATGCTTTGCCACTGTGCCCAACAAGTATTTTTCTTCTCTTTTGTTGGAGTAAATTCATTCAGATGGGCACACAGGAACAGAATTGTATTTGTGTATTGTGAATACATCCATTGAAATTTTACCCAACATCAAAAGCAATACGCCTTGATATGCCTCATATTTGAATAAACCATTACAATGACTAATGCATGTTCTGTTTCCATTCTTATATACCAGTGCGAGATGGTTTGGGGCAGCAGATATTTCAGATTCATGGTAAAGTCATAGTTTATCAGTTTCATTTGAGAATGATAAAATACATGTCTGCAGCCAGTCACTCTTAAGGCCAGGATGACAAGAGTGCTGCTGACAAACCAAGAATATTAATCAGGGCAAATTTGTATTCACACAAACAATGGCATGTCCTGGCACTGCCAAGGGATGCAACTCTGCAGTACCTCATGCTTTTGGACCTCCCTGTCCCAAAGAACACAAGAATGTTTGTTCCTGTTCATACTTCAATAGACTTATGACTGCCGATGTGCTAAAATCCCTTTGTGCCCTGCCATCTACCATTTGTCTACCAGAGCATGCATCAAACATCACAACCATGTAATAAAGACATACAATTAACCAGTCTTAAATGGTTGTCACCTCAAGGTTAGTCATGACCATAACAACACATGGGTCAACAAGGATATCTTTTATTACAGAGACCAATGTTAGTAGTACAGGTGCGAACTCGCTGCTTATACATCAGACAAAGGAAAAACAAAAGGAAAACTCCTGTATAAACTAGCACTTGTATCCTCCACAGTTTCTTATGGCACACCAAGTTCGTGGGAGCGATACCATCACAATCTCAGATCTTAAGCACCACTCTTAAGCTTTGAACATACTTGTATGAAAGGTTAACATTGCCAGACTAACAACGGTGTGTTAAAGTGATGGTGATGTAATGACTCCTTTTTACCCTGCATAATGCTTACTTTTGGTTCAAGAAGCTTCAACACACACATAAATTGAGCCACTGGCAGGACAACTGAACAGAGAGGCAAGTTACCAGTATTGAATAATTAGGTAAAGTCTTGTTTTCTATTACTTAAACATGTTAAAAAAGTTTTTGGTGTTTATTGGCTTGACATGTACTGAATCAGTTGGACGACACGGTTGGAATAGCCGTACTCATTGTCATACCTGAAAAAAAGAGAAACACAGTCTTTACAACAGGGTAACAAAATAACAAGAGGTGAATGGAGATTCATGCTGAGGTCAGCAATAGCACTTTATCTGAATACTCTGTATACAAGCCCAAACCAAGTTTTATTTGACCTTTTCAGCTATTATACTGTGTCCATGTGATCAGTCATATTGGGACAGGACTATTTTCGTTAAATGATGCTGTACATAAGACAATTTGACAGAGCAAAAAATTAATTCAATTCTCACAATGAAACTATAGTGTGTGAATGTTGCTTTTAATGCTTTACACCTAACCAAGTCAGGGCCAAACAAACCAAAGACACACATTCAGCCTTGTCACAGATCAAGTGATTAATCCAAAGAAAAAGTATCTTACCATGAAACAAGTTTGACAAAGTTATCGGTGAGAGCAATGCCAGCCTTGGCATCAAAGATGCTGCTCCTGGCATCACCGAGGAAGTCCTGTGATACAACATCTTCATCTGTGTATCCAAGAATTCCTTTCATCTCATTCTCAGAGGCTTTCTTGACAACCTCCTTGATCTTCTCATAAGATGCCTTAAAATGGGTAAAAAAATATATAACAATTCAAGCATGTTTTGGTTAAAACTGATCAACACATAAACAATGAACATGACTTTTCTTCAACAAAAATAGCCTATTTACTAGTTACTGTTACTATAGTAACTGTAACTTTTCTTGACCTGATACCATTATTTACTTCTTCTAGTTTTAGTTATTTACATAACTATGCAATTCTCATGTTGGAACTCTATACTCTAAGTTGTGTTTGGATGGACATGGGATTCCAACTAATTTAATACTTGCTTGCTCCCAGGTGAGCCATAAATGGCATTCTAATTGCAACCATTGTTATTTTCACGAAACGAATACGGTAGTTTTAACAGTCAGCTTCAGCTGAGGTTTCCATAAACAAATGCAATTTCACGATGGTAGACCTGTGTTGAAATGCATCCCAGATTGTTGCTGCAAGACCGGCATTTAATGTTACAGGGGAAACACAAGGTAGTGAGGACCACTCTAAAATCCAGCTAATGTTCAGAATACTTACCCCTTTCTCCAGTCTGACTGTGAGATCAACCACTGATACATCAGGTACTGGGACACGGAAAGCCATTCCAGTCAACTTGCTGGAAGAAAATGTTTTCATTGCTTTACAAACACATCAAACTGTCTAAATGGGTAACATGGTAAAAACATTTATAACTAGAGTGACTATCTTCTTAACTGTTGCAATAGTAAGCTGATAGTTAAAACCGCAATTACTATACTATTGCAAGGTAGCAACAACTATTGGATTAGTTCTGCGATCATGTCCTGATGAGACCTGTAACCTTACATTCTACATGATGAAATAACAAGTCTTAGATTCATCAGTATTATTTGGGAAGATGCTCAGGAGCATTGTCTCATTCAACCTCATGATGTATTCTGCATATCAAAATAAATAGAAAGGCAGGGTTAGAACTAAACTAGCCTGGGTAAAGAATAACATCCTTGTAATGTCTCCAAAAGCGACAAATTTGGAAAATTGCACTCGCCCGCTGGAATCTTTACTAGCCCCGGGCTAGCAGACAAGTGTTAATTTCTAACCCTGGAAAGGTACATTTTTAACAGATCTATTTTAAATTTTATTACATCGAATGATGCTGTTAATGATATAGCAGATAACTATTGTTCTCTAACTTGCTGTATTGCCATGGTCAGTTACTACTGTGAACCTTCATAAATAAGCACTTTCTCCCAGATAACCACAACAGAATTTAGTGAAGTGATTTTTATTGAGAACAATTCTTCTGACACATCAACAATGTAACACTGGATTATTTACCCTTGGAGCTCTGGGATCACTTTGCCCACAGCCTTAGCAGCTCCAGTAGATGAGGGGATGATGTTCTGGGCTGCACCACGGCCTCCACGCCAGTCCTAGGATAAGGTAAAACAGTCCATATAGTTTACACAGAAAAAACTTCGATCTATAGGATTTTGAACTACACATACAGGGATAGAATTCAGAAAAACAAAATACGGAATTATTACTGTCCCTGAATGGCCTACATCTTGTCACACGCCGCAATGCCTCTAGTTTACTTGATAAGAAATAGGAAATTCCATGCAAATGTCATTTGAATTTTGGAAAGCTTTCAACCAGACAGGTCCCTGTTTCAAGTTAAATTTTAAAAGTCAGGTCTTTCCATATTGCTTACTACAGTAGACTAGGTGACTGACAATAGTTTAACACTGCTTTTAGAAACACCGTGATTTTTTATTTTAAACTAATTTCGCCCAACAGGCAAATACAGAAAAAAAGGGGGGGGATAGTTATAACATGTCTCAAATTAGGTGTAGTATTGTCCCCAAGTTGCAGCTAAAATTACTGCCCTATATATGTCATCATTCAAGGCTACACAAATCCATCAAAGTGGGAGGTACCTTTGAACTGGGGCCATCCACTGTCTTCTGTGTAGCGGTGTAAGCATGCACAGTTGTCATGAGGCCCTCAACAATGCCGAAGTTGTCGTTGATGACCTTGGCGAGAGGGGCCAGGCAGTTGGTTGTGCAGGAGGCGTTGCTGACAACGTTCAGATCGGGTGTGTACTTAGTGTGGTTCACGCCCATCACAAACATTGGAGCATCAGCGGATGGGGCGGAGATGATGACCTTCTTGGCACCACCTTTGAAGTGAGCCTGGACAAAACAAAGAAACTGATAAACTCTTGGTTGACAAAAGCAATAATACAAGTTGTGCCAATAAAGGTATGGTGGCCTTTAATTGAATAATCAAACAGTGTGCGAAATAGCCACATACCCATGAGCCTATCAGTGATCTTTTTATGTTGACTAAAAATTTTAATAAAGTTTTCCCATTTCTATAGATCCCAATACAAAAATTGATAATAAAAATCAATATTACTTTCCGAAATGAATCAAGGCTGCAAGATATGAGTTACCTCCCTTCTTATTGTCACTGTGCCTTTAACAAATGTGTTTTATGTAACTTCAACAATCACAAGCTGTGTTACTCAACAAACATTGACTACCCATGACAAACATTGTGGGGCGAAAACTATTCCGTTGATATAAAACCTTGTGAAATTTGAAACTGGCTAGCAACTTTTAGCGCGAGCCAAGCCACCTGGCCAGCAAGACTTTGAGACAATTTCACATACCGTTATCAAGACTGGGCCAGGTAACCATATTGATAATACCAAGAACTTATCAAGCAAAGTCATTAGCCAACACCTGACAACTGCAATGAGTTCTGTAAAATGTACTAGAAATATGAATTATCATTTTTGATCCATAGCATAATGTGAGGAGCAAGAAGGGGTAAGTTTGTATTTTCCATGCAATCAGACCAATCTGTTTGGCATGGTGAGAAATTGTCTAACCAGCTTGTATCATGATTAGGTCAGGCAACATTCCTGCCATGGAGTTATGAATTTTATTAAATCAGTAAACAACTTCAAACATCACTGAATACATTCAGGGGTTTATGATCAATTGATTAATACTCTACTGCAACATCCCTTCATTTTGTTTATCTGTCAGCTGTTCTAACATAAATATTGAATTTATGGCCTTTATTACAGAGAACAGATGGTAAGGGAAAAATTTCCTTAGAAAACCACACAGCAGCAATATGTAGCCATCAGTCTGTGTCAAAGGACATACTGTGCAATAACAGCTGCTGATAATACCAGTCCACAATCACAATCTTCAGGCCACAGACTTGCACACTATACCATAATCAGAATGCATGCAGAGTGTCACAAATTCACAGATAATGTAGCTTTTGTTCAAACAGAATAACCGTGACAGTTCAGAAATGTTGAGAAAAACCTTGTATGGTGCTGACAAACCAAGGATCATAATCAGGTCAAAAACAAATCAGCACATCCTGGCACATCTAAGGGTAGAAACTTACAGAAGCCTTCTCAAGTGCTGTGAACACTCCTGTTGACTCAACCACATATTCGGCACCACTGTCACTCCATGGGATCTCCTCAGGACCACGTCTACAAAAAGAAATTGCATCAGTGTTTGCATGAAAGAACAAAAGGTTGCGGCTACTGACGACAGATAAAAAATCTAAAACTGCTGACTCTGAAACAGATATGTTTCTGCTGTACCAGGGTTATCCCTGAAGACAACACCATAGGGCTGTCATAGATTGGAAATTTCTGTACTGTTATGTCAAACTGTTTACCTGTCCCTCTGTTCATAAGCCTTCATATTCGAAGAGCAAATGTCTTATTTCATGATGTTGGTAAAATGTCAAACATGGAATACAAGAGCATATTTTGAGTCCTGCTAGATCTAATGTATCAGATTTTAAAAACTTCTACGAAAAATATCTGCCTAATCATGCAAGTGGATACAAATGGGATGTCTTATAAGTTGAGATTGACAGCGTATTGAAATTGGAAAACCATATTAGCCTTGTCTTTACCATGTTTACCTGTTTACAAAGATAGTTTTGATGACATTAAACAAAATTTGCATGCTATTTATAACAGCAAGTGTATATTGATCAAGAGTACCATATGGCATCCTGTCAATAAATATCCACTGTGCATGCAAGATGCAATGTATAGCTTCATTTACTGTGATGACTCAACATCTACTTCACTGATCAATACCATTTAACATCAAAACATCATTAGACAGCGTTAGACATGTTAGAAATATTGGCACTAGCAGTGTCCGAAAATACTGCCTGCCCACTTGCCAGTGGCTTGTAACTTTTCTGCTGGGCTGCCAGAAATTTTCCTCCACCAACCCTACTGTCTGGTACATAGTTTAAGACTACTTTAGTATTCGGTTTTATTATAACTCCTTGTAGATTTTGAAGTAATTGTTCACATTATTTCAACTGAATACAGATGTGATTTGTCTTAGTTTTTGTGATATTTCAATATTCATTATGTCTGAATGCGGGCTGGTAACTTTGAATATTGCAGGCAACACCTATGTGTCACCTGCCCGACTGTCTTGCTGGGTATTAAAATTATTTCAAACACTGGGCACAAGAAATTTGCCCTTTTTAAGGGTTTTTATGTTAAGATTATAAGGACTAGTGGATTAAAACTTTTAGTTTCTCTCGCTGCATCATGGACATAACTTCGGGTCCAAGATTATTGCACTTATAATAGGGATGTGCATGCACATGTGTGGCTGCTTGAATGATCCAGCAAATACAGATTTTATAGTACAATGCCAAAGTTTAACATGAACACCCCACTCAGACACAGTATACTGACTAAGCTGGCCATATAAAACCCCTCAATGCAGAGCACTAGGCTGGGTAAAAACAATTATTACCTATAAACATCTTTTGCTATGACGCGACCGGGGATTGAATCTCGGACCTTCCGCTCTCCAGGCGGACGCTGTACCACTAGACCACCGAGGCTGTCCACATTACATTTAGAGACTGCACACCGAAAACCAAGCTACATCACATTGTGTAAGTGTCAGTATTTTGTTTAATTATATTGCTGTATGTTCAAGTTAGAGTAGTAGTAATTTTTGGTTAATTGATAGAAGTTTTTCTGTTTACTTACTTGCAGTAAACATCAATGGGACTGCCATTGACAATCAATTTGCTTCCATCTGATGACACCTCTCCTTTGAAACGTCCATGTGTTGAGTCATATCTGAACATGTACACCTGTTGAACAAATTAAATAGCAAATGTGAGAACTGTTTCTTACTATGATATTAACAAATCATCATAACATCCTCTGCATGATTAGAGCTTCAGATCACTTCATTTCTGACAATGACCAACTGTCACCCAAAATCATTTACTGTATTCAACGTAATAAGCACCCAGGACGCTCTCAAAATTAGAAATAGGGGGCTCTTATTAGAATATTATTTTGGTGAAAAAAACAGTTGAAAGATTAATTTCGTGGTTTCTGCTGACAGCCTGAAATGTTTATATACGACAAATATATTTTTCCAGAATTTAACTGCCTATAATTAAGGGTGCATATAACACACGAGTGGGTATATTGTACATGTTATACGGCATTGAATAGCTGGAACAATCAGAAATAGAAATAAAGCAGCATGTGTCATTTTCCAAACCCAGCCCTCAAAGTTAGGTCGCCATTCATAGATTTAAGTCGCATTTGGCAACCAAAATTGTCGCTACTTAGAGGGCTGCACCCTGAAAATGATAATGAGGACCTGAGTGATTTCAATTACTGTTTTTTTAACAAATGTTCCAAAGCCTCAAGTTGATGGGATGGTTAGCCTTTATCTGCATATTTGTTTAATGTATTACCATATATTCAAGTGAGATGAAAGGGTCATTGACTGCAACAACAGGTACCCCAGCATCAATGCATGAACGTAGAACGAGACGACCAATACGGCCAAATCTGAAAAAAGGTAAGCAAGTATATAAATGTGTATCAAGTGTGCCACAGGACATTCTTATAGAAGGTTGTTAAGTGTTGGATTTGGAAGTAAAGAATACATTTGATCCATCTTCGAACTTGGAATGTGATTTCATCAAGGCTTTCTAATGAGAAGATATATTTAAAAAAGATTGCCCACTTCCTGTTCACAAAGTTATTATTGGTATCATATTGTGCATTTAGCATGTTAAGCACATTCATCATTTGCCATGTGGTTGTAATACATTTGTGCAAAAGTGCATTTATCACTGGTTTCACATTATAAACATTGTCATATATTCTTGTTTAATAAAATTAATCAAACATAAGTATGCCCTTCAGGCATCGAGAACTTATTTTATATGTGTCATCAGAACCGTTAGTCCTTTAAACTAAAAGTTTTATCAACATGATCAAAGTAATGAACGTGATGAATTTATCAGTTATCATCTATACACATTGGAAAACCCACCAAAAGTAAAACTTTTCTTAATTATCTGTTCAACATTCTGACTCAAGCCAAAACCAGAGGCTTACCAGCTGTTTTAATGGCTGTAACCATGGTAACCCAGTCGCATAACAGCTGTCGGTAATTATTTCCATGTTCGTCATAATTTTTTTTATAGTTATAGGTGTCAGAGACATATAATAAATCTAAAGGAAAAAATGTACAAGACTAGCTTGTACAGCCTGAGGTAGTGGTAAAATGATCTCACCCGTTGATTCCAACCTTGGGGACGCCCATTGTTTGTTTGGGGGATAAGTGAATTCAAGATCCTGCAAAAGATGAAAACACATTAACCAACAAATGACATCACATGGTCAACAAATGTTCATAGTTCATAATTAATAATATTCAGTTAGTGAGTTGGTTTTAACGCCGCTTTAACAGTATTCCATTTATAACGCAGCGTGTCGGCTTAACGTGGGAGGAAAGCCTGAAGTGATGCAGGTCTCAGACGTTTACCACTTCGATGAAACCCATGAGCACGGGTATGGTGCTGTCAAACCTAGAAACATAATTGGGGCAAAACAAAGGTTTCTGGTGTGCCCAAGGGACGCAATTGGGCTGGGCTACCCGTGCCCCCTCATAATATTCAGGCAAGTGATTGGTGATAATATGACTGAAAGCTGGGGTTCTGGAGGCTGTACGCCAACAATCTGAACTAGAAGGAAATTGTGAGTCAGGGGGTTGGGAAGGGAGCTAGCAAATATTACCAGATTACATGCCATATTTTTTTACCACTAAATGAGAATATTTTACGACACCCTAAATCATTCAATAAGGGAAAGTAACTGTACATTTCAACAGAAACTGCTTCAAATATCCAGGTTTCTTGCATCGGGTCCAATAGTAACCCTGTGTCATCAGTCATGTTATATTTAGTCACTGAAATCTGGTACTATGAATCGTGCTAATGGGTGAAAATCTCAATGTGATCCCACCCTAGCAATATGTCTATCCCTACCTTTCAGTTAAAAAATTTGAACCAACACTACAATGAAATAAATGAGGTGTTCTAAACTACATTTTTACAAAATAATACTCATAAACCATTATAAAAGCATTGGGTGAGCATGTAGGACATCAGACACAAAAAGAAAATCATGTAGGCAGGGGTGTCCCAATGACATCACTCAACTCCATTACAAGTTTTGTTTTGAATCAACCTGATCAAAGGGGAGTAATTATGTCTACTTCCTTCCAAAGTTAACGCCAAGCCTTTTCAACCATTATCAAGGGCAGGAAGGACCTTTTTGAGGAAATTCCAACATCCCAAACAATCTAGATGTCAATGGTGAGTAGAATATGGTTTTGAATGTAAGTCAACACCGTTACCTAAATGTATTAAAGAAAGCACTGCACCAAATGTTTTTTGTTGTTTTTTTCAAAATACTTACTCTTATAATCACAAATACAAGTTCATGGACAAGTATGACTTTTTTTCTATGTTATGGCAGTGATGGTCCATGTGGTAAAATACATATTAACATGGACACTCAGAAATGTCAATATCTAACCAACAATCTACAACGCGATGGATTTAAAGATTCAAAGAGCAGGGATTTATCTAGACCTGCTTGGAGGCTGATTGATATTTGCCCCCAAATGTGCAGTAAATGGCAGCAAAACGCCCACATCATGGAATTGAAACATGTCCCAACTTATGATGTTATACTTATGACTCATGTTTGTCTTTGTGACCATTCTCAATCAAACAGGATGCATATTTTGCATATGGTAAAGAATTATGCCACAGTTATTTGTCAATGTTCAAAATAAAGGGGGTGAGGTAGATTTTGAATCAAGGGTCTCCTAAATCTTCAAACATAGGGCCATCACTCATGACAAGGGGCCGCTTGAGTGACTTTCATGCTTACATGCTCACATTGTGATATCACAACACTGACTAAGTGACAATCAACAACCAAGTACTGAAACCAAATTTATTATTTTTCACAAAGTCTGAAACATAATTAATAAAATAACCCCATTATTATCAGGCTAATTAGCTAGCATATGTATCCATCTTACCTAATCAGTCCCAGACGAATTCTGTGATTCCCAGATCATGGAAAAATTTGCAGAAAATTTAACTTTAATCACAGAATTTGCCCTTTTTATCAATCATTACGGTAATTTTCATTATTTTAAAGCTTTTCAATAAAAACAATAATCACTTGAATAATAACCAAACATTTAACACGCGATACAAACAAACAACATGTACAAAGTATGAATCATACAATAAAGAAGAATTGGAAACAAATAATTCTCACTTTAAAAAGTTCATCTGATATAACTACATAAACTAAGTTTACCTTGTTTACATCTAACCATAAATAAGTATCAGTGACACCACACATGAGTATGTATCAATTTTTAGGGGAATATGGTTGTTTTTACGGCAGAATTGTGTAATTTTAATTCCCAAATGTAGGTAATTTTACTTACTCACTGCAGAATTTTGAAAAGTTTACTGCAGAACTTGCCTGGGACTTCCCAATGAACCTTTCCTGTCACATTCAATGCCAACTAATGTGATGAAAACTAACAATAGAGACAACACTGCAGCACACACAACCCCATTGATCATGCATGTACTTGGAAAATATCTGAATAGCAACATCTTGTCCATCATAATTATCAGACCGTCATGAAAACAAGTTTACATAACTGGAACAAGAACAAATCATCAATCACTGCTCTCTAATATTCAGGATGGATTCCTTGATTGGAGACAAAAGAACCAGGCAGCTCAGCAATTAACACCAAATCTACTGAAATAGATAAGCCAAGTTTGGTCTAGTAATCATGGTAATACTCAAACATTCATTAACACAGCTTGTACAGTTGCTAATCCTGTTCATTTATAATATGGAATGTTACATGAACTCCAAAGAAGTGAACTGACCCTAATTTAGGTGAGGTGAAATGGGGTTAAAGGTGAAGTTTATTGCAATTTTACAGCGACATTCATGTATGTGTGTGGCTGCTTGTACTCGTCCAGACTAATGTAGATTTAATGGTGCAAGCCCACAGAGATACCATGTTGCAATGAACATGACCATCCTACTCAGCAGTGTTTAAAATCATTTTAAAACCTAACAAGACAGTCAGCATAAGTGTTGCCTGCTCATATTTAAAGTCACCTGTAGCATTCAGGCATGATAAATATTGAATTTTTTCCCGCAAAAACAAGACAATTCATGTCTTGATTCAGTTGAAATAATGAATCTACAAGGAGTTAAAATAAAAATACGTAAGTAGTCTTAAAATCATCTACCAGATAGTTGGACATGTGGATGAGAATTTCTTGCAGCCCAACAGAAAAGTGACAAGCCACTGGAAAGCAGTTATTCCGGACACTGCTACTCAGACACAGTATACTGACTGACACGACCACTCCTTGTTTTAGCCAAGCACCAGACAGGGTAACAAAAAGTACCATCTTTTAACATTTTTTCCCATGAAGAGGCTGGGGATTGACACTATCCACGAGACTATGGAGGCAGTTCCCAAATTTAGGAATACCTGCTTTTATTACATACTTCAGTGTATTTTGAAGTTGAGAAAAGTGATATTTTAATTGCAGTGAACCTAACACTTCATATTTCACTGCAGTGAACATAACACTCTGACAGAACTATTTTCATACAAGACTGTGCAATTCAAGCGTGTATTCTTAAGCTTCCAACAGCAGTCTCATAGATTTCAAGAATATTTTGTGTATAATCATATCTAAATATAAGATAAAGAATTTTCGAAACCCCTAAATATGTTTTGTTCACCCTGTGCTATGGCCGGGTCAAATTAATAATCAAGTTTGAAATTAAAATAATTCCAGGACTACAGACCTGCTTTAGAACTAGGACTGGGATCACAATGACAGTCAGACCTCAGTATTACCAGCTGATTACGGCACAAAAACCGCAAAAGGCAGCTGTTGAAGTTACTTTCATATTCCGAGTTAAAGCAGTGTATGAAGACAATTTAAATGACCTGACCTTGTTTACAAGTGAATAAACATGATAAGGTGACCTAAAGGTTGACCCATCAACAGGATCAAGGTCATGTTATGACAGACATGTTATTATCATAGAATTCTAGGTTGTTTCCCCCTATTTTCCTATGGCAGTCAGACACACAACCTTACTACACAAATTTTGGAGAGCAGTGCTATCTATCATGATCTATTTGGAACACTTATGATAAAATTACTGCACATAGACTGACCCTAAAAATAACACAACCAAAAGTAACCATGCTAACCGTAAGTTTGACACAGCAAATATGAGCTGAGATATTGAGTATAAAGTATTGTACAATTCTAAAACCAAATGATACTGACTGTAAATACTAAAATCCGCAAGAGGACCCATTTGTCTAGTAAAATGATACAGGCAACTGATGGTAAAGACGGTAAGCCAACCAAGATGAGAAAAATGAGTCAGCAGGCAGCTATGTGCTGCACACTGCAGTGTGTAATTGTGCCTTTTACAAACGATTGAAAGGAAAATAAAATTCTATTGCAAACAGCTGAAATATTACGCAATCACTGAACCATGGATGTCTACACGGGTGGCAGATGTTCAAGTATTTTCTGAAGAGCAACACGTCAAATTGGCAATCAATCCCCAATAACAATTTCACTATACTGAAGATGACGCCCATGTGCTTCAGCTGACACGCAATAAAACAAATAAAACATGGACGCTTTGAAATCACATAGGTTTTTGTGGACATAATGAACTTGAATGACACTTATTCTCTGAAAGTATATAATTTTTTTTATAGCAACAAGCAACTACATTTTAATTAAAGAGGAGCCCGAGCGAGATGGGATTACTTGCTTCATTTATAATTACTGTAAAATAACAAACTTCCGGAACTGGGACGAGTGAACGTGCGAGCATACACGTAAAAATGAGCCTAAAACGCGAATAGGATGGGTGCTCTACCGATTACACAACTGCAGACTTCCCCAAGGTCAATGTCATTTTGCATTCGTCCTTGACAAGCCGGTATGTCTTCCAAGGTTAACGAACACTAAAGACCGCAATATATGCAGTTCCATACAACTAAACAATATATGGTATGGTACACTAAGACCGATTCTGCTTCACTGCTATTTTGACATGACCATATTCATGTAGGCCTAGACTTATTGACGGATTATTGTCTGGTGTCGTCGATGCTTGTTGTTGTTCCGTGGACCGTATTTAGAGTAAATTAACTATGCATTGCAAAAAAGAACGAAAACATGATACAAGAAATGTTAAAACATGAACTACATTGTCAATTAAACACGTTATTTTAAGGAAAGAAATCAGCACGCTACCTGTCCGGTTCAGACGTCGGCGAAAGAAGGCTGACACAAACGCGGTGCGCAGGTCCGGAAGCAATATTTGTATGACCTTGTGTATGCGCACGCACCTGTCGTCTGCTCGTCTCTTTGAGCGAGTCCGTCTCAGTTTGGTGCTGACATGCCACATATGCACAAACTGCAGTTCTTAGGATGGCATGCGTCGTGCTATACATATGCCAAATATAAATTACCAGATGAAACCTAATATGTGTGGTCAATGTATTACGCATCGGGGCTAGAAAGTCGGAATTTGGCCTCATCAATAATAGCAGATGATGTTCCCAGCTGGTTATCGTTATTGCTTATACTATTCAACATTTGTTAAGGACCACACCTTACTGAAGATGACTATTTGAACCTTAGCAAATGTTGAGTAGTATAGTTCGTACATTTGCTTCAATCTCTGGTTTGCTTTGTTTTGTTGTTTAACGCCGCACTCAGCAATATTCCAGCTATATGACGGCGGTCTGTAAATAATTGAATCTGGGCCAGACGATCCAGTGATTGACACCATGAGCATCGATCCACGCAAAATATTGGGATACGATGACATGCATCAACCAAGTAAGCGAGCCTGACCACCCGATCCCGTAAGTCGCCTCTTACGACAAGCGTCGCCTTCTACAGCACGCATGGGTTGCTGAAGACTCTGGAGATTGGTTTCTGGGTCTATCAATCTACGTTGCGGTATGCAAAAACATTCTCAGGCTACACCTAGAAAAGGCAAATCGCCGCTCCCTTTTTATATATAAAGGCAGAACGTCCATATAATAAAATTTTCACACATTGATCTCTTGCTAATAAATAAGCTATCTAAGATACCACCGATGCCTGATGAAGAATTTATGAAGGAACACTAGGCCTATGTTATTCTAGATGGACACAAACAATGTCTGAAATAATGTTCAACAGCACTATCCATCCGCTCAAGTAAGATATTTATTTACTATGAATATAACCAATTTCAGATTTAATCCGGACATCGACAGAAACCTATACTCGCCCACTCACGAAACACTTAATTATTTCTAGTCTAATTTGGTAATCTGCCAATACGCAAAATTAACACGCATGCACAATCCTCATCCGGCCTACGCCATTTAAAAATTCGTCTGCTAGAGGTAACTCAAAACAAACCGTCCAGTATCGGTTTTTCCAACTTGACTGCCACGCCCCATGTTTTTTACGAAACCAAATACAAGGAGAAATTAATCTGGTAGCAAATGTTGTTCAACAAGATTAAAACATTTTGTTCATGATTTTATTTCTTTTTGGAGTAATATCTTTCCATGGGGAAAAAAACCATCAAAACTCATTAATTGTATAATGCGCACCCCCTTCTACACGTACTGTACAGCTGTGTTTTTTGGAGAAAAAAAGTGCGCACTATACTCAAGAAAATACGGTATACACAAACAATAAGTTTACTGAATATAGTTCACATGCAATCTTAAATACATAAAAGTTTCAAAGTACGTCTATGGATAATAACAAACAAAACTATTCCAATGTCAGGATGCTTCGACATCTTATTTGGATTGTGCAAGTTCGTGGGTTTAGACGAATAGATAGTGACAGAGTGACCAAAATTTCATGAACTGTGTGTATTTACATTGTGAATATGATATATTTCTGTTGAGGTAAAATGAATCGGTTATTTCTTGTTTGATGTGTTGGAAATTTGGTATGGAGTCGGAAATGTTTGATTTGAATATATTCTGCTTTGTTACAGTTATAATATGATTTAATACATCATTTCGTTTTTGTTGATATCCTAATAAAATTGTCAATTTTGAAAACCCTAGTTCAATACAAGCTTTGTCTTTGATCCATTTTGCAAGGTTGCTCAAGACATGTGTTACAATTCCACACTCAAAGAACATGTGCACTAAGGTTTGCTTTTCACGTTTACGACAATTGCAAAGAAATGATTCTCTATATCCCATTTTGTACAGTAACTCGTTTGTTGGTATAACTCTATGAATAATACTGTATTGGAACCATTTGTGGTATAAGGACATATTATATCTGTAGGGGCTACGATTAATCGTTTGCCAATCTTTTTTCCGTTATGTTAAGGCCGAGGTCTGGTTCCCATCATTGAATGTATTTTTTGGATATCATATTGTTGGATACCGTATTTAATATATCATAAAATATTTTCCGACCCCCAACTTTTGCACATAGTTTTATCAGAGAAGCGTTCTGAGCCTTTCCACAACACTTGACTTTTGCTTGTGTTAATTTTTGTGTTAAGACTAGAGTGAGTATGGCTTTACGCCGCTTTTAGCAATATTCCAGCAATATCACGGCGGGGGACACCAGATATGTGTTAAGATTAGAACTTCACTCCGAGTCAATATAATTAATTCGTCAGAGAGACAAGCCCATGGTCACGCGAAATACTGATTACAATGTGATGCATTTAGCCTTATTTGTGAAGTGAACATTTTCTTTTTGAGATGGAAGAGAAACGATTAACGTTTGCGACTTGAGTCACTAGTCTGAAGCCTGAGTCTAGTGAAATCGTCTTGGAGCTTGTAAGCTCAGATTACAATAGTCAATATAATAACGCAAAGTTCTACTTAAAATGATACCAGGAGCCATGTTTGTCTAGTTTTGATGCAAATGTTTTTGGCAGACTTTGTTTGTAAGTTAAAGCTTATAAGATAGAATATGTAGTTAGCCAGTCGGGCTACCAAGATTTTATTCCGGTTTTAAAGAAAACAACAAAATTCGTGTCATGGTCATCAGACCTGGCAGCATGGGAGGTTGATTGTGCAATGACCCACTGGGACACTAGGCCTAGGCCCAGTTGTGTTCAGGTTGCCATGATACAGACCCATATCAAGAAAAAGAGATTAAAGCAGTGTATAAAAAATCACGAAAATTTCAGTCGGACAACCGGACTGGCAACATTGCAAAGCTATGAGACCAGATAAAATGTTGCCAGTTCAGAATTTTCTATGCTTACGAACAAAAGTAACAATAGGGTAAACATAAGAATAGTACTGTTTAATGTAAGTTTTCAGAACATAACAACAAACTGGTGGATTGTCAACTTGGCAACTTTAACTCCTGACCGTGCAACTTTTCAAAACTGACCGTCCGTCAGCCAAATAGACCGTATCGGGCTGTCGGGAAGGCATCTATAAACACTCATAAAATGATTTGGTTTGTTTGTTGTTAAACGCCACACTCAGCAATATTCCAGCTATATGCAAACAAACAAACATCCGAGGAGAATATTGAAAATGAAGCAACACTAAAAAAAACAGGTACATAAAAGTCAAAGGGCATAGTTGAATCAGAAATCAAAATACGCCAAAACTGTATTATATGTTATTTTGAAAACCATATACTTGCTGCAAATAAAATTTCATTATGATACATGTAGAAATGGCCGAGTAATGGATCCGAATTTTGTGAGGACTTTCTTTTTCCAGACACCATATCTATAGGTCGCAAGAGCTAAGGAAAGATGGAAAAGTGCCATGACAAAAATAATAGGATAAATTTAGGAAAGCTGGATATGTAACTGGCATGTGGATTGTAGGTAACAGTTTTAAACACACAGTAGGTCTTGCTTTAGAATGTTTCTTTCAGCAGATTGTATCAGTATGTACTACTATTTTGTAAATCAAGAAAATATTAAATATATATATGAACAGAATCAAAACTGAAAATAGTAGTTATAAGAGAGAGTTGGAAAACCGCAAACCAAAGACCATAATCAGGCCAAGTTGGGGGTTCAGATCCAAGATCATGGGATCCTGGCATGGGAAAGGCACACAACTCTGCACAGACAATTTGTCTACTGGACCAGCATATGCATGGAACTCTGCCTTAGACATGACAAACATGTTGGTGTGCAATGATGTACAGTCTCATCTCAGAATAGAGATTTGATATTTCCTCGTAGTTTAACAGAAGCATGCATAATTTCCATCTATTGTGTAACCCAACACCATTTAAGCTGACTCAATTGACTGTTGCTTGACTTCTGAGATGTTAGAGAGTCGTAAACGAGTGACTGTACCTTATGTCTTGGCAATGTTGAGTTACCTTTAGTACATGAAGGAAAATATTCTGGGACAAAAACAAACAATCACATCAGCAATTCATGTATGTTTATTCATTTTTTTTATTTTAAAAAATCAACAATAATCATGTAAAATGATCTGGTGTATATACTAATTTATGTTCATTTGTTATATATATAGTTGTATTGGGTACTTAAATAAATCAAAATGCTAAATACAATGCCATTAATAGTTTTCGAAAATTACAAATGTCATTGGGTCCCTGTCAAAAACCTCATTTTGAAAAGAAAGATTTACAGAGTGTGTGTAGAATACAACCATGGCAGGTAAACCACAAAGGACGGCCTTACATTTAAAAACAATATAATATCAGGACAGATAACACTGTCACCAAAGTTGCTTTGGCAGCATTAGCCAGTAATGTCAGGTGGACAGGTTTTCCTGAACTGTCCAAGCTGACTATTTGGAGCCTTTCATGGTTGGATGAGGGATCTGGTAGTGGATCATGACTGGTGGTTTTGAGAAGGGAGCTAACTCTACTAAACTAATAGACAAATAATTCAGTAGGCCAAAATTTGAAACTACACATCACTGAAAGGAACTGTTACGACAGAAGCACCAAATGTATAGAGATTATCATACTCGCATGTGTGTCATACTGATTTTACGAAACGAGTGTCAGAAGTCTTGTATTTCCCGATTTCGTAAACTCAGTATGACACACATGTGAGTGTAGTAATTTCTCTATTACCCATTAATTCTTTATCCATCCACAAGTGCACATACCATTTGTATGAATTAGGTAATTTCTAAACCTATGGGTAATAAAAACTCCTGAACACTCCTGACATCAGATTCCCGAGGCAAGGGCGTTAACTGACGACAAAAGTAGACAGTCAGTTACCTCCCTTGCCTCGGGAAGCTGCCCTGACATAGTCTCACACTGCCATGAACATGCTGATTCATTTCATCTGAGACCAGAGAATTACTGTAAGTACTTCATGGATTTGATGACTTCGCTGAAAAACTAGTTGCAGTGAAATCATACACATATTATTAGTGTTGAACTTTTTGGGGTCGCCAAGATTCAAAAGCCAGCAAACCTCCACATCATGACCCTCCTTAAGTTCTAACACTGGCAGACACACCCATTCATCCTGAGAGGTCAGTTTCACAGCCAAACAATTTGTGTCTGTATGAGTGAGCAGTACTCTGTATTCTAGAGTTTCGAGGGGGAGATATACGCAGTAAAAGGTTCTAATATGATCAGTTCACTTGATCCAATATTTCCCTAAAAAGTTAAGATATATTTTGAATTGAGGTTGTAAACAGATTGTTATGGAAGCAGTCCAACACTAATTGCAAGGGATGACAATTGTCTTTGCATCTTTTGAATTTTTAAATTTTATTTTTCAGTTTGCCAAGGGGCCCTTACCAAAATATGCTGTTTCAGGGCAATATGCCGCCAGCTAGTACCAGTTTCTGTGAGCTAGTACCAATTTCTGTGGGACTGAACCAGTTTATGTGGGCTAGTACCAATTTCTGTGGAACTGAACCAATTTCTGTGGGCTAGTACCAATTTCTGTGGGACTGAACCAATTTCTGTGGGCTAGTACAAATATCCGTGTGGGCTAGTAAAATTTTCTAATTTCCCCATTGTTTTAACATTTACAGGGAACTTTATCTTTAGTAAAGCTTTTGAGTTTAGTTCTAGCTCTGTATGGTGGTCCCCTGGTCCAATGTTTCCTGTACCGGGCTCCTCGTCACTCCAGTCACATCAGCCCTAAATATTTACATCAATTTGAAGCTCTGCTCATTTCTTAGAAACATCTGAATCCTGGACCCCAAGACCCAAGCTATTCAGCTGAAGCATCTTGGCGTCACCGTCCCCCATAGTGGCCATGGTGATCTGGCTCATCTTCCCGAGGCAAAAGTCCAGTTGCCACCCCTGCCGAACTAGGCTGGAATTATGGAGTTATAGTTTGGCTGGACTAACAAGTCTATACACATTCCAATCAAAATCGTGCAATGAAATCAACATTCGGTTCAACATTCATGCAGATTTTGTTTGAGCAAATGAAAGTGTTATGCATGAGAGGTGGAACTTGATTGGTTAATAGGAGGGACATAGAAGGGACAAAACTCGTTATAGCCACTCGTGCCGCTACTATGGAGACTAGAAATTCCAGCCTAGTTCAGCAAGGGTTGAAACTTGACTTTTACAGTCAGTTAACTCCTTGCCTCGGGAAGATGGGTCACATCCAGCAGACGCAATACACAGTCTTATGTTATTCTGCAGGCAGTACTTTATAAGGATTGAGGATACCATTTGGATCAAGCCCCTTTTTCATCAACCTCATGATGTCCACAGCTGCCCTAGATTTCGTGTGGTAGATGTAGTTGCGTTTCCACAAGCCAAGGCCATGTTCTGCGCTGACACTGCCGCCATGCTGTGATACCCAGTCGTACACAAATGGCTCGATCAAATCCAGAATTTCTTTATTGAATTCTGAAGATGTGATATTCAGGTGTAGGTTTCCTGGAAAAGTTAGTTTAGGCATGTTTGACAGATTTTCTTCATCAATATGCCAAGAGATATAATAATAGTGACAAACAAGAGTTATCAGAAGATGACAAATCCCCCCAGCCCCCACAATAGCAAAATAGCACCAGAAACGAAATACGGACAGACATACAGGTGGACCAGATGATGACTCTATCCCTCTGCATAATAAAAATGGAGCCACAAGACAATGTAGCTAACCTAATGTATTCTTGAAAATTGGCATACCATTTAAAAGGGTAAACAAGAATAAAATAGGTAATAGATGGTTCTAGAAAAAAAACAGCGTGGATATTTCATAATGCTACACGTAGAAATGAATTCTGTGCAAAAATGACATTTTGATATGGCAACCTTTATTGAAAACAAGATTGGGATGTTGTTAGCAAATTTTAAAGGGGCACTGATCTAAAGCAATTCCCCGGGACTGGTGGTTGCCTTTGTTATTGTTTTTTCCCTGTGAGTACCCGGATGATACGCAACGCAACTGAGCGTGACCAGAGACTGGGCTACCGTCTGCAAGGACAGCTAAATAAACTTGCAATATTTGTTTTACTCATTTTTGAACACTGATTGGTTAACCGTGATCTATAAAGATTTCGACAAAGGGCGCATGTTAATTAATTTCTTCAGCCTAAACAAACTGACAAAAAGAAGCTCATCGGATGTCGTCATTTGGAAATACATGTAGTTATAGTTTAATAATAAAAGAGTGTCCATGCAGTGAAAGCATTTTCGGATTGCGTCGATAATACGATTACTACTCCCTTGTTGTCATCCACGTTTTCTGGTATAACCCTACACTTGTGTATTTGTCGTCATTCACTTGATGCTCAGTTAATGAATTTATTACAGGTATAATTAGTGGTAGCACCGCTAAGAATACCAGACAAAGGTTCCCATTTGGCATTTATTGTGTCTGGGGTAATTATTTAATCTAAATCCAGGTTTCAAGTGAGGTGAAATGTGTGTTATGTAATATGCACGTGGCAGCCCAGCAAGAGATGAATGATCAGTTGATTTACTTTTTTTGTAAATCAGCTGATCATTCGTAGTCATCAAAGGATTAACAGAAAATACACTGATTGATTAATCACTGTTATCTTGCACAGTGGATATGTCAAAAGTGAGTGTTTTACTAAAACAAAGGGAATACACTCATATCATGGCGTGAAGTGCCGATGTAAAAACAACATACTTTGTTCAAGAGTTAACCGATAATATGTTGATTGATTGCTCATTGTTATCTAACTCAATGGATCTTTTTAGGAACCGTGGACGTTATGAAAATTGTTTTCACGTGGGCTTTCTCAGCCGACCATTTAGACATGACACCTATCTGAAACACCTGAAACAATCTAAGTGATCAGTTGAGAAACAAACACGGGTTATAATATTCCGAAATGATATATATTTAAAAAAATATTTGATTGTGACAGAGACACGTGACATCAAATAAGTTTCTATGTACAGCTGCAGACGTGTGGGATATTGTTCCTTTGTGTGGATATTCACGGATACATTCCTCGAACAAGGAAGCTGCCTAAAATTACGCACATAAATTTGGTAGGTTGTAGTTATGATATTTGCATTTTGTTTTCCTTCATTTGCTGCAGCATTGGACAGATTCATTCTTGTTCCTCTACATCTTGGTTTGGAAATTCTTCGATGCGCGATAGACATTGTTTTCACAAGTCCTTTCCTTTGTAAGCGTGTATATATTACAGTCAAGTTGTAAAATGTGATTCTCTCAGGCAATTTATAAAATGTGTAAATATTTTAGTCTTTTTGACTGAAAAATCTGTCCATTTCTTTAACAGATTGACTAAAATTGATTAAGACGATCACAAGGGCCTATAATCATCCCAATACATTATTATGTAGGATTAGAAGCCAAACAATATAAAAATGTACTTTTCATCGCAACATTTTCAGTCTCTTGGTGATGATATTAAACATAAAAATGTCAAGTCAAAATAGTGTAAACGAAAATCGCACAATTGCCAAGCAAGTGACTTCTTCACCATTACCGATGCTACCCACAAAGATACCTACATTTCCTTATTATTTTCAAAACTGTATTTCATTTTGTTGATAGATGTGACCATACGCCCTTATACTATCAATAAAAGTGACAAATGTGCTTACGAATTGCGCAGCACAGGTCGCGAACTAGTCTAGGTTTCAGCTATATCATCCGGGTACTCACGAAAAAAAACGATAACAAAGGCAACAACCAGTTCCGGGGAATTGCTTTAGATCAGTGCCCCTTTAAAGGCAACATTGATTAACATATGCAAACTTTGACAAAACAGTTATAACATATTCCCATCCCTTGCTGCATAATACATTTCATAATGCACACAAAAACTATGGTAATCAGCACAAAATATCCAATATGGTGGTCATGTTTATATGGTGGTACTAGCTACACTGAGCAGTTTCTTAGACTCCATACATGAGATTATACTTGCAAAGTTTCAGCATAATGGGCCTTGTGGCTTTTGAGGAGATGTCGGAAATGGAAATGTTTATGACAGACAGATGAAACTTAGGATCTGTCATGAGTGGCATGAGTTTGAAAGACAGATTAACCAGGCCTCTAAAAATGAGCAAGTTCATGGCCAAAGATGAATCTTTAGATTGAATGGTTTTGTCCTGTCTTTGAAAATTAGCTTAGATCAAAGACTGATGTTGAAATATTTTTTTAAATGTCAAACATCCAAAATCATTGACCTGGGTTTGATTCCCACATGGATAAAATGTGTGAAGCTCATCTGATGTCCCTTCAACAGACCATTCCTGAAAGCAGCTGAAAACCCAACTCAAAACAGCTCCTATTAGTTGTCCTCATTTCTTGAAGTAGGTAAATCTAGATGCCAATAAAAGGCCCATATCAAAACAATTAAATCTCTTAAATTCTTTCTCCAATCCCATTAAAATCATAGAGTGAATTAGTGAGTGAGTATGGTTTTACGCTGCTTTTAGCAATATTCCAGCAATATCATGGCGGGGTACACCAGAAATGGGCTTCACACATTGTACCCATGTCGGGAATCGAACCTGGGTCTTCAGCGTGACGAGCGAATGCTTTAACCACTAGGCTACCCCACCGCCCCTCGCTACACAGACTTCTGAGGACATGCAATTACAAGTTAAGCCAGAACTACACATTTAATGAATGGGTAGTTGACATTACGCAATCAGAAAGCAGCCCTCAAGTTTTACGGAACTAGTTTCAAAACGGTGGCCTCCTTTCCAGATTAGCTTTGAAAATTATTTTTACAAAGTTCTCGATTCAAAATTTGAAAACTGAACAAAAAGAATTTCTAGAATGTCTGATGAATGGCCGAGATTGGATGGTAGTACTTGGAATGGCAATAGAAAGTCTCTTCCATAATTTTTATCCCTTTGCAGTCAGTAACTGTCATTCGGATCGCCTCATGTTAACTTTTTCAAGGTGCCATGATTAGAAAACACATTGAGGCTTTCACAATGTCCAAAGCTGCGCTCTGATTGGTCAGTCAAAGGTGGTTCTGATGTGACCTTGAATGGGATGTCCTCAGATCTTTGAGCAGCACGAGGATCTGACTTTAATGAGATTCTTTCACTACATAACATGTCATCCGAAACATTGACATACCATCACCAAGGTGGCCGTAGCCAACAACCCTTCTCGCCTTAGCTCCGACCCTCTCTCTCACATCCTCCACCAGCGTGTAGAAGTCCGCCAGGTTCAGACTGAAGTCATACTTGTAGGTGTACCCATCCACCATCAGGGCCTCAGCACCACGTTCTCGCAGCTGCCAGATCGCCTGCAGACAACAATACAACGACTGTTATTGTGAGATTCTCTTTATAATTGGTTTCCCAACTCTGCCAACCCCCCCAAAAAAAACAAAGTGGGAAAAATACTGAGCAAAAAAAGTAAGTATATAATTTCATAAAATTAAAAAATAAATAAATCATATTCCCATACTTTTTCTGTTCAGTTTGTTTGTTGGTTTGTTCATTGTTTAACGCTGCTCTCAGCAAAATTCCAGCTATATGACGGCGGTCTGTAAATGATCCAGTGATTGACATCATGAGCATCGATCCACGCAATTGGGACATGATGACATGCATCAACCAAGTCACCAAGACCACCCGATCCCACAAGTTGTCTCTTACGACAAGCATTGACACCATTTATGGCAAGCATGGATTACTGAATACCTCTTCTACCCCACATCTTCACAGGTCTTTTTTGTTCAGTATATAATCTGATAAACCTTATTTCTTATATTGTTAAATGCAAATTCCCTTGTTCACCACCAATATCAGATCATTGTAAAAGTTCCAAAGCTACATTAACAAGCACTATCCATAAGGGCAAGTAAAGTCAAAAAAGCAACTTTGCGGTTTTAAATACTTTAGGGAACTAAAGTATTAAAATCTGCAAAGTTACTTTGCTTATTTCTGACCAAGAAGAAGAAGTATGGAAACCTGGGCCACGCCCGTGATGGGGAGAGACTGTAATTACAAATGCTGATATTAACACATAAAGGACTTTTAAAAAACGACAGGCGAAATCTCCCCCCACAAATTTTTTTTTAAAAATTGAGGGGATTCCCCTTTTCGTGCTGCCCAATTTCAATGGGCTGGCACCCAGTCTGCCTGTTTCCGCCTTGGATTTTGAATTAGTGGTTTATTGGGCGTCTTCCTACTTGTTCAGCACCTATTGTTATAGGTACAAGGCGTGGTCAGGTAGCATAGGGGTTAAAGCGTTTGCTTGTCTTGCCGAAGACCAGGGTTCGATTCCCGACATGGGTGCAATGTGTGACGCCCATTTCTGGTGTCCCCCGTCATGATATTAATGGAATATTGCTTAAAGAGGCGTAAAATCAAACCATTCACTTACTCACTATAGGTACAAACTCACCTGAGTGTGTTGATTTCTTAAGACAAAAGGGGATTAAGTGGGACATCTCACATATGACAACTAATTGGGGAATATCTCACAAAATGGCCCAGTCATTTAAGGTGCCGCGATTCGCCAGAAACCTATGATTGTGGGTTCGAATCCCGGTTCGCCCCGATTATGTTTCTAGGTTTGTCAGCACCATACCCATGCTCGTGGGTTTCACCGAAGTGGTAAACGTGTGAGACCTGCATCACTTCTGGCTTTCCTCCCACATTAAGCTGACACACTGTGATATAACTGGAATACTGTTAAAAGTTAAAAACTCACTCACTCACAAAATATAATGACACATGTAATTGGTGAACAATATTCACATACACTGAGTGAAAATGTTTAAACATATCAATGAGTAAGTAAACATACTAATCATTATGATAATTTCCTGCAAAAGGAATAACAGACAACAGACAGTATTCCACTGTTCTCAGTTTGAAGTACAGTTTGTTCCCAATTCTAAGATGTCCTTGAATTGTTTTTTTGCCAGATACAAGTTCACGGTTAAGACCTTCCATTCACTTGAAATGTTCCCAAAGAGGATGCCAACCACCATTAACACCAAAGATGACTTTGTCACGAAGCACAAGAATATGTCACTGAGCAGTGGGTTAACACCAACAAATCTTCTCGAGAGGTTGCATCCAAATCTGTACAAATTCATCGAGATACTGCAGGTTGAGCAAGATGATACAGCGATCACAATTCAGGTAGTTCCTACAAGAAGAAGAAGTATGGAAACCTGGGCCACGCCCGTGATGGGGAGAGGCCACCTCTGGGTTCTAGTGGTAGAGCTCCTGCCTGAAGAGCGGAAGGGCCGAGGGTTCGAGCCCCGGCTGCGTCATACCAAAAAGAACCTAGCCCATACCAATTAGAGGCATCTTCCCGAGGCAAGAGAGTTAACTGACTTTAAAAGTCCAGTTTCCACCCTTGCCGAACTAGGCTGGTATTATGGCTTGACTAACGAGTCTATGCATAGTCCAATCGCGCAACGAAATTGAAATCCGGTTCGTGACCTGTCCATCAGATTTTGGTCGATTGCAGGATTTGCAAAGCATGTGCACCGCCAACTCATTGTCAACAGATATTTTCCAAATCTTTTCATGTTTTTAATCAAGGTGCTCACGTTATTTGATTCATTTCGTGATGTAAGACCCGTTTAATCACAAAAAAATCTTGATTATCAATCAGATCGTCTTGACCAGGCACCGCCATTTTTGAAGCAAATGCATGTGATACGAGAGGTGGAATCTGATTTGTCCATAGGAGAGGCATAGAAGGTACATAACTCGTAATAGCCACTGGTGGCGCTACGTTCAAGCCCAGGAATTCCAGCCTAGTTCGGCAAGGGTGGAAACTGGACTTTTAAAGTCAGTTAACTCCCTTGCCTCAGGAAGATGATTAGAGGGAGAAGAGACAACTACTTGGCACCCAGAAACCAGCAAACAATTATCACAAAGCTGTTTCACTTTTAGCTGGACTGTGAAATATGTAAATTTGAGACATGAAGGAAACTTGATCTATTGTGTAGTTGTTACTCCCAAATGTTGCAAGCATCCGCCGGTCCCCGACAGTGCTTGATATGAGCCCCCAAACTTAAAAACAAACACGCTGGGGATTCTCCCATGGCCAGATGAAAGGTGAATGAACAATGCAGGTAATGTTGCTATTTTTGTAGGATTAACAAAAATGGCAGAAACAGTATATGTATAGCTGCTAAGAATCACATATCAGCCAATCAAAACTTTTGTCACGCACCGCTGCACCGTTACCTTCAGGCCATGCCCCATATGTTTGTTTTGGAAGCTGATTAGGGAGAGTGCGATTTCAACTTTTTCACTTGCATGTTTGAGTACATACTTTCTATGAAAATCATGACAGAGACAAATTGTATCAAGGAAAATTGACAATCATTTTTTTCAGGTTACTTGCCCTTTAATTGATTCAGCATGTTTTCCTACATGTCCATGAGCAGTGTGTTGTCAAAACATGGGCTGCCTTCATACACAAAGCGTTTAGCCTGGACCATAAATATACTTAACTTTATCATGTTTATGACATTTGGATATTTTTGAGGTATCAAGGATTATCTGGATGTATGATCAACCATGAAGTCCTAACCAGTTCTTTGGACCGCTCTTGACTTCCAGACAAACCTGATACGATGGTGCCACTCAACATACTGACCCTTTTGGACTCCTCACAACTTATGACCCTCTCTTTGACATGTCTGAAACTTTGAACTCCTATCTACTTACAGTATATCGCCATCTATCATGTCTATAATGGTACCTAGGATGAGACCCGTGAAGATCCGTAGTAAAAAAGGTCTTCAGCAACCCATGCTTGCCATAATAAGGCGACTATTCTTGTCGTAAGAGGCGACTAACAGGATCAAGTGGTCAGACTCACTGACTTGGTTGATGCATGTCATCGTATCCCAATTGCATGGATCAATGCTCATAATATTAATTATTGGATTGTCTGGCTCAGGCTCGATTATTTACAGACTGCCATCATATAGTTGGAATATTGCTGAGTGTGACGTTAAACATAAAAAAACAAACCCAAAAAACCTAGGATGAAGGTGGGATAAAAACGGGTTATACTTTGCACAAGGTAGATCGCACATATTTTTGTCAATGATGTCAACCAGAGTTTAGCCATAGACGCTTGACAGTAAAGGCTGGGCTTGGACAAGTCCAAATTTACTACCAGGGTACCTGACTCCCTATTACCTGACCCTACCCGGATAGCCGCTGTAGGTCTCAAGTGTTGGGTACAAAATGTCACATTGGGAATAATTGGTTTACCAGATCCCTGGCATAAGGTATTGAGATACACGTATAAAACGACCTGCTCATGCAAACACTGAAGTTGACCACAGCCTTATCTTTCCTCAAAACATATAAAAGTCAGGGCCTAGATTTACGAAACGATCTTAGCTATGATAAATCTTAACAACTTACGTTCAAAGATAAGATATCTTAAGGTTAAGATAAGATAGATTTTCCAAACTATCGTAAACCTGTCGCAGATCGTTCGGGTGTTTCCCAATGACGTCACAGGGATTTCCCAGCTGCTGACAATAACAACAACATAGATAAATGACACGGAATTCATGATCACATTGTCATGTCACATTGTTTAACACGCACATATTTGAGTGAAATTCTGTACAATCCTACATATGTCCTACATGTAGACGTGTTGTTCTTATGATAAAAGATGCCATGACTAACCGAACACAAAAAGCATTCGTGTGCCATGCAATAGCATTTTTCAAAGCCAAAAAATGTTATAATCAATAAGTATAGTGTTACTTTAGCTATTAGGATGGAAATAATGTGCGAAAAAGATACTTAACTATTTTCCCTTCAAATGGTCCTCTCGTGACTGCGCAGAACTTTATGATATAAACACATCGCGTACAAAGTCAAGGACGAAAGTAAGGGACGTTATTCTAAATGAAAATGACGAGGCCTTTGATCGAACAGCATTTAACATGCGTGTTCAAGTCTGATGTTAAGTGATGTATACTGTATATGTTTGTGTTTATGTCAAAAGTCAAGTTTATATTAGTGTAAACACCAACATTATACGTGGAAACACTCAAAACAAAAATTGTTCAGGAAGCAGCGCTCCGACAAGCAAGTTTATAAGACAATCTAAGCTTGTTAAGTTTGTTTTGTTATTTATGTATCCAATATATTTCACGAATTAACCAAGGACTTAAATACAATATCAAGCTATAAGTGTTCAGATGATGAAATTATTTTTTATCTATCTAGATCCATAATTCTTTCAAAATTTAAAAGTGACACTAATTTCCGTTCGCAAAGAGATATAATTTCGGAATTGCCAAGTTATGTTGCCTCATGGAACACGCTACAAGTTAAAGTAAACATACATATAATGTAGTCATTTTCTATCCTTTTAAATTAAGTAGAGTTAATAAACTGATTTGTCTGATTTCATTTAAATCTGACTAAGGAGCGAAATACTTTGTAATGTGTCAAATCTATTCCAGAACGTAGTTCAATGATGTTTGGCTTGTCTGACAGCATTGCTGAGGATCGTTTACTAGTATTTGTCCGCTGACCCTAAACGTGTCAACGATTTTATTGTTTGAATGGTCTCAAGTATATCTATATATTTTTTAAACATAAAACGGGAAGATGTAGACTTAAAAATTAAAAACATCAAAATATTTTAAAACCGGTTTATTGTATGCAAACATCATTGTGTTGAAAATGTGTATTTTATGTTGATCAGTAAATTTCATTCAATAAACTTTGTTTCTGCGAACATATATTTGAAAGTGAATTTTGGACAATGTGCAATCTATGCTACATTTTGACGAGAACCAGACAAGCATGGGAACTCATTTTTTATTTGATTTGTCGATACAAAAATCTGTCCTTAACTTTTGCTGTCAAAATTTCAGTAAATTGTTATATTTATAAGGGAATACATCTATATGCCGTTAATCACCTGTTTTTAAAGAATGCAATTGTTCAACAGACAGTTTTTAAATCACTTTTTATCAAATATGTGTCTTTCAAGAGGATATAGATAACGTAGGTATTGAATTTAAAACAAAACAAATTACAATTACTTTTGCAAGAAAAATAGTAGATATTGTATACAAATATTTGATCACATGTATTTCCTTGTTAAGTCAATAAATACTACACTGTATAGTTAAAATTCAATTATTAAAACCACCAGTCCCACACGATTTTGGATGTAAAAACTTATGCGAAACCTTTATGGTTGTTTTTACACATATAGATTGATATAATTTTATAAAATGCGAAAATAAAGACTAAATCATTGACACAAATGCGACTCAGAAAATATAACAGCGGAACTCTGCGCTTTATGAAAACTGTACCATTGAGCAAGGTGTCCCGGGCGAATACAAAGGGAAACCACTCTCAACTTGAGTTTGAACTAAGATTAGCTCCCCCTAAACTATCAATAAGGTCACGGTCATTACTGTAGCCTGTCGACACCTTCCGTTTTTATCCTTCCCAAATTATCGAAAAGGTATGTTGTTTCACACTTCTTCAGCATGGACTCGGATAGAAAAATAATGTAAGCTATCGACTTCACAGTTATGTGTATCACTGTCGCGATTAAGAACATTTTTGACGTGAAATCCTTGATGCGTTCTTCGTGTTTTCGAAGTGTCAATTTGAATCACTCAGTTTTACAAAATGAAATGTCAATGTTTGAATGTAAAGCGGACTAATTGTTTGGCAAAATATCTATGGAAAAGTATGCCGCCATCTTGGATGAAGATAAAATAAACTTACGACAGGTATAGGGCTATCTTAGATTTACGACAAACTTAAGATATCTTAGGGCTACGATAGTTTTGAAAATATGCTACGATAGCCTACAATTTCCTTACGACAAATTTACGATAATTTTTGGGCTACGATGGTTTCGAAAATCTAGGCCCAGGACGATATCCGAACATCAGTGACTTGTAGGTAACCACAGAGTTATGGCAGTTAATTTTTCTCAATGTACAATATAACATGTGACTAACAACGGGTCTGGGTAGTCATGTGGGTACCCAGGTCCTGCTCAGTACCCACCTGACCCGAGTACCCGAGTTACCCGACCCAGCCCTAGAACAAAGTCAGCCTATCCCTTATACTGACCCTTATCTTCGACATATCCGTGGCAACTGTCCCATCAGATGTCATACCGCCATCCATCAGTTTCTCCAGCACAGCGTTCAGCTTCTCCTGATCGTGGGTGGCGTTGGAGCCGCTCGTCTCGACGAGGGCGTAGAAGGCGTTGTTACTGATAGGGCATGTCAGGTTCAGATTGCCTGTCACAACCTCCATAGTGGCGTTGTCCATCATCTCAAATGCTGACAGAATCTCGCCAAGTTCGGTCTTGATTGTTTTCAACACTGACAGCAATGAGCTGAAGGAATCACAGCCTGCAACCAAGAGAATATCCAACTGTCACCGTCGTGGAGACACTGCCTATCTTACTCTTCTCCACATCTCAAATACTCTGCAATTTGTCATCACTTCATTGACAAAATTGACAAAAAAACAAACCCTTGCATCTGTGTACAATTAAAGGAAAACATAAGGAAAATAACCACATCATAATTTGTATTCGACACCATGCAAACATACAATTACTATGAAGTAATCTACAGGTCTCAGAGTACTTTAAATTATTGTCTGTTAAATTTAACATCGCTCTTCCAATTTTCATAGAATCATGAATGCACTTTCAACATCCTTGGATTTTTTTGTGAATAAAATATACCGTATTCGACGTAATAAGCGCCCTGCTCTAATAAGCGCCCATGGCGATATTTGCTAATATATTGGCAAGTGAACAATCCCAATTAGCCCCCCTTCCGATTTATCAATGTACATAAGACTTATTTATTCGTGTATAATACGCACTCGTGTGTTATATGCACCCTTAACTATGGGCAATTAAATTCTGGAAAAATTTATCATGTCGTAAATAAACAGTTCAGACTGTCAGCATAAACCACGAAATTTATCTTTCAACCTTGTGTTTTCCACCAAAGTAATATTCTAATAAGAGCCCCCTATTTCTAATTTTGAGAGCGCCCTGGGCGCTTATTACGTCGAATACGGTATGCATAAAATCAGTGTTCTGCCGAGGCAGTGGCCTCTTTGGATTCTCGCAATATGTTATGGATTGGCGCATATATACTCTCAGTGGGACTGCAATTCTGCATCAATAACCTGCATACCATGGGGTTTTAAGTTTTATATGACCTCTCAGAGTGTGGGCCCATAAGCATTGATAAGTTTTGAAAATGACCCCATGTATTTATGCTGAAGTGGTCCCTGTCCCCACTTGTTCAGTTTCTTGGCAGAATGCTAATAAAATACAATTTATTGATTCTAAAAAAATCTTTCACTTTCAGTCCTGGTAAGCTAATATGTGGAAATGGTTTATGACACCTGCCATCCGAATACTTCTCACACAATATGCTAAATGAGCCGTGAATCTTTTCCCGAAGACCAACCTAACAACGCCACATTGACAGCTTTGGGCCTCTGGGGACACAGGATAGATGCAGCCGTGATGAAGCCGAGGGTTCCCTCTGAGCCAATGAACAGCTGCTTGATGTCATACCCTGTGTTGTCCTTGCGTAGTGATGACAGGCAGTCCACCACTTTGCCATTGGCCAAAACCTGGAATATCATAGATTTTGGTAAGAACAGCACGACAAACAACATACACATGATACACGGGTGTTTTGTAAAATATAGGTCAGGTGAAATGAGGTAATGTCACATTCAAGATTATTACACGTATATAGCGATGTGCATGCATGTGTGTGTGTGGCTGCTTGTACAAGTCCAGACTAACATGACTGATGCAGATTTTACAGTGCTAGCCCACTGAGATACCACTCGCAGTTTAACATGAATACCCCACTTAGACACAGTATACTGACTCTGAGACACCAAGTACTTGTTTTAGCCACTCTTGCCGAGCGTCAGACAGGGTTAAGAAGAAGTACCATCTTTTAACGTTTTTTGATATGACGTGGCCGAGGATTGAACCCCGAACCTTCCGCTCTGAGGACAGACGCTCCACTACTAGACTACAGAGGCGGTCTTGTAAACTACTAAAACTTAAAAACTTCACTTGTTGTAGGCCAAACATCCTTGAGTATCCAGTGCTTGACATCTCTATTCTGATATGAAAATTCCAGGAGTTCATCTTCCTATGGCAAGGGAGTTAACTGACTAGAAAATCCAGTTTCCACCCTTGCTGAACTGGGCTTGAATTATGGAGTTATATTAAAGCTGTCAACAGATATTTTTCCAAATCTTTTCATCCTTTAAATCAAGGTGCAAACATGATTTGAAGCACTTCGCAAAGTAAGACCTGTTTTATCACAAAGTAGATTTGGATTATCGATCAGATCGTCTTGAGTGGGCGCCACCATTTTGTTTGAAGCAAATGATATGAGAGGTGGAATTTGATTGGTCAGTAGGAGGGATGTAGCAGGGACATAACTCATAATAGCCACGGGTGGCGCTTCGATAGAGCCCAGACATTCCAGCCTAGTACGGCAAGGGTGGAAATTGGACTTTTACAGTCAGTTAACTCCCTTACCTCAGGAAGATGTTTGTAGACATGGTTGCGGTGACTTGTATTTCACTCACAAGAGGACCAGTAAAGGAGAAGAGGTTTCAATTCTTAGATCGCAGGGAATGAAAAAGGTTAAAAAAAAAATTGAACTCCATAAAACAAGATCTCCAAAAACAATTGTGAAAAATATGATGTTTTTACCCAATTCGCCTGCCAAAGGTAATTAGTTCCAAATTGTAGATAAAACCCTGAATGTAGTTTTCACTCTGTTACCCCCATTTTTATGAATCCGGTACCAATATTTCTTTTAACGAAAGTCCCGAGGATTTGCAAACATATAGACCAAGGTAAGTCTCTGTATTCAAACATAAAACATCCATCTGATACTTACAGCTTCCAAGCCTAACACACTCCCATGCAAAGATCCGTAACGGAGAAGTCGGATTCCTCCTGCATTGGTGGCGATGTTGCCGCCAATGTGGCAGCTTCCCTTAGCTCCAAGGTCAAGGGGCACAACAAGGTCATAGTCAGCGACATAGTTGTCCAGAGTCTCCAGCACACAGCCAGACTGACACACCACAACACCTGAAACATGCGGAGGGGTTCTTGGTTCAATGAATTCAGTCTAATGTTTGACTGACATCATATAAAACTGTGTGACATCATGAACAATGGCTGGTGGCATCTACAAATATGAGCACCGTTGCCTTGATATGACATCACATCACTTTGGGCCTCTTTGTAAACATTTGAAAGCAATGGTGTGTGTGTGTGTGTGTGTGTGTGTGTGTGTGTGTGTGTGTGTGTGTGTGTGTGTGTGTGCGTGTTTGTTCTTTAATGCTGCACTCAACAATATTCAAGCTATATGACGGCAGCCTGTATGTAATCAATCTTATTAAAATCAGCTTTTACTTCTTGCTACTGCCGATCAAAGATTTGAGGACATCACATTTTGGGTCAGTTCAGAACGAACTTTTATCCGACAGCGTGACTTACCAGAACAGGAAAGTGACAGTCCAAATGTGTTTTCTAATCATGCAACATTGATAAGGTTAATCAGGTGTATTCCCAACGACAGTAGGTCAACATGATCATCCATCTCTCTTGCTACCATGGGATAAACATTTGAGTGGAAGAGACTTTGTTTAGCCTGCGGGAAGTACAGCCATACAATCAAGGCCATCTGTTAAAAATTCCAAAATGTACTTTTGTTCAGTTTTGAGTTGATACTTTTCAAAGCGTAGTTTAGAAAGGAAGTGACCAGTTTGAAACTTGTGCTGTAAGGCTTGACAAAGCTGCTTTCTGATTGGCTCATGTCATGTTCTTGTAAGTCATTTCATTGGTCGGTCAAAGTTTGCAAAAGGTCGTTCTGAGACTTGTAATGGCATGTTCTTAGATCTTTGTTTAGCGGAAGCGAGAAGTAAGATCTAACTTCAATGAGATTGTCTTTGGGAGCGTAATACTTGCCTGACACATCATCCACGGATATAATCTTGTTCATAAGTTGTGAGGAAAGTATGATCTCATCAAACACTGGGGTACTGCCTCCAACAAGTCCGGTGTTTCCTCCCTGGGGTTGCACAGCCAGCTTTCTTTCATTACAATGGGACAAGATGGCAGACACTTCTGCTGTTGATTTTGGTTTTAATACAACCTTGCTTGAACCTGTAAACATAGTAATGTTTGATTAATAAGTACAACTTTCTGAATCAGACACTTAAATTGTTTCTTCTGGCATTACGATGAATAATTAACATCAAACTACAATCAGCAAAAAATCATATCTGACCCTCTAAAAAATTACCCCATTTTGAACAATAATGATTCACTGGTCTTATCTTGCTCATAAGTACATGCATATCCTAATGTGTGTGAAACATGACCTGTCCTGTACCATACAGGGACGTACCTGGGTTACATATTTTGAGGTTCTAAGGGACTCAGTGCCTTTTATTGAAGGGGGCCGAGGCAAAAAAATGGGTGGGGGGGGGGGGGGGGGGGGGGGCAAGTTACAAAATGCTCAGAGTGCCAGCTCTAGAAGATCCTTCAAGATCGTCAACAGCTGGTTAAGCATTCGACTGTTTATTGAAATGTTGTAAATGATTACGTACACAAGTATTTTTGAGTGGTGTCAAATTATATAAAAGCAGCATTCATTCCAAAACATACACACAATTCTTTTGCATGTTTTTAATTTGTATTTGAACATCAAGGCTTTTGTGTCAGATAAATCCAAGATCATGTTAATATATGCCTATTTATTTACATGCTCAAAAGTATCAAATCAACATAAAGCCTAGGTTTGTGGTGTGGTGAAATGGGGTTTAACATTGTGTGTGTGTCTGCTTGAATACTTGTTCTAGTCCTGACTTATGTTGGTTTTATAGTGCTAGTCTACTAAGATACCACACCACAGTTAACATGGATACCCTAAGCAGACACAGCTAGTATACTGACTCCGAGCCAACCAGTCCTTGTTTTACAGCGATAGTTAATGTTTTGGCCTTGTAATGCTGAAGATGTAATGACAAAGAGGATGAGGCTTTGATGCTTAGTTTAACATTATGCACTGAACACAATGCAATGAATTCAATGATAAAGCACACAATTAATTTAAAAAACAAAAAAATAAATAATATTGAACAAAATAATAATTTTTTTCCGCATTTGCCTGGCAAGCGTACATAGCTTGGAAATGTCCGTGTAATCAGCTAGATCTACATAAAGAAGATGTTATGAATTTTATTTTTTTTGCATGGGTCAGCACAATTCTCACCTTTACAAGTTTTTATCCAGTCAATATTATAAGGATCTACATCTGCTGGGTCTGTCAATACCCGTCCTGGCATCAGACTCTCAAAGAAACTAAGATCGGCGTCAGTGACATCACTGTACGGACCACGAGCTATTTTTGGTTTTCTGTCAGTGTTCCCACTGTTGTTGATGCATGACCTGTGAAACTGACGACTCCCTTGAACAAATACAAGTGGTCTGGGATGACCGCCTTGACCCATATCACGTGCATGGTCATTTCGAACTGGCAAACTGAAACCAGAACATGACAGTCCTTGGCAATATGTCCTCTGTATCACTCGTCTTGCTAGACAAGCATGCATCTTGATTTGTCCTTTGACAAAACGTTTTTGATAACTAAATCATCCGATCGTCAGTAATCCCCTTGAACCGCCGTCCTATTTCATAACTAGAAGAGAGTTACCTACCCTGATTTTGTCAAAATTGCTCCAAAGTACTATTTTACGAATACGGATTGTTATTCCCGCGTTATTCGGGGTGGTGAGAATATCCCGCCCGTGAAGTACATAATATATTATAATACATATCATTAAAGATTACACAATCACCATTAAGCGACCTGATGTGATTTTCTTCCAAGAACAAATACAGCTCAAACACCTATTTCAAGTTTTACATAATCCAAAATGGCATCTCCCGTGAAAGAGATGTGTGATAGTTCTGATTCGAAAAAACGCAAAATTGAAGATTCTCCGACAGACTCAAAATCATTCAAGGGGTTTTCCATTGAAAGGGTATTGAGGGAAGACCAACGCACGAAATTTGTATGTTTGGAGGGTAAATTTAAAGGCAACGAAGATCTTGCCGTTGTGCTCATGGAGAAAGAGCATTTTCCCAAACAAAGTTTAGCAAGGCTTCTATCAAATGAAACGACATTAAAAGAGACGCTTAAGAATGATATTTACAGTACGTATGAAGCAACTCCACCGACAGACTTATCAGGTGATTACACGCTCTTTGGTAATTTTTGATAATGATTTCTTTATGTTCATTCTGATCAAAGTACTTGTGTGAAAGGGGAGACAAGTGTGTCCAGCGTAAGAATTACCTCCCCTAGATTTTTGCACTTCATCCGAATTTTCATGAGCTAAGTACACACGTAGTTCCCTACTGAAACGCATTTACAGGTGCAAGCCCTTGAAGATCAGGCAGCAATAAACAGTGTATAGTATTTTCTAAGTGATTACGTAAGGAAAATCTTTTTAAATGGTACCATGTATGGAATAGCAATTGTTATTTCTAAACATGCATTCACAGTTTCTGTGCCCTAGTGAATGAACTCTCTATCTTATCTATTTGTTTTGTGTTCATTTTCAATTTTTACGCATATAATATAGATGAATTTTTGTCCAGTAAATCCCAAGGTTTGCATTATATTTAGTTTATGTTTATTATGTTGATTTGTAATACAATACACACTGCACAATTTGCAACACTTCCCATTATAATTGTTTTTCTTCTTGTGCAGGTTTCAAGACTACCTTGATATACCCAGCAACACAGAAGCATGTAGACAAATACTCTGAACATGACCAGTATATCATCCGAGAGACACCAGCTCTGTATGAGAAAATCACACTACCATGTCTTGAGAGTAGTAACTTCAGCGTGAAGGTACAGTGTTAAACAATAAATAAATTGATCAACATTGATAAATACATCAGACACAGGTGATAAGCAATGATAAATACATCAGGTACAGGTGGTATGGAATGGTAAATACACCAAGTACAGGTGATAAGCAATGATAAATACATCAGGTGCAGGTGATGAGCAATGATAAATACATCAGGTACAGGTGGTAAGCAATGATAAATACATCAGGTACAGGTGGTAAGCAATGATAAATACATCAGGTACAGGTGGTAAGCAATGATAAATACATCAGGTACAGGTGGTAAGCAATGATAAATACATCAGGTACAGGTGGTAAGCAATGATAAATACATCAGGTACAGGTGGTAAGCAATGATAAATACATCAGGTACAGGTGGTAAGCAATGATAAATACATCAGGTACAGGTGGTAAGCAATGCTAAATACATCAGGTACAGGTGATAAGCAATGATAAATACATCAGGTACAGGTGAGGGAATAAGTAAGTGTACCAGTAGATATATGTATGGAAGAAGATTGGTAAAATGTCACTTGGATTGGCAAATTAGAAGGCCGTCTTGCTGGTTGTTAATCTTGCAAACTAGTCTCAAAGCTCAGTGCTCCAGATTATTATTTCTTGTGTGAATATTTTGAAAAAGCAATACAACTGGGTAACTCACGCGGAGGGAGGGGTGTTATCAACAGTTTGCAATAGACTTGGGGCCCCTCTCTGGAAAAGGTTTAAGGTTTAGATAAATGCCTGCTCACATTCTTTGTAAGTATTCAGTTCATGTTACCTATTGGTTTTGAGACAAATCAAAATGATTTATGTGTCAGAAATGTTTGAAAATTATGTAATGAGCCTGATGTTAAATGCCACGGGGCACATCCACTTACAAAAATGTAACAACAGACTGTCCTGATTCAACAAGTGCAGTCAGTTCTCATGTCTGGCATACAGTAAACCATGAGACTAATGCAACCTTGAAAGTGTCCCTTGCTCACATTGTGACTCCCCATTTTGAAGACAGCTTAAACAAACAAAAGACTGAGTGCACTTCAGTTTACTACCATCTTCCCGAGACAAGGGAGTTAACTGATTTTACAAGTTCAGTTTTCACCCTTGCTGAAGTAGGCTGGAATTCCTGGGCTCGATCGTAGCACCACCAGTGGTTATTACGAGTTAAGTCCCTTCCAAGCCTCCCCTATGGACCAACAGATTCCAGTATCACTTGCATTTGCTTCAAACAAAATGGCGGCGCCCAGTCAAGACGATCTGATCCATAATCAAGATCTATATTGTGATAAAACGGGTCTTACATCGCGAAGTACATAAAATCACGTGAGCACCTTGATTAAAAACATGTAAAGATTTGGAAAATATTGGTTGACAACTAGTGGGAGGTGCACATGCTTTGCAAATCCTGCAATCGACCGACAGTTTACGAACCAGATTTCGATTTTGTTGCTTGACTTTAATTGGACTATGCATAGACTCGTTAGGCCAGACAAATTGTAACTCCATAATACCAGCCTTGTTCGGCAAGGGTGGAAACTGGACTTTTAAAGTCAGTTAACTATCTTGCCTTGGGAAGATGGTTCACTACCTTCCTATCTCTCCATTGAAATGGTATGACCCACAGATACCCCATTTTGTAGACATTAGTCAATAAAATAAAATAATGAAACATGAGTTTCTCCATATTTCTATTCTGTCATCATGGTCAAACAAATGTTCATATTACAACAGACATCTAACAGACAACATCCAACATACCGAATAATAACATTCAGGATTATCATTGATTGTGAACCACAGACATTATGTTTGGAACTTGAGCATTTCTATCCTCATGCTATTCCCATTAGTCTGACTCTGAACTGTGTTTGGAACTATTATTCTAATTCTCAGTGAAAATTGTCCACTTAACAAAATATCGCGTGACTAAACACGGGTCCGCAAGGCCCTGTGGGAACCCGGGTCCTCCTCAGTACCCACCCGAGCCGAGTACTTGAGTTACCCCTCCCAGCCCTATTGGGTACCTTGTCAAGCCTTGTCATAGTTTGTCCAAGTTAATCAAACAGTTATGACTGTCGCCAAACACATGTGATAGTGTCTGTGTTCCAGGCAACCTCGTTAAGGCCAAAACACTTCACACAGTGAAAAGTACAGTCCAGTACAGTACTGCATGTGTTTTATACTGTTAGTGTTTGTGATTTGTTTTATAATATTCGAACCGTGAGGATCCAGGTTAGAATAGGTCTTCAGCAACCCATGCTTGTCAAAGGAGGCGACTAACTGGATCAGGTGGTCTGGCTTGCTAACTTGGTTGATGCATGTCATCGTATCCTAATTGCTTGGATCGATGTTCATGATATCCATCACTGGATTGTCTTTTCCAGACAGTTTACAGACCGCCATCATACAGCTGGAATATTGCTGAGTGTGGCGTCAAACAACAAACAAAACAAAAAGCACATGCTGAAAAGAAATATTGCCTTTTTACAAACAATTGTCAAAAGAACTCTTGCCAGTTGTCACATGGTCTAGAGTAATGATACACACACTGTAGACTATTTCTTCCTCTTTTCAAATTATTTGTTACCATGGTTACAGTGGGTATACAACATCCTAGACAAGAAGAGTGAAGCAGATCGGATCGTGATGGAGGATCCGGACCCAGACAACGGGTTTGTGCTGCTGCCAGACATGAAGTGGGACGGGAAAGACGTGGACAGTCTCTACCTCGTAGCCATTGTACACAGGCATGGGATCAAGTCACTGCGAGATCTGGGTCAACAGCACCTCCCTTTGCTGAAAAATATACTAGAGAAGGGAACAGTAAGTCAGCTAAACCTATTTGCTGTTTCCTGACTGACGATATTTTAGGGAGTATTTATTACATTAATTGATCTGTTCTTAACATTTCTTCTAAGGAGGGGCATTTTAGTCTTTATGTTTTATTTTTTTACACAAACTGTTTAAGGCATCTTCATTAACTGTCAACAAATGTGATTCACATGAAGCATGAATGTTTGGTGGGACGATGTATTCGGTGTGTTTCATCAAGTAAAGATAGAAAGAAGGAGACAAGCAACGATTTTGTTTGTCTGTGATACTTGGGATCTTCCCATGAAGATTTAGGTTGGAACTGATTTTCAGCAACCCATACTTGTTGTAAGAGGTGACGATTGGGATCAGGTGGTCAGATTTGCCGACTTGGTTGATGCATGTCATCGTATCCCAATGGTGTAGATTGATGCTCATGATGTCAATCACTGGATTGTCTGGTCCAGACTCAGTTATTAACAGGCTGCCATCATACAGCTGAAATATTGCTGAGTGCGATGTTAAACAGAGCAGCAGTGATGTTATGTATTGATAGCTTGTCATTTCTGATTGCCATTTGTTCATGGACTTTAAAATGCATCAATGATTAGATCAATTAGACAGCCCGGTATGAGGTAATGGGATATTTGTGTTTGATTCAGAACGCTATACAGGAGAAGTATTCCGTGGCCAAGTCCAAAATTCGCGCCTTCTTCCACTATCAGCCCTCATACTACCATCTACACGTTCACTTCACCCATCTACGCTTCGAGGCTCCAGGATTTGACGCCTTGCGGGCCCACCTGCTGGAGGACGTCATCGATAATATTGAAACATGCAATGACTTCTATCAGAACAAGTCCCTTATGTTCACAGTGAGAGAGAACCAGCAGTTGTACAAAGACTATAAGGAGAATGGCTACTTTAAATAATGGATCAGGATTACACACTATGTGGATTCAGGGGCCACGGGTGGCCCAGTTGTCTAAGGCACTGCGATTCGCTGTGCAGAGTTGCGTCCCTTGGACACGCCAGAAACCTATGATTATGGGTTCAAATCCCGGTTCGCCCCGATTATGTTTCTAGGTTTGTCAGAACCATATCCGTGATCGTGGGTTTCACCCAAGTGGTAAACGTCTGAGACCTGCATCACTTCGGGCTTTCCTCCCACATTAAGCTGACACGCCGTGATATAACTGGAATACTGTTAAAAGCGGCACTAAACCCAACTCTCTCACTCTCTCACTCACTCACTCACTCACTCACTCACTCACTCACTGTGTGGATTCCTGGTCAGAAAGATTTCCCAGCCGCCTGTGTTGGTCATAAGAGGTTACTTGAATGAGTCAGGTGGTCAGCCTCGGTTCGTTGGTTGATTGTGTGTGATCTTACCCAGACGATCACTGTTCAATATCAATCACTGGTTTGTGTGGTCCTGTCTGCGGTTGTATAACTGGAATATTGTTGAGTGCGGCATTTAAACATTAAACCCCTCTGACTTGGTTTATGCATGTCATGGTATCCCAGTTGTGTAGATCCATGCGCATGATGTTAATCACTGGATTGTCTGGTCCAGACTCGATATTTACATGAGGCCTCTGTCATATAGCTGGAATATTGCTGAGTGCAACAAACAAACAAACAAATAAAACAACAAACAAACAAGGAATCATTAATGTGCAACACATACTGGCTGCTGGATAAGTCAGCTTTGTGGAAATCCTGGGTATTGAGTGGTCACAATGACTGCCGGATAAGGATGATCACCACAATGGGAGACCAGCACAAGGTGTATCCTGATGCTGTATGACTGGTACTGTGAAGGCTTGACTTGACCTTACACTGGTTTGGAGGATGACACTGGCAGAAAAACGTCTCAGGACTCCAGGATTGATCTCGACCTGCTCAGAGGCCAATATTCCACCCCAATTCTACAGCAAATATCATTAATAAGTCCTAAATTGGAATTAAATAATGCCCAGTTCATGTAAATAGCTTTAGTTAATAACTACCGTATTCGACATAATCAGCGCCCTGCTCTTATAAGCGCCCACAGAGATATTTGCTAATATATTGGATAGTGAATAATCCTAATTAGCGACCCTTCCTATTAATCAATGTACACAAGACTTATTTATTCTCGTATAATACGCACTCGTGTGTTATATGCAGACTTAATTATGAGCAATTAAATTCTGGAAAAACACTGTTGTATATAAACATTTCAGGCTGTCAGCATAAACCACGAAATTTACCATCTTTCAACTGTTTTTTTTTCACCAAAAATATTCCAATAAGAGCCCTCTATTTCTAATTTTGAGAGCGCCCTGGGTGCTTATTACGTCGGATATGGTAATGTTTTGTTGAGGTTACCTGTAGTTCACTGATAACAAGACCAATATAGAAGAGGTATGAATGCAATCTCAAAATGCAATGTTAAAGTCTAAATTTTGAACAAAATAACAATTTTTTCCCCAGTTTGCCTGCTAGGGGCCATGAGTTTATATGTAACATTTTTTTTATGTAAAACATGGAATGTGTCTTTGTAAACTGTAAAACAGGAAAACATAGTTTTGTACCTGAATCATGACAATAAACAGATTATCACTCCATCCTCAACTGTTTGGTTGGATCTTCATTGTCGAGGGTCACAGGTGGCCCATTCGTCTAAGGCTCCACAATTCACCATACATGCATTCCAGACCTCTATGATGGCTAGTTTGGATCACAGACTTGCCCTAATCATGTTTTTTGGTGTGTCAGCACCATGCCCGTGGGTTTCACCCAAGTGGTAAACATCTAAGACCTGCATCACTTTCTGCTTTCAGGGGGCACCAGTGGCCACAGATAGCCCAGTCGTTTAAGGCACCGCGATTCGCTGTGCAGGGTACCCCATGGGCACGCCAGAAACCTATGATTGTGGGTTTGAATCCCGGTTCGCCCCGATTATGTTCCTAGGTTTGTCAGCACCATACCTGTGGTTGTGTGTTTCACCAAAGTAGTGAAAACATCTAAGACCTGCATCCCTTCAGGCTTTCCTCCCACATTAATCCCACGATTTAACTGGAATACTGTTAAAAGCAGTGTTAAATCCAACTCACTCACTCACTTACTGCTTTCCTCACACATCAACTTTACATGACCAGATATAACTGAAATACTGTTCAAAGCAAGGAAAGCTTCAGTGGTTTATGCAATAATCTTGAATGTTTGAATGTGACCTCAAAACCAATTTCACCTGTATAATGGATGGTATGTTATCCTAAGAAGATAATGGAAGTTGTACACATATTTCTTAGGAGTTTCTACATGTTGATACCAGTTTAAATACACTTCGATGGGACAGTAGGACCAGGAAAATCAATCTTGTCACTTGATGAAGCCATCACCCGTTCTGTAGCTGCAAACGTAATTCACCATCCTCCTTTATCTAAGCTATCGCGTTTATCACAGGGTTCGTCTGTTGTTGTTAATGATAGTCATATAGAAAATGTTTGTGTAAGCAAATATTTCGCTGGGTAGGGATGCGAATTAGGATAAAGTTCACATGTAGATACATAACCCAAATAGGATAATGGTAAGCACCATTCGTGATATTCTTTTCATGGAACATTGAAGTCATACAGTGTATTTGGGCCATTGGAAATAAAATATATCTTTCAAGGTAGATACATTTCATGAAGACAACTTATCCTGACAGAAGGCAGAGAGGAAAGCTAACGCTGTAAGGAGCAGGAGACGAGTCATGTTAGATGTTCTGTACCACTGCAGATTTCCTGACGGTAGCAGCCCCGACGGGGCTATTTATGGTCAACGTCAGATGACAGGCAAACATCGACGACGTAGAAGGGTTTTGTTCTTTCTACGTCACTACCATCTGTGTCAACAGCATCTCCATGGAAGGCAACATGTCGTCTTTTGTGATATTTACCCAAACAGTCATTGTTACCAACACTTTGGCAGTTATGACGTGCTTTCCTTTGACTAAATGAGTTTTAAGCAACATTATAGATAGTGGTAGTTGTATTTCAGCATGTCCAACTCCTTGTAAGACAATATCCTTTGTTGTATAGAATCTATGGCAGTCATTGTTACCAACACATCGACATTTCGAAAACGAGGTCTGCATATTTGCCATGTTTTTCCTCAATCTTGTCAATCACATTAGTGTCAAAAGGGACAGGATATTCAATAATATAAATGATTTTATTGGATTCATCAAAAGGGACAAGATCAGGTTTGTTGGCCTGGATACGTCTGAGGCTGTATACGGGCCTATTCCAAAGAATTTTGTAGTTATCATTTTCCATGACGCCCTCTTCATATTCCGGGTCGTACAATGGATGGACCTCTGTGTCAAAACCACAAGCATGGCAAAAACAGTAATAAAATGATCGAGCTACACCATCATGTCGCTTAAACTACTGTGTTTGTGCCAAAGTTGGGCATCCGCTGAAAATGTGTTGGACAGTCTCATTAAATTCATTACATTATCTACATTTCATATTTACATGTTGATGCAAAATCACACATTGACTGTTTCGAGTGGGAAGTGACTGGTCCTGGGCAGCAAACAGAAAACATTTTGTTTCAATTTTCAGGCCAGACGACTTCATCCAAGCGAAGGACTTCTCAACACACTGCACACAAACTCGATGCATCGGTCGTTCAGATAGCCTCTCCTTGATAGTGCAAAAACATTCTGTCATGAAGAGCCTCCACATTAATCAAACCACGCCCTCCCATCATAATTGGTAAATATTAGCGATTGAGGGAAGAGCGAGGGTGGTGGGATCTATTGTCTATCATGATTCTTCGTGTTTGGGTGTCAGTACCGTGCATTTCCTGTTTCGTCCAAACAACAATACCAAAAGAATACGAAATTATTATTATTTACAGATTAAAATAAAAAAATGCAGCAAAGAGGGTTTGGGTGATCCTGGCACAGTCAGGCCGGTTAGGCTCATCAACAGCTCAGGGCCCTTGCCCCCTCTACTCGCAGTCCAGACAGCGAATGGGACTTCTCCCAGGAAGCGCTGCCTTGTCAAACCCACCCAAAACATTTTGGAGAATGTGAAGTCTCCCCAACACTGCAGCCTTCTGCATTACCCAGATTGTCAGAAGGGCTGTATTCCTGATAGAAGGACAAGATCAGGTTTGTTGGCCTGGATACGTCTATGGCTATAAATGGGCCTATTCCAAAGAATTTTGTATTTATCCTTTTCCATGACGCCCTCTACATATTCCGGGTCGTACCACGGGTGGACCTCTGTGTCAAAACCACAAGCATGGCGAAGACGGTAATAAAATGATCGAGCTACACCATCATGTCGTTTAAGATACTGTGTTTGTGCCAAAGCTGGGCATTCACTGACAATGTGTTGGACAGTCTTATCAAATTCATTACATAATCTAGATTTGTCTCCTCCAGAGTCGGGGGCGGTCGGGTAGCCTAGTGGTTAAAGCGTTCGCTTGTCACGCCGAAAACCCGGTTCGATTCCCGACATGGGTACAATGTGTGGAGCCCATTTCTGGTGTCCCCCGCCGTGATAATGCTGGATTATTGCTAAAAGCGGCGTTAAACCAAACTCACTCACTCACTCACTCCTCCAGAGTCGACTATTACAGGCCTCTGTCTAGTGATGGAATATTGCTGACGGCAGAGATAAATAATAATAATAATAATAATATAATAATAATAATAATTTCGTTTTTCCCAAAAAAGAATACGAAAATATGATGATGATGATGATGATGATGATGATGATGATGATGATTATTATTATTATTTATCTGTGCCGTCAGCAATATTCCACTACTAGACAGAGGCCTGTAATAAGTCGACTCTGGACAAGACAAATCACTGGTTAATAATATCAGCAACGCCCCACAGCGTCTGTTAACGATAACATACAATCACCCGAGTCACCCTATCTGATTTAGTCGGTTCTCACGAAAAGCATCAGTGATCCATTTGACCCCTAAAAGCTTAAGGGATCATATCGATATGACGTTATGAGCTGTGGTCAGAATTACAAGAATAGACATTATTTCTTTAAATATGTACATTGGAGAGCTCTCTGGAGATTGTTAATAAACGAGACAGAAAGATGAGGTTAGGTTGGGTCATAAACATTTCATCCTACCTATATATTGCTCTATATTGCTCTATACTTGAAAGCCATACGTGTACTTTCATTGTTCACAATGTGTTCATTGTATAAGTAACAATGCCCACTTTGAAACTCTACAAGTAAAGACGACATGTTGCAATCCATGGAGATGATGTTGACACAGATGGTGGCGAAGTAGAAGGAACAAAACACATCTACGTCGTCGATGTTTGCCAGCCACCTGACGTTGACCATAAATAGCCCCGTCGGGGTTGCTACCGCCAGGAAATCTGCAGTGGTACAGAACATCTAACATGACTCGTCTCCTGCTCCTCACAGCGTTAGCTGTCCTGTTTGCCTCCTGTCAGGGTAAGTTGTCTTCATGAAATGTCTCTACCTTGAGAGATATATTTTATGTCCAAAGGCCCAAAGATAACTCCAATGTTCAATGATCATATATTCCACGAATGGTGCTTTCCATTATCCTATTTGGGTTATGTGTCTACATGTTAACTCTGCTCAATCTCTTTATCCGTATTCGCATCCTGAACAGCTAACCCTAGCCATCGAAGTATATGCTGTACCAAACACAAAAATTTTCGACATGACTATCATTAACAAACAACAGACGGACGCTGTGATAGACGCGAAAGCTTAGACAAAGGAGGATGGTGATGTTCACGGCGCTGGACCGGGTGATGGCTTCATCACGTGACTAGATTGTTTGTCTTAGTTCTATTGACATATCTCAATCAAAATGCACAATCTTTTCGCAAACACCTGAATACTGATTCTGAATGCGCATGATATAGTCGGAATCGTACAATGCTGCAACGTGTGAGTTGTTGAACGAACGATGCAGCTGAACATGGGTACCCCCACTCAGACGCTTTATCCTCTTGACCACGAAGGCATCCTGTGATTGTATCATAATTTGAACACTTAATATACGATCAATACTTTCTCACCTGTTATCACCTTAAAACAGCATTATTCGGTACGCTGCCAACATACACAGCACTCTAAGATCACATCAACAATGCACACACTTGAAATGAAAGGATTTTCCAGGGCTGTGGATATACGGGTGGTGTTTGGGTTTTGTTGGCGGGCAGTTAACCAACGATCAAATCATTTTGTCAGTGTTTGCAGAAAATACTGTTCTCCGTTTCTGACATTTGTGCTATTGGTAGGACTAATATTATCCGGTTGTTTCATATCCTTTGGTTACTGTAGTTGGAATATATGTGTGAAATCTACTACCGACATATATATAGTAACATTTAATTTCAGCTGCTACTGATTGTTACACCATTGTGAGCGGCACTGCCGTCTACAGCGGTACAACATCTGTCACCAGAAATGGACATACCTGTCAGGACTGGTCATCGCAGTCTCCAAACTCCCATGGATACATCGATAGCTTCTTCGCCATCACCAACGGAGATGCCGGTCCTGGACATGCAGCCGCTTCCAACTACTGCCGAGATCCTTGGGGAGCAGGCAAGAGACCTTCTGGTTATCTGTGGTGCTACATTGCTAGTGGCAATCCAAGATGGGAGAGATGTGACGTTCCTAAATGTACTGCCACAACCACTGCTGCTGCAACAACAACGGCTGCAGCAACAACCACTGCTGCTGCAACAACAACGGCTGCAGTAACAACAACGGCTGCAGTAACAACAACGGCTGCAGTAACAACAACGGCTGCAGTAACAACAACTGCTGCTGCAACAACAACGGCTGCAGCAACAACAACGGCTGCCGCATCAACAACGGCTGCAGCAACAACCACTGCTGCCCCAACAACAACTGCTGCCGCAACAACAGCCGGTGCATCTGGTAAGCCAAGGATAGCAATGTGCCCCTATAGTTAACTTCATTTAACCAATGGTATCATGGTATTAATCCATAAAACTCTGGAATATATTTTTCAATCAGTCTCTTTCTTTTTTAATTTAGAGAACTCCGCTAGGATGTACGAATGCAAAACTATACATACCAGTGTCCAAAGATAAATATCGATGATGTGTTAAATGGTTAAATTAGATCAGTTATGTATACAGCGTCAGACGTATCCAGGCCAACAAACCTGATCTTGTCTTTTTTGATAAACCCAATGAAATCATTTCTATTATTGAATTTTCTGTCCCTTTTGACACTAATGTGATTGATTCAGGATAAAACATGGCAAATATGCAGACCTCGCTTTCAAAATGTCATGCTTCCATCCAGTATAAGACGCTGGGTCAATTGACGTTTAAGACATCCCACACACAATCTCAAATTATCTTTTAGAAATATAGATACCAAATGCTAAAGGCAGTCTTACTCGTCTTAAGGCTTGCTACTTGTCCACTATGGCAACGTGATATTAACATGGACTTAGTGGATGATTGTTTCACACGACATCAATAATCTGTGACATGACTAAATAAGCTTAAACTCTTAATCAGATTTCAGTGGGGAATGCTAGCATTATTTCTACTGGTTCGCCGAATCCAGACCTGAATCATTTATGAATCATGAATAAACGACTGATATGGCTTGATGCAAGGTGCTTTGAAAATAGACTTGATGTGGTCAATAGTTTGCAGTCATTTAAACAATCCTCTACGGTTAGAATTTGGTTCATCCTAAACCTGATATTCTTCAATGTAACAGGTTGTTAATTCGAAGTTGCAGTCGCGACTGCATTTAGTTTATAAAACTGTGTTCACTTGCTGTTTCAAGTTTTTCTTTAGTGACATTTTGACCTGTTCCTTTGACACTTTAACATATAAACCTGTTCATAAGGTGTTCTTATGTGTACTGCAATCTGTAACACATATTTGTTGTCTTCATCAGCTAGTAGTTATATAATGCAGGTTATTTTGTGCAAAGGATCATGCAGTTGAACATGGATACCCCACTCAGATGCTTTATCCAACAGACAACGAAGGCAACCATTGATAAAATCACAATTTGAACATTTATTTGAAGTTTGAATGTTATGTACTTAGACATATACCTTGTAAAACGTTTTGAAAAAGGAGGTGGACATATCAAAGAAAACATGACTTCCTTCTTGTGGTCAGATGCATTTTTAAAGTTTTGACTGTCACTTTCAGCTACTGATTGTTACACTATTGTGAGCCGCACTGCCGTCTACAGCGGTACAACATCTATAACCTCAAGTGGACACACCTGTCAGGACTGGTCATCACAGTCTCCAAACTCCCATGGATACATCGATAGCTTCTTCTCCATCACCAACGGAGATGCCGGTCCTGGCCATGCAGCCGCTTCCAACTACTGCCGAGACCCTTGGGGAGCTGGCAAGAGACCATCTGGTTATCTGTGGTGCTACATTGCTAGTGGCAATCCAAGATGGGAGAGATGTGACGTTCCTAAATGTGCTGCCACAACCACTGCTGCTGCCACAACTACTGCTGCAGCAACAACAACGGCTGCAGCAACAACCACTGCTCCTGCAACAACAACGGCTGCAATAACAACAACGGCTGCAGCAACAACCACTGCTCCTGCAACAACAACGGCTGCAGCAACAACCACTGCTTCTGCAACAACGAGTGGCACTACAACAACTGGCACTACAACTACTGGTACTACAACAACTTCTGCAACAACAACATCTGCTACGACAACAGCAGGTGTGTAGTGACTGTTCCAAAGGGAAGAGTTCCACGATTTCTTAAAGTGATCATTAAAACGCCTTTTGACATTTCATTAAGGGGAAAGCTGTTTTATATATCTAATGTAATGTATGTTACATTTTGTAAATAATAAGTTATTTAGTTATTGATTCAAATCGCCACTTCTAGTCATGCAATGAATATAAGCTGGTCCTATAAATATATGTGTTCATGTCCATGTCAGTCAAACCTAGGATTTCACTATATATCTCTGATTTATACAGTGGTTCCGGAAAGTAGTGTGTTAGTACAGTAGTTTTAATAGCCTTTTACAATATCATAATACCATGCTGTTGTTCCTTACTGGAACTAATTTATGTTCCATATAATGGATGTTGTGTACGTTGTTAGTATTAAAGCATGCATCTAAATGCACGCTTTTTACTTTCAGCTGATTGTTACACCATTGTCAGCGGCACTGCCGTCTACAGCGGTACGACATCTGTCACCTCAAGTGGACACACCTGTCAGGACTGGTCATCGCAGTCTCCAAACTCCCATGGATACATCGATAGCTTCTTCGCCATCACCAACGGAGATGCCGGTCCTGGACATGCAGCCGCTTCCAACTACTGCCGAGATCCTTGGGGACCTGGCAAGAGACCCTCTGGTTATCTGTGGTGTTACACTGCTAGTGGCAGTCCAAGATGGCAGAAATGTGATGTTCCGCGTTGTTGATTTTCTGTTGAATGATAGTCAGCAATAAATACTTGAAGCTTTCACAAACTGGTTTCGTTTTTAACACATACATACATAGATTATGGCTGACAGTAATGAGCTGAACCTGATATCAATAAACAGACTAATTAAGTGCTAATATTCATCCAAATAAATAAAAGCGACAAAGCCATTTCAATAATCATAAGAAATCTCTGCTTAAAGCAGAGCCCGTTGTACGATTCCGACTGAATTACAAGAATCTGTTCTTGGAGAGATGAGCGCATCCTGCCCCACCAGTGACCTTATCTTTATAAGTCGTTTCTGTCTCTCAGTTACGCTATGAGATTCCTTGAGGTTACAGTTAGGTATTAACGTATGTGATGCAGTTGGTTAATGATTGATCTGTTTAAAACATGCATTATTTGATTTTTCATAGCGTAATTCAATAATTTTCACTTATATTTTATATTTAATGATTCTTATCTTTTAGTCATGTCAATTAATTCTTTCAGGTTATTGCAACGTATCTGGTTGTTTTCGGTATTGCGTCTGGTTCATTTTGGCAGCGTATCTGACATAATGATCTAAAAGCCAGAGGTTGTGGTCGATCTTTGAAATCGTTCCTTGCTTAATTCAGTTTTTATGTAAGCAACACATTACTCGTACACGAAAGCGGTCCAATGGCGGCCAGATATGTTACCATTGAAATTCTACATAGAGGATTAATAAATCAAACAAATAAATAGACCCGAGACCCTTTCCACTTGATACGAAAGGGAGATCCGTCAAGGATTTAAAATTAAAAGCGACAAAACCCTTGCCATAAATTTCAGCCATTGTACGATTCCAACTATATCATCAGCATGTGTCTAGAATATAGAAATATTATATAGTGCCAATAAATACAAGAAACCAAACCATTTCCATAATCATAAAAAAAAAATCGCTACCTATTATACGAATCCGAATACATAAAAAGCGGGGCGATCAGGTAGTGGCTAAAGCGTTCGCTTGTCATGCCGAAGACCCGGGTTCAATTCCCGACATGGGTAGAAATGTGTGAAGCCCATTTCTAGTGTCCCCCCGCCGTGATATTGCTGGAATATTGCTAAAAGCGGCGTAAAACCATACCCACACACATAATAAGCATGTGATGATGCCAGGTGTTCGCGAAAATTATCATTATTATTATATTCAGATTTAAATAAATAAATGCAGCAAAGAGGGTTGGTTGATCCTGGCACAGTCAGGCTGGTTAGGTTCATCATCAGCCTAGGGCCCTTGCCCCCTCTACACGCAGTCCAGACAGCAAATGGGACTTCTCCCAGGAAGCGCTGCCTTGTCAAACCCACCCAGAACGTTTTGGAGAATGTGAAGACTTCCCAACACTGCAGCCTTCTGTATTACACAGATTGTCAAAAGGGCTGTATTCCTGGTAGCAAATCCGGGTACTCTCCCAATGTGATTCAACAGATTGGGAGGTACCAAAACTAAGGCACCGAAGACAATGGTGGAATCGAACAACTTGGTGCTTGGGATGCAAACATGAGATTTCGAGAGCGAGGTCCGCTTATTTGCCATGTTTTTCCTCAATGTTGTCAATCACATAAGTGTCAAAAGGGACAAAAAAAAGCAATGATATCAATGATTTCATTGATTTATAAAAAAGGACAAGATCAAGTTTGTTGGCCTGTTACGGGCCAATTCCATAGAGTTTTATATTTATCATATTCCATGACGCCCTCGACATATTCCGGGTCGTACCATGGATGGGCCTCTGATCACAAGCATGGCGAAGACGGTAATAGAAAAGATCGAGCCACTCCATCATGTCGCTTAAGATACTGTGTTTGTGCCAAAGCTGGACATCCATTGACAATGTGTTTGACAGTCTCATTAAATGGATGGCATAATCTACATTTCATATTTACATTTTGATGCCACATCTAAAACAGACGGTTTCGAATGGGGAGGTTACTGGTTCCTCTGCTCTGAAAAGTAGCCATCCTGCCGTAAATGTGAACCTAGATGTGTGTGCGATGAGACATCTGTTATTGGAGTACCTTTCATTTCAAGAACTGTTTTTTGGCTTTGGTTAATTGTTCTTGAAAAGATTATGGTTTCAGTTCTGAATTAAACGTTACTTGCCATTTTTGCACCCATACGGAGATTCTTTCTAGGTCAGTATTTAACTTGCTTGCTGTTGTGTTAGGATCATCGACAATTATATAAAGTGACGTATCACCTGCAAAGAGACTTGTATTACTATCTATGAGATCACCCAGGTCATTTATAAAGATAAATATCAATAATAACCGATCCCTGTGAAATATCTGCTAAGATAGATTTTAATTGTGATTCTTCGCCGTTAAAAACCACTTTTTGTATTCTATTTGAGAGAACATTTTTACAATTGACCTCGAATCCCACATGAAGATATACAACTGTACATAAGATACATATAAATAAAAAGGACAAAACCATTTCCATATTCACAAGAAATCTCTAATGACAGCAGAGTCGATTGTACGATTCCGACTGTATCATGATCTGGTAGTGTCAAAGGGTCTTGATTTGGGCGGATGTCACCACAGCAGTGTAACATAATCATTTGTAGGATAACGTGGTGAAGAAACTGTGATCTATATGACATACATGCATTACAAAGGTGTGAACGATTATGGAATGTATGTGTGTTCTTTGGGTATATTGCGAATATGCCAAACACTGGCTGTAATGTACGATATCAGTCCCATCGTCGAAGTTCATCGCAAGCCAAGTACAGACAATCCGCGATTGGCAATGCAAGTGTGACGACATATTCATAAATACACAAGGTAATATTTGCTCAGTAGGGACAGTAAAACACAAGGATTACTGGGGAAATGTTAGTGATACCTTTTGGTAAACTGAACAATAGAAAGAGGAAAATAAATCTCCATTATTTGGTGTAGGGTAATAAGAATCTAACTGAGAAACTAATTGATAGGGGAAATAATATAAGATAGGTTTTCATGATAGATTGTGTGAACAAAATAGTAAATAAATAGAGAAAATACCAATAATAATAAGATTATGTTGACAGTCATCAATAATCTGAGCTCACGCCTTGAGTAAGTCTAGGTCCTGACTTCTGTGCATCGCAACCTCTCTGAATTGCACGGACTCGGCACGTGCACATGAAATAAACAAGCAACACCTGGTGGAATCAAACTTTAACTTATAACAGGTTGGGATATCCGTCGAATATCAAGGAATATGCAGTCACCATATTAAGGATGAGATAAGTGTTGATGCAAGCCATTTCCAGGTAAGTTGAGAGATTTAATCTGTTTATATGAACGAGTACTGGGATTCATGCTATGCGCTGTGTTTGAATATGCATGGCCATTGTTGTGTAATATGGTTGATGGCGCACGTTGTTTACGAAGTAAATCATGTTCAGGTATATCAGGTAAGACAGGCAAATGAAGGGCAATCACGCGTCATACCGAAAGTAGCCTGCTTGTACCAACGTCCATGACCCATAAGTCACGGTGTATCATGTGGGTGGGTCCCCTCCTCTCACAACGTTGACGGTATACTTTCATGTTCAGTGGTAAGCTCGCAAAATACATTGTAATATATAAACATTGCTTATACAGATTACAAGGTCACAATAATGCCTCTATGTAAACAATTATATGTTCAAATGTAACCTCTTAATTTGTTGCATGAGGTCATCCCGCCATTTGCTAAATGTCACTCAATGTCACGCATTGTCACACATTATTAGCCGAATGTGTTAACAATAATATTGTAGGCACCCAACGGGGACTGTTGGGATGAGTATTTTCACACCGTGACACCATGCCATGTCCAAGGTATGTCAGAGACCCGTGAAGATCCGGGTTAGAATAGGTCCTCAGCAACCCATGCTTGATGTAACAGGCGACGACGCTTGTCGTTAGAGGCGACTAACGGGTTCGGGTGGTCAGACTCGCTGACTTGGTTGATGCATGTCATCGTATCCCGATTGCCTAGATCGATGCTCGTGATGTCTATCACTGGATTGTCTTGTCCAGATTCGATTATTTTCAGGCCCCCGTCATATAGCTGGAATATTGAGTTCGGCGTTTAGTTTATCGTCCAGTTTATTCGCAAACACCACTCCGTCAGGGACCCATGTTCCCGATAAGCATTTGTCAGCTAATCTCACTCGCTCGTTAATGATAAGTGAGTGGGTTGGGTTTAACATTATTCCAGTTATATCACGGCGTCTCGGCTTAAAGTGGGGGGAAAGCCCGAAGTGGTGCGGTTCTCCGACGTTTACCACTTCGATGAAACCCACGAGCATGGGTATGGTGCTGACAAACCTAGAAACATAATCGGGGCGAACCGGGATTCGAACCCACAATCATAGGTTTCTGGTGTGCCCATGGGAGGCAAATTTGCACAGCGAATCGCGGCCCCTAAGACTACTGAGCCACCCGTGCCCTTCGTTAATGATAACCTTTGGTTGGCTACCCTTCAGTTTAGTTAAGTTTTACAACACCTCGCGTTTTGTCCGATAAGAGAAACACTTGGCCAAGATGAGGCTGGACTTGTCCAGGAATTCGTCAGGGTCACAAAGAACGGTCGATGTCTCGAAGTTCGTTTTTAACACCGAGATCTCCGAATAAGTTCTGCACTATAGTGTCTGTATTTTCACCATGCTTCTTATGTGCCAGACTTATTGGTACATCTCATCAATTTGAGTGTCTTTCGATGCCATCCTCTGAGTTAAATCAGTAATTTTTTCAAGATCTTTAATTTTTTCTTTCGCTCTGAATGTATTTCTCAAACATTAATCTTCGGTAACAGTTTGATGACTAAAGCTTTACCTTGCTTTGATAACAGTTCGGGTGAGCTTCAGCGTCCAACCTCAATAGGAATGATTGCCGGTTCTAAAATTTAATAAGTTTATCCATCTACTTAAGAAATAGGCCCGTGAAGATCCGGGGTAGAACAGGTCTTCAGCAACCCATGCTTGTCTTAAGAGGCGACTATCGGGATCGGGTTGTCAGGCTCGCTGACTAATTTGATGTCATCGCACACAATTGCGTGGATCGATGCCCATGATGTCAAACACAGGACTGTCTGGTCTAGACTCCTTTATTTACAGACCGCCATCATATGCCTGCAATATTGCTGAGTTATGCGTTAAACAACCAACAAACAAATAACAACAGTTTGGGGAGAGACGGGCGAAGTACGTCGTCATTTTGTTAGGTATGGGGAGTCTGACATCAAAGTGATTATTCACACGTTTTCACAGTACCGTAGTGGCGTAGATACTAAATTTGTTATTACCATCAGAACAATGTTCAGTATGATCAAACAGGAGTCACTTTGACGTATTCAATATGGCCTCCCATCCGAGTGTCACAATGACATCAATCCAGTTCTGCATCCAAGTAAAGTGTGTCATCCAAGGAATATTCCATTTTTCATCCAATATTTATATCAATATTATCTCCGATTAGTGGTACAGCGTCCGCCCGGGGAGCGGAAGGTTGGGCGTTCAATCCGCGGCCGCGTATTTCTATCCCACTGAGATACCATGCCGCAGTTTAACATGCATACCCACTAAGACACAATATACTGACCCCGAGTCGACCATTTCTTGTTTTTTTCCACTGAATGCCGAGCGCCAGGCAGGGCAAAACAAGTTCCATCTTTTAACGTCTTTTGGTATGACGCGGCTGGAGACCCAACCCGGACCTTCCGCTCTCCGGGCAAAGGCTCTATCCACTAGACCACTGCAGTTGCCATGCTCTTCGCAAAGAATCATAAGAAAAGGTCAAGTGACGTGTTTCAAGAATCCAGGTAGCTGCAGACAGGTAGCTGTAGAATGACTGAGTGAGTGAGCAAGTGAGGTTTAAGCAGCTTTGAACAATACATCACGGCGTGTCAGCGTAATGTGGTAGAAAAATCCCAAAGTGATGCTTGCCAAGGATTATACCTATTTTTCTTTGATCAATCTCATTAAAATCAGACCTTATTTCTCGCTCCCGCTAAACAAAGATCTGAGGACATCCCATTACGGGTCACGTCAGAACGACCTTTCGTCCAACCAATCAGACCGTCGCTTACCAGATCCTGAAAGTGACAGTCAGAATGTGTTTTCTAATAATGCAACCTCGAAATATTTAACACGGGGTATTCCGAACCACAGTTACAGGTTTTATGATTATATCCATACAATCTAGGCCACCTATAAGCCATTCCAGAATGTTGTTTTGGTTAGTTTTAACTTTTGTAATCGAGAATACGTCAAAATATGTTTCGAAGCGTAGTCGCCAGTTTGAAACTAGTGCCGTAAAGCTCGAGAAAGCTGCCTTCTGATTGGCTAATGTCGATTTCTTGTCAGTCATTCCATTGATCGGTCAATCTTCGCGAAAGGTCGTTCTGACGTGACCCGTAATGGGATGTCCTCAGATCTTTTTTTAGCGGTAGCGAGAACTAAGATCTGATTTTAATGAGATTGTTTCTTAGATATGACCCATCACTTCCCTCTACGACCCGTGAAGATCCGGGGTAGAATAGGGGTTCAGCAACCCATACTTGCCATAAAAGGCGACTGTGCTTGTTGTAAAAGGCGACTAACGGAATCGGGTGGTCAGGCTCGCTGACTTGGTTGATGGTTGATCCCAATTGCATGGATCGATGTTCATAATGTTAATCATTGGATTGTCTGGTCCAGACTCGATTATTTACAGACCGCCGTCATATAGCTGGACTTTTGCTGAGTGCGGCGTAAAACAACAAACCAACCAAACAACCAACTTCCATCCACAAATCTTTATGTCTGGTAATGAGACGGGACCGTTAATACCACGTGACAGTGTGGACACTGACAATGAATTGATGAAGGATATTATATGATTATTCCCAACACAAAATTTAAACAAAATATCTTTAATACATTCATATATGGTCATATTTACAAGGCAAAGAACGGCTAAATTACACGGAGGCAGATCAACACTGATTAACGCCACATTTCTCCCATCCGGATCCAGCCGAGTTGTAGCACCACACAAACCCGGCCGGGAGAACGCTCCCCCCTGAAGGGTCGCGGCAGTAGTTGCTGGCGCCAGCGTACCCAGAGCCAGGGTCACCGTTGGTGATGTCGAAGTGGATGGGTTGGTAGGCATGGTTGTTTGGGGACGTCATGCCCCATGCTTGACACGTGTTTCCAGCCAAAGTGACCGATGTCTTACCTGTGTAGACGGCCGTACCTCCTTGAAGGGTGTAGCAATCGGCTGAAAAAGATAATCACTAGCGGTCAAGGCGATCAAAAGCTGGTAAAATAGTCCAGTTTCAAAAACGATTGTTCAGTCAAGTCAGTGATGTTTTGTTATACCCCGACCTTAAAGGTCCATCCGTCCGTTCTCCCGAGGACATTTGAAACAACCACTGCATAGATTCTGTTCAAACTTGGTGTGGGGCGGTCGGGTAGCCTAGTGGTTAAAGCGTTCGCTCGTCACGCCGAAGACCCGGGTTCGATTCCCGACATTGGTACAATGTGTGAAGCCAATTTCTGGTGTCCCCCGCCGTGATAATGCTGGAATATTGCTAAAAGCGGCGTAAAACCAAACTCACTCACTCACTTCAAATTTGGTGAACACTTTTTATACCTATAGGAGAGATGTAGAGCGAAGTTTGATTTCAATATCTGGATTTTCATTTTGTTTACTTATAATTTTTTTACTGAAACATCTGTGCGACCGATAACTTGAAAACTACCGCATGGATTCTTTCAAAATTAGTGACCAGTTACCATACTAATAGAAGAGGGAAAATTTGATAAATTTGAATTTGAAAAATATGATGTCTTTCATTTTGGTCGTTTTTTAACAGAAACCTTTGTGCAACATATAACTTGAAAAGTACTTTGTGGATTCTTTTCCAGTTGGGGGTACATTTTCTATACCAAAAGGAGTAGTGCAGTGCGAAGTTTGTTTTCGATAAGCGGATATTCTGAGAAATATTGCTTTTTTCATGATTTGAAATTAGAAATAAGTTGGAGTCGAAGTCGGGGATATTAGTGAGTCCTACTCTTTTTGTGTCTTGTTTCTTCATATATTCATCCAGCCATCTCTTCGCCACATCAACGCCTAGTTTATAGCGTTTGTTACAGACTAGAGGACACGCTTGCCTCGGGAAGATAACACTCATAATACAGCGAAGAAGGGTTTATTGATTTAGTAAGTGAGTTGTGTTTGACGCTGCTTTTAACAGTATTCAAGTTATATCACAGTGTGTCAGCTTAATGTGGGAGGAAAGCCCGAAGTGATGCAGGTCTTGAACGTTTGCTACTTTGATGAAACCCACGAGCACGGGCCTGGTGTTGACTATCCCAGAAACGGGGATTGAAACCCACGATCATAGGTTTCTGGCGTGCCCAAGGGTCGCAACTCTGCACAGCGAATTGCGGTGCCTTACACATGTGCCGCCAAATGAGGCAAGAGAAGAAGATGAGAACAGAAGTCTAGAAGAACACGAAAGGAATGACGGAGAGGGAAGGTGACGGAGGGAGAGGGAGGTGACGGAGAGGGAAGGTGACGGAAGTAGATGGAGACGGAGATGACTGAAAGGGAAGGTGATGGAGACGGAGGTGACGGAAAGGGAGGTGACGGAGAGGGATGTGACGGAGGCGGAGGGAGAGGGAGGTGACGGAGAGGGAGGCGGAGGTGACGGAGGGTGAGGGAGGTGACTGAAAGGGAAGGTGACTGAGAGGGAGGTGACGGAAAGGGAGGTGACGGAGAGGGATGTGACGGAGGCGGAGGGAGAGGGAGGTGACGGAGAGGGAGGCGGAGGTGACGGAGGGTGAGGGAGGTGACTGAAAGGGAAGGTGATGGAGACGGAGGTGACTGAGAGGGAGGTGACGGAGAGGGAGGTGACGGAGAGGGATGTGACGGAGGCGGAGGGAGAGGGAGGTGACGGAGAGGGAGGCGGAGGTGACGGAGGGTGAGGGAGGTGACTGAAAGGGAAGGTGACTGAGAGGGAGGTGACTGAGAGGGAGGTGACGGAGAGGGATGTGACGGAGGCGGAGGCGGAGGGAGAGGGAGGTGACGGAGAGGGAGGCGGAGGTGACGGAGGGTGAGGGAGGTGACGGAAAGGGAAGTAGACGGATACGGAGGTGGCCGGGACGGAAGGTGACGGAGACGGAGGTGACTAAGAGGGAAGGTGACGGAGAGGGAGCTAACGAAGAGGGACGGTGACGATATATAGGGAGAGGGTGGTGACGGAGGTGGCGGAGAGGGTGGTGACGGAGGTGATGGAGGTGGCGGAGATGGTGGTGACGGAGGTTGCGCATTAGAAAAGGGAAGGGGTAAGCCAAAAAAAGTTGCTAGGAGAAGAGAAATGTTTTATAGTGGAAGAGAACGAGCTGACGAATACATGATCAAAAGAAGAAGATTGCACGGCAGTCAAAGGAAAGAGAAGTCAGTGATGGAATGGTATCCAAGAAAAAGTAAGACGGATTTGAAGCGTGTTCAACCGAAGAGGAATGAGCTGATAAAAGCAACGTAAAAAATAAAAATGAAAGGAAGAATATACCACGAAATAGAAAGGAAAGGGCAAAGCGACACAAATGACAGAGAAGTGAGTGACCAAGTAAACTTTACCAGAGTTTGAAATCACACTTGCTCAAGAACAACAAAACATACATGCATGAAGTAAAGTGTATTGAGAAGATCAATATATCACCATAATCAACACTGAAAATGACAACCATACCGCGACCGAGAATGACGTCAGAGCCCCCCAAAGTTGGGTGTGGTACAAAACTCGAGCTTTCAGAATCATGGACAATAGGCAGAGTACATAAACTATCGCTCACGTTCAATAACAAGTCATTAGTAGCGTGTGTGACCACCAAATGCCTCAATACACGCAAAAACTCTTCGACGCACAGAAAAAGTCAGTCGTCTGATGAGGTCACGTGGGATTTGACGCCATTCTTCTTGGAGGGCCAAGATCAGTTCTTGCCGGTTGGCTGGAGAGTGTGGTCGTTGTCGAACACGACGATCCATCAAGTCCCAGAGGTGTTCTATGGGGGACATGTCGGGTGAGCATGCAGGCCACGGCAGGACGTTGACGTTGTTGGCTGCGAGGAAGTTAGTGACAATTCTGGCTGTATGGGCTCTAGCGTTGTCATGCTGATAAATGACACCACGTGGCTGCTGTTGGAGAAATGGTAGGACAACTGGACGAAGAATGTTATCCATGTAACGCTGAGCTGTCACGTTTCCGTCAACGATGACCAGCGGTGTCCTCTCCTGCCCACAGATCCCTCCCCACACCATGACACTCCCTCCACCATATGGTACGACCTCCTGCACGCAACACGCCGCCGTTCGTTCACCCCTTCGGCGGTAAACACGTTGTCTTCCATCAGCCCTAAACATACAGAATCGACTTTCGTCAGTGAAGACAACCCTATGCCAGTCACGTCGTTGCCAACGTCGTACAGTCCGGGCCCATCTCAATCGCAGACGACGATGTTGCGCTGTCAATAGCTGTCCTCTGTATGGTCCAAAAAGCCCGGATTCCATGAGCCCTGAGTCTCCTGGCCACTGTCTGTCGACTAACCCTGTGACCTAAGGCATTTGTCGCCGATGACGTCACTGTCAGGAAGCGATTTCGGAGGTGCAAGGTACGCAAGTACCGGTCATCATGGGGCGTGGTCACCCTGGGTCTGCCTGTTCTTGGCCTGTCAGCAGTCCGCCCCGTCTGTCTATAACGTTGCATCAAGTTGGTAACGGCAACACGGGAGCAACCGAAGGTTTGTGCAATACGGGCGTGGGTGGCTCCCTTCTGCACCACACCGAAGGCTCGTTCGCTTTGTTCGACCGTGAGTCGTGGCATTTCTTTTTTGTGTTTTTTTTTATCACTGTGGACGTCTGACTTGCCGTTGCAATCGTTTTATACCCTTACCCGCACGTGCATTTGCAGTTGTCCGTGGTGCACGTGTTTTTCACTTTTTCGCGTGTTATCTCGCAAACATGTAACAGACGATTAACATTTTCTACATACGCTATTGTTGTATTTAGGTTATGTGTTTTAGATAGACTTCATCGAAAAAAAAATTATACTTTGTCTGAAATTTATATTTTCAGTTGGTAAATTTTCTTTTGGACTTTAGAGTTTATATGCAATTACGCCTCTTTTAGGAAAATCCCAGGAATATCACGACGGGGGAACACTAGAAAGGGGCTTTACACATTGTACTCATGACAATTATCGGATTCGAGTTTTCGGCGTGACGAGCGAACGCTTTAATTTCTTGGCGAAACCGCCCCCCTGATTTAGAGTAACATGGGAAGCGGAAATATAGGTGAGGTGGGGTGAAAAAGGGTTTTCAAGAATGTTGCACTTATAAAGCGACGTGCACGCACGTGTGTGTGTGTGTGTGGCAGCTTGCGTTAGTGCTGAATAATGGGGGCGGTCGGGTAGCCTAGTGGTTAAAGCGTTCGCTCGTCACGCCGAAGACCCGGGTTCGAATCTCGACATGGGTACAATGTGTGAGGCCTATTTCTGGTGTCGTGATATTGCTGGAATATTGCTGAAAGCGGCGTAAAACCAAACTAACTCACTCACTCCTGACTAATGCTGAATTTATAGTGCTAGCCCACTAAGATACCGTGCCGCTGTTTAACAGGAATACCCAACTCACACACCGTATACTGACTCCGAGCCGACCAGTCCTTGTTTTAGCCCCTTCATGCCGAGCGCCAGGCAGGGTAACAACAAGTTCCATCTTTTAACGTCTTTTGGTAGGATTTGGTTGGTTTGTTGTTTAACGCCGCACTCAGCAAAATTCCAGCTATATGACGGCGGACTGTAAATAATCGAGTCTGGACCAGACAATCCAATGATTGACATCACGAGCATCGATCCATGCAATTGGGATCGATGACATGCATCAACCAAGTCAGCGAGCGGCTGAGGATCGAACGCCCGACCTTCCGCTTTCCAGGCGGACGCTCCACCGCTAGACTACGGAGGCGGTCCAGGAATATAGGGTTATGTTAGAGGTAGCCCCAGGTCGTATTCTTCAACCAACAAGAGCTATGTTATGCTGAAAGAGCAATAGTCCTGAAAGGCAGGTGGTCGCAACTCTCTACAGAAGGCGAGATCATGTATCATACATACGTGTTTGTGTCGTGCCAGGTCCACCAAGGCTGGAGCACAGAGGAACATTACAATTCTCGAAGCCTCCAGTTATCACAAAACACCATAGAGTCCCAGAAGGAGAGACAGGTCCACCTGAAGGATCGCGGCAGTAGTTCTTGGCAGCATTGTAGCCAGATCCTGAGGCCCCGTTGGTTGTGTCGAAGTAACTTGAGTAGTAGGAGTGTTGGTTTGGGGTCTGGGATGACCATTGTTGACAGGTTTTACCAGTCTCGGACACACTTGCCGTTCCACTGTAGACAGCTGTGCCCCCTTGAACGTTGTAACAACCGAAATCTGCAATGATGATTATGACACAGGGTGTGGCAGATGTATGGTTGCTGAATACGAGTGAGCTGAATAGTTTATTGTGTACAACTCAGGATGAGTTATTAAAACATCTGTAATATTATGTATTTTATGCATACAAAAAAGACATGGAGTCGTAAAATCCATGCAATGTGCTTCACATTGTATTATTGGTATTGCATTTCTTGTATATGGGCCAAAAGCCTTCATACAGATAAACTAATTTTGACTTTGACTTTGAATAGGTTTCAAAAAGAACAAGTTACTTTGCTTTTCGATGTCTTATTATTGTACCTCCAATACGATTTAGTTCCTTACATGTAAGTACCACACATAGAGTACCACCCCCACAAGAACCACCCATACAAGTACCACCAGTGCCTGTACCCCTTGTGCTAGTAGCACCTGGACCATGGCAAGTACCACCCGTGCCTGTACCCCTTGTGCTAGTAGCACCTGGGCCTTGGCAAATGCCACCCGTGCCTGTACCCCTTGTGCTTGTAGCACCTGGACCATGGCAAGTACCACCCGTACCGGTGGCATCCACACCACCTGTTCCAATACCATCCCGTGTAAGTATCCTCCGCGTTTGTGCCACCTGTGCCAGTACAACTGGTTACAGTACCAGTACCCTTTGCCAATATCTCAAGTAATATTTGCAGTAACCTACCCAAGTACCACCAGTGCCGTTACACCCACACCAGTGCCACCCTAACACATATCCCCTAGTACTCCACCTCAATCCCATCCCCCTCAGTACCAGAACATCCAAGGCAACTACCAACCATGCTATTACCTTCAAATAATCACTCGCGTCAGTACCACCTGTGTCGTGAAACCCGTACCAGCGCCACCCGAACCAATACCCCCCAACACACACCAATCCACCCCCACCCCCTGTACCAATACATCAATGGCAAGTAACACCCATGTCTTTACCACTCGTACCAATGTCACCCGAGCCATTACCCCCTGAACCAGTATCCCCAGTGCTAGTACCATCTTTAACCAGTACCACTTGTGTCATACCTCCTGCAGCTATAGCTCCTGTGGTGGTACCGCCTGTACCAGTACCAGTACCGCCTGTGCCGGTACCGCCTGTTCCAGGACCACCTGTACACAGAGGAACAGGGGTACATTTCTCCCAAATCCCATTTGGGACAAAACACCACAGAAACCCAGCAGGAGACACAGGTCCACCTGACGGGTCGCGGCAGTAGTTGCTGGCAGCGCTGTAGCCAGACCCAGAGGCCCCGTTGGTTGTGTCGAAGTAACTTGAGTAGTAGGAGTGTTGGTTTGGGGTCTGGGATGACCATTGTTGACAGGTTTGGCCAGTCACCGACACATCCGCCGTGCCGCTGTAGACTGCCGTGCCGCTTTGAACGTAGTAGCAGCCTAAATCTGCAAGGATAAAGATGCTGAATGACTAAGATGAATGCACAGATAATGAGGTTCCGATTAGGGCAAGCTACTTAGAATATTATGGTTTGTATCATTAAAATGCCTAAAATTCAGTGATGGATTGGGATATGATAGATCTGAAAGGGGTTTTGAGACGGTATGGGGGTTAGATGGGGTTTTGAAGGAGAGGGTATGGGGATTAGATGGGGTTTTGAAGGAGAGGGTATGTGGTTAGATGGTGTTTTGAAGGAGAGGGTATGTGGTTAGATGGTGTTTTGAAGTAGAGGGTATGGGAGTTAGATGGTGTTTTGAAGGAGAGGGTATGGGAGTTAGATGGGGTTTTGAAGGAGAGGGTATGGGGTAAGATGGGGTTTTGAAGGAGAGGGTATGGGGGTTAGATGGGGTTTTGAAGCAGAGGGTATTGGGGTTAGATGGTTTTTTGAAGGAGAGGGTATGGGGGCTAGGTGAGGTTTTGAAGGAGAAGGCATGGGTTTCTAGATGGGGTTTTGAAGGAGAGGGTATGGGGGCTAGATGGGGTTTTGAAGGAGAGGGTATGGGATTTAGATCGGGTTTTTTTTAGGAGGGGGTATGGGGGTTAGATGGGGTTTTTAAGGAGATGATATGGGATTTAGATGGGGTTTTTTTAAGGAGAGGGTATGGAGGTTAGATGGGGTTTTGAAGGAGAGGGTATGGGAGTTAGATGGGGTTTTGAAGGAGAGCGTATGGGAGTAAGATGGGGTTTTGAAGGAGAGGGTATGGGGGTTAGGTGGGGTTTTGAAGGAGAGGGTATGGGGGTAAGATGGGGTTTTGAAGGAGTGGGTATGGGGGTTAGATGGGGTTTTGAAGGAGAGGGTATGGGGGTCAGATGGGGTTTTGAAGGAGAGGGTATGGGGGTTAGATGGGGTTTTGAAGGAGACGGTATGGGGGCTAGATGTTTTTTTTAAGGAGAGGGTATGGGGGCCAGATTGGGTTTTGAAGGAGAGGGTATGTGGTTAGATTGGGTTTTGAAGGAGAGGGTATGGGATTTAGATCGTTTTTTTAAGGAGGGGGTATGGGGGTTAGATGGGGTTTTGAAGGAGAGGATATGGGATTTAGATGGGGGGATTTAAGGAGAGGGTATGGGGGTTATTTGGGGTTTTGAAGGAGAGGGTATGGGATTTAGATCGTTTTTTTAAGGAGGGGGTATGGAGGTTATATGGGGTTTTTAAGGAGAGGATATGGGATTTAGATGGGTTTTTTTGAAGGAGAAGGTATGGAGGTTAGATGGGGTTTTGAAGAAGAGGGTATGGGGGTTAGATGGGGTTTAGAAGGAGATGGGTGTGCGGTTATGGTTAGCGGAAGGAGATGGTAAAGGTAGATGAAGGAATGAGTATGGTTTTACGCCGCTTTAAGCAATGTTCTAGCAATATCACAGCGGGGACACCAGAAATGGGTGTCTCACATTGTACCATGTGGGGATTTGAACCCGGGTCTTCGGCGTGATGAGCGAACGCTTTAATCACTGAGGTTCCGATTAGGGCAAGCTACTTAGAATATTATGGTTTGTATCATTAAAATGCCTAATATTCAGTGATGGATTGGGATATGATAGATCTGAAAGGGGTTTTGAAGGAGTGAGTGAGTGAGTATGGTTTTACGCCGCTTTTAGCAATATTCCAGCAATATCACGGCGGGGGACACCTGAAATGGGCTTCACACATTGTACCCATGTCGGGAATCGAACCCGGGTCATCGGCGTGACGAGCGAACGCTTTAACCACTAGGCTACCCGACCGCCCCTGTTTTTGAAGGAGAGAGTATGGGAGTTAGATGGGGTTTTGAAGGAGATGGTATGGGGCTAAGATGGGGTTTGAAGGAGATGGTATGGGGGTAAGATGGGGTTTGAAGGAGAGAGTGTAGAGTTAGATGGGGTTTTGAAGGAGAGAGTATGGGAGTTAGATGGGGTTTTGAAGGAGAGGGTATGGGGGTTAGATGGGGTTTTGAAGGAGAGGGTATGGGAGTTAGATGGGGTTTTGAAGGAGAGGGTATGGGGTTTAGATGGGGTTTTGAAGGAGAGGGTATAGGGGTAAGATGGGGTTTTGAAGGAGAGAGTATGGGAGTTAGATGGGGTTTTGAAGGAGAGAGTATGGGAGTTAGATGGGGTTTTGAAGGAGAGGGGATGGGGGTTAGATTGGGTTTTGAAGGAGACAGTATTGGGGGTAGATGGGGTTTTGAAGGAGAGGGTATCGGAGTTAGATGGGGTTTTGAAGAAGACAGTATGGGGGTTAGATGGGGTTTTGAAGGAGAGGGTATGGGAGTTAGATGGGGTTTTGAAGGAGACAGTATGGGGGTTAGATGGGGTTTTGAAGGAGAGGGTATGGGGGTAAGATGGGGTTTTGAAGGAGAGGGTATGGGGGTTAGATGGGGTTTTGAAGGAGAGGGTATGGGAGTTAGATTGGGTTTTGAAGGAGAGCGTATGGGAGTTAGATGGGGTTTTGAAGGAGAGCGTATGGGAGTTAGATGGGGTTTTGAAGGAGAGGGTATGGGGGTAGATGTTTTTTTGAAGGAGACAGTATGGGGGGTAGACGGGGTTTTGAAGGAGAGGGTATGGGAGTGAGATGGGGTTTTGAAGAAGACAGTATGGGGGTTAGATGGGGTTTTGAAGGAGAGGGTATGGGAGTTAGATGGGGTTTTGAAGGAGACAGTATCGGGGTAGATGGGGTTTTGAAGGAGAGGGTATGGGAGTTAGATGGGGTTTTGAAGAAGACAGTATGGGAGTTAGATGGGGTTTTGAAGGAGAGGGTATGCGGGGTTAGATGGGGTTTTGAAGGAGAGAGTATGGGAGTTAGATGGGGTTTTGAAGGAGAGGGTATGGGAGTTAGATGGGGTTTTGAAGGAGAGCGTATGGGGGTAGATGGTTTTTTGAAGAAGAGGGTATGGGGGCTAGATGGGGTATTGAAGGAGAGGGTATGGGAGTTAGATGGGGTTTTGAAGGAGAGGGTATGGGAGTTAGATGGGGTTTTGAAGGAGAGGGTATGGGAGTTAGATGGGGTTTTGAAGGAGAGCGTATGGGAGTTTGATTGGGTTTTGAAGGAGAGCGTATGGGAGTTAGATGGGGTTTTGAAGGAGAGGGTATGGGGGTAGATGGTTTTTTGAAGGAGAGGGTATGGGGGCTAGATGGGGTATTGAAGGAGAGGGTATGGGAGTTAGATGGGGTTTTGAAGGAGAGGGTATGGGGGCTAGATGGGGTTTTGAAGGAGAGGGTATGTGGTTAGATGGGATTCTGAAGGAGAGGATATGGGATTTAGATGGGGGTTTTTTAAAGGAGAGGGTATGGGGGGTAGATGGGGTTTTGAAGAAGAGGGTATGGGGGTTAGATGGGGTTTTGAAGGAGATGGTTTGGGGGTTAGATGGGGTTTAGAAGGAGAGGGGTGCGCGGTTATGGTTAGCTGAAGGAGATGGTAAAGATAGATTAAGGGATGAGTATGGTTTTACGCCACTTTAAACACAGCGGGGACACCAGAAATGGGCTTCACACATTGTACCATGTGGGGATTTGAACCCGGGTCTTCGGCGTGATGAGCGAATGCTTTAATCACTAGGCTACCCCACCACCCCGGGTAGATGAAGGAGAGGTAGATTATATATTGGTCTTGATTTGGAGAGCAGGGAGCGGGAGGAGGAAAAGCTGGGTATCCATGTGGATCATTGGGTGGATTAGGGAAGGTGAAGACAGGAGAGACAGAAAAACAGCGTGAGAAGGTGGTGGTGGGGGATTGAGAGTGTTACCTTTAGTTGTAGTAGGTGTTGTCGTTGTAGTAGTTGTTGTCGTTGTAGTGGTTGTTGTGGTAGTTGTGGTAGTAGTTGGTGTTGTAGTGGTAGTTGGCGTTGTAGTGGTAGTTGGCGTTGAGGTCGTGGTGGATGTTGTGGTGGTAGTTGTAGTTGTAGGCGTAGTTGGCGTTGTAGTAGTGGTTGATGTTGTAGTCGTAGTTTCTTCTGTGGTAGTACTTTCTGTTGAAGTCGAAGTTGGTGTTGTGGTAGTGGTTGATGTTGTAGTCGTAGTTTCTTCTGTGGTAGTACTTTCTGTTGAAGTCGAAGTTGGTGTTGTGGTAGTAGTAGATGTTGTAGTCGTAGTCGGTGTTGTGGTTGTAGTCGGTGTTGTGGTAGTTGTTGGTGTTGTGGTCGTAGTCGGTGTTGTAGTAGTAGTCGGTGTTGTGGTAGTAGTCGGTGTTGTGGTAGTTGTTGGTATTGTAGTAGTCGTCGGTGTTGTGGTAGTCGTCGGTGTTGTGGTAGTAGTCGGTGTTGTGGTAGTTGTTGGTGTTGTAGTAGTCGTCGGTGTTGTAGTAGTAGTCGGTGTTGTGGTAGTAGTCGGTGTTGTGGTAGTTGTTGGTGTTGTAGTAGTCGTCGGTGTTGTGGTAGTAGTCGGTGTTGTGGTAGTTGTTGGTGTTGTAGTAGTCGTCGGTGTTGTGGTAGTTGTTGGTGTTGTAGTCGTAGTTGGTGTTGTAGTAGTAGTTGGTGTTGTGGTAGTTGTTGGTGTTGTAGTAGTAGTTGGTGTTGTAGTAGTAGTTGGTGTTGTCGTAGTAGTAGGTGTTGTTGTAGTTGTTGTCGTAGTAGTTGTCGTGGTTGTTAAGGCACAGTTAAGAATATCGCATCTCCCCCAGCCAGGTCCGTCGTTATAGAAGCACCAGAGGTACCCAGCGGCCCTGACACTCCCGGCGGCCGGGTCACGGCAGTAGTTGTTGGCCCCGCCATAGCCTGCGGCGGCGTCTCCGTTGGTAACGTCGAAGTAGTAAGAGTAATAAGCGTGGCCATTGGGGGACGACGTGCTCCATGTCTGACAGGGTCTGTTGCCTAATGTCACGGCGGTGCTTCCACTGTACACAGCCTGGCCCCCTTGAAGGGTGAAGCATTCAGGAGCCTCTGAAACTAGAGGGAGTACATTGGTGAGTATGGTTTTCGCCGATTATTGCAATATTCCAGCAATATCAGGGGGTACACCAGAAATGGGACTGACATATTGCACCCATGTCGGTAATCGAACCCTGCTTTCGGCGTGAGAAGCGAACGCTTTAACCACTGGACCTCCTCGCAACATTGCATAATACTATTTCGACATTATCACATGAATGTGTCGGGTTGAATTTTGACACGTATTTCGTAAAACTGATATGGATGCAATACATTGAAACCTCATGAATCCGGACTGACAACTCGTCCAGATTAATAAATGTCCGTATTAACGAATCACTGATACTGATTTATTGGCCAAGTTCCCATCAAGATCGTCCGGATGGCCGGACAAAAGAAGTTCCAATGTATTTGTCTTAGTCGTCACAATAGTTTCTTTTGTTTGTTTAACGCCGCACGGCGGGGTGTAAATAACCGAGTTTTGACCAGAGAACCCAGTGTTTGACATTATGAGCATCGATATGCGCATTTGGGATACAATTACGCGCAACAGCCATGTTTGCGAGTCTGACCACCCCATCCTGTCTGTTACGACAAGCATGGATTGCTGGAGACCAATCTAACTCGGATCTTCCCGAATAAGGGACAGCAATCTCTATCACATTGTTGGATACATTATTAAACATTGCCAAGCGTGCATGAGATAATAATTCATCATCAGTCCTTAGCTTCCACGGGAAATATCGCTTGAGAAAGACATAGAGAATACTACACTCATTTTCGTTAGATACCATTTTTACGAAACGAGTGGATTTCACGAGTTTCGTGAAAATGGTATCTGACGAGATACTATTTATTACCAATGTTAAATATTTATTTGAGTGTAAATACAAAACAACAAACTGAAACCGGTTGCAAAATCTGGTTGTCATGAATATTTATATATGCCCAAATATGGGCATTGTTGACATTTCTATGCATATGCATTAACAACATGCGCTTGCGCACCAACGCTCAAGATCCATTTGGAAGAATTTCTTCAACTTATGATTATTCAAGCGCCATGTTGTCAGTACGCAGGACAGGTATAAGAACATTTGAAAAGTCACATAAGCGCCGCGCTTTGAATATCGGACCAACAGTCGGTCACCCGCACTGCCGGGGTCCCGTCTGTGCAATCAAAATGGTTTGGTATCCTTGATCTATCAGCTGAATTTATATCATGTCCGTACCATTTTGGAAGAGGGAATCAGAGTGTTCGCCAAAAGACATTCGTGTTAACTGTACCACCCTATACTGATGACGTGAAAATCAACAAACTCAAGTCTGCTTGCATGTCAGTGACAGCTCGAAGGGTAAGGTCACCACCGGAATAAGAAAAGACAACCGTGATCTACTCACAGCGTTTTCGAGAGAGGGAATGTTACTGTTGACATTTGGGATATTTTAGCCACATAATCAGAAATCAGGCAGTCGAATGATTTGTATCGGAAATGTTAACTTTGAATGATCTGATCGTGCAGTCATGAACAAACAATTCCTGAAACAGTGCCACAAAATAACCATTCGACGGAGACACCGATGGTAAAAGCCGGTTCACCCCAAGTAAGTCTAGGTTTGTCCAGATGGTTTAAACTGACTTCATGCACCACGCTTATCCTTATTTACGTTAAATCAGATTGAAAGTTGCGAAAGTGGTCGGGTGCGTCACGCTCATCGATCCTCGATCTATTGATCGGTAGTCGAACATTGTAAATGGATATTGCTCGATTATATAATGTCTGTAGAAGCTCTATGCATAACTTATATAGAATGCAAACCGAATTTGATGCGTGTGACTATCTTGTTCGGTTTATTAAAGTGTTTGTTAATATTTCTACGCTCTCATGAAATTGCTTCAGTTCTGCCTTGTAGGTGCAAAATGAATGACGTCTCGCGAGTTTTTATGAATTAAAAAAGTAGTCCCGGTGTTATTACAGCGAAGTCCACTTTTTACACTGTAGTCATTTGTAATAGGGAAGGGGTGCGATGAGATTTGGGGGTCGTGGTCGGCAAAAGGCGATGCAGTCCTGGGACCAATCTCGTCCGCCCCTTTACCCCACCCTCCCCCCTTTTTAATATTTGACCAGCCCCTGACACTGGCGTGAATACTTGTGACTTGTCGAACCTACCTGCTGGTGTTCCGCACTTTGGAACATTGCATGATCCCCAACCAGCGCCGTCGGCGAAGTAACACCAAAGATACCCTACCGCAAGGATAGAACCCCCTGAAGGGTCGCGGCAGTAGTTGGAAGCGCCTGCGTAGCCGAAAAGGTTGTTACCGTTGGTTACGGAGAAGTAGGAAGCAAAATACGAGTGGGCGTTTGGTGAAGTACTTTGCCACGCTTGACACGGTCGGCCTGTTGCGGTGTATGACTGTGTTCCGCTGTAGACGGCCGTTAATCCTTGCAGTGTGTAGCAAGTCGTGTCACCTGTGAAAATACTCATATAATGAAATTATAATAAAACTGTGTTTATAATGAACACGCCAGTTTCCCGTTAAGCAGAAGCGTTAATCTGTATCAAAGATGTATCTTTAGATATATATTTTTGTATTTAGTAATTACGTAAAACATCCACAAGCCACTGTCGTTCTCGTGTTTAATGAAAAGAAATTGTACTCTTGGCCACGAGGCTTTCAATACTCTCTCTCTCGATTTGCCGCCCCGGATTCCCGAAGGCGACTCACATACTTATAAAACCTACAAGAAATCGCAACTGTGTTAATATCTGCCATAGTTAACAAGATGATAATATAACGACGGCATACGAAACATCGTCCCGTCTCACCTTGTACTTTCGACGTCATCATCAGCATCAGCAACATCAGCAGCAGAACGCCATCTTCTGCAACCCGCATTGTGAAAGACACAGCCAGTTCTCTTCTAACTGATATGCGGTACACAGCTTATAGAAATGTGAGTCCGAGTTCCTCGGTGCTCAACGACTTGTTCGGTTCACAGCTCCCTGTATGACTGTGCCTTGCTGGCAGAGCGAGATCAACCGTGTGAATCATGTATCTTGTAGTTTACAGGCTGTTTATGACGTACAGAACATAAAGGAAAGGGTGTGGGTATATACGATATGTACTAAGTGTACTCTGGACAGAATAAAGCATTATCAATGGCTACTGATTTAATATGGAACCTACGGCTACTAAACATATCAAGTGTAATAGGCGCACGCTTTTATTCAATGGTAACGATATGTATTTGACCGACGAGAAACGTTCTATAGTGGTATTAAAGTAGAGGTTATTGTAAGCAGTGTCACTCCTCAGTCATTGCCTTGGAAGTAGTTTGAAAACCCTGTTTGTGAGTCGCACGGAGTGGGTTAAAATGGACGCCGCTTCAAACATTATTCAATCAATATCATGAGAAGACATTCAAAGAGGTCGTTGCATGTTAGGAATCGAAACCGGTTTTTCCCTACCGCTCGCAGATGCGGATCCAGATCGGTGAGTGAAAGGGAAGGCGGGGGATCCAAAATATCAAAAGCCTCTCTCAGATAATATTACCGCCTACACCATACTACATTTGCTTTTCGGGGGGGTGGGGGTGGGATGGGTGGGGGTGTATGTTACTACTCTCCCCCCTCCGCATTTAAAAATGCTGAATCCACCTATGACAGTGGAGAGGTTATGTCTGACTACTTAAGGGGTGACCGCCTCCGTGGTCTAGTGGTAGAGCGTCCGCCCGGAGAGCGGAAGGTCCGGAGTTCGATCCCCGGCCGCGTCATACCAAAAGACGTTAAAAGATGGTACTTGTTGTTACCCTGTCTGGCGCTCGGCATTAAGGGGCTAAAACAAGGACTGGTCGGCTCGGAGTCACTATACTGTGTCTGAGTGGGGTATTCATGTTAAACTGCGGCATGGTATCCCAGTAGGCTAGCACTATAAATCGGCCTGTCTAGTACAAGCAGCCAGCCACACACGTGCATGCACGTCGCTATATAAGTGCAATAATCTTGGACGCGACGTTAAACCTCATTTCACCTCACCACTTAAGGGGTAAAATGTTATATCCGACATCCTTTGAACTGCTCCCTAAGTGATGTGACATTCGCTGTAACCAGTGAGAAGACAGATGCCACCCGGTGATGGAAATTGGTTATTGTTTCCTTGGTGAGCACGTCAATAGAAACCCTAATAAAAATAGATAATATAAAAAATACAGTGAAACCCTTTGTATCCCGACGGAAGTATTCCGAGGGAAATCATGCAGATAGACCAACTTCCAGATTAACGAAACATGGGCATTATACACATAAACTCTTAAACAAAGACCGGTGGAGTAGGCTCGTGGTTAAAACGTTCGCTCACCACACCGAAGACGCGGGTTCGATTCCCCGCATGTGAAGCCCAGTTCTTGTGTCCCCCGCCGTGATATTCCTGGAATATTGCTGAAAGCGGCGTGACATCCACCTCACTCAGTCACTCAGTTGAAACCAAAGAATTTGAACTGCAATAATTTAAAGCGAACAATTAATACAATCCAATCCATGGTGATACTGTGTACACCGACTGTACCACAAAGAAACTGATGACGCCGTAATGACCAACGGCAGGAGGAGTTTGTTACGTCGCCTGTACAACTTTCCCTATCCCTGCTCCATGCCCCTGAAGACCCGGGTTAGAATTGGTCTTCAGCAACCTATGCTTGTCGTAAGAGGCGACAAACGGGATATTAGTGGTCAGGCTCGCTGACTTGGTTGAAGCATGTCATCGTATCCCAATTGCCTAGATCGATGCTCGAGATATCAATCACTGAATTGCCTGGTACAAACCTGATTATTCACAGACCGCCGTCATATAGCTGGAATATCGCTGAGTGCGGCGTTAAACAAACAAACAAAAACAACAAACACACCTACATGATGGTAGAATATCTGCATTTAATTAAAAAACACATTAAACTAGGATATGAATATATGCAAGTCTAAATAGCTGTATTCCACAGGGAATAGAAAAGAAAAGAGAAAAACAAATGTATTATTCCGTGTAATTAGAAATTGCATGGTCAATATGTAAATCTAACCCTTCATCTTCTGTCTGCCTGCTTCATCACTGATGACCTTTATCGTCACCACAGTAATTTCCCAACACTGGTTGTTGAGATTTCGATTTCCGCTCCTTTTCGTCTAATTAAGCTTTCAGTACAGGCTAACTGTCGATTCAGCACCTGTGTATATACCACAGTAGCAATAATATACAGTTACCCCACATTTTCCTAGTGTAACGGGGGGCACGGGGGGCCCAGTCGTCTAAGGCGCCGCGATTCGCTGTGCAGAGTTGCGTTCCTTGGACACGCCAGAAACCTGTGATTGTGGTTCGAATCCCGTTTCGCCCCAATTATATTTCTAGGTTTGTCAGCACCATACCCGTGCTCGTGGGTATCACAGAAGTGGTAAACGTCTGAGACCTGCATCAATTCGGGCGTTCCTTCCACATTAAGCTGACACGCCGTGATATAACTGGAATACTGTTAAAGCGGCCTTAAATCCAACTCACTCACTCACCCAGTGTAACGGTTGTTTTTGGTGAAGAGTGTATATGTTACAGTCAATGTGTAAAATCAGTCAGTGTGTAATATGACTGAAATTTTCACAAAATGACAAAATATTTATTTTATTTTACAATAATATTTCCATCTATTATGTTCTGATAATGAATTTCTATGCTCTTTTTCATTACCCGGTGACTGAAAATGACAGGATTAAAAGAAAGGGAAAGTAAATGTATGTGACCAACCATGATATTTTATGTATACTTTTTATTATATTTTAAAACTGTGTTCTTCGGAACACAAAAATACAATTCATAAGCTTCAATTCATATTTATTACAGAGATACATGACATCACACATGGCGATCTACACTGAAGTAAGTTGACGTCAAACGTCTTAATGACGTCATGGCACAATTGTATCCAAGCGACCATAAGGTCCCTTTTCTCATAGTGGGTCACATTTATTAATCTTTCTTGCTTCTAATCCCAGGATAATAAGTCTATTGTTGTGTTTTAAGCCCATTTGAACTTCTTAATAACTGTTAGTCAATCAGAAGAAAAAATACCAGTAACAAGACTAATTTTTTTTTAATTGCCTTCGTGAAAATTACGCTCCAACAAATAGAGAATCTCACCCGAGTGTTTTTTTATATCAAATATATCAACATGAGTTGATGAAAGTGGGAAAACTCCGAGGCTCGCCGAGTATTTTTCCCACTTTTATCAACGAGTGTTGATATATTTGATATCAAAAGACACTCGGGTGAGATTTCATTTATCATCCAACATCATTCTTCCAACTCTTTCAGTTTTTAGACAGTAATTAGCAGTGTCTTAAGTGTAAAAAGTACTGCTTACAACTTCAGTAGCAGAGCCATTAGTTATGTCATATGATTGTGACGTCTTGGTAACCAATGACGTCACAATGGTCTGCAGAGCATTGTGATGCAATTTCATTGCAGCGATATCTACAGTGTAGATATCGCTTGATCTCACCCAAGCAATATCTTCTGTGGGAGCCAGTTTTGGATGATAAAAGGCAGTTCACGATTGGAACTCATCATGATTCAATTCTTCTCCATCCATGTGTAGTTTGATGTCCATGCAAATAATAAGTATCTATTGTTGTTCATTTGACTTTCATTTAACTACATAATATGATTGCATTTGGGAAGGATACAGAGGGACGTTTTGGTGTTTTGAGTACATTGTCACAATAAATATAGGGTTACATGTATGCTATAAATCTGTCATCATGACACATGTTTACGCAATGTAAATAGAATATTAACCTGCTACATATATGGAATTATAATATCCGTATCATACAAGTATCAAATAAACAATAGTACAGTTACTTATTCACTATTACCTGTATCGTGTTTGAAGGAAAAGACAATACCCCGATTGTACATATTTTCAAATTCAGCGTGGGTGTATAAAAGTTGCCTAAATATAATATGAGTTTCTTTGATTGATTTTAATGATTAAAAACATAATTTATTTTAGAACACAAGTGTCAACATCAAAACATTCTATTGATATAGTTTTGCACGGTAAACGTAAATAAGATAGGGCACAGGATTGAACCTTGGCGAGAACCTGCTTTATAGACCTGCAGGTTGGCCATACAACTAGAGTTGAAAAGAAGGCCCCGCAGCGATTTGCTATAACCAGTCACCCTTTCTTCCTTAGCTTTTCAATTTGTACACACACCCCACCTGACACAGGCAATCAAGGCTTTAGAAATACCGCATGCTATCGATCATATCATTTGAAGCTGTGGAAATGAATGCTATTTAGTAGATTCGATAACGTGTCTTGTTTTGCTTGCTTGTTTATAGTGCTCAATAGAAGGTAAATTTCAAAAGGGATTTCAACAATTGCTTTGATTTGCTTTGGCATATAAACAAGACTACGGCTGGTGTTTTTTTGTTTAACATTTAATGTTCACTGCGGTTATAGACGTGAGAAGGGAACAAGGGTGTACAGGAATAAACAGTTCTGCGAGGTTTATGTCAGTCCTTATTGACATGCTGCTTATCTTAACAGTCTACTTGGCAATCAACGTCATGTGTTGAGATGTGTTCGTACAAGTACGTTCCCGTTGGTGTGTACATACGAGTGAGTGAGTGAGTATGGTTTTACGCCGCTTTTAGCAATTTTCCAGCAATATCAGGGCGGGGGACACCAGAAATGGGCTTCACACATTGTACCCATGTCGGGAATCGAACCCGGGTCTTCGGCGTGACAAGCGAACGCTTTAACCACTAGGCTACCCGACCGCATGTAGTACATACGATGAGAGGAGAAATGAGGTTTGGGTTTGAGGTTATTTTACTCATATAGCAACGTGCATGCACGTGTGTGTGGTTGTTTGTACTCGTCCGGACTGTTGGCGGTTATAGTATAATGATGATGGTACTTGTTTTTACCCTGCCTGGCGCTCAGCATCCGGGTGCTGAAACAAGGACCGTCGACTTGGAATCATTATACTGTGTCTGAGTGGATATCCATGTTAAACTGCAGCATGGTATCTCAGTGGGCTAGCAGTATTCGGCAATAATCTGGACTACAACAAGCAGACACACACACACACACACACACACACACACACACACACACACACACACACACACACACGTACGTGCATGTGGGCTGTATAAGTGCAAAATTTTAAGTGCGACTTTAAACCCATTTCACCTCACATCACCTCACCTCTTCCCTCAATCGCTTAAATTTTGATTAACGTGGCGACTCTTCATGACAAACTTGTCGAGTGCATTATTGCTCACATATAAACTGTCTGATGATCCTCTTGGGAAACAAGACTCATGATGAAAACAAGGCATTCCACAGTTTTCTTAAACGTGCCAAGGATGAGGGATATAACTTCAATGTCAATGTTGATTTGGTTGATGGTTTTGTACTGACGGATGAAACAAAAATGAGTTTCAACCACGCGAAGTGCCATATGAAATCGGCACAGACTCATTTTTTCAAGGGAAGGCTCTCTGAACGACCATGACATCGAAGCCTTAACGGGGTTGTGATGAAGTCGGCTGGCCTGAAAAATGAAACAGAAGGCTTTTATTCGCTGTTCAGGACCAGTCACTTCTAACTCGAAACCGTCAGTGTGTAATTTTGCATTAGAGTGTAAATATGAAATGTTGATGATGCGATGAATTTAATGAGACATATTGTCAGTGGAAGCCCAGCTTTGGCACAAACACGGTATCTTAAGCGACATTAGGGCGTGGCCCTGTCCAATTACCGCCTTCGCCATGCTTGTGGTTTTGACTCAGAGGTCCATCCATGGTACGATCCGGAATATGTAGAGGGAGTCATGGAAAATGATAATTATAATATATAATCGATAATTATTTCGTGGAATAGGCCCGTGCACAGCCACAGACGTTTTAAGGCCAACAAACCTGATCTTGTCCTTTTTGATAATTCCAATGAAATCATTTATATCATTGAATTCTCTGACCCTTTTGACCTAAATGTGATTGATTCAGGAAAAACATAACAAATATGCGGACCTCGCTTACGAATTGTTACGCTTGCATCCCAAGTACCAAGTTGTCCGACTCCCCATTGTTGTCGGTGCCTTAGGTTTGGTACCTCCCAATCTGTTGAATGACATTGGGAGAGTACCCGGGTTTGCTACCAGAAATGCAGTCCTTCTGACAATCTGGGTAATGCAGAAGGCTGCAGTGTTGAGGAGCCTTCACATTCTCCGAAATAATTCTGCGAAAGGAATCAATGTGCCTTTCCTTCTAAATGACAACTGACAATTGGTGGAAAAATTAAGAACAGAAACCTTTGGAACTATTTATTTATTCATTAACAATTGAATGTGTATTTATATGTATGAATATGAAGATTAGCATTGAGGAATAGCGCATGTCTCCCATCCTGAGTAATCGGCAAGATAACACCACAGATAGCCAAAAGGAAGAATGCTCCCCCCTGAAGGGTCGCGGCAGTAGTTGTTGGCGCCACCGTAGCCGCCGCCTGAGATGCCGTTGGTGATGTCGAAGTAGCTGGCGACGTAGGCGTGGTTGTTTGGTGACTTGGTCTGCCACGACTGACATTGTTTTCCAGATGCGGTTGTGGACACTGTCCCACTATAGACGGCCGTTGTTCCTTGTTTGGTAAAACAGGCGGCTGGAAGACGAATGATGACTTTCATTAATATCATGCCGTAGGTATCAACATTGGAGTGAGTGAGTGAGTGAGTGAGTGAGTGAGTGAGTGAGTGAGTGATGACTGGTTTGCCTACCTTCGTATAATAATAACGACCTACGACCTCTATCAGAGCACGTGCGCATTTTACATTGATTCTCCTCATCCCCGCAAACCGTTTGGACGGTAATATAAAATAAAACCCGTTCGGTGCCTATACATTATATCAATATATATTATCAAACCTTGTGTTGTTGTTGGTGTGGTAGTGGAAGTGGTAGTTGTTGTTCCTGTTGGTGCAGCGGTCGTTGTAGTCGTTGTGGTTGTCGTTGAACATTTCTGAATAGCGCATTGTTCCCATCCCGGGAAATTAGCAAGATAGCACCACACATAGCCCGACGGGAGAATGCTCCCCCCTGAAGGGTCGCGGCAGTAGTTGCTGGCCCCGACGTAGCCGGAGCCTGAGACGCCGTTGGTGATGTCAAAGTAGCTTGACAAAAAGGCGTGGTTGTTTGGTGACTTGGACTGCCACGACTGACATGTTTTTCCGCTTGAGGTTTTGTACACTGTCCCACTGAAGACGGCCGTGGTTCCTTGCAAGGTGAAGCAGGGGGCTGAAATGAAATTTTTTGGTACGGCATTGACAGACCACGGATCATAGTCGTCCCTAATATTGGATTCGAATGTACACTGTGGATGAAAATAATCGATTAGTATCGCCATGAGGACCATGAGTGAGTGAGTGGGTGAGTGAGTATGGTTTTACGCCGCTTTTAGCAATACTCCAGCAATATCACGGCGGGGGACACCAGAGATGGGCTTCACACATTGTTCCCATGTCGGGAATCGAACCCGGGTCATCGGCATGACGAGCGAACGCTTTAACCACAAGGCTACCCGACCGCCCCTACCATGAGGACCAAGAAGCTATAGATGAAAATAATCGATTAGTATTGCCATGTGGACCATGAATCTATGGGTGAAAATAATCGATTAGTATCGCCATGTGGACCATGAATCTATGGATGAAAATAATCGATTTGTATCGCCATGTGGACCATGAATCTATGGATGAAAATAATCGATTAGTATCGCCATGTGGACCATGAATCTATGGATGGAAATAATCGATTAGTATCGTCATGTGGACCATGAATCTATGGATGAAAATAATCGATTCGTATCGCCATGTGGACCATGACTCTATGGATGAAAATAATCGATTAGTATCGCCATGTGGACCATGAATCTATGGAAGAAAAAAAATCGATTAGAATCGTCACGTGGACCATGAAGCTATGGATGGAAATAATCGATTGGTATCGCGATGTGGACCATGAAGCTATTGATGAAAAAAACCGATTAGTATCGTTCTGTGGACCATGACTCTATGGATGAAAATAATCGATTGATGTCGTTATGTGGACCATGACTCTATGGATGAAAATAATCGATTGATATCGTTATGTGGACCATGAAGCTATGGATGAAAGTAATCGATTAGTATCGCCATGTGGACCATGAATCTATGGATGAAAATAATCGATTGATATCGTTATGTGGACCATGAAGCTATGGATGAAAATAATCGATTGATATCGTTATGTGGACCATGACTCTATGGATGAAAATAATCGATTGATGTCGTTATGTGGACCATGACTCTATGGATGAAAATAATCGATTGATATCGTTATGTGGACCATGAAGCTATGGATGAAAATAATAGATTAGTATCGCCATGTGGACCATGAATCTATGGAAGAAAAAAAATCGATTAGAATCTTCACGTGGACCATGAAGCTATGGATGGAAATAATCGATTGGTATCGCCATGTGGACCATGAAGCTATGAATGAAAATAATCAATTAGTATCGCCACGTGGACGATAAATCTATGGATGAAAAAAAATCGATTAGAATCGTCACGTGGACCATGAAGCTATGGATGGAAATAATAGATTGGTATCGTTATGTGGACCATGAAGCTATTGCAAATAATCGATTAGTATCGTTCTGTGGACCATGACTCTATGGATGAAAATAATCGATTGATATCGTTATGTGGACCATGAAGCTATGGATGAAACTAATCGATGAGTATCGCCACGTGGTCGATAAATCTATGGATGAAAAAAAATCGATAAGAATCGTCACGTGGACCATGAAGCTATGGATGGAAATAATCGATTCATATCGTTATGTGGACCATGCAGCTATGGATGAAAATAATCGATGAGTATCGTTCTGTGGACCATGAAGCTATGGATGAAAATAATCGATGAGTATCGTTCTGTGGACCATGAAGCTATGGATGAAAATAATCGATAAGTATCGTTCTGTGGACCATGAAGCTATGGATGAAAATAATCGATGAGTATCGTTATGTGGATCATTAAGGACAGAAATTACATTGATCGTCATCGTGGAACGGTGCATATACGTCATGAAGCATGGTATCATAAACGAACAAAAATGCGAACAGTGATTTTCCGAAACGAAAATTGAAGCCTGGAATTATGGCCTTAATACCAAAACATGACGTTGTCACGAAATACATTTTTGCAAAATAGTTTTTCTCGGGTTTTGGCACAAAAACACAAGTCATTTAAAATAATGAGTTGTGAGTCCCAAAAAATTTGTATGCTCCTCTTTTCTAAAAACAGACACACCCGAGCTTTTTAATTTTATTTTCGGATACCTGCTGTTGTAGTAGTGGTGGTCGTTGTAGTTGTTGTCGTAGTCGTTGTTGTTGGCGTTGTGGTAGTTGTTGGAGTGGTGGTGGTGGTCGTTGTCGTTGTGGTAGTTGTAGTAGATGTGGTGGTTGTAGTCATTGTAGTAGTTGTCGTTGAGGTTGTTGTAGTTGTTGGTTCAGTGGTTGTCGTCGGTGCAATGGTTGTCGTTTGAGTTGTTGTGTCAGTTGTTGTTTCGGCTGTTGTTGGCTCTGTCGTGGTTGGCTCTGTCGTGGTTGGCTCCGTCGTGGTTGGCTCCGTCGTGGTTGGCTCCGTCGTTGTTGGCTCAGTCGTCGTTGGCTCAGTAGTCGTTGGCTCTGTCGTGGTTGGCTCAGTCGTCGTTGGCTCAGTAGTCGTTGGCTCAGTCGTCGTTGCTTCCGTCGATGCAGTCGTTACGTCACAGTTTGGAATATTGCAGGTTTCCCACACAAAGCTGCCATCGGAAATGAAACACCACAATTGTCCCATGGGGGTGACAGCTCCCCCTGAAGGATCTCGACAATAGTCCATAGCTCCTGCGAAGCCTGGGCCAGCCGCCCCGTTAGTTATAGTGAAGTAGTTAGGGTCTGTGTATATGTGGAAGACTGGAGTCGTAACTTGCCACGCCTGGCATGGCTTTCCGCTAGTGGTGGTGGACGTTTTACCCCCGTAGACTGCCGTGCCTGTCTGCAGTGTGAAGCACTCGGGGGCAACTGAAATAAAACAAGCATATATGATTAAGAGGGAACCCGTTAAACCGGACGTTAGTGTTCCCTGTGTTCGGTTCTACTAGTATCCACTGGCCTCCATAGCACGGCATCTGTTATGTGTCTGCGTAACCACCCTCGATTATCCAGTGTTTATTTATATCCTGGAAGTGACGTCACTTGCTCTTATCTCTAACTTTGCATATCATTTCTGTCAGGGGCGGTCGGGTGGCCTCGTAGTTTACGCGTTCGCTCGTCACGCTGAAGACCCGGGTTCGATTCCGGAAATGGGTACAATGTGTGAAGCCCATGATATTGCTGAAATATTGCTTAAAGCGGCGTAAAAACCAAACTCACTCACTCACTAATTTCTGTTACCCAGTAGAGTAATTTGATTGGACGGAGAGTTTTAATGCCGTACCATCCGAATCGAGCTATACAACGAGTACCTTTGTTGGTCCAGAATGGGTACAAAGAAGGATGAAGGATAGTGACCCCGAATAGGACCATTATTGGACCAGTACACAAAAAGGTTTCTTTTTTGTATGTTTGTTGTTTAACACCGCACTCAGCAATGTAACAGCTATATAACGGCGGTCTGTAAATAATTGAGTCTGGACCAAACAGTTTAGTGATTGATATCATGAGCATCGATCTAATCTATTGGGATACGATGACAGGCTTCAACTAAGTCAGCAAGCCTGACCACGCGATCCCGTTAGTCGCATGTAACGACAAGCATAGTCGCCTTTTACGGCAAGCATGGGTTGCTGAAGGCCTATTCTATCCCGAATCGTCAAGGCTACCTCAATGAGTTACAGTAGAGTGACTGCAGTATATGCAGTATTACATGTTTGTGTCATAACTGGTATAGTCAGAAGAACCAAGACAATGTAAGCCATGTCGGCAAGTCATAAAGCTATACCCAAATCATCACTGATCACAGGTGGTAACATAACCTGTGAGTATATGCTATATCAGCATACACATTTCCCCAACTCCAGATACATCCCTATATCTCTAGGGTTCGCGGACCGCCTCCGTGGTCTAGTGGTAGAGCGTCCGCCCGGAGAGCGGAAGGTCCGGGGTTCGATCCCCGGCCGTGTCATACCAAAAGACGTTAAAAGATGGTACTTATTGTTACCCTGTCTGGCGCTCGGCATTAAGGGGCTAAAACAAGGACTGGTCGGCTCGGAGTCAGTATACTGTGTCTGAGTGGGGTATTCATGTTAAACTGCGACATGGTATTTCAGTGTGCTAGCACTATAAATCGGCATCAGTCCGGACTAGTACAAGCAGCCACACACACACACGTACATGCAGTCGCTATATAAGTGCAATAATCTTGGACGCGACGTTAAACCCAATTTCACCTCTAGGGTTCGCATTTCGGTACACCAACACTCTGTCCTGGATCCACTCCCGTAGTTCTCGCGATCTCAGATTACCCGTCCTTGATTTGAACAGTATTCAAGTCATGTCAGGGTGTAACAAAACAAGGGGGGTGTAACATATGGACTATGCTGTAAACCACATCACAACCCCATCGTTCCATAACTGGCGTAGGAATACGGCACCTGCCTCACTGTTGTACCACATTTTGGGTCACGTTAGGCAAGTGACTTTGTTCATGACATGCCTCTGTTCACCCAGCAGCGAATGGGTGAATGCGTCTCACAGTGTTGTATACTCCCCAGGGAGCTGAGAATGAAAATCGAGTGAATCCATTCTATCACTGGGGTAATAATAGTGTAGCGCTATGAGCATCCACTTAGTGAATGGAATTTGCCCGATTATAAATACACATATTATATTGCATGAGATGGTATCACTCTCAACAATGAAGTTCCAGATTGATTCCAATTTGATTATGTTCTCTCATCGTTGATCAGAATGATTTATCGAAGTGTTTGTTATATACTGAATCACAACAGAAACGTCACTTATAACTCTGGAGGGATCAATGCATTTTTGGAGGTGTTTGACGTTTGTCTTTATCCAAGTTTAATGTTCACTGCCTAAAAGAGGAAAGAAAGGGTCGCCCAAACGCAGCCTAACACACCACCATGATTCAAAGTCCTAAATTCTTTCCATGAAAAGCAAAATGCACTTGGGTTTCCTTGTGCCTTTTCTGAGTGAGTGAGTGAGTGAGTTGGGTTTAACGCCGCTTTAAACAGTATTCCAGTTATATCACGGCGTGTCAGCTTAATGTGGTAGGAAAGCTCGAAGTGATGCAGGTCTCAGACGTTTACCACTTCGGTGAACCCACGAGCACGGGTATGGTGCTGACAAACCTAGAAACATTATCGGGGCGAACCGGGATTCCAACCCACAATCATAGGTTACAAAGTCGTTACGAAAATGTTGGATCCACATATTGGGGTTACGTTTATCAGAAAATGCAGAAGAAAACCAAGTGCATTTTGATTTTCATGGAAAGGATTCGGGACTTTGTGCCATGGTCGTACATGAAGTGACTTTTCTTTTGCAGGTTCAGTATATCATAGGTATTAACTATAGACTTCAAATACCCTACCTGTTGTCGTTGTAGTCGTTGTCGTAGTGAGGGCGCAGTCAGGAATATCGCAGTTTTCAAATACTCCCATACCGTCGCCACGAAAACACCATGGTACCCCCCTTGGGGTAAACGTCCCCCCTGACGGATCGCGGCAGTAGTCCATAGCCCCAGCAAAGCCAGGACCGGCAGGGCCGTTGGTAACGTCGAAATAAGCAGCGACGTTGTATTCATGATAGGTAGGAAACTGGTTTTGCCACAGCTGACAGGCACTTCCACTGAGGGTTGTGGACGTCTTGCCGCTGTAGACGGCTGTGCCCGCGACCAGGTTGAAACACTCGGGAGCACCTGGAAAAGCAGTATGTGAGTGAGTTGGGTTTAACTCCACTTTGAACAGTAATTCAGTCAAGTCGAGGTGTGTCAGTTTGATGTTGAAGCAAAGCCCGAAATGATGCAGGTCTTCGACGTACCACTTTGGTGAAACCCACGAGCAGGGTGTGGTGCTGACAAACCTAAAAACAGGGTGAGTGGTTATTCGAACCCACGATCGTAAGTTTCTGGCACACCTAAGGGACGCAACTCTGCACAGCTAATTGCGGCGCCTTAAATGCCCCTGACACAGCTATGTAACAATAAACATAACATCATATAATGGTTTTAAACGACTGCAGGTGCCGTGTTAATAACGCTTGAGACGGGCCCAAAAGGATCTTATGAATGATATTTTTTTTTTTTAAATCATGAATTAACAAATTCAAAATTTCAAATCCAAATTCTGCCTAGCAATGTATGTGCTTTTCACAAATGCCATATTATTTTCACCCCCTCCACTATAAATGTATAGCAGTTTGACAGGGACAGAAACCAATAGTGGTGTCATTCTTATTGACCAAACTAAGACCAAACTAAGCCAAGTCGTCTAAGGCGCCGCGATTCGGTGTGCAGAGTTGCGTCCCTTGGGGACGCCAGAAACCTGTGAGTGTGGGTTCGAATCCCGGTTTGACCTGATTGTGTTTCTAGGTTTGTCAGCACCATACCCGTGCTCGTGGATTTCACCGAAGTGGTAAAAGTCTGAGACCTGCATCACTTCGGGCTTTCCTCCCACATTAAGCTGACACGCCGTGATATAACTGGAATACTGTTAAAGCGGCGTTAAACCCAACTCACTCACTGTCATCTATAAAGTGATATGATGACAGTAGCTTGTTGGGTGTATGTGGATGCAGGGTAATATCTTTACATTAGATCCAGTACGAAAGAAGCTCCCCGTAGCCAAGATTACGGAATACACGAACACACGTGGAGTGCATTTCCTTTGTATACACTTCGTTCGTACTCTATGGTGGCGGGTCGTCATAGTAGACGTCAAGGGAGATTATAAAATAAATAAAATGAAACAAAACCAACAAAACAATATAATAAAATAGAATAAAATTCATTAAGTTCAACAGCCATTATTCCATCTTTACTGTTACAATAAAAAGTTTCATGTTCTCATACCTGTTGTGGTTGATGAATCTGTTGTTGTTGCTTCAGCAGTCGTTGAGTCTGTGGTTGAGTCTGTGGTTGAGCCTGTGGTTGAGTCCGTCGTTGAGTCTGTGGTTGAATCTGTGGTTGAGTCTGTTGCTGAGTCTGTTGTTGAGTCTGTTGTTGAGTCTGTGGTTGAGTCCGTTGTTGAGTCTGTGGTTGAGTCCGTTGTTGAGTCTGTGGTTGAGTCTGTGGTTGAGTCCGTGGTTGAGTCCGTGGTTGAGTCTGTTGTTGAGTCTGTGGTTGAGTCTGTTGTTGAGTCTGTGGTTGAGTCTGTTGTTGAGTCTGTGGTTGATTCTGTTGTTGAGTCTGTGGTTGAGTCTGTTGTTGAGTCTGTGGTTGAGTCTGTTGTTGAGTCTGTGGTTGAGTCTGTGGTTGAATCTGTGGTTGATTCTGTTGTTGAGTCTGTTGTTGAGTCTGTGGTTGAGTCCGTGGTTGAGTCCGTGGTTGAGTCTGTGGTTGAGTCTGTGGTTGAGTCCGTGGTTGAGTCTGTGGTTGAATCTGTGGTTGAGTCTGTGGTTGAGTCTGTGGTTGAGTCTGTGGTTGTTTCTGTGGTTGAGTCGGTGGTCGTTTCTGTTGTTGAGTCTGTGGTTGAGTCTGTGGTTGAGTCTGTGGTTGAATCTGTGGTTGAATCTGTGGTTGAATCTGTAGTTGAGTCAGTGGTTGAGTCCGTGGTTGAGTCCGTTGTTGAGTCTGTGGTCGTTTCTGTTGTTGAGTCTGTAGTTGAGTCTGTGGTTGTTTCTGTGGTTGAGTCTGTGGTTGAGTCAGTGGTTGTGTCTGTGGTTGAATCTGTGGTTGAGTCTGTGGTCGAGTCTGTGGTCGAGTCTGTGGTTGAGTCAGTGGTTGAGTCTGTGGTTGAGTCTGTGGTTGAGTCTGTGGTTGAGTCTGTGGTTGAGTCAGTGGTTGAGTCTGTGGTTGAATCTGTGGTTGAGTCTGTTGTTGAGTCTGTGGTTGAGTCCGTGGTTGAATCTGTTGTTGAGTCTGTGGTTGAGTCTGTGGTTGAGTCCGTGGTTGAGTCCGTGGTTGAGTCCGTGGTTGAGTCTGTCGTTGAGTCTGTGGTTGTTTCGGTTGTGGTTTCGGTTGTGGTGGGAGTCGTAGTTGGGGTCGTAGTTGGGGTCGTCGTTGGGGTCGTCGTGGGGGTTGTCGTGGGGGTCGTCGTGGTGGTAGTCGTCGTCGTAGTGGTCGTAGGTGTCGTTGTAGTCGTTAAAGCACAGTTCTGAATGTTGCAAACTTCCCATATTCCAGTGCCATCGCTGATGAAGCACCACACATACCCAACAGCACCAATAAACCCTCCCGAAGGATCTCGACAGTAGTTGACGGCGCCGCCATATCCAGAACCAGGGCTGCCGTTGGTAACGTCAAAGTAGCTAGACTGGTAACCATGAGGGATTGGAGACTGGCTCTGCCAAAATTGACATGGTTTTCCACTGATGGTCGTCGACGTTGAACCGCTGTAGACGGCAGTGCCCGCCTGTATTATATAACATTCGGGAGACGCTGGAACATACACATTGAGAAAGATACATTCAGGATCATGCAATGGAATCCAGGAAAACATGTCCCATAAATCGGGTCGGTGGGGTAGCCTAGTGGTTGAAGCGTTTGGTCGTCACGCCTTAGACCTGGGTTCGATTCCCCACATGTGTCATGTGTGGAGCCAATTTCTGGTGTCATCCACCGTTATATTGCTGACATATAGCTAAAACTGGCTTAAAATCATACTCACTGACTCACTCTACCATAAATTCTGGAAGATGCGCCGGAGAAGGTCGTAAGACCCCCTGTTTTAACAAGACCGATTTGTTGCGGGGGATGGGTTGCATGAAGTGTCTTGGTTATTCTAGGCATGTGTTTGACCGCCTCCGTGGTCTAGTGGTAGAGCGTCCGCCCGGAGAGCGGAAGGTCCGGGGTTCGATCCCAGGCCGCGTCATACCAAAAGACGTTAAAAGATGGTACTTGTTGTTACCCTGTCTGGCGCTCGGCATTAAAGGGCTAAAACAGGGACTGGTCGGCTCGGAGCCAGTATACTCTGTCTGAGTGGGGTATTCATGTTAAACTGCGGCATGGTATCTCAGTGGGCTAGCACTATAAATCGGCATCAGTCCGGACTAGTACAAGCAGCCACACAAACACGTGCATGCACGTCGCTATATAAGTGCTATAATCTTAGACGCGACGTTAAAACCCATTTCACCTCACCTCACCTAGGCATGTGTTTATTTATTTCTGTGCGTCGGTTGACACGACGTGTATTCAAGGTAAGCGTATATTCAAGGCCAATGCGTGTTTCTTCTAGTATTGCAATTGCCAGTTTCAAAATCAAGAACCTAAATATTTTTTCAAATTCATCCAACAGAAGGCTTCTTATGTTTGTCAGACATGTTTTTTTCAACAACCTGAAGCATATGTTTTTCAAGAACTAATGATTCTTTGGTACAAAATGTATCGATAAAATCCCAGAGCCCTTACCCAGAATATCAATGGACGGTCTCTTAGAGCTAACGTCAAACTGAATTGACGTCGACTAAATATCTTACGCGTTGCTCCGGGGACGGGTGCTGGTGTAGTAGGTAAGCAGAATTGGATGTTGCATCTCTCCCATATTCCGCTGCCGTCGCTGATGAAGCACCACACATATCCAGCAGCCCTGATACCCCCTCCTGAAGGATCCCGGCAGTAGTTCTGGGCTCCGCCATAGCCCGGCCCCGCGGCCCCATTGGTGACGTCGAACTGGCTGGAGTAGTAGCCGTGGGCAATGGGTGTTTGGCTCGACCAAGCCTGGCATGGTTTGTTGCTCTGGGTAACGGCCACGGTGCCGCTGTAGACGGCGGAACCGTCACTGAAGGTGTAGCAGTCCATCGCACCTGTCACTGATATAAAGGAGACACGATCATTATCTGAATCAACGCTCTGTGAGTGTCTTACTCGTTTCTGTAACTGAAGTCGGGTTATAACGCCTTCAGCTGTAGCAGCATCAATTGCAGCATCTGTATCACCAACAAGAGTAACAATGAGTAGGAAATGTGGGGGACGTTTACTGGTTTGACGCGTCGGTGGCGTCGTTGGCAGGCGTGGTGTACAGTTCCCTGTTTGGGCTTGTACCATACCTTTCCGTGCTTTTTCGGGTGAACAATTGACTTGTCTTTGCATGTGTTTGTGACGTGTGCCACCTGCCGGACAGGATACGCTCACCTTTTCGCGAAAACCTGGTATCATTACCCTTTTGATAGTGATTCATAAACATGTGCTTATGATATGGTCGGAATTGTACAATCTGGTACTTAAGTTTGCTACGGGTATTATACATGAATCTGATCGTAATCTCGAGGAGCTTCTGAAACGTCAGCACCGTGAATCAGAGGCAGTCGTGAATTTTGGTTTAAAGAACTTACCATCATCAGCAGCAGCAAGCAGCGCCTGAACCCTAACAATAATATTAATTCATTTAGTATACGTAAAGTGGGTGTGGGTATGATGGACGGACCATCTTCATCAGCATCATCTCAACCGCTATCAACGAATAGAGCGTGTCAAGGCCCTTCACATCACGTATCCTGCATCTTAATTAAACGGGGGCGGTCGGGTAGCCTAGTGGTTAAAGCGTTCGCTCGTCACGCCGAAGACCCGGGTTCGATTCCCGACATGGGTACAATGTGTGAAGCCCATTTCTGGTGTCCCCCGCCTTGATATTGCTGGAATATTGCTAAAAGCGGCATAAAACCACACTCACTCACTCTTAATTAAACATGTTTACACCATGGCATTTCCCACAAACAATCGGAACTCATCATTTAAGTCACTCGGAGATTAAATGTTTAATGGTGACGACATTGGTTACCATGACATGCAAAAAAAATAAATGATGTGCCACTGATGCTGGTCAGCTGTATTTGTTTACACTCAGGACACTTGTTATTACTATACACAAACTTAAACAATAATAATTTGGATGATGAATAGAGTCTCGTCCTCGTATCGTTGGATCAAATAGATATATAACACTCGTCAATAAATTTAAGTGACTCTCGTTAATATATTTAACATTAAAAGCCACTTGGCTGATATTCTCTTTACATTCAAATTCTGCATGACATTGTTATGCTGTTTACACGCGGTATGGAAAAAGGCGTGCTTACTTTGATTGCCTATTAAAGATTACGGTTGTATATAAAGTGGGGCGGTTGGGAAGGTAGCCTAGTGGTTAAAGCGTTCGCCCGTCACGCCGAAGACCCGGGTTCGATTCCCCACATAGGTACAATGTGTGAAGCCCATTTCTGGTGTCCCACGCCGTGACATTATTAGTATATTGCTAAAAGCGGCGTAAAACAATACTCACTCACTCACTGAAGAATAAAGCAACATGATGGGCTGGACTTATTGATCCAACTACTCATAAAAACATCAAGCTTCGGACGTTGTAAATAATATCAATTGCTAGTTTGATTTGTCCAGAATTGATGATTAAAGACAGTCACTTTAAGCTTTAAACAAAACCAAGTCAGAGCAACACACTAGCAGGAAGCTCACAGACAAGGGATCTTAATAAGCTGTGGACCAGTCTGGGATTCAAACCTTCGTTCCGGGTAGCTTCTAAACGCGGTACACAAAATATAGAACGTCAACGCCAGAGAACAACCAGTCTGGATTATCCGCCGAAACAGATACCATTGAGCGTAAAATAGCGGTGAAAATTATATGAATAGATCCCTGAAAATCAGTGATGACACCAGGTGTTCGTGAAAAGGGTAAACTTGTCCCGCCCTACCGGAAGCACCCGCCACCGTTTGCCTATAAAAGTATCGTCACGATATGGCTGAAATATTGCCGATGTGACGTTAAATATTAACTCACTCACTCATAAAAAAGTAAGTGTCTGTTAGTAAAGTAAAGAAACACTCAGATCCATGTTTGACGTCATCAGGTTTTCGTAAATTACGAAACATCTGCTGATACAAAGTATTATCAAAAAGCACGGGAAAGGTAAGAGAACCCTTTGCTTTGCGTATGTTGTACACATATAATACTGTCACGGGGTTGAAAGCTTTTTCCAACCTTGGACATTTGTGAATAATTGCGATCACAATTCTCACCTTTTGTCGACGTTAACATCATCATCACCAACAGTACGACATCATCTACTGTAACCATCTTGACAGACAACGCTGTCCCAGTCTGTTGGTAGTGTTGTCCTCACTACAGATGCAAGTCACCGACAGTTTTAAGATCTGTTACAGAGTAGCTGACGTGTTAGGTCTCCAATACATGCTGTAGGAACGAGAACATGCATTGAAAGCCGTTAAAGCGTGACGTCTGTCGAATGACCTTCATAAAAGGAAAGATCATTCTTGAAGAGACTGAACGTATCTATTGATAGGTTAAAAGACATGGCCAGTTGACTTGTGCGTCTGTGGTGTGTATACAATTGCCGAATGGATTCCTGTCGACCGAATTAATAGGCATTTGTAAACGAGTAATAAGTAGTGTTGGTGTGAAAGGTAGAATACTATTACACGAATTGTTGTGAATATGGACAGTCATTGGATATGAGTTTTACTGGCTATTTGATATCGAAAGCATTTAAACCATTTCAAAGGAAGACAAAATTCAATGAAGTAAAGGCATTTGTTAGAAATGAAATATTAATAAGAAACATTTGTCCAAAGAACACTTACAGTAGGTGGGTTTGAATTTACGATATTTACAGTAGTCAAGCTATCAGGGCGTGGCAGCTTAATCTGGCTGGGAAGTTTTATGTGACGTCATACGCGTTTTCTACTTTGGTGGCACCCATAAACACTAATATAGTGTTGACAGACAGACAGACAGACAGACAGTCTTTCTGTCTGTCTGTTGACAGTTCACGGATTCTAATATGATGTTGGAACTCACGACAAGATTGGTATGGTATCTAAGGGACAGAATTCTGCACAAACCTCTTACAGGCATTTAGAGTGAGTGAGTGATTTGGATTTAACGTAGCTTATTTGCAATATTCCAGCTAACTCACGGCGGGGGACACCGGAAATGGACTTCATACATCGTCATGCCGAAGACCCGGGTTCGATTCCCGACATGGGTACAATGTGTGAACCCAATTTGTGGTGTCCCCCGCCGTGATATTGCTGGAATATTGCTAAAAGCGGCGCAAAACCTCACTCACCCACTCAGTATCTCAGGGTTGGTCACACTTTATATACAAAGTCAGACACCTCACACGACAAGGTATCTGGCATACACAGAATATGAAAGGTACTGGATGAAAAACAGTTTGTTTGCACAGTTTGACTCAGAGACTGTTGTTTGACTTTGTTTACAATGCGTGTGACATACCAGCACTTGGCAAATAGTATTTCCCCATTGTACACTTTGCTTTTCACATTTATCCATTGACTGTAATCGCTGTACGACCTACAGCTGCTATGGTTGTACGTCACACAATGCTTATTCTTAACTTCATACAAAGTACACATATACAACACACGCCCTGTCGTCTAAGGCGCCGCGATTCGCTGTGCAGAGTTGCGTCCCTTGGGCACGCCAGAAACCTATGATTGTGGGTTCGAATCCTAGTTCGCCCCAATTATGTTTCTAGGTTTGTCAGCAACATACCCGTGCTCGTGGGTTTCACCGAAGTGGTAAACGTCTTAGACCTGCATCACTTCGGGCTTTCCTCCCACATTAAGCTGACACGCCGTGATATAACTGGAATAATGTTAAAAGCAGCGTTAAACCCAACTGACTCATTCACTCACTCACACACGCCCATGCACAAGAACAGATCCAAGCGACTACCGTTATTTCTTACATGGTGGTGCCAAGGTATAGTCTATTTCACTGTTTGTTTTATTATTGCAGCCCTTTACAATATAACCTCTTTACTCTAGAACCCGTAGAGATGAAGGTTAGTACTGGTCTACGGCAACTCGTGCTTGCCGTAAGAGGCGACTAACGGGATCGGGTGTTTAGGTTCGTTGACTTGTTGATGCATGTGTTTCAATTGCGTAGATCGATGCTCATGATGTCAATCCCTGGTTGGTCCAGACTCGAGTATTTATTTTTTGGAATAGTGTTGAGTGTGGCGTTAAACAACAAACAAAACACACAAAAAACACTGGTATTTAAGAAAAAATATATCTAAAACAAATATAATAAATCCATAAATCAATATAAAAAACAACATTAAATGGACAAATAAGAAAAATCACGACTAATTCAGGCAGTCAAGAGGGGGAAACATGTTGATGATAGCAGGACCATCGATGCAGGCAACTCTGACATTTTTAACTGATTCATGAAACTGATTCAGAAATAAAGGCCAAATGCTCCTATCGTACGTGCCACAAATCTCTGAATCAGTTGGACATGTGACGTAATCGATCACCACCCACTCACACAGCTATGCATTGCTGTGATTTACCGGAATCTCAAGAACCAATTCGATTTCTGACGTAATCGATCACCGCCTAAATATGCATTGCTGTGATTTGCCCGTAGTTTTGCAGGTCCACCCGCACGCTTCACGTTCACAGCTGTCTTCAGCGGCACAACGGCCGTCACCATCAGCGGGTAGCCGTCTCACTGGATTATCTGGTCCAGACTCGATTATTTTCAGACCGCCGTCATATAGCTGGGATATTGCTGAGTGTGGGCTTAATCAAACAACAAATCAACAAACTTTACTGATGGCCAAAGAAAAGACTAATCAAAAGGCCTTGTCATTCCAATCTTCCCGAGACAAGGGAGTGAACTTGACTTTAAAAGTTCAGTTTCTGACGGCGTTGTAATACGTACGCCAGTCAGAGCTTAATCCTTCAGGGCTCATGTTGGATAATTCAGATGTGAGAGCTAACTAGTAGACTCAGATGTGTTGTTTTACGTAAATAGCAAATGCTATTTAGCGGGCTGCCCAAGTCAAACGAGTTGGGAGTTACCCAAACTTGATCTATTCTCATGATGACCTCCATTTGGTAAACTGTGTGTGAGACTGCTGTCATTGTTATAAATACATGCAAAACGCGAACCATTTTGAAAATTTGCTGAAAGTTGGGCGATTTATGACAGATAGATTTAATTTAACGCAGTAATAACAGCTGTCCCTGTTGAGGGTGACATCATTTCCCTCTTCCGAGAATTGCAACTGTGCATCATGGCGGTCTGTTGGCACATCTTCAATGTTAAGAATACGGTAGCCTATGGCAGCTGTTCCCTAAAACTCCGTCAAGCATTCCGAGAGACTGCTGTCAAGGTACAGCAAACCCATAACCCCTAAGGAAAAATAGACCATGCCACTTATTCCAATTCACAGGCGTCATCGGAGTCGACCAGTCAAGCTGAGTTTAAATAAGCCCAAATAAGCCGTGAAGGACCCAGTTCATATTGGTAAGCTCAGACAAGTCTGATATGATGTGATGACGAGGTATGTGTCCTTTACTAAATAGTTTTTTTATAAGTTCATTTAATTGCAATTTTACCCGTTTACAAATGTTTTGTGAAAATATAGCTGCTTGTAAATGTGTAAGATTGTGTTCATATGTGTATGTGTGTGGGTGTGCGTGTGCGTGTGCGTGTGCGTGCGCTTGTCCGGACTTGTGCCGGTTTTGTAGTGCTAGCCGAATGAGATATCATGCCACCCCACCCAGACACAGTGTAGGGACGCTGAGTCTCCCATTCCTTGTTTTATCCGAGCGCCAGGTATTGGTATGACGCGGTCGGGTATCGACAACCAACCTCCTGCTCTGAGGGCAGACAAATTACAACAGAAGTGCACGCTGTCCTTGTAGGAGTAGGCAACACTTTCATTGACACATGAGTAACACACACCACCAAGAAAACGTAGGCTAGCATGTACACGCATTTATTGCAAAAAAAGACCCAGTTAACAATTAGCATTGAGGAATAGCGCATGTCTCCCATCCTGAGTAATCGGCAAGATAACACCACAGATAGCCAAAAGGAAGAATGCTCCCCCCTGAAGGGTCGCGGCAGTAGTTGCCGGCACCACTGTAGCCGGTGCCTGAGATGCCGTTGGTGATGTCGAAGTAGCTGTTGTAGTAGGCGTGGTTGTTTGGCGACGTGGACTGCCACGACTGACATGTTTTTCCAGATGAGGTTTTAGACACTGTCCCACTGTAGACGGCCGTTGTTCCTTGTTTGGTGAAACAGGCGGCTGAAAAGTGAGTGAGTGAGTGAGTTGGTGAGTGGGTGGGTGGGTGGGTTGAGCGGTTTGGTAAAACAAGCGGCTGACAGAACATAGGGGATATGAAGGGTGTACTTACTAGACTGAGTAAAGTTCGAACATTTTAGAATAAAAACAGGATAAAAAAGACAGAAAAAGGACGTTTCAACATTAATCAAAACCAACATATGAAGACGAACGTTTTCCTAATGAAATATGTAATTAATGCCACATCTAACAAATTACGACGTCCGAATGTTTTCTATGGCGTAGGAATTCCAATATTGAAAAAGAACACACATTTCCCATTTAGTCTGGACAAATGCCGGTTTCAGCTCACTGAGATACCATGCCACAGTTTAAGAGACCCCACTCGTTTATTTCCATACCTTGTGTTACTGGGGGTGTTGTGGTAGTGGTAGTGATGGTTGTCCCTGTTGGTGTTGCAGTCGTTGTTGTCGTCGTGGTACACTCGTTTATACTGCATTGTTCCCAACCACTGCTGTCAGCAAGATAGCACCACACATAGCCCGACGGGAGGATGCTCCCCCCTGACGGGTCGCGGCAGTAGTTGCTGGCCCCCACGTGGCCGGAGCCCGAGACGCCGTTGGTGATGTCGAAGTAGCTTGAAAAAAAGGCGTGGTTGTTTGGAGACGTGGCCTGCCACGACTGACATGTTTTTCCAGATGAGGTTATGGACACTGTCCCACTGTAGACGGCCGTGGTTCCTTGTAGTGTGAAGCAGGGGACTGAAATGAGAGTGAGCGAGTTTTCTGGTTTCATGACGCTTTAATAATATTTCAGAAACACTAAAACGCCGTTGTGTGTCGAACTAAAGGTTGTCTCGAAGTTAAGGCATGCTTCCTGCGATTTCCTTCTTTTTAATAATTTCTTCAGCTATAATTCCGATTTCCTTTCATCACGTTTTTATATGAACCCGTAAAGCGGAAGTCAATGTTTGGCATTTAATTCATTTCACGTTGTCTGTTTATCGCTTACGTATTGTTTTATTCATTTTTCATTCTCTGGTTGTGTCGAACCTCGCACAACAAGGGCGGATCCAGCATTTTTAAACGGGAGGGGTCCAAAATATCGAAATCCTCTCTCAGACAATTTACTGCCCACATAACACAACATTCGGTTTTCTAAAGGGTGGGTTGGGTTTCGGACCCCCTGGTAAATACATACAGGGTGCATTGATTTCGCGAACACCTGGTGTCATAGATTTTTAGTGATCCATTTATATAATTTTCACCAATATTTTGCGTTTTACACCCAATGGAATCTGTTTCAGCGGATAATGGCGACTGATTATTCTCTGGTAGTGACGTTTCATATTAACTTGCTATTTGGTTCTAATCATTTAGAATTAATAATATTGTTCGATCATTGCACTCCGGCCGGGCATGAACATTCATATATTCCTTGTGATGTCACGCTTCTGTCGCCTAAGGCGCCGCGATTCGCTGTGCAGAGTTGCGTCCCTTGGGCGCGCCAGAAACCTATGATTGTGGGTTTGAATCCCGGTTCGCCCCGATTATGTTCCTAGGTTTGTCAGCACCATACCCGTGCTCGTGGGTTTCACCGAAGTGGTAAACGTCTGATACCTGCATCACTTCGGGCTTTCCCCCCACTTTAAGCTGACACGCCGTGATATAACTGGAATACTGTTAAAAGCGGCGTTAAACACAACTCACTCACTCACTATTAATCAAATGGACATGACACCAGGTGTTCGTGAAAAGGTGAGGGTATCCTGACCCACCAGCCAGTCCGTGTCTACTTGCAGTACTGGATGTTCGACTTCATTCGGGGATCACAGGACACGGGACATGCTAGAGGACAAAATGGTTACTGTCAAACACAGAGTCGAGCATGTCAAAGTGACATATCTATAACTCCCGATTACCAGCTGGTTACTGTCTGATAATGGGAGGAAAGCTGTGTGCAGAAGTGTCTGTTACCGGGTCTGTTACAGGGTGGCGGCCATTGGTTTAGGATGGCGTGTCCTGTGTCACGTGGTCATGTCAAAATCTCGCGAGATCTCGTAGACTGGAATATTGACTATACGGCGAGTAATATTTCAAGAATTGACAACCTTAAAACACAGCCAATAAATGACTCGATGATTTTAGTTATTACCTATTGTTGTTGTAGTCGTAGTCGTCGTCGTAGTAGTAGTTGTTGTTGTCGTAGGCGTGGTTGTGGTCGTCGATGCAGCAGTAGTTGTTGATGTAGTTGTGATTGTTGTCGTGAGAGTGGTAGTCGTGGGTGAAGTGGCTGTCGTAGGTGTAGTGGTGGTCGTGGGTTTAGTGGCTGTCGTAGGTGCAGTCGTAGCCGTGGGTGTAGGGGCTGTAGTAGGTGTCGTGGGTGTCGTGGCTGTCGTAGGTATAGTGGTTGTAGTTGTTGTAGTGGCTGTCGTAGGTGTGATGGTAATCGTGGGTGTAGTGGCTGTCGTAGGTGTAGTGGTAGTCGTGGGTGTAGTGGCTGTAGTAGGTATCGTGGGTGTCGTAGGTGTAGTGGTTGTCAATGGTGTAGTGGCTGTCGTAGGTGTGATGGTAATCGTGGGTGTAGTGGCTGTCGTAGGTGTAGTGGTAGTCGGTGTAGTGGTTGTCGTAGGTGTAGTGGTTGTTGTGGGTGTAGTGGTTGTCGTTGGTGTAGTGGTTGTTGTCAGTGCACAGTTCAGAATGTCACACATTTCCCAAATCGCGCTTCCATCGGCGACATAACACCACAAGAAACCAGCAGCAACAGCGCTACTTGCCGAGGGGTCGCGGCAGTAGTTGCTGGCTCCTCCGTACCCCATGCCAGCCGCACCGTTGGTGACGTCAAAGTTGCTGGCGACGTAGTTATGGGGGATAGGGTATGTGCTTTGCCATGTCTGACAGGGCTTCCCGCTGAGGGTGACGGCCGTTGTGCCGCTGTAGACAGCTGTGCTTCCCTGCAACGTGAAGCATTCGGGTGGATCTGCAAAAATACGGGCAAATGCAATATTAAGGCGGTGATATATAACGGCAGATATCGCAATGGTTCTAGGGATTCGTATGATCTGAGCATATCGCCTTAAATTTGGTTGAATAATTCAGTGTGTCAGTTTCCTGCATCGGTGGTCATGCCATCATCAACAAGTTTTTTCGCTTGACTTCTTGAAACATCCGTGATATTGTTAATTTTTTTTGGTTTAGATTTTTAAATAGTGATTAAGTTGTATATACTTGTTTTAATTATTGTCATTCCAGTGATTAACATCATGACCATCGTTCTTGGCAACTGGGATACTATTACATGCATCAACCAAGTCAGCCAGCCTGACCACCCAATCCCTTCAGTCGTCTCTTACGACAAGCTTGGCTTGCTGAAGACCAATTTTAACCCGGATCTTCACGGGACACTTGTCTTCCAGCATACCAGATGATAAACAGGAAATATACTCATGACTCCAGTAAGGACTGCACGCCTAAACTCACATTGCTGAGTGAGTGAGTGAGTTGAGTTAAACGCCGCTTTGAACGTTATTTTAAGTGTTGCAAATTTTAGATGTTTTCCACTTATATGACAGCACTGAGCACAGTTACAGTGATTCCAAAACAAGGATCGTTATCAAGACGTATCTGGAATTCCAACCGTCCTGGATCCTGTCATTCTAAAGGGACGCAATTTCGCAAAACGACGTCAACACACAACTCACTCATCACTTTGTACTCATCCTACCTGGAGCCCCCGGGATGGGGGGAGGTGTTACAGGGGGGCACAGGGGGACGCTGCATCTTTCCCAGACACCGCTGCCGTCGGCGATGTAGCACCATAAAAATCCGGCGGGCTGTGCCGCTCCACCTGACGGATCTCGACAGTAGTTGTTGGCGACGTTGATGCCGGGCCCGGCTACTCCATTAGTGACGTCGAAGCTGGTAGAGGTGTACGAATGTGGGATTGGGGACTGGTCTATCCACTTCTGACACCCTCGACCGTACTGGTCGACTGCAGTTGTCCCGCTGTAGACAGCGGTGCCGTCTTGAACAGTGTAGCAGTCAGTCGTACCTGTGGGTGGAAAACAGGATGGAAAATGAAGTCAAGGTTAAATATCTAAAAACGATGTTATCGTATCGTGCGAGTTTTAGCGTCACTTGGTATGTTTTACGCCCTAACTGGCAGTTGAGTTGGAAAAGGTCTTTAGCAACCCAAGCTTGTCATTAGAGGCGACTATGCTAACGTGATTGGGTGGTCGGACTCGATGACATGGTTGATGCATTTCATAGTATCCCAATTGCGTAAATCCGTGTCAAAACTTGATTTACAGGCCGCCGTCATGTGGCTGGAATATTGCCGAGTGCGGCGTTAAACAAACAAACAGAACTATAAGGTTTAACACTGGTACCGTGAGCAGCAAGGGGATTCCACTGTGACGTATGTGGGACATGTGTTACTTGAGATCTTCTAGCCTTTGAGTACTGCTCAATGGCTTCCTCTAACTTACGCTCATCACATTACCATTATGATCCAGAGGTAATTTGTGAGAAAGTTGTAATTTATAACACAAAATATCAAACCAAAGACCATTCCAAAATTAACTTTTTCAACATGAGGTAGAAACGTTTGTAAATTTTAGTTTTCGTTTCCTTTCAATGTGCATGTCGTTAGCTACGTCGTTTAGATACATGTTCTTGGCGATGGTCGAGTAAGATACATGTTCTTAACATGTTCTTCGATCCCCGGCCGCGTCATACCAAAACATGGTGAAGATGGTACTTTTTGTTACTCTGCATTAAGGGGCTGAAACAAGGACTGGTCTGCTCGGAGTCAGTATCCAGCGTCTGAGTGGGGGTATCATGTCAAACTGCGGCATAGTATCGCAACGGGCTAGCACTATAAAATCGGCATAAGTCGGGACAAGTACAAGCGCGCGCACGCACAAACACACACACACACACAACACACATCACACCGCACCACACACGTCGCTATATAAGTGCAATGATCTTGAAAGCAACGTTAAACCCCATTTCACCTCACCCCAAATGCACTGTGTAACCTGAATACTATTTGTTAATACTAATAACTATGACAGACATAGGGTCTGTATTTGTCTTGTGAAACTTGGCATGGATGAACGCTCCTGGCTTAGCTTACTCACCTTCTGTTGCTCTCGACATCATCAACATCAGCAGCAGCAGTACGACATCCTTGCCAACCCACATCGTGAGTGATGCTACTTTCCCAAAACTGTCTGTACTATTCTCCCCAAATCTGATGCATAGTATTCTGTTCTTCGACCTGTAGGTTATTCAACATAGGGGGCGATCGTGTAGAACCAGGTTTACAAGACGCCATTAGATCTATTGACATTACCGTGGTCGCTGAATTATGCATACGGGGATCTCTGGGCGAATGCCTCATGACGTATGAAGAGCGGTTTTCAAAAGAAAAAAAAACTATTATTGCTTCTGATCTATGCCAGACTCGTCAACATACCATACAAGTTCTCGTATCGTTGAACACGCGTTCACATGAGGGATCGTAAATCATTGTCGACAAAAGCAATTGCATATGGGCGATATCAATTTGTCTGAAGTGATTGGTGAAATATTGAACTGTGTCGATATTGGTAAGTGTAAAGCTTTTGACGACTTGATCGATTGCTTATACGTCAGCAATATAGAATCTATCTCAATGTCAAATTGGTTCATACAGATCAGTACTTAGGAGCTGCCAAGAGTTAAGGATAATCTGTTGCCAGATAATAAGGATTATCTCCATCCAGGTAGTAAGTGTTATCTCTGAGTGTCAGATGTTCCGAGCCTTGACGAGCAATTTTATGTTTATTATTATTATTGCTACGTCTACATCTACCACGAGTTGTTTAATTTGGCCTTGAAAATGGCTCACACAAGGACGTCGGCTTGTGACGTCGCAATGGTATTACGTCACCTTAAAATAATTTCGACAAGACTGTACAACTGTAGACGCCGTAATGTTTTGCATATATGTTCCCGTGCTGTGTCAGGTGAATAATTGACTTGCCTTTGCATGTGTTTGTGACGGGTGCGACCGGTGGGGCAGGCTATGCTCACCTTTTCTCGAACACCTGGTATCATCACTATGTGATAGTGATTCATCACATCCTTTTTTCATGCAGTCGAAATCGTAAAACGGACACTGGTTTCAGCAGACATATCGTTTGGTTATGGTAATTGCATTGTTTTGTGACTTTTATTCTACAATCAGTTCAATAGACTTTCCTATCACACCCTCCCTCTCCTCTGTGGTCGTGTGTACCAATATTCTTTCTTTTAGTAGATTTGTAACGTCCGTAGGTTTCTGTATTCAATGGGATTTTTAATTCCAAATAACTGTCAACCATTATCGGAACATGTAAAATCAAACAGACCCGTGAAGATCCGGGTAAGAATAGGTCTTCAGCAACCCATGCTTGCCGTAAAAGGTGATTATGCTTGTCGAAAAAGGCGACTAACGGGATCGGGTGGTCAGGCTCGCTGACTTGGTTGATGCATGTCATCGTATTCCAACATCGTAGATCGATGCTCATGATGTCAATGACTGGATTGTCTGGTTCAGACTCGATTATTTACAGACCGCCGTCATATAGCTGGAATTCTGCTGAGTGCGGCGTTAACCAACACACAAAAATCAAACAAACCCCTCTTCTCTAATTTGTCCCGTGCTGCCCAAATCACCAAGGGGTTCTAATCAAACCTACACTGTGTAGAGGAAATGTCTTGTAGTTCACAGGGCACAACACAATAACAGATGAGATTAATTAAATAGGGGTGGGGTGTTCTTTTGATGATAGTTGTTGCAGTGTATGTTGTGCATGCTTTACCGTGTGCGTTTATATGCGTTGATAGATTGTGATGCGTTGTTGTGTATGTTGTCCATGATCCCATCATGCGTTTATCTGAAGATGGCCTCAACAACCAGGACTTTCTGTCTTATAGTAGGAGTCTCTCATATGTACACGATGTGCGTGAGTGAGTGTGGTTTTACGCCGCTTTTAGAAATATTCTAGTAATATCACGGCGGGGGAACACCAGAAATGTAATGTACCCATGTGGGAATCGAACCCGGGTCTCCGGCGTGACGAGCAAACACTTTAACCACTAGGCCACCCCGACTCCTACATGATGCTGAGGGAACCCCTTGTGGGTCACAACGTACATATCGATATACAGTTATGATTGATTAGATACGCTGGCTTATAGGTACATTAGGTCCACTTTCAATGTAACTGTTCAATTTGCACTATTTGAAGGACTCTGCAATGAATGCACCTTAAACGCCTTTGTGCACCCATGGACGTGAATGCTTCAATTAATCCAAGTCATGAATAACTATGAAAAGGATTGATCGGGATATTGGACGTGTGAGGTAAACAAACGTGTTTACTGACAGTATTCGGTTGGTGTATATGACGACCTCTTGTCCTTGTATTCGTGTTTAAAAGGATACGTACTAAGCGCCTACCAGAGAACAAGAATTGTCTGCGTGTATGTAACGAACAATGTGCTGCGGTTTGTGCGGTGAGTTTCTGATCCATTCGTGAAAACTCGTGTTTTTCCGGGACAAGGCGAATAGCGACTCGTGGCCATTTGTGCGACTGGGTTCCGTCTAATTATAAACCTATTCATTGGGATCGCTATTAAGTAAGAGACTTCTTTCTATAGGCATCAAAACCTATTGTGAGGTTTTACTTTCCAGTCGAGTTAAATCTCATAAACAGGGACGTTGTAATGTCCCTGGGATTTTATATAATATCCAAGTCATATTTGCTATAATATCCCAGGGATTTTATATAATGTCCTGGGTATTTTACTAATATAACTTCCGTTCAGATTGTAACATGTTATGAAATGTAAAATCAAATGACAAATGTTTTCTTTATATTCTCGAGGATCGAACTCGCAATCGTCATATCTGTAGCCCAGTGAGTGAGTACCACGAGGCTACAGAGGTGTTGATAAGCTAATAAGCTACATAAGATGTAAGCTACATAAGTTCCTTTTCAAGATCCGTACGCCAGCAACAGATATTTTACGCGCGTTTCCAAAGGTTCATGGAAAGTATGTTCGAAACATAAAAATGTTGATAAATGTTGTTTTAAGTTTCTTTTTTCGGTTTATAAGTATGGAAAAACACTTACCCTCGGTTTTGGTAGACAGAGCATGCCCTGGGGGTCGGGAAAAACCGCGGGAGCTTCGCCTCCTTGGTTTTTCCCTCTCCCCAGGGCATGCTCTGTCTACCAAAACCTCGTAAGCGTGTTTTCTCCAATACGTACAAACGGGTATAGTTAAAAGAATTGTCATCTCGTAGCGTCATAATTCACGTTTGTTTTCCCAATATTCCAGATGCTATTAAAACCACATCGGGAATTATTGTATTATACGGTATGATTGAACGCATTTACCTGTATCTAGGGTAAATTTTTAGATGCAAGACGTGTAAAATCAAACATTATTCCTTGTGGATTCTTTGACCGAAGTACTTGAAGCCATACGCGCATTCTGATTGGTTTGTCGTATTTTTGCACATAACATTCATCGATAGTGGGGACGAGTCTTCTTGCAGGTTACGGAAAGGGGCGAGTGGTGACGAATGTTTTTGAGTGTGATAGATTGTGATCAGTTGAATCCGTTGTGGTTCGTTCTGATGCGTTTTGAAGCCTTCTGGAGCTTTTGGTGCGTTGTGATTCTGGTACTGCGGTTTGATGCGTTCGGATAAGTTATGGTGTGGAGTGATGCGTTGTGATGCGTTGTGATGCTTTTTTATGCGTTCTGACGATTTGAAGTACGCATTGAGAGATGACTTGTGACACGTACTCCTGCAGGAAGCCAAGCGATTAGATTCGGCGTGACGTACATTCTGAGTTTGAGTGTATACACTGTATTAAGTTTGGTTACATCGTGACATGTCACTTTCATCTCGGAAGAAATACCAAAAAGTACTTGACCTATACCACAACTAACGTAACTAATGTGGAAAAGGCGATGCTGAAGCAAAGATGATGATCAGGATAAATCGATGATTCGAACTTAGGACCTGCAGTTGTGGCAGCTATATCAAATATGTCTGCTGAACGGGTTTCATCCGTGCACCCGCTTACCACTCATTTCACGTTGCCCCATGTGTTACGGAGGCAGCGGTAACCGAGACGTTTAAGGCGCCGACATTCGTTGAGTTGCCGCCCTTTGTCATGCAGAATCCGATGATCAGGTTCTAATCCAAGGTTCGTCCTTTATCTTGCTTCTTGGTTTGTTAGTACCATATCCGCGCTCGGTGGTTTCACCATAGTGATAATCAATATTCATTGTCTTTCCTAATTTCGGGCTCCCCTCCGACATTTAAGCTGACAAACCTCGATATTATTGAAATAATAAAGTCACCCATGTGCTCCCATAAATCAATAATCAATATGCATTTGATCGATATATTTCTTAAACCTCGAAGTGGTACATGTATTTCCTGTTTGCGTGCAACAAGGATGTAGCCGCTGGTCACCAAATATTTCAAGACACGCAAGAAACACGGAGGTTCAAGTTTTGGCGTAAATGATCGCGTTGTCTACAGAATGGTCATTGTGTTCCGCGCTCGAGCTGTTTGAGAAGGTTGTTTGTCTGAGGTTGGTAGAGGTATTACGAGCGCCTCTTGCAATTGCCGACTTCGGTTCTTTCATTGTCCGGAAAGAGATATTTCGCACGCCACTGTTCTCAAAGCCCAATACCCAATATCACTTGGCACCATCTACACTACCACACACCAATCTTTCAAACGACATACACCAAAGCCAAGCAGTCATTCGGTCCACCCTTAATGGACCCCGACCCGTGAAGATACGGGTTAGAATTGGTCTTCAGTGACCCATTCTTGTCTTCAGCAACCCATGCTTGTCGTAAGAGGCGACAAACGGGATCGGGTGGTCAGGCTCGCTGACTTGGTTGATGCAAGTCATCGTACGCCGACGGCTTGGATCGTTGTTCACGCCATCATGACTGGATTGTCTGGTCCAGACTTGATTATTTACAGGTCGCCTTCATAAAGCTGAAATATTGCTGCGTTGAACAACGAATTAACACTATTAAAGTCTTAATCATACCGTGAACACGTCCTTCAGTGTGTGTGGGGCCTTGACAGTGAACCAGAAGGGGTATCATTGTTTGTTTGTTGTTTTACGCCGCACTCAGCAATATTCCAGCTATATGACGGTGACCTGTAGATAATCGCGTCAAGACCAGACACACCAGTGATTCTCATAATTAGCAACGTCCCACGTCGTTGGGGACGATGACATTCAGCCAAGTCAGCGAGGTATGGCATCCAAGTCCAGGCATTAGCTGCTGGGAACCGGTTCTATCCCAGAATCCCAATGCCAAGGGCGTATGCATCATTACATAAACTAGAGCGAAAACAACTTAACCTTATATCTCCTGTTGTGTGATGGCTTAATATAAATGTTACTTGATTAAATAAGACGTTTTGACGTTTAAACATTCACAATACAAACCACGCGATCCCTTCTTCCATGCCCAGAAGCTGATGTAATGAAATAAAAAAAATTCGTTTTTAATAAAAAATATAGCAAAACTTTATTTTTGAGGTAAACGGAAATACAAATCACAAACCACCAAAGGCATTCAGCCTTTAGTGCCAACAAACATAACCACCAACAAAGGTAGAACATACCCAAACAATCCTAAATACCTTCACTGGTCTCTGTACAAAGTCATCTCATCAATGTGGACAACGATTTGAGGACTGAAAAAATGAGTTTGATGTATATCATCTTACTGCTTCCCTGTCGGGTGTGCAAAATGAAAATAATGAAAGCACGAATGTTATTCATACTGTAAATGCTAGTCAAAATTAAATTTTGCAGTCTCTCCACCAAATCAAACACCACTGCCACATAAACCGACTACTTCCAGATCCCTTACAAGCCAAAACACGATTACATCACATTATCAGAAATAAACAGATTATTTTCGATAAAAAGATCCACTGAACCCCCCAAAGAAACCAGATTCACTGAAACGTCAACTGTCACTGATCGTATGTAAGCCTATCCTTCAGGACGCTTTCATGCGAAAAGTGTTTATATTAATTCAAGTTGAATAATTTGAAAGCTAGCATTTTCGGAAGAAGGGGAGAAAAGATTTATTTGGGAAATGATCAAATACACTTGAATTACGGATTATATTTCCCCCTTGAAATATACGTTTTATCCGTATCTCTGATAACCTGGCCCTGAGCGGGAATTCGAAGTCACTTTTGATCACTGCAAAATGATCATGTCCACCGAAATTTGATGCTTATCCTGAAGGTGTGACATTAACTTTCAATCTTTGCCAGTCAGATGCGAAACTTCTTCTGGTTGGTGGTCATGCACATTTAAAGCCAAACCATTCGGACTGACGACATTTGGTTTGTTTTGAAACCGATTATTCTTGAGGTTGTGATATAATTAATAACGCAGCCTCTGATATGACCTTGACCTCCTATGTAGGTCACACATAACCCGAAGCTCACACCAGAGATCAGAAAATTACATTTCGTCAAATTCGTATCATTAATACTCAATTACTTTCGTACAAAGCCTGGGGGCACGGGTGGCCCAGTCGTCTAAGGCGCCGCGATTCGCTGTGCAGAGTTGCGTCCCTTGGGCACGCCAGAAACCTATGATTGTGGGGTCGAATACCGGTTCGCCCCGATTATGTTTCTAGGTTTGTCAGCACCATACCCGTGCTCGTGGGTTTCACCGAAGTGGTAAACGTCTGAGACCTGCATCACTTCTGGCTTTCCTCACACATTAAGCTGACACGCCGCGATATAACTGGAATAATGTTAAAAGCGGCGTTAAACCCAACTCACTCACTCACTCACTCGTACAAAGCCTTCTTCAGATCTTGACCTTCAATGTCCAAATCATACATGAGAACAACTCCCTGGGTTATGTGAATACAGAAGGTCATGCATGATGTCTCTGAAGTATGATGTGACCTCGTGTTTCAGAAAACGAAATGAGCCGCATGCGACAGACACAATGAAGCAAACACATTATACAGCCTGCTTACATATACTTCTTATTACCACTAAATGGTTATTGTTGTGACGTAAAGCGTCACCAGTACCACCTGAAATTGAGTTATATGGGAATGGTCAGTAATGTTGTGTTTATGGGTGATATTTTGAACCTGATTTCTAGTCGGTTCATATACATTGATAAGAATGGTTCATCACTTTGTGACGAAGTCAGAGCTGAGTTGAAATATCAGCCGTTTCCACGTCAAGGCCGCCATTTTGTCCATCACTAGTTTTGCCTGACGCAACCTTGACCTCCTGTCCTTCTTCCACAATTATCTCCACCTGGTTCACAGCCCAAGGCTGCAGCTCGCCTTGAGCCAGGGTGCCGAACACCACCATCCCCAGGACGCAGAATCCCCCACACACGTAGAACATGTTCCTCCATTCTTCCTGAGTTTTCTGTGGCAAGAGGCGAAAGGAATGCGTGAGATATACCTTATATAGTGAGTGAGTGAGTGAGTGAGTGAGTGAGTGAGTGAGTGAGTGAGTGAGTGAGTGAGTGAGTGAGGAGGAGAGAGAGGAGAGAGAGAGAGAGAGAGAGAGTCAGTCGCCCCCGTAGTGACAAGCGAACACTTTAACCACGAGGCTACCCCAACCCCCGACCTTATATAGTGAGCAATGTAACAGTGTAATGTAGGAGGCTCCGGGGGCCTTGTCGTCTTAATTAGGCTTTGTGAAGAGTTACGTCCCACAGGCACGCCAGAATACTATGATTGTCAGTTCGAAACCCGGTTCGCCCCAATTGTGTTTCTAGGTTTGTCAGCACCATACCCGTGCTCGTGGGTTTCACCAAAGTGGTAAACGTCTTAGACCTGCATCACTTCGGGCTTTCCTACCACATGATGTTGATACGCCGTGATATAACTGGAATAATGCTAAAAGCGGCGTTAAACCCAACTCACTCACTCACTATAGTGTCATATGGGGAACATGTATCTCGGCTGAATCATGGTATATAATTTACAACATAGTATAACGAAAACACTCTTCTGTAAAAGTAACACGCCATTTATGTGTTATGACGTAGTATCACAGCTATATAACGGAATTCAGAGATACCATCTATATCAAGGGTAGTCAGCAATAGCTCCACTATATCAAGGACAGTCAGCAATAGCTCCACTATATCAAGGGTAATCGGCAATAGCTCCACTGTATCAAGGGTAATCGGCAATAGCTCCACTGTATCAACGGTAATCGGCAATAGCTCCACTATATCAAGGCCAGTCAGCAATAGCTCCACTATATCAATGGTAATCGGCAATAGCTCCACTATATCAAGGGTAATCGGCAATAGCTCCACTGTATCAAGGCTAGTCGGCAATAGCTCCACTATATCAAGGGTAATCGGCAATAGCTCCACTATATCAATGGTAATCGGCAATAGCTCCACTATATCAAGGGTAATCAGCAATAGCTCCACTGTATCAAGGCCAGTCGGCAATAGCTCCACTTTATCAAGGGTAATCGGCAATAGCTCCACTATATCAAGGGTAATCGGCAATAGATCCACTGTATCAAGGCCAGACAGCAATAGCTCCACTATATCAAGGGTAATCGGCAATAGCTCCACTATATCAAGGCCAGTCAGCAATAGCTCCACTATATCAAGGGTAATCGGCAATAGCTCCACTGTATCAAGGGTAATCGGCAATAGCTCCACTGTATCAAGGCCAGTCAGCAATAGCTCCACTGTATCAAGGGTAATCGGCAATAGCTCCACTATATCAATGGTAATCGGCAATAGCTCCACTGTATCAAGGGTAATCGGCAATAGCTCCACTATATCAAGGGTAATCGGCAATAGCTCCACTGTATCAAGGGTAATCGGCAATAGCTCCACTGTATCAAGGGTAATCGGCAATAGCTCCACTGTATCAAGGCCAGTCAGCAATAGCTCCACTGTATCAAGGGTAATCGGCAATACCTCCACTATATCAATGGTAATCGGCAATAGCTCCACTGTATCAAGGGTAATCGGCAATAGCTCCACTATATCAAGGGTAATCGGCAATAGCTCCACTGTATCAAGGGTAATCGGCAATAGCTCCACTATATCAAGGCCAGTCAGCAATAGCTCCACTATATCAAGGGTAATCGGCAATAGCTCCACTGTATCAAGGGTAATCGGCAATAGCTCCACTGTATCAAGGCCAGTCAGCAATAGCTCCACTGTATCAAGGGTAATCGGCAATAGCTCCACTATATCAATGGTAATCGGCAATAGCTCCACTGTATCAAGGGTAATCGGCAATAGCTCCACTATATCAAGGGTAATCGGCAATAGCTCCACTGTATCAAGGGTAATCGGCAATAGCTCCACTGTATCAAGGCCAGTCAGCAATAGCTCCACTGTATCAAGGGTAATCGGCAATAGCTCCACTGTATCAAGGGTAATCGGCAATAGCTCCACTGTATCAAGGCCAGTCAGCAATAGCTCCACTGTATCAAAGGTAATCGGCAATACCTCCACTATATCATGGTAATCGGCAATAGCTCCACTGTATCAAGGGTAATCGGCAATAGCTCCACTATATCAAGGGTAATCGGCAATAGCTCCACTGTATCAAGGGTAATCGGCAATAGCTCCACTGTATCAAGGGTAATCGGCAATAGCTCCACTATATCAAGGCCAGTCAGCAATAGCTCCACTATATCAAGGGTAATCGGCAATAGCTCCACTATATCAAGGGTAATCGGCAATAGCTCCACTGTATCAAGGCTAGTCGGCAATAGCTCCACTATATCAAGGGTAATCGGCAATAGCTCCACTATATCAAGGGTAATCGGCAATAGCTCCACTATATCAAGGGTAATCAGCAATAGCTCCACTGTATCAAGGCCAGTCGGCAATAGCTCCACTATATCAAGGGTTATCGGCAATAGCTCCACTATATCAAGGGTAATCGGCAATAGATCCACTGTATCAAGGCCAGACAGCAATAGCTCCACTATATCAAGGGTAATCGGCAATAGCTCCACTATATCAAGGCCAGTCAGCAATAGCTCCACTATATCAAGGGTAATCGGCAATAGCTCCACTGTATTAAGGCCAGTCAGCAATAGCTCCACTATATCAAGGGTAATCGGCAATAGCTCCACTATATCAAGGCTAGTCCACAATAGCTCGACTGTATCAAGGGTAGTGAAACACTTGATTACACTTACATTAGGCGTGATAGCACCAGCAAGGAGAGGTGATATTGTCCCTGGTATTGTTGCAACAGAGTTAGAAATACCAAACAGTACACCGGCATGTCTGGAACAAATAAAAGATATTGATCAAGTTGATCATATTTGCTGAAGACATTTGTACGGAGCATTGCTGAGTGCGGCGTTAAACAATGTGTATCACAGATGGTGACTGTTGGATTAATCATGCGCCACAAGTTCAACATATTTGAAAAATCTTTGAATAATAAAATAATTGAACGGATCAACGATTGATGGTCTTTCTCCGTTTAATATGGCCGTTTCGACACAATCATCTATGCTAAATTATGTCGACCACATTTATACGCTACAACCTGTCATTGTATGCAGTACAAAATCATTTAGTACAATATGATTCATTCCACGTTGACAACCTGCCTACCTCGGAGCGAAGTCGACAGCGTTGACGATGTACCCAGCCGATGACATCCCCGAAAACCACAGGCCTATTGTTATCAGGGCAATAGCTGTATAGCGATGTGCCACGTCAACAAACCCCGCTCCTATTAGACACGCCCCTGTTCCCATAAACGCTGACAATGCAAAAAAGGGACAATGGTATTCTCACACTGTCTTGTCGAAAACAATTGTGATAATATTTGTAAATAATCACCAAACAGAATCAATAAAATTATTTTGAGTTTCTCATTAAAAACAGATAATGTTATATTGAGCAGTATTGTTATATATCAGTTCAATGTATACCGGTGAGTGAGTTGTATTTTACGTCGCTTTTAGCATTATTCCATCACCATCATGACGGGGAACCAGAAATGGGCTTCACACGTTGTACCCATGTGGGGAATTGAACCCGGGTCTTCGGCGCGACGAGCGAACGCTTTAACCACAAGGCTACCCCACCGCCCCTAAATGTATTTTGAGTTTATATGCATGAATTATAAAACGAAGAAACGCTACCACTAGTTGCAGAACTGAAAGATCCATTAATACAACACTTATATGTTGTTTTCATGAAAGAAATCTCCAATTTTGTTTATTCTGAAAAACATTCAAGAATACAGACAGTGGATTCCCGATCATCCAGTGAATTGTATCTCCATTTTGTTTTTTTATTTTAAAAAAATGCCATATTTGTTACCATAGCTTCGCTTTGGAAGTGACGTCACCGTCACCATCTGACGGTACAGGCCGCCGCCGCCGCCGCATGGCAGGAGTGCTGTTGTACTCTGACAGGCAACACACGCTTACTTACCGTATTCGGCGTAATAAGCGCCCCGCTCTAATAAGCGCCCACGGCGATATTTGCTAATATATTGGCCAGTGAACAATCCCAATTAGCACCCCTTCCGATTCATCAATGTAAACAAGACTTATTTATTCGCGTATAATACGCACTCGTGTGCTTTATGCACTCTTAATTATGGGCAATAACATTCTGGAAAAATATATCTGTCGTATATAAACATTTTAGGCTGTCAGCATAAACCACGAAATTAAATTTATCTTTCAATTCTGTTTTTTTCCACCAATATAATATTTGAATAGGAGCCCCCTATTTCTAATTTTGATAGCGCCCTGGGCGCTTATAACGTCGAATACGGTATTTATGCAAATTGTGTGAGTGGTGGGTAGGGCAGGACATGCTTACTCTTTTCACGAACAGCTGGTGTCATCACGGGTTTCAGTGATCCATTCATATACTTTTCAACGCTGTTTTGCCTTTTACGTCCAATTGAATCTGATTTGAGAATGGGACCGCCTCCGTGGTCTAGTGGTAGAGCGTCCGCCCGGAGAGCGGAAGGTCCGGGGTTCGGTCCCCGGCCGCGTCATACAAAAAGACGTTAAAAGATTGTACTTGTTGTTACCCTGTCTGGCGCTCGGCATTAAGGGGCTAAAACAAGGACTGGTCGGCTCGGAGTTAGTATACTAGCTGTGTCTGAGTGGGGTATTCATGTTAAACTGCGACATGGTATCTCAGTGAGCTAGCACTATAAATCGGCATCATTCCGGACTAGTACAAGCAGCTACACACACACATACACGTGCATGCACGTCGCTATATAAGTGCAATAATCTTGGTCGCGACGTTAAACCCAATTTCACCTCACCTCGCCTGATTTGAGAATGGTTACTCTTTAGCGTTGACGTTTTAAATCTACCAGTATCTCCGCACAGACTTTTATCTTGTGTAATCTGTCCAGATGGCTTATTTTCTTTCTTTCTTTGCCCTTTAACACCGCACTCAGCAAAAATCCAGCTGTATGACGGCAGTCTGTCAGTTATCGAATCTGGACCAGACAATCCACTGATTGACACCAGGAGCATCGATCCACGCAATTGGGATACGATGACATGCATCAACTAAGTCAGCGAGCATGGGTTGATGAAGACCAATTCTAATCCAGATCTTCAGTGGTGCGGCTTACTTTAGCGTTGTGTGTTTCTTATCAGAAAAGCGAATGGGTCCAGAGTATACATCATAACAGAATGAATATATCATACACTTGGTTATCGAAGATGAGCTGTGTAAACCACTTCTCTTTCTAAATCCTTCTATAAGAAAACAGCTTTAAGTTTTGAATTCATTTTCTCGGTTGCCAAATTGAGAATCGTCTTTTGCAATTTCAGCAGGAATTTGTTGTCATGTTTTAAGAGAATTCCTCGACGTTCCTTATATCACCAGACATATACCGCAACAAAACGGCAAGCACGCCTGTGTATGAGTGTTGTACTCTGCAGAATGTAGGGCATCTTCCCGAGGCAAGAGAGTTAACTGACTATAAAAGTCCAGTTTCCACCCTTGCCGAACTAGGCTGGTATTATGGAGTTACATTTTGGCTGGACTAACGAGTCTATGCATAGTCCAATCAAAATCGAAATCAAAATCCAGTTCGTAAACTGTCCTGCAGATTTCGATCGATTGCAGGATTTGCGAAGTATGTGCACCGCCAACTCGTTGTCCGAAGATATTTTCCAAATCTTTTCAAGTTTTTAATCAAGGTGCTCACGTGATTTAATGCATTTCGCGATGTAAGACCCGTTTTATCACAATATAGATCTTGATTATCGATCAGATCGACCTGACTGGGCGCCACCATTTTGTGTGAAGCAAACGCAAGTGATACGAGAGGTGGAATCTGATTGGTCCATAGAAGAGGCTTAGAAGGGACATAACTGGTAATAGCCACTGGTGGCGCTACGATCGAGCCCAGTAGTTCCAGCCTTGTTGGGCAAGGGTGGATGGAAACTGGACTTTGAAAGTCAGGTAACTCCCTTGCCTCGGGAAGATGAATGGAGGGATTAATCCGCACTTTGCAATATATTGACCGTTAACATGAAAGGGTACGAGATCGTAGTGTTGTTTGTTTGTTGCTTTACGCCGCACTCAAAATATATAAATATAAATAAAATATAAAAACTCGATTCTGGAGCAGACAAACCAGTGATTAATACAATGAGCAACGATCAAACGCCGTCGGGGTACGATGGCAACCAGGTAACCGAGCCTGGCTACCCGACCAATTACGCCGTCTCTCGAGACAAGTACAGGTTACTGGGACCTATATATCCTGACCCGGAATTCCTAGGGATATGAGTGTGTGAGAGTGTGTGGACATTTTATTTTGACTGATTCTCACAGATTATCTGGAATATCCTCCTCGTGGCCGTAGTGGTGAGGTATTTTCTTGACCGCAAGTAGTCAGCCAGCTGACCAGTGACCATTCCGGACACAGTCTGGCTGGCAAAGGCGACTGAGGAAAGAAGTCCGTTCTGGAAGGAGAGCATAATACAATCATCCCTGGTTATAATGATGGCATTGTACATCACTAGGGTGGCATTATAATCAGGGAGGACTGTATATCCATTTCCAAAATAATGTTGTGAGGAAATGAATGACACAACCGGGATTGAGGATATTATAACAGGAAAGGATATTAGCATTAACATCAGACTCATTTGTTTTTTATTTTAAGAAGGTGTGAGTATTAGCTGTGAAATCAATTAAATTAGTTTATAGATTTAGAAGAGGGAATTGTTTCCAAAAGATTATCTACATTGACAATTGTATGTAAAAAACGATATAAATAATGTCATTGTAACAAAGGAACAAGAAAGTTTGTTCTGAAATACATTTGGATTGGCATTATAACCAGGATGGCATTATAACCAGGATGGCATTATAACCAGGATGGCATTATAACCAGGGTGGCATTATAACCAGGATAGCATTATAACCAGGGTAACATTATAACCAGGGTGACATTATAACCAGGATGGCATTATAACCAGGGTGCGTTATAACCAGGGTGGCACTATAACCAGGATGACATTATAACCAGGGTGGCATTATGACCAGGGTGGCATTATAACCAGGAGGGCATAATAACAAGGATGACATTATAACCAGGGTGACATTATAACCAGGGTGGCACTATAACCAGGATGACATTATAACCAGGGTGGCATTATGACCAGGGTGGCATTATAACCAGGAGGGCATTATACCCAGGATGGCATTATAACCAGGATTGCATTATAACCAGGGTGACATTATAACCAGGATTGCATTATAACCAGGATGGCATTATAACCAGGATGGCACTATAACCAGGATGACATTATAACCAGGGTGGCATTATGACCAGGGTGGCATTATAACCAGGAGGGCATTATACCCAGGATGGCATTGTAACCAGGATTGCATTATAACCAGGTTGACATTATAACCAGGATTGCATTATAACCAGGATGGCATTATAACCAGGATGGCATTATAACCAGGATGGCATTATAACCAGGATGGCATTATAACCAAGATGGCATTATAACCAGGGTGGCATTATAACCAGGATGGCATTATAACCAGGGTAACATTATAACCAGGGTGACATTATAACCAGGGTGACATTATAACCAGGATTGCATTATAACCAGGATGGCATTATAACCAGGATGGCACTATAACCAGGATGACATTATAACCAGGGTGGCATTATAACCAGGATGGCATTATAACCAGGATGACATTATAACCAGGGTGGCACTATAACCAGGATGGCATTATAACCAGGTTGACATTATAACCAGGATTGCATTATAACCAGGATGGCATTATAACCAGGATGGCATTATAACCAGGATGGCATTATAACCAGGATGGCATTATAACCAAGATGGCATTATAACCAGGGTGGCATTATAACCAGGATGGCATTATAACCAGGGTAACATTATAACCAGGGTGACATTATAACCAGGATGGCATTATAACCAGGATGGCATTATAACCAGGGTGGCACTATAACCAGGATGACATTATAAACAGGGTGGCATTATAACTAGGATGGCATTATAACCAGGATGGCATTATAACCAGGATGACATTATAACCAGGGTGGCACTATAACCAGGATGGCATTATAACCAGGGTGACATTATAACCAGGATGGCATTATAACCAGGATGGCATTATAACCAGGGTGGCACTATAACCAGGATGACATTATAACCAGGGTGGCATTATAACCAGGATGACATTATACCCAGGATGGCATTATAACCAGGATGGCATTATAACCAGGATGGCATTATAACCAGGGATTTTTTCTCTGCAGAAATTCGTTCTGAGAAAAACATGGCATAATCAGGGACGACTGCATATGTAGCTATTTAGCGTGATATCTCCACGCAGACACGACTAAATAAGCATTGCAGGAGATGCACACGCGGTTTCTTCGACTCATAACTTCCCGTTGTACTTTTATACTGCAAATATAGTTGGAATATTCCTGAGTGCGGCGTTAAACAACAAACAAACCAACCAACCAACCCCGACCACGGATGTGGTGCAGACAAATAGTGAAACATAATCAGGGCAGAATTCGAACCAAAGATCGCAGGTTTCCGGCCGCCTAAGGGACGCATAACTAATTGTTTGTTTGTTGTTTAACGCCGCACTCAGCAATATTACAGCTATACGACGGCGGTCGGTAAATAATCGAGTCTGGACCAGGCAATCCAGTGATTAATATCATGAGCATCGATCCACCCAATTGGGATCAATGACATGCATCAACCAAATCAGCGAGCCTGACCACCCGATGCCGTTAGTCGCCTCTTACGACAAGCACAGTCGCCTTTTACGGCAAGCATGGGTTGCTGAAGACCAATTCTACCCCGGAATCTTCACGGGAAGAGTAACAACAATAGCTAAATTGTAAAAGTAAATGGTACATACCTCCGTAATGCCGAAGTTCAACACTTCTTTAAGATATATAGGGATGTTAGTCGTCAGTGTGTATGCGATCCAATTGTAACATCCGTGCCCAGTAATGAACGCCCAAGATGCTGGAGACGTCATCATGGCTTTCCATGGCGTTCGATGTTTCTGTAAACAAAACCCGACAATTATAGAATTCTGATATTGAGAAAGAAGGTGAGGTGAAATGGGGCTTAACGTCGCGTTCAAGATTATTGCACTTGTATAGAGACATGCACGTAGGTGTGTCGGACTTGTGCCGAGTTTATAGTGCTAGGCCGCAGTTTAACATGAATTTCCCGCTCAGACACAGTATACTGACTTTGAACCGACCAGTCCGTGGTTTAGCCCCTTAATCCCGAGGGCTAGACAGGGTAACAACAAGTACCATCTTTTCACGTCTCTTGGTATGACGCGTCCGGGGATGGAACCTCCGAACTTCCGCGTTCCGTGCTGGCGCTCAGACACTAGACCACGGAGGCAGTCGTTAAAACACGAGGAAAGACTGTTTCGTATGTATAAGAAAGAAACATGAGATGTGAAGAAACACATCCGAGATACGTACACAAACTGAGATTTGAAATGACTTGATATTACACATTAATACGTACAGCAGTTATCATGTCATCTTATTCACACGTATTGTTTCGTGTTTCCTTGCTTCTTTCCACATGACGCTCTATGACATTTAAGTGGAGGATATAGAACTGACAAATTTCGTTTCATTTTTGAAGCCATGAAGACCCGGGGTAGAATAGGTCTTCTGCAACCAATGCTTGCCGTAAAAGGCGACAATGCTCGTCGTAAGAGGCGTCTAATGGGATCGGGTGGTCAGGCTCGCTGATGCATGTCATCGTATCCCAAATGCGTAGATAAATGCTCATGATGTTAATCACTGGATTATCTGGTCCAGACTCGATTATTTACAGACCGCCGTCTTATGGCTGGAATATTGCTGAGTGCGGCGTTAAACAGCAAACATTTTATTTTTGAACTTTGCGCAAAATACTAAGACGACAGTTAACGTTAAAACATTACGTCTTTGATAGACATTTGGAAGTTCGAAGAATATGAAGAAATGGAACATTAGTGGATAACTTTCTTTCATAAAGCAGATTTTGCACGATTCCGACTATATCATGAGCATGTGTTTATGAATTACCATCAAAATGTGGTGGCACCCGTCACAAACACATGGAACGACGTTTCATGGCTACTTTTTCCCCTTCATCAGGTTCGTCGTTACAAGGGGTCACGGGTGGCCTAGTCGTCTAAGGCGCCGCGATTTGCTGTGCAGAGTTGCGTCCCTTGGACACGCCAGAAACCTATGATTGTGGGTTCGAATCCCGGTTCGTCCCGATTGTTTCTAGGTTTGTTTGCACCATACCCGTGCCCGTGGGTTTCACCGAAGTGGTTAACGTCTTAGACCTGCATCACTTCGGGCTTTCCTCCCACATTAAGCTGACACGCCGTGATATAACTGAAATACTGTTAAAAGCGGCGATAAGCCCAACTCACTCACTCACTCACTCACTCGGCGTTACAAACAGTAAAGAAGTTGTTTTTCGTAAAGATTTATGTCTTCGCGATATTAAAAACCTTAAGAATATTAAAATTTAAAAACAAGTACCTGTTCTGTTTCTCCGATACTGTTGATGATGTAGTTCATCTCCGCTTTCGAGATGCGGGGATGTTGAGCCGGTGTACTCGCCACCGTGTAATACCACAACAAGCACCAAAACACCGATATAGCACCTGGAGACATAGGAGATATATTCGTCAGACAAACCATCAGAGCCTCGTCCGCATCATCTTACATGGAGGCGACCGCCTCCGTGGTCAAGTGGTAGAGCGTCCGCCCGGAGAGCGGAAGGTCCGGGGTTCGATCCCCAGCCGCGTCATTCCAAAAGACGTTAAAAGATGGTACTTGTTGTTACCCTGTCTGGCGCTCGGCATTAAGGGGCTAAAACAAGGACTGGTCGGCTCGGAGTCAGTATACTGTGTCTGAGTGGGGTATTCATGTTAAACTGCGGCATGGTATCTCAGTGAGGTAGCACTATAAATCGGCATCAGTTCGGACTAGTACAAGCAGCCACACAAATACACACACGTACATGCACGTCGCTATATAAGTGCAATAATCTTGGTCGCGACGTTAAACCCCATTTCACCTCACCTCACCTTACATAGAGGCTGTCTAATTAGACAAATACATCTTGGGGCACGGGTGGCATTTGAAATACCGCGCTAACAAACTCAACACACGTCAGAATCAAATGTTGAGATGTGCTTGTGTGCTTTCCTAACGCGTATTTGGTACGAAAGGCTGGGAATTTATGATAGCATATCATTTTACTGTATCTAAAACAAAGTTATTTACCTGTGATGTAGAAGATCGACCCCCAACCATTATCGAATCCGTAAACACACAGCAGCCCTGATATGGCGAATGTTGCTATCCCACCAAACATTGTCCCTGGAAGTTGAGATGTAAAATTTTGTTTTACGCCGCAGTAAGCAGTAATGTAGATTCATTAGATGGAAGACTAAACAAACAACGAGCCACAGGTCGGGACAAGACGGTACAGAAATAGCACGGTCACTCAGTGTCGCCAGTCCATCTTCGCTTGTAGCTTTTACGGCACTGAGACCGAAGAAGAAGAACAATATTCATGTATTCATCATCTTGTGAAGGGTTCTTGAAGACCTAATTATAACAAATATGCGCAAGTGACCCGAGTGAAATTTCAGAGTTTTGTTGGCCCAGCAATCCAAATATAAGTCGAAAGAGACCCCTGAATAGGTAGAATAGGTCTTCAGCAACCCATGCTTGCCGTAAAAGGCGACTGTGCTTGTCGTAAGAGGCGACTAACGGGATCAGGTGGTCAGGCTCGCTGACTTGGTTGATGCATGTCATCGCATCCCAATTGCGTAAATAAATGCTCATGATGTTAATCACTGGATTATCTAGTCCAGACTTGATTATTTACAGACCGCCGTCATGTAGCTGGAATATTGCTGAGTGCGGCGTTAAACAACAAACAAACAAATCAGTCTCCAGCATCGCATTGGATCAATGGATGAAGTTTTGTCTATAGTTTGTCGTGTGGGATAGGGGCGGCCGGGTAGCCTAGTGGTTAAAGCGTTCGCTCGTCACGCCGAAGACCCGGGTTCGAATCCCGACATGGGTACAATGTGTGAAGCTCATTTCTGGTGTGCCCGCCGTGATATTGCTGGAATATTGCTAAAAGCGGCGTAAAACCATACACACTCACTCACTCACTCGTCTGGGATAGCTGTGCAAAGCATGGAAAAGTCCTGTGAATTGACATAATTGTACTTTCCTAAGATTGCAAAAGATTCAAGCAAATCCTTTGACATTAGGAGAATCCACGTGGTATAAATTCCACCTGTCTCAATACCTTCTGAGAAAGTATTTCCTTGATTGTGTTAAGGATAATTCTTCTTCGATAGAGAGGGATTCGGGGATACATTTGCTGAACCCTTCCTATACATGTCTCTCTCGTTGCACGAACTTTTTTTTTTTTAATTCAGTACAAAAGAGGAATTGGCATGTCTTCAGCTTTTAAAATCAAGCTAAATGTCAACGCTTCTGTAATTATTTGTTCTAAAGAAAACCCCAGAGTTTTTCTCAGAAATGAGTAAGTATTCCATCAGTGTCTACGTCATTTTAAGACTAGTCGAAGTATAATCTTTGACAAATGTTTTATGCATTTGACGATGCTATTGACTCTTACCTGAATAACAGATAGCAGTGAGCTTTGTTCTCTCCAAGGGCGGCGCCCATCTTCCCCACATAGCCTGCGAAGCCGGGAAATACACTGCCTGTAGAAACAGGTGATGGCGTTAACTTAGCAAGAGCTTGTTACAATGTTCAATACCACAGAATGTTTACCAGCGAGATAGATAGGCATAGTTAGACCAGGAGAGCCCCGACTAAGCGTATGTGAACAATAACATGCGGCTGGCCGAATACCCTCACAAATATTATCAACTGATTTTATTATTTATCCGCCAATTCCCAGAATTGATTTCGATCATCACTTCCCAACCTATGACCCAAACCCAACATCTTCTCATTCACCTTCAAATACAGAAGATACACAACGCAGGAAAGTCAGGTTAATTGTTCTCTAAATTATGATGCTGTCTGGTATTCTGTGATCCTGTTTGTTGCTCGATTGTGATCCTATTTGTGATCTTATTTCGTTAATGCTCATTTAACAGTTTACTGGTACAAACGTGAAAATTGTTTCTGGTTTTCAAGAGATAAATATTCTGAACCTGAATCACGCTTTGTATCACGCTTTATATCAATGTAGACCTCGTGTATGTTCATTTATAAAGTTAGAATATTTTTCTCGACAATATTGATATCGTCATTAAATGTTCACAAAGAAATATTACAGTTAAGAAATATTAAAAACTGATATTGGATGAGAAAATGTTTATTTAATTTAAAAGTGAACTCTCTTTGGATTGATTTAGAAAACTGGACATTAAATAAAATGCAGGTCAAAATAAAAAATTACTAGAGACGTTGTCTTAATAGGTTATCCAACACAGTATTACAGCCTAATAAATGCACTAATCTCTGTATCGAAGTACATGACTTATAGACATAATGTTTTTTAACAAGCCGATTACATTTAACCTGTTTAAAGAGGAGCTCACACAACATTACTTTACGACCAAATACACTGCATCAGTATATGCTACCAAGAACCTCTTTAACAAATTTTGGTCAAATTCTAACTCATTGTTCAGTTGCTAACTGTTTAGTTTTGTGTAGTTTGCATACATATCACTGTATATTGTGTTTAGTTATAGAATCGTGATATATTAGTTTGTAATTTGCAACAGAAAAAAAATAAATATAAAAAAGAAGAAAAAAGGGATCTTTGGATTTGTGCCTTTGGATATGAATTATAGAAGCATCAACAAAGGTGGATACTATCCATATAACCCTACCTCCAGTTTGGTTCTATCAATGTTACCCTCCATAGGGGTGCATCTATCTCTATACCTGGGACACGCCGAGAAGCACCCGGAGGGCGTAGGCCATGTAGATAGAAGATCGGGCGCCGATTGGTAAAAGCAGTGAGCTGATCGAGCCAATCAGCATCCCGACAAACATGACGTTCTTCCCACCAAATTTGTTTGCCAAGATGCCTGAAGGAACTTGTGTAACAAAGTAACCATAGAAGTAGGAGCTGAGGAGCCCGGCCTGCTCTGCCTTGGACCAGTAGAACTCAGCAGTCTGTCAAATAGGCAAGGCTGGTTGTTTGGTTTGTTGTTAAACGCCGCACTCAGCAATATTCCAGCTATATGATCATGACGGCGGTCTGTAAATAATCGCGTTTGGGCCAGACAGTGCAATGATTAATATCATTAGCATCGATTCACTCAATTGGGATACGATGACATGCATCAACCAAGTCAGCAAGACCGACCACCCGACCCCATCAGTCGCCTCTTACGACAAGCACAGTCGCCTTTTACGGCCATCATGGGTTGCTGAAGGCCTATTCCAACCCGGATCTTCAGGTATGTTATAAGCCAAGGGAATCTATATAAATCAAACAACGGGATAAAGTGGCACATGCCTAAAACTGCTTTGAACAATATTGAAGTTATTCTAAGGGTGTGATCTCCATGTTGGAAGAAAGTCCGAATTATAGTGCTGACAACCTCGAGGCGAATCAGCGGATCCTGATATGGCGAAAGGAAGTAACTCTGCAAAGTGAATTGTGGCGCTTTGGATCTGGTGAAACCAACTTGAAAGTTAGTCTTTTGCAATGCATTGTAAAACAATGCTTCAGTCTTGAAAAATAGTTTTTCACTAACAATGACACGATATAAACTCTTGTGACAGTGTACCTCAGGTACTGGTTCTGTAGGCTCGGTAACGTTGATGCTGCTGTCGGTGGCGTTAACCATACACACGATAGCCACGCTCAAGTTAGACCTATTAGCTTCAAGTATGATTCCCTGGAAACAGCCCATGAATGCCAGAAGCATTCGTTGTGAAAAGAAGGTGGAATCTGAAATGAGTGACGTACTTCACACTATATATACATCTGAAAGACTTGATCTGTGGTGATTTATTTATCAATGATCACTTTGTTTGGGTCGGCATTGAAGGAATTACTTTGTATTTTCATCCCCAAATCGCTTATCTTTGAAGGCCGAACCGAAACTACTATTATTATGTATAAAGGGTTGAAATTCTGTACTTGTTTTTAAAAAATCAATATCTCAATTAAGTGAAATGATATCTTATTCCTTTGGTGACAATGGCCACAGCAAATTCAAAACAAGAAATGTATACTGTAATGTGTGCAGTGGATCTGCTGGTGAGGCTGCGCTCGACTGGTGTGATATACAGAATGTTTCATACTCGTTGCCCAACTGGTTGTAAGTTACTACTTCATACAACGTAACCCATCCCACTCCACCAACCGTTCCGCGGGTCATTTACAACTACAGATTTCACTGGATTTGTCATATTATCGTACGTTGATACAGTTAATTGTTACGTTTTCTTGGGACGGACAACGGTTGCTTCGCCATTGTATCAGTTCTGTCTCCCCATTCATGAATACGTTGCCCTTACTCGAGGAATCTAGCCAGATATGTAAAACAACTCAACGGTTCTTTAAAGAAGAAAAAAAAAGTTATCGGTACGATCTCAATGCTATTTCACTGGGCCAATTTACACAAAATGATCTTAGTGCTATATGATCATAAGATATAAGAGAGCGAAGCCTCTTCGCTGGACTCTAAGGATGACTCGCCTCCGAATGAATGACCTTCTGTGATTACTTTGCCATGTCAATGTTGAACTAATTCAAAACACCTTCCGAGGCAAGAGAGTCAACTGACTATAAAAGTCCAGTTTCCACCCTTGCCGAACTGGGCTGGTATTATGGAGTTACATTTTGGCTGGACTAACGAAATCGAAATCCGGTAAGTAAACTGTCGTGCAGATTTCGGTCGATTGTCAACATATATTTTCCAAGGCTTTTCATGTTTTTAAGGAGTGTGCCCACGTGATTGGGTGCACTTCGCGATGTAAGACCCGTTTTATCACAATATAGATCTTGATTATCGATCAGATCGTCTTGACTGGGCGCCGCCATTTTGTTTGGTCCAGAGGAGAGGCTTAGAAGGGACATAACTCGTTATTATCACTGGTGGCGCTACGATCGAGCCCAGGAATTCCAGCCTAGTTCGGAAAGGTTGGAAACTTGACTTTTAAAGTCAGTTAAATCCATTGCCTAGGGAAGATGCCGGATGAGGAAAAAGACGAAACATCACTTCACTTACTGTGAGATTGAGCGTCTTCATCAGTGATTGGCTGTGGTTTTTCACATCCACCGTTAACAGTGTCCCTTGTGTCCATGATGTCGCCTTTCGAACTTGTCTCCTCACACTGTCTGTCTCTACTGAAATGATACGTAAACTAAAGAGCCTGTTCATTCAGCAAATACTATGGGGAAGTCTGAAATGGTTTCTATCATGAATTTAGAATGGGTCAATCAGCGGTTTCAAAGCACAGTGCCCTCCTTTGATTTGAAACATCTGATTTGTGGCGCCTCACAGCTGGGAGTTCGGTTTCAAGTTCAATTTATCGCAGTTAAATCTACATTGATAAGATATTATGTATACTCAACAACAAAAGTTCTTGGGACGCCAAAATTTTAGTGTATTTTTCAAACAAGTAAAGTTTGGTTTTCAATATTGCAGTAAATGTATGGAATCAAGTCACAAAAACGCAACTGCTACAGAAAAGCGTGCATTCCATGCAAAATGTGACTTTTATGCAAACCCCATGCATTTCACTACCCAAGAATAGGTATAAAAACATGTGCGTTAACGGGATTCCATATGCATTGTTTAGCATCGTGCTGACAACAACCAATCAGAAAAACAACAAAGTTACGTAATTATTCAACATTACGAAATGCCACGCCTGTCCGAAAACGAGCGTCTGCGAGCCATTGGTATGCTTGAAGCAGGATCGAGTCAACGTGATGTTGCAAGACAATTTAACGTCCACTGAAACACCATTTGGTGTTTATTGCAACGTTGGCAACAGACGATTGCAGTCAGAGGCCATCCTCGGAGCGCCAGGCCACGCGTAACCAATAATCGACAAGACAACTGGATTCGAACAACACACCTACGAAATCGATTCCAGCCAGCAACAGTGACTGCAAGAAGGATCCCTGGCCTTCGACGAATATCTTCACAAACGTACGTCGCCGCCTCAGATGTGCAGGGATTGTCGCCAGAAGACACGTCAGACGTCCCATTTTGACAGGAACACGTCTACAGTGGTGCAGACAGCGTCTACGCTGGACGGCCATGCAGTGGGGACAAGTTCTATTCACTGACGAGTCTCGTTTTCACCTCAGCCACAGCGATGGACGGATTCGAGTGTACCGACGTCGAGGTGAACGTTACGTCAATCATTGTGTCATGGAAGAAGATCGTTCGGGGGCTGCAGCGATATGGTATGGGGTGGGATTGCAGCAAGACAGAGGACCCGTTTGATAGTGGTAAAGGGAAATCTCAATGGACAGCGCCACCGCGACGAGATCATCGGCCCTGTTGTTCTACCGTTTTTGCGTTGTCATGGCCCAGGCATTACCTTTCAACATGACAACGCCCGGCCTCATATTGCTCGACCTGTTCAGGATTCTCTTCAACAAAACAACGTGAATGTCATCCCCTGGCCGGCTCGCTCCCCTGATCTCTCACTTATCGAGCACATGTGGGATGAGATGGCTCGGCGCCTCCGACGTCAACCACGTGTTCCACAGACACTCCAGGAACTTCGAAACATCCACCGGTAGATATGGACAGATATCCCACTGGACTTTGTGCGACGCCTGGTCCATTCCATGAGACGAAGATGTGTTGCTTGCATCGCAACCAGAGGTAGACACACACGCTATTGATTTGTAAATTGCCATTTTGGCATGTTCATGTCTTTTTTTTTATGAAATCACGCATTTTCTGAAGTCAGTACGGCATATAATTTAACCATTTGAACACTTACAGGAGTCTTTTATCTGTTGCAAACCGAAATTGTTTCAGATTTGGTAAAAAACATAACTTTGCATTAAATCTTATTCAATGTCACAAGAGTGAGTGAGTGAGTGAGTTGGGTTTAACGCCGCTTTTAACATTATTCCAGTTATATCACGGCGTGTCAGCTTAATGTGGGAGGAAAGCCCGAAGTGATGCAGGTCTCAGACGTTTACCACTTCGGTGAAACCCACGAGCACGGGTATGGTGCTGACAAACCTAGAAACATAATCGGGGCGAACCGGGATACGAACCCACAATCATAGGTTTGTGGCGTGCCCAAGGGACGCAACTCTGCACAGCGAATCGCGGCGCCTTAGACGACTGGGCCAACCGTGCCCTCCAATGTCGCGGGAACTTTTGTTGTTCAGTAAACATCTCCCAAATATAACAGTCACCAAACGTAGCCATTTATTTTGGCGGTTCAAGTTTTCACTAAATTTACCCAGCACGCCATCCCGATAATATTTATATCTAAAATATAGTAATGAAAGTCTCTATGATTACACTGACACATTTTGATAACGAATGTTCGATTTTGTTTTACTATTTAGCAAAATTGCCTCAAAATCAAATTAAGGTTCTATGGGTATTTAAGCAAGATGCAATCAAACACAACAATGTCGTCCTACGGGTTCGAATCTCGTTCGATGTGTTTGGAGATTGACTTTAGTACAAAAACATCTTTTCTGATTTCAAATTGATTGGGAGTTTTCATTTTGTAGCAGTATATTTGTGTTTAAAGTATGAAATAGGTTTGCAGTTATTTCGGTTATGTTATAAAAAAAGTTATTCAGAAACATACGTTTACATAACTTAATTGACCCGTGAAGACCCGGGGTAGGATAGATCTTCAGCAACCCATACTTGCCGTAAAAGGCGACTGTGCTTGCGGTAAGAGGCGACTAATGGGATCGGATGGTCAGGCTCGCTGACTTGGTCGATGCATGTCATCGTATCCAAATTGTTTGGATCGATGCTCATGATGTCAATCACTGGATTGTCTAGTCCAGACTTGATTATTTACAGAGCGCCGTCATACAGCTGGGATATTGCTTAGCGCGGCGTTAAACAACAAACAAACAAACATTACTTAATCAAATTGAAAATGTGTTAATGTATGCGACAACATACGTGGTAATGGAGAAAAATCAGACCAATAAAACAAATTACCTTTGAATAGGTGTTTTGTTTCTGCCACGGATGTAACCGGCGTTGCAAGACTCACTTGTCAACTAGATATAGTATTTTTCCTCGGGGTTTTCCGAGATCGGGAATCTTGCGTATGGTTCAAGAGTGAGCAGTGATTGTACAGTGAACGTTTCTATCAGAAGTCTTCATAGGGGAAACCCAAATGATAAAACCGTGTGATGTATGAATCTTGATGATATGGTTCATTAATGACTGGACTCCTTTGCTGACTCATTAACACATATATGCCTGCCCAGGTGCTACATTAGTCACTGTAGCATTTTTAAAACTGAAGTCAGCCAGTTAAGTGTGTTGCAATCTGATTTTGTATTCGAAACGTTTAAAAAGGCGCGTCCAATCAATTTGAAAGTACGTGTCTCCTTAGTTAAGTACAGTAAAGATAAGATGAGATAGGGTAGGTGTTGTTGTGAAGATACAACAATATGATATGAAAAAAGGTAAGTACAGTTAAGTACAGATACGATACGATACAAAAGGAAGATATTAGATAAGGTTACAAGATACAAGAAGATGCTATGAGATAAGTTAATTGCAGTTATGTACTGACAAGATACAATAACATAAGAGATAAGGTATGCAGTTAAGTAGAGATAAAATACAATTAGAAGATATGAGATAAAGTACAGTGTATGTGCAATAAGTAGCGATAAGATACAATAATATGATATGAGTGAGTGAGTGAGTTGGGTTTAGTACCGCTTTTAAGAGTATTCCAGTTATATCACGGCGTGTAAGCTTAATGTGGGAGGAAAGCCCGAAGTGATCCAGGTCTCAAACGTTTACCACTTCGGTGAAACCAACGAGCACGGGTATGGTGCTGACAAACTTAGAAACATAATCCGGGCGAACCGGGATCCGAACCCACAATCATAGGTTTCTGGCGTGCCCAAAGACGCAAAGGACGCCTTAGACGACTGGGCCACCCGTGCCCCCAAAATGATATATGGTAAGATGATATTCAATAAGAAGATATGAGGTAGGGTAAGTGCAGTTAAGTTAAGACAAGATACTGGTAGTTGATATGAGATCAGGCAAGTGCAGGTAAGTACATATAGGATACAAAAAGAATCTATGTGAAAAGATGAGTGCAGTTAGGTACATGTACGATACAATAAGCTGATATTAGATGAGGTAAGAGCAGGTAAAACATAAGGTGAGGTGAATTGAGGTGAAATTGGTTATTTTGTCGCGATCAAGATTATTGCGTGCGTGTGTGTGTGGCTGCTTGTACTGGTCAGGACTAATGCCGATTTTAAAGTGCTAGCACACTGAGATACCATGCCGCAGTTTAACATGAATACCCGACTCAGACACAGTATACTGACTCCGAGTCGACCAGTCCTTGTTTTAGCCCCTTAATGCTGATCGCCAGGCAGGGTAACAACATGAACCATCTTTTAACGTCTTTTTGTTTATTTGTTGTTTAAGGCCACAATCAGCAATATTCCAGCTATATGACGCCGGCCTGTAAATAATCGAGTCTGCACCAGACAATCCAGTGATTGACATCATGAGCATTTATCCACGCAATTTGGATACGATGACATGCATCAACCAAGTCAACGAGTCTGACCACCCGATCCCATTAGTCGCCTCGTACAACATGCATAGTCGCCTTTTACGGCAAGCATGGGTTACTGAAGACCTATTCTACCCCGCGACGTAAAACCTTCCTCAGTCATTCTACTGCGGGCGATATGATTCTACTGTGGTAGATATGATTCTTAGAGCCGAACATTAAAGTGGAAAGGCTTTCAGTGACTTTTATTGAGGTAAAGGTCAATCAGAGGTATCAAATCACATTATCTACCTCTGATTAAAACAGCCGATGTGACAGTTGCATCACCGCGGCAGCTTACATTTGACTTTATTTTCTCCGTCAATGTCGTTAGGCATTTATTAACTTAATATACGTATAATTACAGGTCATAAAATGCAAATGTGCTGTTACTACAAAACATGTGTGGCGCGCTGAATTTAATATTTGGAATTTCACGCGTTCGGGACATGATTCAATTGAGCGCGGTTAAATCAACACGTGACCTAGCTCCACATTATGCTTTGGCAGGCCCTGTGTTAGTCACCAGTGAGCAGTTCACAGCCAGTTACTGCCGCTTTCAACCAGTCCTGATAATGTATGTTTATGTGTTGATACACACGACTACTAGGTCAGTAGTTAGGACGGGTGGCCAGTCGTCTAAGGCGCCGCGATTCGCTGCGCTGGGTTGCGTCCCTTGGGCACGCCAGAAACCTATGGTTGTGGGTTCGAATCCCGGTTCGCCCCGATTATGTTTCTAGGTTTATCAGCACCATACCCGTGCTCGTGGGTTTCACCGAAGTGGTAAACGTTTGAGACCTGGATCACTTCGGGCTTTCCTCCCACATTAAGCTGACACACCGTGATATAACTGGAATACTGTTAAAAAGCGGAGTTAAACCAAACTCACTCACTCACTCACTCATTAGTTAGGTCATTTCTATGTTTTGTGTGCTTCTGAGGCTGTATAATGTGTTTATTTGAAATAACGATGTGGATGACAGTAGGTCATTGTGCCAACAGACCGGAAGTGCATACAGTTTATACAAACTGATAATCCTAAACGTTTGGTTTGTTGTGTAACACGTTATTGATAAATAAATAGATTCATTTATTTGTCCTATTTTCGAAAAGTTAAAAACATTAAAAAAAAAATGTTCAAGGAGACCCGTGAAGATCCGGGATAGAACAGATCTTCAGCAACCCATGCTTGCTGTTAAAGGCGACTATGCTTGTCGTAAGAGGCGAATAACGGGATCGGGTGGTCAGGCTCGCTGACTTGGTTGAACCATGTCATCGATCCCAAATGCGTGGACCGATGCACATGATATCAATCACTGGATTGTCTGATCAAGACTCGATTATTTACAAACCGCCTTCATACAGCTGGAATATTGCTGTGTGCGGCCTTAAAAAAAACCTAACTACGTAACCAACCAATATGTTCAAGGCTACCCTTCCTAGAAACCCAAACGGGTTGACTTTTTTCTGTAAGGTATTGTCATTCGTGTCAACTATTGACTTTGCTAACGACATTACAAAATGCTGTGATAATATATACATTGTACAAAACAGGATATTATTTTGTGTACTCGTGAAGAGTTGACTTGCTTGTGCATGTGTTTGTGACGTGAGGTACTGGTGGGGCATGTTACCCTCACCTTTTCGCGAACACCTGGTATCATTACTAATGGATTGTGATTCATAAACACATGATCAACATGGAGTCGGAAATCATACAAATGACTCCGCTTTTAGCCGAAATTTCTTATGAATATAGAAAGGGTTTTGTCACTTTTATTCATATGTATTTTTATTTGGCAGTGTATTGTGTTGTTTGACAGTGATTTTAACTGTGTTAGGGGGGCGGTCGGGTAGCCTAGTGGGTAAAGCGTTCGCTCGTCACGCCGAAGACCCGGGTTCGATTCCCGACATGGGTACAATGTGTGAAGCCCATTTCTGGTGCCCCCCGCCGTGATAATGCTGGAATATTGCTAAAGCGGCGTAAAACCATACTCACTCACACTCACTCTGTATTAGGAGTAGGAGCTTTTCATAAAAAGGTCTGAGTACTGGGGTAAATATTTCAGTTTTATATTGCTCTATTCCCGGCATATCATTAAGACGTGATGTTCGTCTTCTGTAACATGGCTGCAGTTTTAACATTTTTTAATTTTCTGTTTCAGGAGTTCCGGGAAATCTGAAAGCTCTCATATGCGAATCATGACAATTACATCAGGACGTTGTTGGTGTTCGAGGTGAGTGTAAACTGTCGTGGTTAGAAGGTTGAAATCTGAAAAGTAAGTTAACGATTTCGACTCTCTGATATCGTTGTACCACTCTTGTTGGTACATGCCTTTACATCTTGTTTAAACAAACACATGGATAGATCTTATTTCCGACTTCATGGAAAATCCAAACATGTCCAAACCCAGGCTGGAATAAGGTAGTTCGCACAAATGAAACCTAATTAACATCATCTAATTTCTTCAACGGATCGTAACATCGTTTAGAATATCTTGTAGAAGGCTCTCTTGTGACTCTTTTCCAGAAGGTTATAACTCTAGGCAGAACATTAATTCATTGAGGGAATCGACCACATTCTGCTAATACAACTTTTCGAAGACTTAAAACTAACATTTAGTATACACTTGCAGAATTTAGTATGAACGCTATGTACAGAATCGTGAAAATTCATACTACAGAGTTCCGAGCAGGATTGGCTGGATTTCCCATCAGCCATTATTACTGATGGCGGTGATATTTGACCACGCTTGACATACATCATCAGTAGGTTGATGTTTCCATGTAGCGTGTTTGTTTGTTTGTTGAAGAAGAAATTGTCCCGCAAAATGATGGCGGTCTGTGAATAATCGAGTCTGGACCAGACAATCCAGTGAGTGACATCAAAAACATCGAACTACACAATTGGGATACGATGACATGCATCAACCAAGCGGGCCTGACCACCCGATTCCGTTAGTCGCCTCTTACGACAAGCGTAGCTGCCTTTTACAGCAAGCATGGGTTGCTGAAGACCTATTCTACCCCGGATCTTCACGGATGGTCTCTATATCGAAACATGTTTGTCAATATGTTAAACTCACTCCCAATCGTGACGGTATTACGCACTACTGCTCCAGAAAACGTCAACTTCTAAATTTCCCATCTTAACCCCCATCGTCTTTCAAGATCACTGGCGGTCATAACATCGTCTGTCATACGTCACTACAGGTTGTAATGGTTCCCAATTCATGGTTATCATACAACCAGAAACTAATATCTGTTAGGGTTTTTGAAATTTTATGTTATTTCCGAGTATCCCTACCTTTTTTTAAGAATATATTTTTAAGAAGTTAGGAGGACAAAGTTTTTGTAGATATTGGAATAATATGATGTAAGTTATGTGTGAATTCATGTACCATTCTATTATGTGTATCCTGAATCAATCACATTAGTGTCAAAAGGGACAGACAATTCAATAATATAAATGATTTCATTAGATTTATCAAAAAGGACAAGATCAGGTTTGTTGGCCTGGATAGGACTGAGGCTGTATAGGGACCTTTCCCCCAAAACTTTGTATTTATCATTTTCCATGACGTCCTCTACATATTCGGGGTCCTCCCATGAATGGGCCTCTGTGTCAAAAAACACAAGCATTGCGAAGACGAAAATAAAATGACCGAGCCACTCCATCATGTGGCTTCAGATACTGTGTTTTTGTCAAAGCTAGGCATCCATTGATAATGTGTTGGACAGTCTCATTACATTTACTACATAATCTACATTTCATATTTACATTTTGATGCAAAATCACTCATTGACGGTTTCGAGTGGGAAGTGACTGGTCCTGAGCAGCAAACAGAAAGCCTTCTGTTTCACTTTTCAGGCCAGTCGACCTCATCCAAGCGAAGGACTCTCACCACACTGCACACAAACTCGATGTAGTTGTCGTTCAGATAGCCTCTCTTGAGCCGATTTGATATGGCACTTCGCTTGGTTGACACTCATTTCTGTACCGTCCAGCAGTACAGATACTGTTTGTCAACAAAATCAACACTGACATTGTGATTATGTCCCACATCCTTGGCTCGCATAAAAAAACTGTGAAATGCTTTGTTTTCATCATGAATCCTGACATGCTTCACAAGAGGATCATCAGACAAATAAATGTGAGCAAATGTGCACAATACAATTCTGTCATAGGGGGCCTCCACCTTAATCAAACCACGCCCTCCCAATATAATTGGTAAATATAAGCGATTGAGGGAAGAGCGAGGGTGGTGAGATCTATTATCGGACATGATTCTTCGTGTGAAGGTGTCAGTACTCTCAATTTCTTGTTTCGTCAAATCAACAACACTAAAACAATACTAAGGGACAGGTACAGCATGAGTATTTGTGGCTTCACCTTTATTGCGAGCGTTCAGCTCTGAACTCCAGAGGGCGGTCGGGTAGCCTAGTGGTTAAAAAGTTCGCTCGTCACTCCGAAGACCCGGGTTCGATTCCCGGCATGGGAACAATGTGTGAAGCCCAGTTCTGGTGTCCCTGCCATGATATTGCTGGAATATTGCTCAAAGCGGCGTAAAACCATGCTCACTCACTCTGAACTCAAGACTTCTTAGAGTCCACATTTCTGCCGAAAGGTTCGTCTTTTGAAATAGCATTCTGGAGTTTGGGGGTTTAATATAAGACCCAGATTCGCCATGATGATGATGATCAGCACCATCTTCCTGCTCGCTGTTGTCATCAAACATGTTTACTCCAGGCTTTCCTCCCACATCAGGATGACACGCCGTTTAAACTGCAATACTGCTCAAAGAAGTGTTGAACCCATCTCCGACACATTTTTCTCAATATATGGGAGATAACCTCGATTATTTACACCGTGATATAGCCGTGGTATCGTTAACTGTACGAGGTTCACTCACTCATTTTGCAAATGTCATCTCTTGAATCTTAAATCTCTTTGTCTGGTGGCTTTTGGGAAATATCTCTGTAAACATGTGTTACAATTTGACTTTTCTCTTCAATTTGATGAATTTCAATTCTCAACGTGTATGTCATCATCGTGGACACTTTGAACACAGCACTGACCTGAATAGCAGATAGCTGTAAGTATGGTTCTCTCCAATGGCGGCGCCCATCTACCAATAATGGACTGTATAGTCGGGTTAAAGACTCCCTGGGGAGAGTGCAACAAAAAAAGGGAATAGTTTATTCGTTTTCAAATTGTGGAAACGTCTAAATCTTGATGATATTTATTTATTTAGTGGTCTAATAAACGCCAAAGAAGCATAACACGCCATTTTACTGAATTTCTCGCATTCTCGCACTTTTTGAATATTTTCAAAGGTCGAGATTGCCAGATCTTACATTAGTATAAACTTGTTGGACCTTCGGAATGAATTGCCTTTGTTTGAACGAAATGTATGGTGGCGTATCTGTCTTACCTATTTAAAGAATATATACATTGTATTATTGTAGTATTGTCCATGATTCTAACTGGATATTTCGGTCGTGGATTCAATGTCCACTTGTCTGTGTTTAATGTTTGTGTTTCAGGAGATTATATTCACATGCATGTTTTTGCTTTTATTTGACTTAACGGGGTTTTAAGATACATATTTCTCTTTTGTATTTTCGTGTTGTTGTTTTTTAAAAACGTGCAAAATTCCTGACGAAAACGTGTAATACATGATGTATTTCGAAAACACACACATTGACATCGCGAAAAAAATTAAGTGTTCATCATCATCATCATCATCATCATCATCATCATCATCATCATCATTATCATCATCATTATCATCATCATCATCATCATCATCACAAGGTTAACCACTTTTTAAGTCTGTTTATAAAAAAACACACATTGCCTCATGAGATATGCGTCGCTATATGTCTGAAATAATGCCAATGTGACGTTAAACTTTAACTCACTCACTCATAAGACCTAATCCAGTCAAAACTACGTCTTTCCACCTACCATGGCCAGCCCAGGAATCACCCTCAGTGCATACACCAGATAGATGGACGTCCGGGCGCTGATTGGTAGAAGCAATGAGGCGGTCGAGCCAATCAGCATCCCAATAAACATGACGTACTTCCCGCCATATTTCGCGGCCAGTATTCCAGATGGAATCTGTGTTACGATGTACCCATAGTAATACGCGCTGAGAATTCCAGACTGTTCTCCCTTTGACAAGTAGAACTCCGCATTCTAGAAATACAGTTTGTGTCTCAACATTTGTGGTCAATCACCGTTGATAAACTGCCGGGAAAACGAAAGTACACACCTTTGTCTGATTGGGACAGAAAATGAAACAAGGCAGAGATGGTTATTCGATGGTGATGTATTTGATACGGGTACCATGGCTACGGTAAGTTTGCAGAGTTTCGGAAACTGTTTTCAGCCTAGTAACGTTTTGATAACGTTTGTAACTTTCTGGTCAAATCTGATTTTAAAGTGTAACCTTTCTCTAAGCCGGCAGTTTACCTCCCGTTTTTATACGCATGTTCTTTCATCGCCGGTGAATACAGGCGACAATCTTGCGATGTGTAGGTGCCTATGTTTCGTCAGACAATTAAATTAAACCGTGTATAACTCATGGATTTTGTGGGAACACTGTCTGATGTTGAAGCAGTGCGTAGCAGTGTGCCACATGTTGAACCTGAAGATTGCCGTTTGTGCTTTGTGTAATCTGAACGCTTATTGGTCAACCTCAGCTGGTTAACCTCAAGATGGAAGAAGGCCGCGGCTTGATTCAGTGGTTACAAATAGCGACTGCACCACAAAGTATGTAGTCACGGGTCATGAAATAACGTCACGTGTACAAACCTCACAGGTTTGTACACATGACGTTATTTCAGGACTGACGATGGAGAAACATGAAATCGTTAGAAGCTATGTATTTATCAATCCCAACTGCTTTACTACTTTTTGACCTTTCATTTATAAATAAACAGTTACATGTCTTCTACACACTTCTAATTGGGCGTCCGATGGGATTCTGGGTCAGAATTGTTCCCAAGGAACGAATGTGTATCGCGCGAGGCGATTTCATGGACTGTGTGCTCAGGTATGAATGATTACGTTTCATTGTGCCCCGAAATGTGCTCTTCATATCAATCACTGGTCTGTCCGGTTCAGACTAATATATTTACGGGCATCAGTAGCAGTCCTCTAGCAGGAATATTATGTGCGGCGTTTTACAATAACCAACCAAAGAAACAAATCTGTTCAGATTAAACAACAATCTTAATTTATATACTTTTTTTAACGACATGGTTTGACGAGATGATTGATATCATGCGACACACTAAATGTCTTTCAACATGTATGATGTTTGCAATATAGACGGTGAGACAGTCCTTGAACTGTATGCTATAAGTCCAAATGAAGCAAGTCTAGATTTTCCACAGGTTCACACTGCACTCGGGTCACTTTCAAATGTATGTGTAGTTGCTTGTTTCTATTAAAACTATATATTTTCAGGGATAAGGTGTTAATCTAAAAGTAAGAATGTGCCTCTGATTGTGTTGTCTTTGTACCGTTGATGTAGTTGCTGGTGGTGTCGTTGACCATGCACACGATGGCCACGCTGAGATTTGACCTATTGGCCTCAACCATAACTCCCCCAAGAAAACACATTAATGCCACGATCAGTCTTTGAGAACAGCATATCGAATCTGAAAATAGAGACGTTGTATTCCATACATAACAGACAAAACATTAAAAACATTGAAAGCGATGCAGGTCTTGACTCATTTACCACTTTGGTGAAGCCCACGAGCACGGTTATAGTGCTGACAAACCTAGAAACATAATCGGGGCGAACCGGGATTCAAACCCACGATCCATGTTTCTGACGTTCCCAAGGGACACGCCTCTGCACATCCAATTTCGGCGCCTTAGGCGACTGGTCCACCGGTGCCCCCTTGTAACCAATGACGACATCCATGTATCCACAGCAACATCCACCGGAACGTTAGAATTGGTCTTGAGCACAAGGACTGGTCGGCTCTGAGTCAGTATACCATTTCTATGAGGGGTATTAATGATAAACTGGGACATGGTATCTCAGTGGACTAACGCTATAAGATCTGTACAAGTCCGGACTAATTCAAGGAGCCACACACACACGGTTGATGCATGTCACAATATCCCAATAGCGTAGATCGATGCTCATGATGTCAAACAGTTGATTGTCTGATCCATTATTACAGACCGTCGTTATTTGCAGAGTGCAGCGTTAAACAACAAACAAACAAACAAACAAACAAATGTTGGTAAATTAACAGCAATTCTAAAACTATTTTCTGTAACAAAGTACGAACATTGTCTCCAGGAATATCAAATGGCCAATCCCTTATAGCGCACACTTACGGTTCGAGTGTTCTGTATCATCGGGCAGTGGATGGTTGTTCTGTGATGCAGTGGATAAGCTGACCTTCACATCCATGGCGTCTCCTGTTGAAGTTCACAGCACTTTGTTTATTAATACACTAAGCACGTACAATGGTGCTCACAAGTGCTTACCCCCTGAGCTCTGCTCTGCGAAACGTTTGTGTAACCACAATGATACGATACGTGTCATTTTCGAATTGCATGACATAGCATAAAGAATACATAAAACAAACATACCTGAATGATAATTCTGTCCGCGCCCGAAAGCCTCACATCAACACTATATTCGAAATGAGCTCGGAATGATTTCAATCAACCATTATTGTATTGTATGTATCCTTAACGTCTTGTGATCAGAGGTCGTCCGTTTATAAGCCTATATTCCAACCTCGAGTTGCATTGCGAATACGTGGTGTTCTGATGTATGTCTGCGTCATTGTTACTGACCTCGATACTGACATTATGCCAGAGCATGCTCTGCGTGAGTCGCTGCGCCCTTGAGAGATCTATTTACAGGCAGGTTCATCCTGTTTCAGCAACAGTTCGTTTGGCTCTAAATGAGAACGATGAATTGCAAAATAACTCAAAATCGGAAATGGGTATTTATTACCAATAAAGTTCTGCGCCTGAATACCCTGTACCCAACAATATTTGTCGAATGTATATTCCCATCCCTGGAGGATGCACGGGTGGCCCAGTCGTCTAAAGCGCCGCGATTCGCTGCGTCCCTTGAGCACGCCAGAAACCTATGATTGTGGGTTCCAATTCCGGTTCGCCCCAATTATGTTTCAAGATTTGTCAGCACCATACCCGTGCTCGTGGGTTTCACCGAAGTGGTAAATGTCTGAGACCTGCATCACTTCGGGCTTTCCTCCCACATTAAGCTGACATGCCGTGATGTAATTGGAATACTGTTAAAAGCGGCGATAAACCCAACTCACTACCATCATACCAGTTTTAGAAACTACAATGTAGTTAGTGTACAAGTTATATGGCAGTGTATTTTAGCAAAGATTATAGCTGTGTCACATTGTTTCTGTTGGGATTCGGTAGACGCTCATTCCATTGTGTTTGGACAGGGATCAGTCGTCAGGAAGTTACTATATTTAAATACCAGTGTGGCGTGTAAGCTTCCGGTTGGCTGAGGACTCATGCAGACATTTCTGTCTCTTCTGGTAACGTGAGACTGGTGAGGGTACTGTATGGAATCTTCCAGTATCTCTCACGCATGTTCATCGCTTAAGTATCAACTTTCATGTGAGGATCGCTGATCATCCCTGATTCCGTGCCTTGCCCATCTCGGACGCTTGACCACTGTCGCCGCTGGGTGAAAATATACTATTATCCCTGCCTTTTGCTATCACCACTGTAGTTTTATATTTGATACTGACCACAGCCATCATATTAAATATTGGCGTTGAATGTTGTACAACAGCTCTGTCGTGCACTGCCATTTTAATTGCTATGCAGTAGTTCGTGTTGATTTGTTAACCTAGTTTATTTTGTTGCTTGTATACGACTTGTACGTACAGATTTCTGGGTTGACATATTGTTTCAGTGTTCAAAACGACACGTAACAATACTGACCCCTAAACTAAACACACAACGGTAACTTAGAAAAGGATATAACTATGGAAATTTTTTTAGAAGCTGTAAGATCAATGAAAAACAATATAAGCCCAGGTTTTGATACTCAATATAATTCAATTTTTTCTAGGAGGTGAGTGAGTGAATATTTATAGTCACATCGGCAATATTCAGCCATAGCTTGACTTTTCTGGAAGGACTGAGGCAAAGGGGGTTCATAGATATATTAAATATTTAAAAACAAAAACAAAAATAACTTCAAAATTGGATAGGGGTATTATTACATGCATTCCATAACCAAAAAAAGACAGAACATTACTGCTGCCCAATAACCTCACTCAATTCATTATACAAGATATTGAATACATATATTGCAAATAAATTGAAAACAACATAAGACATTGTTATACATGAAAACTAAACCGGGTTATTCCCAGGAAGATGTATTTGTCAAAATATAAGATTGCTGTATGATATATTGTATGAAACTAGAAAAGAAAACAAACTTGGACTTCTTTCATTAATCGACTTCGAAAACGCATTTGACACTGTTTCCAAATCATTTATATTGCAAGTATTAGAAAAAATTGGCTTTGGGCACAATATGATCCAGTGGATAAATACTTTAATAAACAACACAACATCATGAAAACTAAACCGAGTTTTTCCCAGGAAGATGTATTTGTCGTAATATAAGATTGCTGTATGATATACTGTATGAAAGTATTGGCTTTGGGAACAATATGATCAAATGGATAAATATTTGAATAACAACATCTTGTATTATACAAAATGGATTTCGCTCAGCATTTTGAACATAAGAACGGGGATGCAGGCAGGAGGGAGACTTACTATCACGCAAAGAAATGAATAGACAACATAAAAATAATTTTATGAAACTTGGATAAAAGAAATACTGTCACTGTCACAAAAAAACGTATGTTTCTCTTCTCCAGTACATATTTTTTTCTGCACTCCCAAACCCTCATTTAAGTTTCTTAGACCAAATCAATTTAATTGTTTTCACGTTTCTATGGATGACAAAAAAGATAAAGTTAAAAGAATTAACACTGTTAGAAAATATGATGTGTGGGGACTTAGAATGATGGAACTGGAATCTTTAATTGATGCATTTAAGCTCTCCAGTCTTAAAAGACATTTGCAGAGTCACAGACAAATTCACAAAAAACTTGCCATTTCAATACATCTTTTTGCTTGGGGCTGACAAAGCAAACGAAAGATGTTATTTCTGCATGGGGAAAATACTTTAAGAAACACAATCTTGGGGATAGTACAACTATAGAACAAATAATGGTTGTACCATTTTGGTTGAATCATCAATATGAAAAATAATACCTTATAAATGTTTGTGTAATTTAATTATTATATTGTCATAATAATGGTTTTCTTTCGTTTGAAGAACTTAAAAGAAGATTTAACATTAAAGGATCAATACTAGATTATCAAATCTTTTAAATAACATACTGAGACAATATTTTATACAACACAGGTATCAACATGGTTTATTTGAATCTACTTTCTTGTACAAAAGCATGTAGGATTTTTAGGATAAATTAATTAGTTCAAACAAATATGATAAAAATCTTGAGAAATGGGAACATATATTACCTTAAATAATACAATGTAACAAAGTATTTACCCAATTAAGAAAATCAAGTAAAGATGTGAACTTGTTACAGTTACAGTGTGAGTTCACATGCAAAGTTATTAACACATACTGATATTTGCTTACGATGAAATTGATTGCTAATGATACATGCTCCTCATGCAACTATATAAAGTGTGATTGTGAATGTGTTAGTGCCTTTAGGGGCAAGGTCAGTCATTTTTTTTTTAAATCCTTAAACTTGATATCACTTTCACAAGACATACTATTGTCTTTGGATTTGATACGGATAACACCGTTCTGAAACACATTCGTCTAGCAGGTAAAGTATTGATGTATGTCTCACGCATCAAGCAGTTATCCTTTCAGACCTGTCGTTTGTCGCGGACATTTGTAAAACAGAAATATATAACAACAACACTCACAAAAATGGAATTATTTGGTGAACATACCATCTGTTAGATCAAGATATAAATCCTACTCACAATATATTAATTCTTTTAATACAACTTATTTTGCTACCACAGCAAACAATCTTATCTAAATTTGATTATTTGTATGTTTTCAAGTCAAGTGCCTGACACCACTGATCGATTGAAGCACTAATAAAATAAAATAATATAATTAGAATTCTGAATGTTATCCATTATACAAATTAAGACAACTAAGACAAAATTGTTATGGATGAGCAACTTCTTTATTACAATTGGGCATTATACAAATATTTATACCCACATATCCCCTGTATGCCCTCAACCATGTACAATTCAATTAAAATCACATGCTGTTATGCCAAACCGTCTTTAATATATTCTCTGTATAGTATTGAAATGGAATAAAAAATGTTTGAAAAACCTAAACAACTTCAGGTTACATCTCGAAACATTCCCGACGAGCTGAGGTTGATGTATGCTGTAGAAAGGGTCTAACAGTGGACGAAGACTGTCCTGGAATGTCCAAACCCGAGCTGAGTGAAGATTGATTTAGGTAGTAGAAAGGGTCTAACTGTGGACGAAGAATGTCCTGGAATGTCCAAACCACAGCTGAGTGAAGATTGATTTAGGTAGTAGAAAGGATCTAACTGTGGACGAAAAATGTCCTGTAATACCCAAACCACAGCTGAGTGAAGATTGATTTAGGTAGTAAAAAGGGTCTTACTGTGGACGAAGAATTTCCTGGAATGTCCAAACCACAGCTGAGTGAAGATTGATGTAGGTAGTAGAAAGGGTCTAAATGTGGACGAAGAATGTCCTGGAATGTCCAAACCACAGCTGACTGAAGATTGATGTAGGTAGTAGAAAGGGTCTAACTGTGGACGGAGAATGTCCTGTAATCCCCTGTAATGTCCAAACCACAGCTGAGTGAAGATTGACTAAGTTAGTAGAAAGGGTCTAACTGTGGACGAAGAATGTCCTGGAATGTCCAATCCACTGCTGATTGGACAATCATTTATAGATGGGTTGACATGAATGTAGTGTTCTTCTCAAGCCTCCCGTTGACAACAGCATCATTGGTCAACCCCCCAGGTACATCCTGCCCCTCCCCCACGTCCACCGTCGCCTGTTCCACGGCCCAGGGCTGCAGCTCCCCCCGGGCCTGGGTGCCAAACACCAAAGTTCCAAGGATGCAGACTCCCCCACAGACGTAGAACACGTTCCGCCATTCTTCCTGAGTTTTCTGTAAGAAGAGAAAGTCGATGGATCTGCTTTTACGTCATGTTCTTGAGTCGCACCATGTCCGTGCTCACGGTTAATGTTTAAAATCTGCAATATTCTTCCCAAGTCAAGCTGACATTCCATGATCTTACTGAAATACTGTAGCGTCGAGGTGTTGAACGTTGAACTTGTAAAATTCAACAGGCCCGTATAGGGAGATTACACGTTACAAGGGGCGGTGGGGTAGCCTTGTGGTTAAATCGTTCGCTTGTCACGCCGAAAGCCCGGGTTCGATTCCCCACATGTGTACAGCCCATGTGTGAAGCCCATGTCTGGTGTCCCCCATCCGTGATACTACTCAAATATTGCCCAAAAGGGGTAAAACCACACTTACTCACAAAACTAAACTGTTACAAAAACTTATTTTCCGTGAAATATTTGTGTTCCACTTGAGCATTATTCTGGCCGAAATGATCTTTCAGTATGGTACTTCGAATGTCGAACAGGGCCAATTTTGACGTGACAAGCAAAAACGTCATGATATCCGTAATGGTCGGCCATCCGGTTTGCATACTGTTTAATTACAAGACCGCGACTGGCCTGGCCTGGCCAGTCAGGTAGATAGATTATTTAACTTTAAAACAATAATACATTTCCCACAGTGAGCTCTTTGTAACGTACATGATATGTAAATAGCCTAAATAGCGTCCACTAGGATAAACCTTTAGCGTTACGCTCACTGCAAGCTAACAGTAAAATAATGTGCAAATCTGCGTTAAATCCAACTCACTCACACACTTACATTCGGTGTTAGGATGCCGGCAAGGAGAGGTGCTAACATCCCTGGTGTTGTTGCAACAGTGTTAGAAATACCGAACAATATTCCAGCGTATCTGAAACGAAAAATCCATGTTCATAATTTGAATCCTTTCATTTCTTTGACGAAGAATTATTATTTTACGGGTCGATATAGAAAAGCTCGCTTATTTATAAATAGTCTTGCGTTATCTGTAACATGAAAATGTCTCAAAAGCTGCCTGTTATTAAATAATAGTTAAGTGAATAAATTGAGTATGCATTTCAAAGCCGATTTGTAAAAAGCTGAAGTCAGCAAAGAGTACCACCTTTAAGATCATTCTTATAAGATCAGTATTATTGTGTTGAAACACCCTCCACAATTGAGACAGTCTCCAAGCTCTTTACCGTTTGAAGCTCGCCTAAAACCACTTCCTGATCTCCTTTTAACGTTCTTCAATGCGATGGCGCATGCGCACTTCCAGCATGCATTGCGCATGGAGAGTTTCGCGATAGAAGTTTTGGGTTTGGGTGATCCTGGCTCAGATTGGTTAGGCTCATTATCAGCTCAGGGCCCTTGCCTCCTCTACACGCAGCCCAGACAGCGAATGGGACTTCTTCAAGGAAGCGCTGCCTAGTCAAGCCCACCCAGAACTTTTCGGAGAATGTGAAGACTCCTAAAGACTGCAGAAGGGCTGTATTCCTGGTAGCAAACCCGGATACTCTCCCAATGTCATTCAACAGATTGGGAGGTTCCAAACCCAAGGCACCGAGACAATGGGGAGTCGGACAACTTAGTACTTTGAAAGCGTTCGAAGTCCGCATATTTGCCATGTTTTCCTGAATCTTATCAATCACATTTGTGTCAAAAGGGACACAAAATTCTTCTTCTTCTTCTTCTTCTTATTATTATTATCATTATTATTATTAAGATGTGTATGTAAAACAAGCATTAGTTATGACAATTTCCGGGGGCTTTTCCCACAGAATTCACCTGCCTTGGAGCAAAGTCGGCGGTGTTGACCAGCACTCCGGCTGTCGCCAATCCCATGAATGCCATTGCAGCTGCTAACAGAAATACTGCAACATATCGCCTCTCAGCGTCCATAAAGCCTGTGCCAACCAGACACGCACCTGCCCCAAGGAATGCTGCAATTAAAATAGTAACTTTCTAAAGTGAACAGGACTATTACTTTCTTGGATGATGACTTCCCGGCTGTTCGGGATTTAGGATCTAAATGTGAAGGTTCTCCACTGATGGGTCGAGGTGTGTACATGTTCAACTTGTAAAATCCCATATACCCCAAAATGTAACAACTTTATCATTACAGATTCACTTACAGTAAGACTTATTTTCGGTAAAAAATACATCTATACTGTGACCGCCTGTCAGTACGGTGACTGAAAGCAGGATCATTTATGACGTGACGTGCAAGTGACGTCACATCAAACATTGTGACGTAATGACATTGTGGAGTCCCGACGAGCCCACTTGTATCGGTTTTGCAAGGCGGCGACAAGCCAATTTTATCGTATGATGTTTGCTCATGGAAGTGTTCCAACGTCTTCTCCTATCGACACAGTAATTCTCTCTTAACATGATTAAACAATGCTTAACATTAATTTTGAAGTGAAACCCACTGTCGTGGCATATGTCCAATTGGAATATCAGGTCTCTGAGCCGTTTCCTCTTTGAAGAGAAGCTTCTGAAAGATGATCGTGTGAAGCCCATTTCTGGTGTCCCCCGCTGTGATATTGCTGGAATATTGCTAATAGCCTAATCACTCACTCACTCACTCACTCTGAAAGATTTTTAATGATTGAATTTTTACGCCCGCCCTCCCAATAAAAAGTATACAGTTTGTTTCAGTTTCATTTTTTTACCCCTATAATTTCCAAACAGACCACACACTAAACATAATACTGACCGGTAGAGTGATGGGGTAGACTAGCGGTAAAAGCGTAAAGCCCGGGTTCGATTCCCAAATGGAAACCCATGATCTGTTATCGCAGCTAGATATTGCTTGAATTGGGCAAAAAAGAAAGGAATTAAAACCATACTCACTTACCAATACTCTGAAATATCCGCCGAGTGGCCGTTGTGCTGAGGTATTTCCTTGACCGGAGATAGTCTGATACCTGACCGGCCAGCAGCCCAAAAACAGTCTGGCTGGTAGAGGGGACGGCGGACAACAACCCGTTCTAGGTGGAGAGAATGGTATACGCATCTCTCTCTTATTAATACATCAGCCTGTTATAACCACAATAACACAATAAAAACGTTGCACGCAAATTCGGATGAAGTTTTCACAGAAAGCTACAAATCTACCATAATGGTTCCAGTCAATGTTCATCAAATGGCATTATTTTCTGTGTTCATGCCATGTGATTTCCGAAAAATAAAGACTACTTATAGAATGGAAATGTTGTTTGTGAAAAACAAGTTTAGCCATTTAAAGGTATATTCTATAAAACCAAATGTCTTCAAATATAGTTTGCATGTTGTTTGTCAGTCAATCCCCATCTCTCTGCTGCTCATTAGAGGCGTCTAAACTTATTCGGATGCCATTTAGAAAGTGGCCAAATGTAACAAACCCAGTGTGGTTTCGAAATCCGGACGGGACTCGGTTTAAAAAATACAAGAATCTGTACTTTACAAAGAAAGTGTTATCCCATATATAACGTTTGTCAGATTTGGTTGTGTGCTTGTCAACCGACACCGACAGCTTTTGAAGTTGCAAATAATATCAACCAGTTTTTTGCTTTCGTCCACTTTCGATTATTTACAGCCGGTCTGATACAGCTGAGCGTGGTGTTACCCAATAAATTAACAGACGGGCACACGAAAATGTACATACCTCTGCTATATCAAAGTTCAGAACCTCCTTGAAAAACGTAGGTGTATTGGTCGTCAGAGTGTACACGAGCCAGGCGAAACACACATGTCCGACTACAAACGCCCGAAACGCGGGAGACGTCAAAATGGCCGCCCATGGCGTTTTGTAAGTCTGCTAATAAAGGATTTAACGGTTTGTTCATTCTGAATAAAGGAACTAATAATAAAGTCATTAATTTGATGGAACATAGTTATTAAGAGGATTGATAAAATAAATTAAATATGCGCATAAACATAAACCCTGTTTGAGGCCATCATAAAGTTAGATAATGTAACAAATGAATACATTTATGTGTTGAAAACTAAACTCTGCCGACATAAATAATATAAACCTACTGAAGACCATTGAATGCAAGGAATGTTCACAGGTGAATACTTTCTTGTGGATAAAAATAAATAAGATGAGGAATTATTTTGTATTAATTTGTAAACCTAGTTAAATTAATAACACAATTGTTAATTGTATAACATTTCGTTGTAATTTCTTGGTTTCACACTCAAATTCAAACACTAGATTTCTGGGTTAACTTTTTGTTTCAGTTATGAAGTCGACACTCATCAGTATATAAGAATAAACACGACGAGGAGTGATAAATAAACAATGAGATAAACATTAAAAACCTGCGATGTCTCCCCTATTCCATGAATAATGTAGTTCCGCTCCCTCTTCGAGATTCGAGGATGCTGAGCCGGTGTGCTGGCGATCGTTATACACCACAGGCAGCACCATAACATCGATATAGCTCCTGTAGACACAGACACGTACACGACAGATAAACGTGTATTATCTACATTATATCATGAAGGTTATCACACAATACAAGGACGTGTACCAGTACAGTTGTCTCCACATTTAAAGTGAAACCCCTTTGAAGTCGGACAATACAGTTCCCACTGACACCATCCGGAGTAATCAGTTTTCGGGTTAACAAATCAGTGTCAAGGAATACTTTTGACAGTTCCTGACGTTCAAACTGTTGACGTTCGAAATGTTGGTTTCCGCATTACCGGGGTCGTGTTTCTCAGGGTTTAACTGTAAATGTATAGGAGCACATATACGAGAGCTGGTCAAAAGGTTCCAAGCCATAACAAAGTGAACTAGTCAATTTAGTACGTTGTTTGAGTAGTTCATTGCAAGTGTATTTGGTCTGTTGAGGCCGTTTGAATGTTGGTGACAGCCAGTTGAACGTGACGGGGGTCCAAATGGACACAGGAATGGAAAAGAACGAGTACCGAGCAGTCATCAAGTTTTTGACTTAAGAGAAATGTATCCCCAAGAAATTCATGACCGCATGTCACAAGTGCATGTGGATAGGTTCCCCAGCTATTCTACTTTTAAACGTTGTGCAGCTATGTTTAAAGCTGATGATGAAGATTCAATCAAGGAGATATAAAAACTTATACTGTCAGATAGACGTATTACCATAGCCGAACTTGAGGAAGACACAGGTCTAAGCCATGGATACATTGAAAATATTATTCATGAACATTTACAGATGAATAAGATATCAGCTTGTTGGGTGCCAAAGTTTCTAAATTATGATTTTAAGGAAAATAGAACTGACATTGCCAGAGAAAATTTAGAGCTAATTGAGAAGGATTTTGTCAAATTCAAAAAGAGATTAGTCACGGATGATGCATCATGGGTCGACCACCATGATCCCGAGTCAAAACGTCAGTCCATGTAATGGCACCTTTACACTTTAACAGTATTTCAAGTGTTGTAGGTCTTAGGCGTGTCTCTCTCTCTCTCTCTCTCTCTCTCTCTCTCTCTCTCTCTCTCTCTCTCTCTCTCTCATATGATTACCTGGAACATAGAAAATGGACCCCCAGCCATGATCGAAACCATAGATGCACATATATCCTGATATTGTGAACGTGGCTATGATTCCAAACGAAAATCCTGGAAGGTAGAAATAAAACAGTTTTCAATATTTATTTTAAAATTCACAATTGTATTATTATTATTATTATTATTATTATTATTATTATTATTATTATTATTAATATTATTATTACATGAATATGTAATTTTTCATGGAAATTCCCAGTAATGATCTTTGTGTGATCAGAGCATATCCTATCCCAGCCGGTGCACAAATGTTCCATTCGTTAAAGTCACCGCAATGCAATTCGCTGGGTGGAGTTGATCAGCTAAGGAGTGCCTTCGTGGGTTCAAATCCAAGATTGGCCATCATGATGATGATCATCACCATCTTCCTGCTCAAACATGTTTACTCCGGGCTTTCCTCCCGCATAAAGCTGACACGTCGTATTTCCTTAAATACTACTCAATGCAGCGTTTAACCTATCTCGGACACACTGAATATATGGGAGATAACCTCGATTATTTTCTCAGTGGTAATGCTAGGGTATCGTTAAACATACCAGGTTTCACTCCTATTGCAATTACTATTGGAAATCTTAAATCTTTTTGTCTGGTGGCTTTTGGGAAATAGCTGTTTGAACATGTGTTACAATTTGACTTTTCTTCTCAGTTTTATGTGAATTTTAATTAACAACGTGTATGTCATCATCAATGACAACTCGCACTGACCTGAATAGCAGATAGCTGTAAGTATGGTTCTCTCCAATGGCGGCGCCCATCTACCAATAATGGCCTGCATAGTCGGGTTATAGACTCCCTGGGGAGAGTGCAACAGAAAAGGCAAAGTCTAGTGACGGTTTATTTTGAACATTCGTTTTCAAATTTTTGAAACGTCTAAATCATGATGAGATTTATTTATTTTTAATTCTAATATCGTCAAACAATCCTAACACGTCATTTTACTGAATTTCTCATGATATTACATTCTCGCACTTTTTTAAAACTTTCAAAGGTCGAGATTGCCAGATCTTACATTTGTCCATACTTGTTGGACCTTCGGAATGAATTATCTTTGTTTTATCTGGGACGTCTTACCAATTTAAAATAATATATTTTGCGTGATGGTTGTATTTTCCATGTTTCTAGCTTGACATCTCGGTGATTCAACGTACCCTTATCTGTGTGTAATGTTTGTGTTTAAGTAGATTTTATCAATATGCAGTTGTTTTGTTGGGGTATTTTTTGTTTTATTTGACTCCTAGGTTTGTCAGCACCATACCCGTGCTCGTGGATTTCACCAAAGTGGTAAACGTCTGAGACATGCATCACTTCGGGCTTTCCTCCCACATTAAGCCGACACGCCGTGATATAACTGGAATACTGTTAAAAGCGGCGTTAAACCCAACTCACTTAATCACTCACTTAAAGACGTTTTAAGATACACATTTTCTTTTGTATTTTCGGTTTTTTGTTATTTGAAAACGTGCAAAATTCCTAACGAAAACGTATAATACATGGTGTATATCGAAAACACATACATTGAAATTGCGAAAAGATTTCATTGTGTTTTAAGGGCCACGTTGGAGATGAGGTAACCATCATAACTATCAACACTTTCATTGGAATACTACATCATCATCAAAAGGTTAACAGCAAACCTTTTTGTCAGGCTGTCAGAAAAACTGAAACATGCATGGGTATATATTGTTCGACACTGCCACATGAAACACGCGTCGCTGTGTGGCTGAAATATACCGATGCGACGTTAAATTTTAACTCACTCACTCATAGAACACTCCTCTTGTGTGTCTTCCTAATCCAGTCAAAACTACGTCTTTCCACCTACCATGCCCAGCCCAAGAATCACCCTCAGTGCATACACCAGATAGATGGACGTCCGGGCGCCGATTGGTAGAAGCAATGAGGCGGTCGAGCCAATCAGCATCCCAATAAACATGACGTACTTCCCGCCATATTTCGCGGCCAGTATTCCAGATGGAAGCTGTGTTACCATGTAACCATAGAAATACGCGCTGAGAATTCCAGACTGTTCTCCCTTGGACCAGTAGAACTCCGCATTCTAGAAATACAGTTTGTGTCTCAACATTAGTTAGAGAAATCACCAATTATTAATTGGCATTCTAGTAGTTGGTGAGTTAGTACGAAAACGTACAGCTTCTGGTTTATTGCATATTGCGACGTTTCGGTGTAGATTCTTTCCCCGTTTTCAAGCTGGAGTGATAACAATCAAGTGATGAGAGGTATATATGCATGACATGTTCTTATTAGTAGCAGATTGACAATGACAATGACAGTCGTCTAAGGCGCCGCGATTCGCTGTGCAGAGTTACGTCCCTTGGGCACGCCAGAAACCTATGATTGTGGGTTCGAATCCTGGTTCGCTCCCATTATGTTTCTAGGTTTGTCAGCACCATACCCGTGCTCGTTGGTTTCACCGAAGTGGTAAACGTCTGAGACCTGCATCACTTCGGGCTTTCCTCCCACATTAAGCTGACACGCCGTGATATAACTGGAATACTGTTAAAAGCGGCGTTAAACCCAACTCACTCACTCATGAACGAACGTAATGTACAAAAACCTGTCAAGTTCTGACGTTAGAGAAATATGAAATTGTTTGAAGTTATGTATTTATTAATCCCAACGTCTTTACTTGTTGTTAACGTTTCATTTATTAAGTACTGAATAAGTTCGCAGTTACATGTCTTCTACACACTTCTAGTTGGGCAACCCGTCGGATTCTGGGTCAGAATTGTTCCAAAGTAACGTTTGTGTATCGTGCGGGGCGATTTTATGGACTGCGTGGTCAGGCATGGATGATTGTGTCACTGTACCCTGAAATGTGCTCTTAATATCAACCACTTGTCTGCCTGGTCCAGACTAATATATTTACAGGCAGCAGTAGCAGTCCTCTAGCTGGAATATAATGTGCGACTTTTTACAATAGCCAAACAAAGAAACAATCTATTTTGACCAAACAAGAATCCTTGGTAAACGTTGTTTAGTGTCTACATTAACATTGTTATGTTTTAACGACAGGGTCTGACGAGAGATGATTGATGGCGTGACAACACAGTAAATGTTTTTCACGTGCATGTTGATCGCAATCTAGAAAGTGACACTAAACTCTAATGCTTTAAGTCGAAATGAACAATTTTCCGGAGGTTCTGAAACTCCCATTACACTGGGACACCTTTCCAGTTTAAATGTAGTTGTTTGTTTTTATTAAAAATATATATTTTCAGAGACTAAGCATCAGTCTAAAGTGAGAATGTACCTCTGATTGTGTTTGTGTTGTCTTTGTACCGTTGATGTAGTTGCCGGTGGTATCGTTGACCATGCACACGATGGCCACGCTGAGATTTGACCTGTTGGTCTCAAGCATAACTCCCCCGAGAAATCCCATTAATACCACAATCAGTCTTTGGGAACAGCATATCGAATCTGAAAACAGAAACGTTGTGTGCCATACATAACAGACATTACATTATGGGCTACTGGGTATAATATGTCTTCAGCAACCCATTCTTGCAGTAAGAGGCGACTATGCTTGTCGAAAGAGGCGACTATGATTGTCGCATAAGTGCAATAATCCTGGACGCGATCAAATAACCCCACCGTAAGAGGCGACTAACTGGATCGGTAGGTCAAGCTCGCTGACTTGGTTGATGCATGTCACCATATCCAAATAGCGAAGATCGATGTTCATATCGATTCAATCAGAAGATTATTATTTACAGACCGCCGTTATTTTGTTGGCTATTTCTGAGTGCAGGGTTAAACAACAATATACCAACGAACAAACCAACAAACAATCAGATGTTGGTAAATAAACAGCAATTCTAAAACTACTTTCCCATCTCCACACAAAATAAAAGGAAGGCAACGCTTTCACTTATGTTGAAGATATAAACGTGATTGTCTGCTCAAAGGCTCCAACTTTCTTTAAACGTCCCATGCCTCCAACAATATCAAATGGCCAATCCCTTATTTCGCATACTTACGGTTCGAGTGTTCTGCATCATCGGACAATGGATGGTTGTTCTGAGATGCAGTTGGTAAGCTGATCTTCCCCTCCATTGCGCCCCCTTTTTAGAAGTTCACATTACATTAATTAATGTTTTAATGCTCTATGAATGTACTTTACTGCTTTCAAGTGCTTACCTCGTATGCTCCTTTTTGCAAAATACCCCGATAATTAGGCAAATATTCCATGATTATTCCATAAAGGTACGATATTGATTATGCAAAACGTATTGTGGGAATTCCACAATCATGAATCATGCCGCGGTAATTCCCCCAAACTTTTGCGGAGTTCAGTTCAATTCAATTCTTTATTGTATGAAAGGCCACAGGCCCATATACAACGGAGTTACATAACATATTTTATAAAATACAAAGTCAAGGTAACAATTCACTTCGTAACAAAAAAGCATTATGTATGTACAAAGCCAGTTGATGTTGTGTTATAAGATCCTTGCAAGACAGTAATGAAGACAATCTTTTAGCATTAAAATGAGATAGAGACCACTGCGGTAAGTACTTGTCTCTTAGATTTTCGTATATAGGGCAAATAAACATGAAATGGTATTCATCTTCGACAACAATGTCACAAAATGGCCATAATCGTATCGATTTCTCAATAGATGAAAATCTCCCTGTGTTAATTTTTAGATCATTCAGGCCAAGTCTAAAACGAATAAGCGTGTTACGAGAATTCCTGTACCGTAAATTTGATAAATAGGATTCTGGTTCAAGCAATGACTTGAATTGGCGATAAGTATCATATCTTGAACTTTCATAAATATCTGAATGCCATTTCTGATGAAACATGTCAATGGCACGCATGCGAAAGTACTTAATGAAAGCATTTGCATTACCAATTGTCTGGGACAGCCAAATGAAACCAAAGCCATATGTAAAAAGCAATGTACGAATACAAGAAGCCCATGTGTTCTTTCCAAGATTGTCGAGGTGTACGAGCATGTTGTAGGCTTTCTTGGGTAAACGGTGTTCAGGCATTATTATTATTTTACACCAATACTTCAAACAACGAGTGTAAGATCCAATGTACAATGGGAATCTCCCGCATTCTCCATAAACCATATTACTTGGTGTTGACATACCAACATTCAAAAACTTTTTACAAGCGAGGAGATGAACCTTTTCAATTGTATAGAACTCTTTACAACCCCATATCTCAGACCCGTATAGTAAAATAGGTTGTATTTGAGAATCAAATAATTTAAAATACATTTTTGGTGAAATAACTCCGAGCTTAGACATAACAAAGTGGACTTGTAACAGAGCTTTCTTTGCTCTGTTTGTGAGATTAATTACTGACTTATTCAGATTCAGTGTATGGGTAAACAATATGCCAAGGTATTTGTATTCATGCACAACATTAATACATGTACCTTTAAAAAACCATTTCTCTCTTGTGGCCACTCGACCACCTCTACGAAATATAACAATATTTGTTTTATCAAGATTAACACTAAGTTTCCATTTATCTGAATATTCCGAAAGTATGTTAAGCTGCTTCTGTAGACCAATAATAGTACTAGACATCAAAATCACATCATCTGCAAAAAGTAGCATGAAAAGTTCTATTACATCAGGGGAGAGCTGGACGCCATGTCTACCAGACTGTATGATATCAACATATAACTCATTTATAAAAAATGAGAAAAGTATAGGACTTAAAACACATCCTTGACGTAAACCTATCGGACAATCAAAAAAGTCACTCTTAATATCACCACAGCGAACATATGATTTTACATTTGCATACATTGATTTAATAATGACAAGCATTTTGCCTCCTAAACCCTTATTTTTCAAACACCTCCACAAATAAGCTCTATTTACAGAATCAAATGCCTTTTTAAAATCAACAAAGGCCACATACAACTTACGTTTCCTGTACGATAAATATTTCTCAATGACTGCATACAAAGTAAATATGTGGTCAAAAGTCGAATAGTCCTTTCTAAATCCCGCTTGTGTTTCAGGGATCAAATCTCTCATATTTGACCACTGTGTTAATCTATTATTGATGATAGATGTAAATGCTTTACTAAGGATACTCGTGAGAGATATAACCCCATAATTGTCAGGATTGTTTACGTTTCCATTCTTGAATAACGGAATAATAATAGATTTTGACCAGATAGAAGGAAAAATACCTGTATCAAAAATCCGATTGAAACATTTAACCAGAAAAGGCATAGTATCAGGTAGTGAGTACTTGAGCATTTCAGCTATAACACAATCAATCCCAGCAGATTTACCTGTTTTAAGGTGAGATATAGCATTAAATATTTCCGTTTCCGTGATAGACGATTCCAACAGAAGCATGTCAACATCATTAAGAATTTCACTGACGCCATCATCATCACGTTCAAAGAACTCATTGTCTACCAAATATATCGAATCATCTTTTGAGAATAACTTCTTGAAATGATGTAACCATTCTGTTTGGGATATAGATCCTTTGGGGGTAGGATGTCTCTGAAGAGAACGTATAGTATTCCAAAATAATTTCGGACTGTGTAAAGTGCTGTTTAGTCGGACTAGCCGTGAAAATTTAAGATCATATTTGAACTTTCTACAAAAGTTTTTATACACATTTCTCAGTTTACAGTAGCGTTGTCGGTTGTATTCACTGCGACAACACCTACACCTTCTGAGAGCCTTCCTTGATTCAGATCTTGCTGCCCTACATGCTATATTCAACTTTGGTTTATCGTGTTTATGTTCACCATATTTGATCTGTTCCCTCATACAGGACGCCGAGTCTAGAACATACTGTACCAAATATGTAATCACCTCCTCTACATTAGCTTCAATTTTATCCATCAAGGAATTTTCATGAATATGCAAGGACCATCTAAGTGCTGTGATAAAAATGCTTTTCTTCGATTCGTTCCATGAAAATGTACTGTTCATAGAGACATCATCCTCACAGTCTAAACTATGTATGGCACGATTGCTACAAGGAAACCTGCAGGATAACTCAAGAGGGAAATGGTCTGAATCTGATCGATCACCAACCTTTAACATATCTACATACTGGAAAAAATCAGCAGATGCAATAAAATAATCAACAACACTAGAACCAGTATCTCCTACAAAAGTAACCTCGCCTGCACTATCACCATAAACTCTCCCATTTAGTATAAACATACGAAGTACAAAGCATAGATTCAATAAAATGCGTCCGAATCTATTGATAGTACCATCGTGAGATACACGTTGTTCAACAGGGGCATTGTCAACATCAATGTATACATCATCATGTCCAAAGTCATCACTTTCCTCAGAAATGGGATTATTTTCGTTGCCTGTGCGGGCATTAAAATCACCACAGAGTAGCACATGTGAAGAAGTGAAATCAGACCAATGCTCCAATATAATAGCTTCCACTTTATCAATAAGGCAACCTGAATCAGTTCTCCCTTTGTAAAATGTTGAACCTGCCGGAGGGACATATGTACACAACAACATTAAATCACATTTCAAATTAAACACAGATTTTGGAAATTTTAAACATATGAAATTTTCTATGTCGGTGCTAAGGTGAATGCACATGTTCACAACATCTTGCCTAACGCAGAGACACACACCACCAGAACATCTACCTGACAATGATGTTGTAACTGCTGGGGCAAAGTACATTTGGTAACCAGGTAACCAGTTTAAGTCTGGGAAATCTGATATAAATGTCTCCAAGAGACACACAATATCAAATGATTGTACCGCGGCAAGGAGGTGAGTAGTTGTGAGCAATGGTGGATTTCTGTGCGCGACTTTATGACGTGCTGTTTCATTTAATTTGTGAACAATAAAACAGTATTTTCTGTATGAATGAGTGCATCAACATTTGTATGCATATCCAATAGCTTTGTATGAAATGTTGATGTTTTAACACAATTTATTACACTGACAACAGTGCCTGAGTGTAACTAGAACTTGAAGATGAAAATCTTATGTGGGTCATTCTCTAAAAAGGTAACATTTTGGCCTATGATAAAACAACAAATCAGAATTCATTTTTGAAATGTTTTCATTGAGCAGATAAATAACATAACAATTACTGAATATAAGTGTAAAGTATGCAGGCTTAATATGTCTTATTTTCCTTTTTGCAGAAAACTATTTTTGGCGTCTCTGTACCAAATGTCTGTGCCGTTAACGTGCATAAAATTCAGTTTTTGTCTCCGAAAATAAATCTAAATTGAATTAAATTTATGATATGGTTGTTGCATTTTGGCATAGTTCAAATACCAACAGCTATAAAATTTCATTCATTGGGTTTACCAAATTATTAGACTGTAAATATATGCATACAATGGAATTATTTGCAGAAAGATGTACGATAAACGTGTCTACTTAAATGGAACTACCATAATTCTATAAGGTAATAATAGTTATTACACTCACTTTATGAATGCATTATATCAATATATTTGGACAGGACAGACAACATGGTAACAGGAAAGACAAAATAGTTTGTAATTGCCAAAACTACAAGCATGAAATACTCACATCCCCCGCCAATATGACACGTCGGGTTGTGTGCAATGTAAATGGCCTAATTGCAGCACTAAAAAAAGTTATTACTTGTGTTGTTTTTCGATCTGCAGTTTATGATAGAATATGTAACTGAATTTGTAATGAGTAAGGATGAGACATATGGACGAAAACTTCTTTATTACAATTAGGAGCGATGGTTTCGGTGAAGGTTCTGACACCCTTATCAAGCAAGTGAAATACAGAGTATGGTTGACAAGAATATATAGTGTTTATACAGTTGAATAGGTTTAAGATCAGTTACACTGTTGTATTTGTGATGAGTTGTGTTTCTGCATGAAGTTAGTCAGTGAATGCAACAACTGTGTCCATGACACTTTTGGAAGAACATACACTCAAGCAATGCAGAACTTACCAACAAGAAAGGAAATGTATTCAATACTGTGAGAAGACATTATGTGCCAAGTTTGGTGAAGAAATATAACACGGTTTTCAAGATCTGCTCCGGAAATGAGGACTACCGCCATTTTCAGTCTAAATCAAAGTCGCTGCCATGGAAACTCAAAAAGATATTTTTTTTAAAAATCCAAAACTATCCAAAGGCACCAGTTCACAACTAGACCTATCTATGCGCCAAGTTTGGTGAAGAAATATAGTACGGTTTTCAAGATCTGCTCCGGAAACGAAATGTGACGGACGGACGGACGGAAGGACGGAAGGACGGACGGACGGCACCCATTCCTATATCCCCCTTCCACTTCGAGGCGGGGGATAATAATAACTATTTCTGTGTTCTGTGTTTAGGAAGCAAAGGTAGTCAAAAAGAAGGAAACTCATTGAATGTGCATATCAAAGTGTTAATTAGGTGTATTTTGTATGAGACACTAGTTAAATAAAAACATGAGGTTTGGTAACAGCACAGACAAGCAAAAAGTCATAGAGTTCGGTCTTGACTGCCGTCGAGTTCGGACGTCTTTTGCTTCTCAGCAACTTGTCCAGTGTTATACAACACGTGATTGTTTATGATACTTCCTCTTTGGTTCTTTTGGCTTTTGATTTCTCTTGTGTTGGAGTGCATTCGAACCTTTAATTTCTATTCGGTGTTTGCTGATTGCTACAGTCAGTTGGCTGACAACAGGATGGAATGTGAGGACGGATTTAAAGTGGTGGCTTCAGGGAGGAAGCGAATCGGTAGTATTCCAGATGGTACTTATAGAAAAGCCTGTGTTGACAAGCAACCAAATACTGTCCCTCCAACTGCATGGTCTGATCTTACTTTTGTTGTTGATGAGCTAGCGCAGGTCAAATCAACCACTGTTATCTTCAAAGCCGATGTAGATGAATATGATGATGGTTCAACGACCCTCTGTCAACTTATGTAACAGCGTGCTTTGGCTCAAGCCTTGGCTAAGATCACTACAGAAATAGTCAGTGTTAAGCGGATGGCCAGGGGAGATGTTAGTGTCAAAGCAAAAACCGTTGAGGCTGCCAAAACACTTTTGCAGGTCACAGAACTTGATGAACATTTTGTCACCACTCATGAGCCTGAATCCTTAATGAGAACACGTGGAGTCATCTATGGTATTGATCTAGATATTGAGATGAATGAACTTGAGGACGAGTTAAAACCTGTGTTACCATTAATGTGCTCTGCTGTGCGTCTAACTCGTGGGCCTGATAAAATTCACACCAAATCTGTTCTTACATTTACTGGACAGTCTTTACCAGATCATGTTGTCATTTTCTTCCAGATATTTCCAATCCCGATGAATGTTCCTCCTGCTCTGCGATGCTTCAAGTGTCAGTCCTTTGGGCATGTCTCTGCTAAGTGTAGGAGCACTCATCATGTGTGCGCTAAATGTAGAGGGAAGCACAAATACGAGGAGTGCAATGTATGTACCCTTAAATGTAAGAACTGTTGTGGTGCACACTCTGCGGCATAAAAAAGGTTGCATTAAATACCAGGAAGCTGTCCAGATTCAGAAAGTCCGAGTTGAGGGTAAGTTGTCTTATTCTCAAGCTGTTCGACAGGTGCGTGGAGATTTAGATGTTGCTCAGGTTCTAGCAGTCCCTAAACCACCTTCTGCAGCTAAACCACTGTCTCAGGTTGTTACAATTTCTGATGTTGTGTCTTCTCCAGTCATGGTGACTGCTAGTACTCAGATTGAAACTCTGGAAGTTGAATGTCAGACTGATCCTGTTGTTGACATCATGCCTGAATCATCTCTATTTAACAATGTATCTTCTGTTGATTTTCTCAACTTTGTTATTTGTATTGTTGCTAATCTTGGCACAACTCGTGCATTCAAGTCTGATGGTCTCCAGACGATAGCATCAGCTGCCCAGTCCCTCTTGGGGTTAAAATTGTCCCCGGATGATCTGACGAGCATGGTTAAGGGTCAACAATGAATGTCTTAATCCTTATTATGGCTCTCTTGATCCTTCAGTGGAATGATAGATCAGTAAATGCTAATGGTCCGGGATTCAAGGTTTTTATTAACAGTCTTGATCAAATGCCTGATGTTATATGTCTTCAGGAGACGTTCCTGAATCCTAAACAGCAATTCCGTTTTATAAAGATCGTCAGGTTGGTTTTGGAGGTGGTTGTGCTATTCTCATAAAGGACACTTACGTTGCCACCATCCCAATTAGAAGCGAATGCAGTCAATATTCATTTGAATGGTAAAAGATCAGTCTCCATTTTTAATGTCTATAATAATGCTCTTGCTACCGATGATGACTATATTTCTGTTTTGAACGTGTCAGACAATCTTACAGTTGTATGTGGTGATTTTAATAGTCATAGTCCATTGTGGGGAGCTGGTAAGTTGGATGCTGGAGGTAAAGCCATTGAGACACTACTTGATGAAAAGAATCTTTACCTTCTTAATGATGGTTCTATGACCCGGTATGACTTGGCTTCTGCTTCATTTTCGGCCCTGGACTTGACCATTGTCAGTCCACAACTGGCTCCACATTGTGATTGGGAAGTGTGTTTGCAGGATTCATTTGGTAGTGATCATTATCCTGTGTTAACTAGCCTTCAACTTGACCCAATCGCTAAACTGAGTGGTACACCTCAGAGTTGGATTTTCTCTAAAGCTGACTGGTCTGCATTTACTGCTTTGTGCTCTGACACAATCACGCCTGCTATAAACTCTATTGATATGGAGCAGTTTTCCAAATGCTTTGTCTCAAACATTATTGATGCTGCCAATAGATTTATAGGCAGAAGTTCTGGTAAACGTCCGCTTAGACCGCCTGTTTGTTGGTGGACGGATAAATATCACTCAGCACATGATGCCAGGAAGAGGGCAAAGAAATTTTTTGAAAGATCGGCTTTGCCGTGTGATTTAATTGAGTATAGGCACACTTCCGCATTACTGAAACGAACAGTTATTGAAGCAAAACGTTTGTCTTGGTCAAATTACACCAGTTCTATAAATAACAATACACCTCTATCCCAGGTATGGAGGAAAATGAAACGAGTTCTGGTAGTTCAAGGTCCAATCGTGCTATTCCGTCTATTGGTAAAGTCACGCCTGCAACAACAAGTATAGACAAGAGTAATGTACTGGCTCAGTCATTTCTAAAAGTATCGAGTACAGATAACTTTAACTCAGATTTTCTCCGCTATAAAGAAACACTTGAATTCTCGGACATCTTACATTGTCCAACATATCATATTGCTGATTACAACTCATTATTTAGTTTCCAGGAATTAAAGAATGCTATTTCTGGATGGAAAAATACTTCTCCAGGAGATGATTCATTATGCTTTGATATGTTTAAACATCTTCCCCTTATCAGCCTTGAAACCATGCTTTTATTGTTCAATAATATTTGGTTTGAAGACAAACTTCCGACTTCTTGGAACAAAGCAATAGTAGTTCCAATTCCGAAGCCTGGTAAAGATCCTACTGAAGCCACATCCTACAGACCTATTGCTCTTACCTCTAACATGTGTAAAGAAATGGAGAGAATGGTAAATAACCTGATGGTGTACTTCATGGAAAAGAAAAATCTGTTTTCAGAAGTTCAATCAGGATTTAGAAAAAATAGATCTTGTGCTGATCATTTAGTGCGACTTGAAACTGAAATTAAAAAGGCATTAGGTAGCACTGAATATTTAATGGCTGTTTTCATGGACATTGAAAAAGCATATGACATGTTGTGGAGGGAAGGTTTGGTAATTAAACTGTATAACATTGGAGTTTGTGGACGTATGCTTGATTGGATAAAATATTTCTTAACGGGTAGAACTATACACGTTCGCAATGGAACGTCACTGTCAGATATTTATATTTTAGAGAATGAACACCTCAAGGAAGTGTGATCAGCCCAACATAATTTAATGTCATGATAAATGGTTTGTTTGAGAATATTAATTTCCTGGTTGAAACAGTTTGCAGATGATGGAGCGTTGTGGAAAATGTCCGGTTATTTTGACACTGTCTTCAAAGTCGTTCAACAATCTCTCTGTCTTGTAAAGTATTGGTGTGTACATTGGGGTTTTAAGATTTCAGCTTCTAAATCTCCTGCCATCATTTTTACTCGGAAAAAGATTCCTCATAATTCAAAATTAGTCTTGTGTGGTTCTGAATTGGAGTTTGTCGATAAAGTCAAGTTTTTAGGTCTCTGGTTTGATAAGAGGCTCACCTGGAAACCACATGTGGAGTATCTGATTCAGAAATGCAATAAAGCCCTGAAACTTCTGAGAAGTATTTCTAGTACCAAATTGGGTGCAGACAGGAAGTGTTTGTTAATGTTATATAGAGCCCTCATTAGATCTCGACTTGATTCGGTTGTCAAGCCTATGGATCTACATGTTCTACACAAAAAGCAAGACTTGATGTTGTTCAGTCGAAAGCCCTAAGATTATGAATCAGGTGAAATGCCTTTAGATCTCAGGCGTGAAATGTTAGACGTTAGATATATGTTAAAATTGAAATCTTTTGGGAGAAAACACTCAACGTCAACTGTGTGACTGGTAGAATATTTTCATGACACTTGGAAAAATGGTATGGGGCCTTATGGGATGCGATCTCAGAGAAAAGCTTTCAATCATACTGTGCGTGATGTTGCAATAGATGACCCTACTGTTCTGCCTGAATAGCCACCATGGTTGCTTAAACTAGCATCAGTTTATCTAGATGTCCAGGAGCAGGTAAATAAATGTGAGCCAGCACCTCGAGTTAAAGCTATAGCTGAGGAACATATCCGAAGTCTACAGTGGTTGAATGCTATGCAGATTTACACTAATGGCTCTAAGTGCCCAGTGTCTGGTCGTGTTGGTGCTGGTATATTCATCGTTAATGAACAGAGAGAACTTTCTATCCGATTGGCTGATCACTTATCAGTATTTTCTGCTGAACTAGGAGCAATCATTGAAGCATTGCATTGGATTAATTTTTTTAAGGCCTGTTTCAGCGGTAATTTTCAGTGACTCTGTCAGTGCATTACAAGCAATTCGGGTAGGTTCTTCCTCAGCGAGGCAGGACTTGATCAACATTATTCTCGTCCTTTATAATGACTTAAGTAAGGATCTGTTAGATGTTGAATTTTCATGGATCCCCGCTCATGTTGGATTACTTGGAAATGAGAAAGCGGATAAATTGGCAAAAGCTTCACTAGAATGTGATGAACAGGATGAAACAATTTTACCTTCTCCTGCAGAGTTAGGGACCGTCAGTATGACCCATGCTAAAACAAAATGGCAGCAGAGATGGGCATCATCCTTAAAAGGACGTCATCTCTTTGGCATCGATCACTAATCACTAAATTACACATATCTAGAAATAATCGGAGAGAGGAGGTTCTCTTAACCAGACTTCGTCTTGGGCATTGTGGTCTTGGAGCTTATCTAAATGTTATTAATAGAGACATTTCTGCACATTGTACAGTGTGTAATCAGCTTGATAATGTAGTTCATTTTTTTTATTGCATTGCCAAAAGTATGTTAATCAGCGTAAGGCAATGGCACTAACAGTTCTCAATATTGACTTCTCATTGTCTGGTATTTTATGTTCTAGGAATATTGTTCACCATGATGTTCAGAATGTCATTCTCGCTTATATTAAAGCGTGTAGCAGTTTTGATTCTTTACAAAATATCCAGGTACTCAGCAAACCTTTATCATGGGCAAGGTGTAAATGGGCCTAGTTGCCCGAACACCTATAAAACATTTTACTAATCAATCAATCAATCAATCAATCAAAACTTCATAAACAAATCTTATGTGGAATTGCTCATCTCAAAAATAGAACTTGATCAGAAACTATACCAACAACCTTAATGGCACTTCTTGAGGATATTGTTGCTTATTCCCCAAGCAAAAATCTGTAAGGAAATGAGAAATGTCAACTTTCAAAACTTCAACAGTAACAGCACAGACAAAGTCTGATAACAGATTTGCACTTTTACCAAATGATAGCATTATATGACAACATTCCGTAAATCATTCTTGACCTCATACATGTGCACATTTAACACAGGTTATTGTTTGCCATGGATTGTTTCCAACATATCTTCCCACAAAGAAGGCTCAACATCGTAATAGTCAGAGGACAGTGAGATTTGGGAAGGCTCTGGTACCAAGCTAACTATGTCCTCAAAATGGTACCAGCATTTGTCTTTAGGTTTGCCTGGCCAGACGAAACGATTTGCATTCCTGTACTTTCCCACTTTATGAATACATTCCACAAAAATTTCACCTAGCTCTATTTTCTTCAACATAATCAGGATATGATATGTTATACATAATGACAACATATTTCCCCAGGCATTCATTTGTATCAACTGGCTGGTGTATTGCCTTTTGACTTTCCATCTTATCATCGTCTGAACTTTGTACCATTTCCTTACGTGTCTTTTGGTGAATCTCACAATCATCATGATCATTCAGACTCTCCATTCTGTCAGCACTCATCTCTTCTCTATTTCCCCCACTCCGACTCTCCATTCTGTCAGCACTCATCTCTTCTCTCTTTCCCCCACTCCGACTCTCCATTCTGTCAGCACACACCTCAACTTCTCTCATTCCCCCCACTCCGACTCTCCATTCTGTCAGCAAACCATGTTCTAGTGGTAGAGCGTCCGCCCGGAGAGCGGAAGGTCCGGGGTTCGATCCCCGACCGCGTCATACCAAAAGACGTTAAAAGATGGTACTTGTTGTTACCCTGTCTGGCGCTCGGCATTAAGGGGATAAAACAAGGACTGGTCGGCTCGGAGTCAGTATACTGTGTCTGAGTGGGGTATTCATGTTAAACTGCCGCATGGTATCTCAGAGAGCTGGCACTATAAATCGGCATCAGTCCGGACTAGTACAAGCAGCCACACACACACACATGTGCATTCACGTCGCTATATAAGTGCAATAATCTTGGTCGCGACGTTAAACCCCATTTCACCTCACCCATTCTGTCAGCACACACCTCCATTTCTCTCTTTCCCCAACTCATACACTCCATTCTATCAGCACACACCTCCTCTTCTCTCTTTCCCCCACTCCGACTTTCGGTTCTGTCGGCACACACCTCCACTTCTCTCTTTCCCCCCACTCCGAATCTCCATTCTGTCAGCACACACCTCCTCTTCTCTCTTTCTCCGTATCAGACTTTCCAATTTGTCAGCACACACCTCCACTTCTCACTTTCACCAACTCATACACTTCATTCTGTCAGCACACACCTCCACTTCTCTCTTTCCCCCCACTCCGAATCTCCATTCTGTCAGCACACACCTCCACTTCTCTCTTTCCCCCCACTCCGAATCTCCATTCTGTCAGCACACACCTCCACTTCTCTCTTTCTCCAACTCTCCGTTCTGTCGGCACACACCTCCACTTCTCTCTTTCCCCCACTCCGACTCTACATTCTGTCAGCACTCGTCTCTTCTCTCTTTCCCCCAATCCGAATCTCCATTCTGTCAGCACACACCTCCTCTTCTCTCTTTCTCCGAATCAGACTTTCCACTCTGTCAGCACACACCTCCACTTCTCTTTATCCCCCACACATACACTCCATTCTGTCAGAACACACCTCCACTTCTCTCTTTCCCCCACGCGTAGACACGGTGTTTGAAGTAATCATGTAACATTACTTTCCTTTAGAGGTGCTAAATATGTTACGTTTCTTAATTATGCACAACAGTAGGGCGAGCAAAATGAATAACTGTTCTTTATTTGTGTCAAAATGATACAAAAATCCTAAAATGTCTTTGCTGTCACTGATATGTGCCCGTGCTATCACTATTTAAAGTCTGTGCTGTTACCAAAGATCTACTGTGCAGTGTAATCAGTGTTTATTGACCCAAATGTTAATAATATTCAGATTTTCATGCAACAAGCAACCATACAAAATAAATTACCATTCATGTTTTCTTTGTCTTTTAATATATATGTGTTGAAACATTAATTGAACACTCTATGTCTGTGCTGTCGCCTAAATATGTCTGTCCTGTCACTTTTTTTAAAAGCTACAAAAAGCACACTGCTTGAGTTCCATTCTGATATACTCATTATATTTGATTTTTTAAATAACAATTTCGGAATCCAAAATTTATGGTGACAGCACAGACAGATACAAAAAGTGCACATCAAAAGACAACACTTACCAGTTATTTTCAAGACACTTCACCACTGTAAAATGCTCGAGCATATGGTGACATGATAGTACTGGAAAGGAAGTGACCTGCAAAGACCTTAGCCTTCTGGGATATCACAGGTGCAATTATTTTTTGTATTTGTACTATCTGGTGACAGGACAGAGACTGTAACTCTTGACAAGATTACTGTTGCCATAAATAATGAATCCAAGTGGAAAACCAACAGGTTTCTGCTGATGTATTATCCTTTCATGATGTCATGCTACATAAATCACCAGGGCTTTGGAAAGTATTTGTTCCCAGAGACTTTAGACAATTTGAGAAAGTTTAATTTTTTATTTGTGGACAACAAATTTCTGCACAATACTGCACATTTAAGGTATTTTACTGGCTAACATAAGGTTATAGCAGTAATTTAATCAGAATATTGCATACATCTGATAAATAACTTCATTGTCAAGTAATCTGAAAACAGAATTATGAGTTGTTTTCAAGAAAATTCATTTGTAGAGGAAATGCAACTTTTTTAGAGAATGACCCATATATTGTCACAGCCTTTTAAGATACACCAACTAAATCGATCAATTCACGCTTATGTTACCTACGATTTGGATTTCTTTGGTTATTTTATGATCAAGCATGAAATGTGTCATTTTCAAATTGCATGACGTGGTATAAGGAAATAAGTAAAACAAGACCCGTATAGATTCCGGGTAGGCCTTCAGCATCCCATGCATCATCGGGCAGTGGATGCTTGTTCTGTGATGCATTGGGTAAGCTGATCTTCCCCTCCATGGCGTCTCCTGACAGCACTTTGTAAATTAATAAACTGTGGTACTCACAGGTGCTTACATCCTGAGCTCTTTTCTGCGAAACGTTTGCGATGCAAAATGATACGTTACGGTAGGTAATCAAAATACAGCAGTTATTAGGCAAATGTACCACGTGTATTTCATAATGGTACCACGTTACGGAAACGTATTGTCGTTATTCTCCAGACATGCCGCGGTAATTCCCCCAAAGTTTTGCGGAGATGCCGCAGTGGAGACGTGAGTAATTGTGAGAAGTACTGTAGTCATGAACTTTTGTGCTGACTTATAAATACATTTTATTTAATTTCTGAACAATAACACTGTGCATTATGTGTGTTCTTTTTCGTATGAAAGAGTACACTGACTTTTGTATGTATATCCAATATGTTTTGATATGAAATGTTGGTCTTTTTTATACAAAATTATAGCAATGACAACAGTATCTGAGTGGATTTAGACTATCACAGCTTGTTAAATATTGAATAGTATGTCTAGGAGATGTGTTCTCGTTACCTTAGGCTAGCATCTATCTAAAAAGCTATAATTGAAACTACTGATATTTTATATACATTTTTATCTGATGATATGTATTACTTGCTAAACAATTATCATGTGAAATGATGTATAAATATTACACCATGATAACTCATAAAAGCATTTCATGTGGATCTAATTATTATAGGAAAACTTAGTTTAAATGTTATATCATGATAGAAGATTGATTAAGGTCGTAGAAATGGTCTAACTGTTGATGAAGAATGTCCTGGAATATCCTGTTATGTCCAATCCGTAGCTGATTGGACCATCATTTATAGATTGGTTGACATGAATGTCGTGTTGTTTTTAGGCCTCCCGTTGATAACAACATCATTGGTCACCCCCCCTGTTACATCCCGCCCCTCCCCCTCCTCCACGTCCACCGTCGCCTGTTCCACGGCCCAGGGCTGCAGCTCCCCCCTGGCCTGGGTGCCAAACACCAAAGTTCCAAGGATGCAGACTCCCCCACAGACGTAGAACACGTTCCGCCATTCTTCCTGAGTTTTCTGTAAGAAGAGAAAGTCGATGGATCTGCTTTTACGTCATGTTCTTGAGTCGCACCATGTCCGTGCTCACGGTTAATGTTTAAAATCTGCAATATTCTTCCCAAGTCAAGCTGACATTCCATGACCTTACTGAAATACTGCAGCGTTGAGGTGTTGAACGTTGAGCTTGTAAAATTCCATAGGCCCGTATAGGGAGTTTACATGTTACAAGGGGCGGCGGGGTAGCCTTGTGGTTAAATCGTTCGCTTGTCACGCCGAGAGCCCGGGTTCGATTCCCCACATGTGTACAGCCCATGTGTGAAGCCCATATCTGGTGTCCCCCGCCCGTGATACTGCTCAAATATTTCCAAAAGTGGCGTAAAACCACACTCACTCACTCACAAAACTAAACTGTTAAAAAACTTATTCTCGGTAAAATATTTGGGTTCCACTTGAGCATTTTTTTGGCCGAAATCGATCTTTCAGTATGGTACCTCGAGTGTCGAACAGGGCCAATTTTGACGTGACAAGCAAGTGACGTCACGTCAAAATGTATGACGTCATCGTATCCGTAATGGTCGCCCATTTACATACTGTTAAATTACAAGACGGCGACTGACCTGGCCAGTCAGGTAGATAGATTATTTAACTTAAAACAATAATAAATTTCCCACAGTGAGCTCTTTGTAACGTACATGATATGTAAACAGCCTAAATAACGTCGACTAGGATAAACTTTTAGCGTTATGCTCACTGCAAACTAACAGTAAAATAATGATCAAATCTGCGTTAAACCCAACTCACTCACACACTTACATTCGGTGTTAGGATGCCGGCAAGGAGAGGTGCTAACATCCCTGGTGTTGTTGCAACAGTGTTAGAAATACCGAACAATATTCCAGCGTATCTGAAACGAAAATTCCATGTTCATAATTTGAATCCTTTCATTTCTTTGAAGAAGAATTATTATTTACGGGTCGGCATAGAAAAGCTCGCTAATTTATAAATAGTCTTGCGTTATCTGTAACATGAAAATGTCTCAAAAGCTGCCTGCTATTAAATAATAGTTAAGTGAATAAATTGAGTATGCATTTCAAAGCCGATTTGTAAAAAGCTGAAGTCAACAAAGAGAACCACCTTTAAGATCTTATAAGATCAGTATTATTGTGTTGAAACACCCTCCACAACTGAGAAAGTCTCCAAGATTTTTACTGTTTAAAGCTCGCCTAAAACCTCTTCCTGATCTCTCTTTAACGTTTTTCAATGCGATGGAGCGCTTCCAGCATGCATTGCGCATGGAGAATTTCGCGATAGAAGTTTTGGGTTTGGGTGATCCTGGCACAGTCAGGCTGGTTAGGCTCATCATCAGCTCAGGGCACTTGCCTCCTCTACACGCAGTCCAGACAGCGAATGGGACTTCTTCCAGGAAGCGCTGCCTTGTCAAACCCACCCAGAACTTTTCGGAGAATGTGAAGACTCCCTAAGACTGCAGCCTTCTGTATTACACACATCGTCAGAAGGGCTGTATTCCTGGTAGCAAACCCGGCTACTCTCCCAATGTCATTCAACAGATTGGGAGGGTCCAAACCCAAGGCACCGAGACAATTATTATTATTATTATTATTATTAGTAGTAGTAGTAGTATTATTCAGATGTGTGTGTAATAGCATTAGTTTCCGGGGGCTTTTCCCACAAGTTTCGCAGAATCAACCTGCCTTGGAGCAAAGTCGGCGGTGTTGACCAGCACTCCGGCTGTCGTCAATCCCATGAATGCCATTGCAGCTGCTAACAGAAATACTGCAAAATATCGCTTCTCAGCGTCCATAAAGCCTGTGCCAACCAGACACGCACCTGCCCCAAGGAATGCTGCAATTAAAATAGTAACATTCTAAAGTGAACAGGACTATGACTTTCTTGGATGATGACTTCCCGGCTGTTCGTGATTTAGGAGCCAAATGTGAAGGTTCTCCACTGATGGGTCGAGGTGTGTACATGTTCAACTTGTAAAATCCCATATACCCAAACATGTAACAACTTTATCATTACAGATTCACTTACAGTAAGACTTATTTTCGGTAAATAATACATCTATACTGTGACAGCCTGTCAGTACGGTGACTGAAAGCAGGATCATTTATGACGTGACGTGCAAGTGACGTTTCGTCTTTGAAAAGAACCTTTTAAAAGATGATCGTGTGGAGCCCATTTATGGTTTCCCCCGCTGTGATATTGCTGGAATATTGCTAATAGCCTATTTACTCACTCACTCACTCACTCACTCTGAAAGATGTTCAATAATTGAATATTTACGCACGCCCTCCCATTTAAAAGTATACAGTTTGTTTCAGTTTCATTTTTTAACATTTTTATAATTTTCAAACAGACCACACAGTAAACACAATACTGACCGGTAGAGTGATGGGGTAGCCTAGCGGTAAAAGCGTTAAGCCCAGGTTCGATTCCCAAATGGAAACCCATGATCTGTTATCGCAGCTAGATATTGCTGGAATTGGGCAAAAAAGAAAGGAATTAAAACCATACTCACTTACCAATACTCTGAAATATCCGCCGAGTGGCTGTTGTGCTGAGGTATTTCCTTGACCGGAGATAGTCTGAGACCTGACCGGCCAGCAGCCCAAAAACAGTCTGGCTGGTAGAGGGGACGGCGGACAACAACCCGTTCTAGGTGGAGAGAATGGTATACGCATCTCTCTCTTATTAATACATCAGCCTGTTATAGCCACAATAACACAATAAAAACGTTGCACGCAAATTCGGATGAAGTCGCATCACAGAAAGCTACAAATCTACCATAATGGTTCCAGTCAATATTCATCAAATGGCATTATTTTCTGTGTTCATGCCATGTGATTTCCGAAAAATAAAGACTACTTATAGAATGGAAATGTTGTTTGTGAAAAACAAGTTTAGCCATTTAAAGGTATATTCTATAAAACCAAATGTCTTCACATATAGTTTGCATGTTGTTTGTCAGTCAATCCCCATCTCTCTGCTGCTCATTAGAGGCGTCTAAACTTATTCGAATGCCATTTAGAAAGTGGCCAAATGTAACAAACCCAGTGTGGTTTCGAATTCCGGACGGGACTCGGTTTAAAAAATACAAGAATCTGTACTTTACAAAGAAAGTGTTATCCCATATATAACGTTTGTCAGATTTGCTTGTTTGCTTGTCAACCGACACTGACAGCTTTTGAAGTTGCAAATAATATCAACCAGTTTTTTGCTTTCGTCCACTTTCGATTATTTACAGCCGGCCGTGATACAGCTGAGCGTGGTGTTACCCAATAAATTAACAGACGGGCACACGAAAATGTACATACCTCTGCTATATCAAAGTTCAGAACCTCCTTGAAAAACGTAGGTGTATTGGTCGTCAGAGTGTACACGAGCCAGGCGAAACACACATGTCCGACTACAAACGCCCGAAACGCGGGAGACACCAAAATGGCCGCCCATGGCGTTTTGTAAGTCTGCAAATTAAGGATTTAACGGTATGTTCATTCTGAATAAAGTCACTAATAATAAAGTCATTAATTTGATGGAACATAGTTATTAAGAGGATTGATAAAATAAATAAAATATACGCATAAACATAAAACTTGTTTGAGGCCATCATAAATTTAGATAATGTAACAAATGAATACATTTATGTGTTGAAAACTAAACCCTGCCTACATAAATAATATAAACCTACTGAAGACCATTGAATGCAAGGATTGTTCACAGGTGAATAATTCCTCATCTTATTTTATTTTATCAACAAGAAAGTAGTTTGCAGTAATTTGTATTATTTTGTAAACCTAGTTAAATTTTAACACAATTGTTAATTGTATAACATTTCGTTGTAATTTCTTGGCTTCACACTCAAATTCAAACACTAGATTTCTGGGTTAACTTTTTGTTTCAGTTATGAAGTCGACACTCATCAGTATATAAGAATAAAGACGACAACGAGTGATAAATAAACAATGAGATAAACATTAAAAACCTGCGATGTCTCCCCTATTCCCTGAATAATGTAGTTCCGCTCCCTCTTCGAGATTCGAGGATGCTGAGCTGGTGTGCTGGCGATCGTTATATACCACAGGCAGCACCATAACATCGATATAGCTCCTGTAGACATAGACACGTACACGACAGATAAACATGTATTATCTACGTTATATCATGAAGGTTATCACATAATACAAGGACGTGTACCAGTACAGTTGTCTCCACATTTAAAGTGAACCCCCTTTAAGTCGGACAATACAGTTCCCCCGAACACCATCCGGAGTAACCAGTTTTCGGGTTAACGAATCAGTGTCAAGAAATACTTCTGACAGTTTCTGCCGTTTAAACTGTTGACGTTCGACATGTTGGTTTCCGCATTACTGAAATTTCCAAGCCATAACAAAATGAACTAGTCAATTTAGTACGTTGTTTGACAGTTCATTGCAAGTGAATTTGGTCTGTTGAGGCCGTTTGAATGTTGGTGACAGCCTGTTGAACGTGAAAGGGGTCCAGATGGACAAAGAAATGGAATAGAACGAGTACCGAGCAGTCATCAAGTTTTTGACTTCAGAGAATAATAATGATAAGTGCATTTAAATGCGCCAGATTCCATTCACCAAATGGATGCTAATAGCGCTACACTATTATTACCCCGGTCAATGGATCAGAGAGCACTCGATTTACATTTTCAGCTCACCCAAATGTTAACCTCAAGAAATTCATAAATTCACTTGAGGAAGACACGGGTCTAAGCCATGGATACATTGAAACTATTATTCATGAACATTTACAGATGAATAAGATATCTGCTTGTTGGGTCTCAAACTTTCTAAATTATTATCCTAAGGAAAATAGAACTGACATTGCCAGAGAAAATTTAGAGCTAATTGAGGAGGATTTCGCCCAATTAAAAAAGAGATTAGTGATCCCGAGTGAAAACGTCAGTCCATGTAATGGCACCTTTCCACTTATTTCCACAGTATCCCCCCCCCCCCCCCCCCCCCCCCCCCCCTCTCTCTCTCTCTCTCTCTCTCTCTTATGATTACCTGGAACATAGAAAATGGACCCCCAGCCATTATCGAAACCATAGATGCACATATATCCTGATATTGTGAACGTGGCTATGATTCCAAACGAAAATCCTGGAAGGTAGAAGTAAAACAGTTTTCAATATGTATTTTAAAATTCACAATTACTATCATTATTATTATTATTATTATTATTATTAACATGTTTACTCCGGGCTTTCCTCCAAATTCAAGCTTACACGCCGTATTCACTTAAATACTACTCAATGAAGCGTTTAACCTGTCTCGGACACACTTTTCTAAATATATTAGAGATTACCTCGATTATTTTCACAGTGGTAAAGCTTGGGTATCGTTAAACATACCAGGTTTCACTCCTATTCCTATTACTATTGGAAATATTAAATCTTTTTTGCCTGGTAGCTTTTGGGAAATAGCTGTTTCAACATGTGTTACATTCTGACTTTTCTTCTCAGTTTTATCTGAAGTTTAATTCCCAACGTGTATGTCATCATCAATGACAACTCGCACTGACCTGAATAGCAGATAGCTGTAAGTATGGTTCTCTCCAATGGCGGCGCCCATCTGCCAATCATGGACTGTATAGTCGGGTTAAAGACTCCCTGGGGAGTGCAACAAAAAATGGCATAGTCTTGTGACGGTTTATTGTAAACATTCGTTTTTAAATTGTTGATTTATTTATTTATTTGTAGGTCTAATAATGTCAAACAAGCGTAACACGCCATTTTTTAATGATATCGCATTCTCGCACTTTTTGAAAACTTTCAAATGTCGAGATTGCCAGATCTTACATTATTCCATACTTGTTGGACCAACGGAATGAATTGCCTTTGTTCTAACGAAATGTATGGTGGCGTATCTGTGACGTCTTACCAATTTAATTTTTTTTTGCGTTATGGTTGTATTTTAAAGGATTCTAGCTTGATATTCAATGTAATTCAATATACCCTTATCTGTGTTTAATGTTTGTGTTTCGGGAGATTTTATGAATATGCAGTTGTTGTTTTTTTATTTGACAAAAAGACGTTTTCGGGGAACGATTGGCCCAGTCGTCTAAGGCTCCGCGATTCGTTGTGCAGAGTTACGTCCCTTGGGCACGCCAGAAAGATATGATTGTGGGTTCGAATCCCTGTTCGCCCCGATTATGTTTCTAGGTTTGTCAGCACCATACCCGTGCTCGTGGGTTTCACCGAAGTGGTAAACGTCTGAGACCTGTATCACTTTGGGCTTTCCTCCCACATTAAGCTAGCGCTGACACGCCGTGATATTACTGAAATACTATTAAAAGCGGCGTTAAACGCAACTCAATCACTCAATCACTTAAAGACGTTTTAAGATACACATTTCTCTTCTCTTTTGCATTTTCGGTTTTTTGTTATTTGAAAACGTGCAAAACTCCTAACGAAAACGTGTAATACACGGTGTATTTTGAAAACACATACATTGAAATTGCGAAAAGATTTCATTGTGTTTTAAGGGCCACGTTGGAGATGAGGTAACCATCATCACTATCAACACTTTCATTGGAATACTACATCATCATCAAAAGGTTAACAGCAAACTTTTTTGTCAGGCCGTTCCGAAATACTTACTGAAACATACATGGACATATATTGCTCGACATTGCCACATGAAACACGCGTCGCCATGTGGCTGAAATATACCGATGCGACGTTAAATTTTAACTCACTTACTCATAGGACACTCCTGTTGTGTGTCTTCCTAATCCAGTCAAAACTACGTCTTTCAACCTACCATGGCCAGCCCAAGAATCACCCTCAGTGCATACACCAGATAGATGGACGTCCGGGCGCTGATTGGTAGAAGCAATGAGGCGGTCGAGCCAATCAGCATCCCAATAAACATGACGTTTTTCCCGCCATATTTCGCGGCCAGTATTCCAGATGGAATCTGTGTTACCATGTACCCATAGTAATACGCGCTGAGAATTCCAGACTGTTCTCCCTTAGACCAGTAGAACTCCGCATTCTAGAAATACAGTTTGTGTCTCAACATTAGTTAGAGAAATCACCAATTATTGATTGGCATTCTAGTAGTTGGTGAGTTAGTACGAAAACGTACAGCTTCTGGTTTATTGCATATTGCGACGTTTCGATGTAGATTCTTTCCCCGTTTTCAAGCTGGAGTGATAACAATCAAGTGACACAGTAAATGTCTTTCACGTGCATGTTGATCGCAATCCAGAAAGTGACACTAAACTGTAATGCTATAAGTCGTAATGAACAATTTTCCGTAGGTTCTGAAACTCCCATTACACTGGGACCCCTTTCCAGTTTAAATGTAGTTGTTTGTTTCTATTAAAATTATATATTTTCAGAGACTATGAATGTACCTCTGATTGTGTTTGTATTGTCTTTGTACCGTTGATGTAGTTGCCGGTGGTGTCGTTGACCATGCACACGATGGCCATGCTGAGATTTGACCTGTTGGTCTCAACCATAACTCCCCCCAAAAAAACCATTAATACCACAATCAGTCTTTGAGAACAGCATATCGAATCTGAAAATAGAGACGTTGTTTGCCATTAGTGCAGGGTTAAACAACAAATATACCAACAAACAAACCAACAAACAATCCGATGTTGGTAAATAAACAGCAATTCTAAAACTACTTTCCCATCTCCTCACAGAATAAAATGAAGGCATCGCTTTCACTTATGTTGTAGATATATACGTGATTGTCTGTTTAAGGGCTCCAACTTTCTTTAAACGTCCCATGCCTCCAACAATAACAAATGGCCAATCGCTTATTTCGCATACGTACGGTTCGAGTGTTCTGCATCATCGGACAATGGATGGTTGTTCTGAGATGCAGTGGGTAAGCTGATCTTCCCCTCTATGGCGCTCCCTTTTTAGAAGTTCACATCACATTAATTAATGTTTTAATACTCTATGAATGTACTTTACTGCTTTCAAGTGCTTACCTCGAGTGCTCCTTTTTGCAAAACAACCCGGTAATTAGGCAAATATTCCATAGTTATTTCATAAAGGCACGATATTGATTATGCAAAACGTATTGTGGTTATTCCACAATCAAGAATCATGCCGCGGTAATTTCCCAAACTTTTGCGGAGTACCGCGGTGAAGAGGTGAGTAGTTGTGAGCAATGGTGGATTTCTGTGCGCGACTTTATGACGTGCTGTTTCATTTAATTTGTGAACAATAAAACAGTATTTTTGTATGAATGAGTGCATTAAACATTTGTATGCATATCCAATAGCTTTGTATGAAATGTTGATGTTTTAACACAATTTATTACACTGACAACAGTGCCTGAGTGTAACTAGATTCTTGAAGATGAAAATCTTATATGGGTCATTCTCTAAAAAAGTAACATTTTGGCCTATGAAAAAATAACAAATCAAAATTCATTTTTGAAATGTTTTCATTGAGCAGATAAATAACATAACAAATTACTTTAAGTGTAAAGTGTGCAGGCTTAATGTCTTTTTTTCTTACACACCTGTGGGTGAGACACCCATTTGAGATAACTGGTATCAAACATATGTGTGAGATCGAATTCCAGGCCCCTGATTGGTTACTCCATGGTGATGACCTGAGGTCAGATGATGACGGACTACTTTCCTGAGTGTAATTCATAAGTTGCTCGTGCTTCAGTCGAATGTTCACCCTCGTACGTCTGTATTGAACCACACTCCGGCGAAGTCGAATAAAATTCAAAATACATCACGCAGACTAATACACTTCACAGTTTTGAATTCCACCTTCTGTTTATCATTTACTGTCATTTAAGCCAATTCAAAATTACTGAAAGTGACTTCTGGAAATTAGGTACATGTAAATCTCGCCAAATCACAATTTACGGCATTATGTAGATATTTACTGTGTGTTTAGAAATCTAAATATCGGATATTTACTCGAATAATTAAAGTGGAAAAATAGCATATTAGCGATCACGGGTATCAAATCACTAATGATAATTTTGAAACGTCGCTTATAAGCCTAGAATCGTTTAGAATGTTTGCGAAAATACGCATACACGAACGACGAAGTGTACGTTCCGCCATATTGGATTGTGTTTACAAAATGCAGGTTATGAGACGCCTATTCGATCAGGTATATTTCAAACTCAGCTGCTATACATGCATCCCTGAATTCCTCATACATTTTCGAAGCAATGGATAAATGGTCTTTGTCACCAATGCAAATTATCTAGGTGAAATCATGAGAAATACATTAGGTATGGAAACGAAAACTGTGCTCGAAAAACTCGGAAAATTGCTGAATTGTAAACAAAGCAAAATTCAGATTTTACACTGTGTAGCATGTTTAGAGGTACTTTCATCTAATTGTTGCATACATTGGCTCGATCACGGGTTTGAGAATATTCATGGGAAAAGTATCGTTGCACTAATTATGGAAATATACATTACAATGATGTGGTAAATTCAACAGGAGTCGTAAAAGTTTCCGTCCTGTGTGAGGCCATGACTGACGCTAAATCACGCACAACGATGACGGTAGTTATCTGCATTTCTGACTAATTCTCTTTGTTACATTGGAAAACACGGTAAACAAATAACAGTACGCAGATTGTCAGAATGTTTCTGATTACTTACGTGACGCATTTATGTGTATACGATCCCTCAATCAACGAAAATCCTCCTCTGGAAATCCCGCTTACTGTTGTCAGTGAACACGCCATTTTGTAAGTAAGTCGGTAACCGGTAGTGATGTCTTACGGAAGTAAACATTGTTGTACATATTTGGTAATTTCTTTGAGGTGTAAACTTTAAACTTGGCGCACAGCATGTTCTTTGTTTTTGTCTAGTTTGCATTTTTATCATCGCCTTGATAATCCACAGATATGACTGAAACCTTTTTGTGTAGGGTCACATTATTTATGAATAGTAAGCAGCACATAGGATGACGTCACTTATGACAATGGTGTTATGTATTAATGCGCTACTGCAATCATGAGAATAGACAAAATGCATCGGTTTGATGCTAAAAAGGTGCGATTTTAGGGTGTGTAAGAAACAGATTACTGCACTCGTGCCTGTCAGATACCATTGATCTTACAACTCGTTGTTACAAAGCGTATCTAACTCGCTTTCGCTCGTTAGATACGTTTTGAAACAACTCGTTGTAAGATCAATGGTATCTGACAGACACTCGTGTAGTAATCTCTATTTCCTTTTTGTAGAAAACTATTTTTGGCATCTCTGTACCAAATGTCTGTGCTGTTACCGTGCATAAAATTCAGTTTTTGTCTCCGAAAATAAATCTAAAATGAATTACATTTATGAAATGGTTGTTGCATTTTGGCACAGTTCATAAACCAACAGCTATAAAATTTCATTCATTGGGTTTACTAAATTATTAGACTGTAAATATATGCATACAATGAAATTATTAGCAGAAAGATGAAAGATAAACTTGTCTACTGCTTACACTAAAATGGAACTACCATTATTCTATAAGGTAATAATAGTTATTACACTCACTTTATGAATTATATATATTTCTGTCAGCAGAGTTGAAACAATTATAACTTTTGAGATGCAGAAACCTGGTGACAGGAAATACATTCATGGTAACAGGACAGACAACATCGTAACAGGAAAGACAACATATTTTGTAATTGCCAAAACTATAATAACTAATTCTGTGTTTAGGAAGCAAAGGTAGTCAAAATGAAGGAAACTCAATGAAAGTGCACTTCAAAGTGTTAGGTGTATTTTGTATGAGACACTAGTTAAATAAAAACATGAGGTTTGGTAACAGCACAGACAAGCAAACATTCATAAACAAATCTTATGTGGAATTGCTCATCTCAAAAATAGAACTTGGTCAGAAACTATACCAACAACCTTAATGGCACTTCTTGAGGTTATTATGCTTATTCCAAGCAAAAGCCTGAAGGGACATGAGAATAGTCAACTTTCAAAACTTCAACAGTAACAGCACAGACAAAGTCTGATAACAGGTTTGCACTTTTACCAAATGATAGCATTATATGACAACATTCCGTAAATCATTCTTGACCTCATACATGTGCACATTTAACACAGGTTATTGTTTGCCATGGATTGTTTCCAACATATCTTCCCACAAAGAAGGCTCAACATCGTAATAGTCAGAGGACAGTGAGATTTTGGAAGGCTCTGGTACCAAGCTAACTATGTCCTCAAAATGGTACCAGCATTTGTCTTTAGGTTTGCGTGGCCAGAAGAAACGATTTGCATTCCTGTACTTTCCCACTTTATGAATACATTCCACAAAAACTGCACCTAGCTTTATATCTTCAACATAACCAGGATATGATATGTTATACACAATGTCAACATATTTCCCCAGGCATTCATTTGTATCAACTGGCTGGTGTATTTCCTTTTGTCTTACTCATACACTCCATTCTGTTAGCACACAAACCTCCACTTCTCTCTTTCCCCCACGCATAGACACGGTGTTTGAAGTGATCATGTGACATTACTTTCCTTTAGAGTTGCTAAATATGTTACTTTTCTTAATTATGTACAACAGTAGGACGAGCAAAATGAATAATTGTTCATTATTTGTGTCAACATGATAAAAGAAATCCTAAAATGTCTTTGCTGTCACTGAAATGTGCCTGTGCTGTCACTATTAAAAGTCTGTGCTGTTACCAAAGATCTACTGTGCAGTGTAATCAGTGTTTATTGACCCAAATGTTAATAGAATATTCAATTTTCCTGTAAGTAACAAAAGCCTAAGGGATAGTTTTGTTCAATGGTTCAGTGTCTATAAAACTCTTTCTCAAAATCTCTATTAAACACTAAATGTTTGTGCTGTTACTGTTAAGTGTCTGTGCTGTCACTGTCACTCATAGACACGGTGTTTGAAATGATCATGCAACATTACTTTCATTTAAAGTTGCTAAATATATTACATTTCTTAATCATGTACAACAGTAGGACGAGTAAAATGAATAATTGTTCATTATTTGTGTCAACATGATACAATAGTCTGTGCTGTTACCAAAGATCTACTGTGCAGTATAATCAGTGTTTATTGACCCAAATGTTAATAATATTCAGATTTTCATGCAACAAGCAATCATACAAAATAAATAACCATTCATGCTTTCTTTGTCTTTTAATATATATGTGTTGAAACATTTATTGAACACTGTGTGTCTGTGCTGTCGCCCAAATATCTCACTGTCCTGTCATTTTTTTTAAAAAAGCTACAAAAAGCACACTGCTTGAGTTCCATTCTGACACTCAAATATACTCATTATATTTGATTTTTTAAATAACAATTTCGAAATACAAAATTCATGGTGACAGCACAGACACCTACGAAAAGTACACATCAAAAGACAAGACTTACCAGTTATTTTCAAGACACTTCACCACTGTAAAATGCTTGAGCATATGGTTACATGATAGTACTGGAAAGGAAGCGACCTGCAAAGACCCTAGCCTTCTGGGATACCACAGGTGCAATTATTATTTGTATTTGTACTATTTGGTGACAGGACAGACACTATAACTCTGGACAAGATTACTGTTGCCAAAAATAATAAATCCAAGTGGAAAACCAACAGGTTTTCTGGTGTTATTAGCCTTTCATGATGTCATGCTACATAAATCACCAGGGCTTTGGGAAGTATTTGTTCCCAGAGACTTTAGACAATTTGTGAAAGTTTGATTTTGTATTTGTTGACATCAAATTTCTGCACAATATTGCACATTTAACGTATTTGTACTGGCTAACATAAGGTTATAGCAGTAATTTAATCAGAATATTGCATATATCTGATAGATATTTTCATTGCCAAGTAATCTGAAAACAGAAATATGAGTTGTTTTCAAGAAAATTCATTTGTACAGGAAATGTTACTTTTTTAGAGAATGACCCATATATTGGCACGGCCTTTTAAGATACACCAACTAAATCGATCAATTCACGCTTAAGTTTACTACCGATTTGGATTTCTTTTGATATTTGGTGATCAAGCATCAAACGTGTCATTTTCAAATTGCATGACATGGTATGAGGAAATAAATAAAACAAGACCCGTGTAGATGATATTCACTCTTACATATACACTTGATCATCATGAGATGGTTAAATGCCCCAACTTCAACATATTGCATTTTTTGGAACCAAAGGCCTTTTTTATAGAACGGACTATGTCTCCAGGAATATCAAATGGCCAATCCCTTATGGCGCACACTTACGGTTCGAGTGTTCTGCATCATCGGGCAGTGGATGCTTGTTCTGTGATGCATTGGGTAAGCTGATCTTCCCCTCCATGACGTCTCCTGACAGCACTTTGTAAATTAATAAACTGTGGTACTCACAGGTGCTTACATCCTGAGCTCTTTTCTGCGAAACGTTTGCGATGCAAAATGATACGATACGGTAGGTAATCAAAATACAGCAGTTATTAGGCAAATGTACCAAGTGTATTTCATAATGGTACCACGTTACGGAAACGTATTGCCGTGATTCTCCAGACATGCCGCGGTAATTCCCCCAAAGTTTTGCGGAGATGCCGCAGTGGAGAGGTGAGTAATTGTGAGAAGTACTGTAGTCATGAACTTTTGTGCTGACTTATAAATACATTTTATTTAATTTCTGAACAATAACACTGTGTGTTATGTGTGTTCACAGCTTGTTAAATAAAGTTTAACTAAACGGAGAAAAAACAATTAAGTTTATCCAAGCCATTCATATTGCTTTGGATATTTGGTGAACAATTTTATTTATCAATCGTGTCATTTTCAAATTGCATGATATAGCACAACGAATAAATAAAACAAACAAACCTGAATGTTCTTTCTGTCCGCGCCCGCAAGCCTCACATCAACACTGTATTCTAAATAATCTCGGAATGATCTCAGTCAACCATTATTGTATTGTATGTATCCTTAATGGTTTGAGCGACGTCTTGTGATCAGAGGTGGTCCGTTTATAAGGCTATATTCCAACCTCGAGTTGCATTGCGAATACGTGGTGTTCTGATGTATGTCTGCGTCATTGATACTGACCTCGTTACTAACAGTATGCCAGAGCATGCTCTGCGTGAGTCACTGCGCCCTTGGGAGATCTATTTACAGGCAGGTTCATCCTGTTTCAGCAACAGTTCGTTTGGCTCCAAATGAGAACGATGAATTGCAAAATAACTCAAAATCGGGAATAGTCAATTAAATATCAATACGGTACACGGCAATGAATACCCTGTAGCTAACAGTATCTGCTGTCTGTTATTTTTTATCCCTTCACTGGAAAGAACTGTTTTCGAAACTATCATGCTGGCGATTAGGTGCCTCAGTCTGGCAGTGTGGGTTCGAATACCTGATGGGACCCAAACAAGTACTAGAATCTGTACTTTCCTAATAAAATGTTATCCCCAATATAACATTTGTTACATTTGACCACTTTCAAAATTGCATTGTGTGTTCATAGCTTTTGGCCATGGGAGCCGTGCCACTTGTCAGCGGGGTACACAAAGAACGTGATCTAGACTTTCAGTGGCTGAGTGGGTTAGGTCGCTTACTCTGTGTGGTGACGATTAGGCCTCACTCCCGAATGGGATACAACCCAAAAACGTACTAGAATCTGTTCTTTACTGAGAAAGTGTTATCCGAAATATAACATTTGTTACATTTGACCACTTTCAAAATGGCATTGTGTGTTCTTAAATATCATGTTGTTATGTGTACAAGTTGACATCTTGACCCGTAGTTCACTTTGCCTGTGTGAAACTGTATTTTGTTTTGTTAAATATCTCATCTCATATTCATCACAAAAATGTTATACATTGATACAAATCCTAAAATATCCTTATGAAACTAAAATTGACACAAAGGTGCACCACTATGAAATAACATTGTCGTGTTCACGCTGAAAAAGCACCAGTATTCGACTCGTCTCTATCGCGCTAAATGACATCGAAAGTAAAGACAAATATATTGAACTTATTTTTGAGTGTTGTATGTAAATACTTTAACGATTATGTCCCGGAAGCCATGTGTTACAGGATGTAAGTTAGATGACAGGAAAAGTCAGTGATATTAAATAGATATATATTCACCTATGGGCGACAGTGGAGTAGTTTGCGAGATCGACAAGGCAGGTAACTGGGTATGATGAGTGATGCTTACATGAAAGCTGGTTCCATAGCCACGAATTGTGCATACAGCCTAACAAGCTATTTGAAGTTTCCATATAGTGCCCTCTCCAGTCTACGGTACTAGAATATGACAGAATTTTCTGCACGAGTCCACGGCCTTACGAAATTTACACTATACAATCAATTTACAATCTATATATAATAAGTTCCTGACGACTGGTCACTGCCCAAACACAATGCAACGAGCGTCTACCGAATCTCAACAGAAACACAGCTACAATCACTGTTAAATAATAGAATACACTGACATATAACACTTTGAAAGTTGGATAGTAATCTCCACTTAATGATTGGCAAATTTGCCACTGGGCCACCTTATGGTCTAACTGGTTAGTAAAGTGCTCAAAGATGTTGGTGTTTGCGTGAACAGTGACATTCTCTTACTAAGTTAGTAAACTTTACTATTTCTGTCAGCGCAGCTTCTCTATGGTTTGTTCGTTGAAAACAAGATTCAACGATTTACTTTTTTTTATTAGGTATTGTCAACTTCAAGTTACATCTCACTTCCGGTAAGGCACTGATGCGAATAACAGACAAAGTGTCTGGTATAGGTAGATCAAGAGCAAGTAAGGATATAAACATGCAAAATACAACAACTGTGACAAATTTGGACGAGTATGTGACCAGATCGTTGGTTAAAAAAACATCGACGAAAACAGGTGGAGCCGATTACGATCGTTGAGTGAGTGAGTGAGTGAGTATGGTTTTACGCCGCTTTTAGCAATATTCCAGCAACATCACGGCGGGGGACACCAGAAATGGGCTTCACACATTGTATTACGATCGTTGATGTGAACGACATGAAACAACTTTTCGCTCAGGCTTTAAGACAGCATACGTCCGAGATCACGACTAAGATTGATGAAACTAAAACTGAAATATCTCAAAGATTCGCACCACCCTGGATGAGACTTTAACTCTGCAGAATTTCAAACGAACCGGAATGAAATTGACAAGCTTCGTGATTAATTTCTACTATAAAACTAAATTTGAATGCAGATGTCTGCAAAAGAAATGTACCAAAGGAATTCAAAAATCTCCTCATCTACGGAATTCCAGCTGGAGACGGCTTGAAGGAGCTCATTTACACAACTCGGGGACCCCGAACATCCATAGACTACCCCATCTTGGGAACTGGGAACGCACTAAAAACGCCCCGGAGCCGGAGTTTCTACTGAAGCAGGATCGACACAACGTATTCCAGACAAGCTTCAGAAAAGGTAGATCTCTGCGTGGGATAAAGATCTCAATCCGATCGGACTTGCCAGTTCCCCTCAAGAAAGACGATCACACCAAGCAGCCAAGACGCCCGAACTGCGTCAGACACACAAGGTTCAATCTCGGATAATGGAGAGAGGTTTGGATATTTCACTTGAGTATGGACGATCCTCAAACCCTGTGTGGAAACTGATTGAACTGGAAGATTTGATCGACGATTCGATAGTCTCATGACTGAACTGTCACAGGACCTGACTTGTTCGCCGTGCCGATGGTGTGCGCCTATTCCAGATACATCACAGTCTCCCGAGTAGAAACGACTCTAGATTATTCCCTGAAGTGATCCACTTAAGGGAACGACACTAATGACACTATATATCTTAGTTTATTCGTAACCGTCTCTTCAGATGGATGGAAGGGTATTTCTCACCAATTGTTTATGTCTCCATGTTTTGTTATAATCTATCACCAAACTTAAAATTCCATTGCATTAGTTTCCAATCTAAATGTCAATGTCAATACATTAGTCAAAATATCAATGACAATGGAAAAAGAGAGTGTCAGCAAATTGCAGATCGGGGGTTGTTGAAAAAAATAAACGCAAAGAAAGAATGAACATATGGAGAGAGAAAATGTTCAGTTATTTGCCTTCAAGATATCCACATTTCGAGCCAAGACGTTAATTTAATTAAAAAAATGAATGGAAAAGTGAAAACATAAATAACCCAAAGGCAAGAAAATTAATATTAGATAAAACAGAAACTTTTGACCTGATAGATGGTTGGAGGGACTGGATGCTATTTTCCTTGAAACCTTTCTCGAAACCTCGAGGTAAAACCGTTTTATTTGCTTCTTTTCTCAAGAAGGATAGTGACAAAAAGACTGAGTAATTATCAAAAGAGATTATTCTGATTTGGAAGAAATAATTAGAAACGACTTTCAAAAGATTAGCAAATCTTTACTTTCAGTATTATCAACATATAAGTTGCAGCTAGAACACACTCATGAAATAGAAGTTAGGATAAGGTGGTATGAGGAAGGGGGAAAACCAACCAATTATTTTTTTGTCATTTAGAAAACAGGAATTATACCAGTAAACTTATAAACAACATTATTAAAGATAAAGGATATGAAATATGTGATTGTAAAACTATCCTAAACGAATTAAAAGATTTCAATAGTAAGCTGTACGAAAACTCAGATACAATAGACTCAGAAAATACCTGTGATTTCCATAACATATTTTTACATGGCAGTATATTTTATTGTTTAGCAATGATTGTAGCTGTGTTGCTTTGTTTCTGCTGGGATTCGGTAGACGTTCATTGAATTGTTTTTGGACAAGGGCAAGTCGTTAGGAAGTTACTATATTTAGATGGCGTGTAAACCTCCGGTCGCCTGTTGGGCCATGCAGAAAAATCTGTTATGTTCTCGTACTGCTAGACTGGTGAGTATGGTCGGCCACTCGGTCAAAAAATACAAAGTTGAAAAAAAGGACAGAAGTACGCAATTAAGGTCAAATATTATGAATAAAGAACTAAATGTTACCACTAAAGGTCAAAATACAAAACAAACAGACGCCGGTTAAACATACAACGTTGAAATAAGTTGTCAAAAGTACGCAATATTAATAGTCAAATGTTACTAAAAGACGTCATATGAAAAGAAAGAACAATGTGTACGAAAGAACGTCCGTGAGCACGAAAGGACGTTTTCAATAAAGAACGCCAGTGAACACAAAGGACGTTGACAATAAAGAACGCCAGATGGCGCTGCAATTTGTAAATCATTCCGAGTTTGATCGGCTTGTTCCTCGAGGTGCCCATTAATGTATTACGTCATTCCTCTTGCACTCACCGTCTGACGTCACTCATATATATATACATGTATATATAATGTATAATGTACCAGCTTACATGTGATGATCGCTCATCGTCCCTCATTCCCTGCCTGGCTCATCTTGACGACTGTCGCCGCTGAGTGAAAATATATTATTACCACTGACGTTTGCTATCACCACAGTATTTTTGCATTTAAAACTGACCACTGCAGTAATTTGTGTTGATTTGTTAACACAGTTAATTTTGTAATACATTTGTTGATTGTTTCGACTTGTTGGTTATTTGTTGGTTCAACACATGGTTTCAATTTGGGAATCGACATAATACTGACATAAAACTTTGTGTCTCCATCATCAAGCAGCAAAAGTTATCCTTTGAGACATTTTTAAAGGTTGTCACCGACATTAGTAAAACAGAAAAAATATATTGCTTATAACAATAACACTCAATAATCCAAATTTGATTGTTTTTATGTCTTCAAGTCAGGTACCTGACTCCATTGATCGATTGAGGCACTAATCAAATATAATGTAATTTCAATTTTGAATGTTATACATTGTACATTTGTTTTACCCACGCATCCACTGTTAAAGAATGATGCATCCCCCCATGTACAATTCAATTAATATTACATACTGTTATGTCCTTCCTTAATATATTATCTATATTCTGTTGAAATGGAATAAAAACTGTTGAAACAAAATTAGGTTACATCTCAAAACATTTCCGATGAGCTATTATTGATTAATGTTGTAGAAAGGGTCTAACTGTGGATGAAGAATGTCCTGGAATATCCTGTTATGTCCAAACCAGAGCTGATTGGACCATCATGTATAGATGGGTTGACATGAATGTATTGTTCTGTTCAGGCCTCCGTTGACAACAGCATCATTGGTCAACCCCCCAGGTACATCCTGCCCCTCCCCCACGTCCACCGTCGCCTGTTCCACGGCCCAGGGCTGCAGCTCCCCCCGGGCCTGGGTGCCAAACACCAGAGTTCCAAGGATACAGAATCCCCCACAGACGTAGAACACGTTCCGCCATTCTTCCTGAGTTTTCTATAAAGGGAGAAAGTCGATGGATCTGTTTTTACGTCATATGGCAGTGTCACACCATATCCGTGCTCACGGCTTCAACAAAGTGGTTAACGTTTAAAATCTACAACTTTCCACCCACGTCAAGCTGATGTTGCTGAAATACTGCTGGGTCGAGCCGTGCACGCGAACGTTGAGCTCGTGAAATCCCACATCTTACAAGGGGCGGTAGGGTAGCCTTGTGGTTAAAGCGTTTGCTCGTCACGCCAAAAATCCGGGTACAATGTGTGAAGCCCATATCTGGTGTCCCCCGCCGTGATATTGCTAAAAGTGGCGTGAAACCATATTCACTCACTCACAGGTTACAAATAACTTATTTTAGGTGGTATATTTGTGTACTGCTTGAGCAATAAACCGGCCGCCATCGAACTTTCAGTATGGTAGCTCGAATGTCGAACAGTGCCAAATTCTGACGTCATGGCATCCACACTGGTCGGCCATGCGATTTGTGCACTGTTTAATTAAAAAACGGCGACTGTCGTGGTCAGTCAGATAGATAGATTATTAAACTTTAAATAATATCAAATTTCCGATTTAATGTACAAGATATGAAAATAACTTAAATAACGTCCACTCGGATAAAGTTTCACCGTGATGCTCACACTAAGGTAACAGAAAAATAATGTGCAAAACTGCGTAAAACCCAACTCACTCACACACTTACATTCGGTGTTAGGATGCCGGCAAGGAGAGGTGCTAACATCCCTGGTGTTGTTGCAACAGTGTTAGAAATACCGAACAATATTCCAGCGTATGTGAAACGAAAAATCGTTGTTTTCAATTTTAATCCATCCTTTCTTTAACGAAGAATTATTATTTTACGGATAGATATGGAAAAGATTGGCACGATATTATTTATGCAAATGTAATGTGGTTATTTCACAATCATGCCTCGGAAATTCAGCCAAAATTTTGCGGTAGTACCGCCGTAAAGAGTTGAGCAGCGGTGTAAGTTAGGCCATGGATTTTTGTGATTTTAAACTGTTTTATTTTTTGTGTGAACAATATAAATACAAGTTCTGTGTGAAAGAGTGCACCAACATTTGTATGCATAGCCAATATCCTTCCACGAAATAATATATTTAATTTTCTCAAGCATTCGTATTGATTTGGTTATTTGGAAAACAATTTAATTTATCAAAATATCATTTTCAAATTGCATGACATATCATAACGAATAGATAAAACAAATATACCTGAATGTTCTCAATCTTCAGTGTTCTCCGTAAGCCTCAATCAACCATCATAGTAAGGGTGAAACGATACCCCGATATTCCGATGCATCGCGATACTTGACCCACGATACGATACACGATAAACGTGGGCCCATTTATCGATACGCCACGATACGGAACGCAAATCTCAAGTACAGCGTTTCCTTGGTATTGTGCCTTTCAATAAACCGCTAACTTGGTTATAGCGCGCTAACGCAAGGCTCCCAAAAACGTACTTACATTTTTAATAAGCTCAGGTTTTACACCGACAGATGTTTTTCCCCATCTCATAAAACATTATCAGCTGATCACCGCAAGCACATAACACCGAAAATACAAGTCAGCAAATCCGAACTGAAGTACGCAATTCAATACCATTATTATACTATCATGTTATTAAAACGTGTTCATTGTATATCTGGTCTTGTGTTTGTAATATATTTTATTAATTTTATTCAAAATTTCATTTAATATTGTTTTTAATTAAATTATGTGAAATCGTGTGTGAAGAGATACAGCAACCACGGTCATATTACCCCTTTTGACGCATTGAAACGAACTTTAGTTGCTAGAGAATGGATACATATATTAAAAATGCCATACTTTGACTCTTTAACAGTCATATTTGTGGCAATTTGGCTAATATATGTCAACATAACGTTATCGCAATCGAAATACATGTAGCACGGGAAGTCCCTAGGGTGACTGGTCAAATTGTTCCATACGTAAAAATATCCTGCAACAGCAATCACCAGTACCAAAATGCTACACTTGTGGTTCTTATAATTATAAATATATAATTGTATAGTAAAATCTGCAACTAAGGTATCACGATATTGGAATAAATTATTCCTGATAAAACAATAATTTCAGATACAATTTATTCGACCATTGCATCAAAATTCTTTGAAGTTGTATCACTGGTGGAGTACATGAATTATTTTCTGGTGTTTGAACTTTGAATTGTTTTGAGGTAAAGTTGAACAACTTCAGTAGTCTTGTTATTATGAAATAATTTTGACTGTTCCAAAATCATGAAAGTTTCAATCTTGACATGCTTTAAGTCTTGTTTTTTTTATCATTGCGTATCGAGATACGTATCGTATCGTGACCAGAATATCGAAATGTGTATCGTATCGTGACCTTCCTGTATCGTTGCAGCCCTACATCATAGTATGGTATGTGTCCTTGGTGGTTTTGGCGACAACGAATTGCGATCAGAGATGGTCCGTCTGTAAGCCTTTGTTGCAACCTCGAGTTGTACCGAGGTGCAGTCCTGTTGTATCACGATGTCAATGTTTCTGACCCAGTTATTATGCCGGAGCATGCTCTGCATGAGTCGCAACATCTTTAGAAGAATTATTCAGAGACAGGTTCGCCATGTTGCAGCCGCATGCTGTCAGTGCGGTCACTTGGACATTCAAAATTGGCTTCTACAGGATATATTGCTTGGGTGATATCAATAATCCTGTGCTACAATCCTTTGCAGACCACTGTGTCGTCACAGGTTGCCATGGCGTCTCAATTAAAGGACATCACTGACATATCTGCCATTGAAGCTGAAGCTGGTGTATTTGTGACAAAAATGATATAGAATGAAATTCCCTATTTTCACTTAACCATATGTTCCCGTGTTTTTCTGGTGAATGATTGACTACCCTTTGCATGCGTTTGTGACAGGTGCCACCTGTGGGGCAGAATACACTCACCTTCACGAACATCTGGCATTATGATTATTTGATCGTGATTCATAAAAACCTGCTCATGATATTAATCAACTCTGTTTTTTGCAGAGAGTTTCAATGAATGTGGAAAGGATTTTGTCGCTTTAATTTACACTCAAGACAGTGATTATTAGTTTTTGCAAACTGAAAAACTTGGAAGAATGTGTTCAGATAATGCTAAACAATCATCATCGTTTAACAATCTTCTAATCCTAAACATATCAAGCCTCGCCCCATCCAGACACAGTGTACTTACTCCGAGCCGACGTGTCCTTGTTTTATCCGAGCGCACGGCAGAGTAATAACAAACTCCATGTTTAAAGATGTTTAGGTATGATGCGGCGGGAATCGAATTAGCCACCTTCCATTCTCCGGACACGCGCTTTATACACTAGATCACAGAGGCGGGCTCGTTCTGAAAAGAATTCATTGAAACTAAAACAGCACAAGCAAGTTATGTTTTTTAAAAACACAGCGCCATTAGTGGTATGCACTTCGCTGTGTAAGTGTGCACAATCTATTACGCGACGTTAAACCCCATATCACCTCACCTCACGCTCTGCGAGAATGACTTAAAGAGGTACTTGTCTCGCCTCATTTGGCAGGCAAGTTTGATTCAAGCCGTTAAAACCCATTTGGTTTACTTTCATATTCATCCATCTGGCAATATCTTACCAGCTGGAGAAACGAAGCTAATTATTGGTTAATTACAACAAGATAAGAAATTAATGATAAATACAATTAAAAATTAAAAATATATTAAATTAATAAATAATAAGGTAAATATTACTCTAATTACATGAAGACCATATTCCTGTTCCACAAGCCATATTTCCGTTTGAGGACATTTCATCCTTTAGGAAGTGCGTTTCTTTTTGAAGTGAGTATGTAAGCTGTTTTGTGAAGTGTAGCTATAGCTGTAGATTAAATACAACTCGAACACACTCAGACGCAGTAAAGTACTACTGTCGAACAATGACGTGACATGCGCCCTTTCCGTCATACCCGCTCCCAGATACCAAACTACGTACACTTCAATACCTTTTGAATTCTTGTTAAGTGACGAAAGTATGAAACACTTTAGGACAGAGGGCTCCACTAGGCGGAGTGTTGTGAGTCAACAGTCAATACTGTATTATATATCCACGTAAATAGCTATATACAGAGCTAGTTTGGGTGTAATGATAAGCTCCGCGGCCGCGCATCGGCTTCCTGGTACGAATAATGCATGCTTGAAGATATTCAATGGAACCAATGCATGAATACGATACTATTGCATAAAACGTGTTAGTTGGAATTGGACTACATTTCAAAATGGCTGTCTCTCTGTATCTGCCTGTTAGTATCGCCCTCGTGGTTTTGACTGTCGCTGTCGGTTACACATGTGAGTCTGTCCTGTTTCTTCTCTGATTTTATGTTGTATTTAATGAAAAGAATTTGAACAATTTCACTGATAATGAATCGCGATTGAATGTACGGCTCCGATGACTTACATAGTCAATCATTCAGTTCACTTTAGATATATTTCCCCATCAGTGAATCGTACACTTTACCGCAGATATATCTTCCTTTTATTTCAGATGTATCGCTTAATCATTCCATCAACTTTGGATCATGAAAATAAAAAATTAAATGAGACAATCCCCCCCCCCCCCACACACACACACACACACCCTCAGCCTCATATTTTTATACAAAATGGCTGTGGCTGTGGTTGTGGTTGTGGTTGTGGCTATGGTTATGGCTATGGCTATGACTATGGCTGTGGCTGTGGTATTGGCTGTGGTTATGTCTATGGTTGTGGTCACGGACATGGTTATGGCTATGGTTATGGCTGTGGTTGTGGTTGTGGCTATGGTTATGGCTATGACTATGGCTGTGGCTGTGGTATTGGCTTATTGGCTGTAGTTATGTCTATGGTTGTGGTCACGGATATGGTTATGGCTGTGGTTGTGGCTATGACTATGGCTGTGGCTGTGGTTGTGGCTATGACTATGGCTGTGGCTGTGGTTATGACTATGGTTGTGGTCACGGCTATAGTTATGGCTGTGGTTGTGGCTATGACTATGGCTGTGGCTGTGGTTATGTTTATGGTTGTGGTCACGGATATGGTTATGGCTGTGGTTGTGGCTATGACTATGGCTGTGGCTGTGGCTGTGGTTATTTTTATGGTTGTGGTCACGGATATGGTTATGGCTGTGGTTGTGGCTATGACTATGGCTGTGGCTGTGGTTGTGGCTATGACTATGGCTGTGGCTGTGGTTATTTTTATGGTTGTGGTCACGGATATGGTTATGGCTGTGGCTGTGTTTATGGCTGTGGCATTGGCTGTGGTTATGTTTATGGTTGTGGTCACGGATATGGTTATGGCTATGGTTGTGACTATGGCTATGGTTATGCCTGTGGTTGTGGCTGTTATTGTGGCTATGGTGAGGGTTAAGGTTCTCCCCTCTTTTTAGTGAATGTTACTTGTACCGACCACGACGGCAAACCTATTGTTTTGATTCAGCCTGTAACTTTTCCTTTTCTTTTTCAAGCTTCCTTAACTTGCTACCAGTGCGCCGATTCAGGGGGAGGAGACGTGGATTGCGGGAATACCTCTGTCCTTCTGAACCTTCCCAAGTCGGAGAAGGTAGTGGAAGATGAGAATGAACCTGAGGAAGATGTACGGATAAACAAGTATCATAAAAACTGCACTCCTTTCATGCAACACATGTGCATGATTGAAACGCACATGTCACAGGGTAAGACTTAATGTGAACGTGACTATACCAACGTACTCTAAACCAATAACGGGATCAGAGAAAATTGATCTGAGTTCAAAACGTGCCCTTGCTTAGTAGGTGAGTTTGGTTTAACGCAACTATAAACAATATGTCAGTTATATCATGCTGTGAAAGCTTGATGTTGGAGGAAAGCCTGAATGTGTCTGGACAGCGAGTTGCGGCGCCGCCCGTGAAGATCCGGGTCTTTAGCAACCCATACATGTCGTGAGAGGCGACTTACGGGATCGGGTTGTCAGGCGCGCTTCGTTGTCATGTAGACATATCCTGACTGCGTAGATAGAGGTTATCACGCGAGTGTGTTTGGGGATAGTAAATTTCCTGCATTAGGAATAAACATTGTATTAAGCGAGCCTTGGCGAGCTAGATACATAGTGTTTATTCCTACAGGATATTTACCATCCCAAAACACACAAGCGTGATAACCTTTTTATCATATAATGTCATTCTTTAATTCTGTGCTTGAAAATCGCTTTCCCTCTCTCACAAACATGACCGAAACATTGCCAGTTTCCTGGAATGTGCGCATTAATATTTATTACGTCACAGGGTAAGTGATGTGTCTGTCAGACAGTGACAGTAGCCAATATAGTTCCAACTGAAATCTGTTTCTTATACAGTGGCGAAGCAACATATACGCAAAACAACAATTGTTTTACTTGCCTTTCGCGGCAATCCATTGGTCTGTCCGCTAAAGTAACTGCCCTTTGTCAAAGGGAAGCTACTCTAACCCTAGTCTATGAGACGTCACGGCCACGGCCAGACGTTGTTGACTGTCTGTCCTGTCATAACGTTAAGAAGTGCAGTCAGATGTATACACAACGACAAAACGAAACATACATATTTCGGCCAAATCCAACTATTTTAATTTGTGGAAAAGGTTTCAGGTCGTAGAGGTCCACAAGCACAAATATGGCTACTGATCCCGCTTGGCTAGGCCTAGTGCCTAGCGCAAAAATGTTTCGAAATTTATATTTCCAAAGTTGCCAAAACCTATAACATACCTCAGCTTCGTCACAGTTAGACACTGATTTTCAGTATATTAGATTTTTTATAATGATAGCAATTATCCCTGTAGTTTAGCCAGATTCCCGATGGTAAATTCTGACTCGATCGCCGAATGACAAGGACGACGCCATGTTTGTTAATAAACACTAAAAGTAGTCCCAACTTGACCTTTGATATTTGCATCTCTATCCGCATATGACCCCAATGGATATCGTTTTTATCCGTTGGCTTTATCCTGCCGAGAAACCTACCCATTACATGATAAATCGTGATATCAGTCACTGGATTATCTGGTCCAGACTCGATAATTTACAGACCGTCGTCATATAGCTGGAATATTGCGGCGTTGAACAACAAATAAACAAAGACTTCCAGCGCCTACTGAAACAGTCGAATCAGACCAAAAACATTGGCCCTAACTTACATTGATGTATGGTTATCTAATAATGCATATTCTCAAGAATAAAGTTTAGTTGTTATTCCAGAGAAGCCTCTATGAAAAGGACAGATTACGAATGTGTGTTTGTTTATTTGTTTGTTGTTTAACGCCGCACTCAGCAATATTCCAGTAATAAAAAGGCGGTTTGCAATTAATCGAGTCTGGACCAGATCATCCAATGATTGGCATCGTTCTACGCAAGTGGGATACGGTGACATGCAACCAACAGAGTCACCGAATCAGACCACACCATCTACTTAGGATGCCGGGGACCTATTTTCTTCCACGGAATTCCCGAGGGTCTGAAGTGATAGATAACCGATGCATTTTTGTGCGATAGAGTTAAAAAATATATATATACCAACTTCAAAGCAGCTTCGTGTTTCCCGTCGTCTGACTTCTGAAATAACCGAATCAGACTACAATCATTTTGGTCATGAGCCTGAACTCTAGATGTATAATTATGTAATAATGAATAGTCATAATTAATTACTGAAGGCACGTGAATCCAAGCTGCCAAAGTCGCAACAATTCTTGTGTACCTTAGGCGTGCCAGAATTTTTTGATCATGTTTGTTTGTTGTAAAAAAATCGAGTCTGGACCAGACAATCCTGTGATTGACATCAAGCATCGTCCAACGCATTTGGGATATGATGATATGCAACCAAGTCAGCAAGCTTCACCATCCGATCCCATCAGTCGCCTCTGACAAGCATAGAAGACCAACTGAAGACCAATTCTAATGGGTTTATACCGGTCTGAATATGGCTTATGGTTGGTCAGGGGGCACGGGTGGCCCAGTCGTCTAAGGCGCCGCAATTCGCTGTGCAGAGTTCCTTCCGTTGGGCACACCAGAAACATATGATTGTGGGTTCGAATCCCGGTTGCCCCGATTATGTTTCTAGGTTTGTAAGCACCATACCTGTGCTCGTGGGTTTCACCGAAGTGGTAAACGTCCGAGACCTGCATCACTTCGGGCTTTCCTCCCACATTAAGCTGACACGCCGTGATATAACTGAAATACTGTTAAAAGCGGCGTTAAACCCAACTCACTCACTATGGTTTGTCAGCACCAACCCATGCTTCCACGTTTCACCAGAGTGTTGAACCTCTAAGACCTGCATCATTCTGAGCTTACACTGGCTTTGAGCCGACATTATGTGGTAAATTGAAATATCGTTATCAGCGGAGTTACACCCAACTCACTCACTCTAAAACACATTTCCCGTCTTACCCTTGCAGGATTCTGGTGTCCCCCGCCGTGATATTGCTGGAATATTGCTAAAAGCGGCGTAAAACCTCACTCACTCACTCACTCACTACCCTTGCAGGTAACGTCCGCAGCTACATCCGTGACTGCAGTGATGGGAAGACCTTCTCCTTCAAGGTGGACAAGTACCCTCTTCTGCAGCACCGTCCGCCCAACAACGAGACTACATGCACCTACGATGTTCAGCCGAATATGCAAATCTGCATCACGCTATGCAACAGCGACCTCTGTAACGGTCCGCAGCCTCTGCCGAAAAAGGACGTCGTATGTCGGAATACTACAGATTTTTATGGTCAAGTCGAGGTTACCTGCGGAGCCTCATCGTTACGTCATGGCATGATGGATGCTTCACTGAACACATTGTTGGATGTGTTGGGAACGAGATACCTGGTACCATTTCTCATCTACAGTTTGGCTGTTTCTCTTGTGATGTAAATGGTGTAGGTAAATTTGGTGGTCCGAGGTCTTCAAGTTACCCCACTGACTACTTGTTTATTCTGACAAAGACCTGGGTGAAAAAGAGGTTTAAAATCGCATTGAAGATAATTTCACTGATATAGCGACGTTAATGTATGTGTGTGTGTGACGGTATGTGTGTATGTATGCCGATTTTATTGTGCTAGCCCACTAAGATACCATGCCGCAGTTTAACATGTGTACTCCATTCAGGCACAGTATACCGACTCCAAGCCGACGAGTCCTTGTTTTAGCCCCTTAATGCCGAGGGCCAGGCAGGGTAAAAACAAGTTCCATCTTTTAATGCTGGTTTAGGATACCAGACCATTGAGACACATATACAAGTCCGCACACTGATGCCCCACCTAGACACAGTATACTGTCTCCATTGTTCCTTGCTGTATCACGTAAATGCTGAGCGTCAGGCAGGGTAACAATAAGTACCATCTTTTAGTGGCCAGGGGATCGACCCTCCAACCTTCCGCTCCTGACAAAGAAACTTCGCGTTCTGAGCAGAGAAGACGTTACAAACCAAAACAATACCTTCCTCTTGTCTTGACGAAAATGAAACTTTTCATTCAACTGTGGACGTGCAAAATGTTCGATTGGCTGCCAAACGATGCCAACTGAAAATCGAAGCACGGGGCGTGTTGTGTGGATCTTTTATTTCAGTCACAAGACAGCCGAACGTAAACGTTTTCGAAATCTGTTTAGATTTTATTTGGCAATTAGAAAACAAATCAACACCACCATAGGGCCTCACTGATTGTACAGTGGACAATTAAGCCTGGACTGCGGCATGACGAACCCTCGCTTAAACTGCCTCTCGATGGATTTTGATTCTGCACTTTGAATTATCCTGGTATCGACATTTCATTAATTCTTTGATTTTGTCGAATTTTTAAAGCTTTTGAGAATATTTGTGGAAACCTGTACACTGTCATTTTAAATTATGTGCACTTTACATCGCAGCTACACATCGTTTTGCCTGATTGTTACAAATGAAATTAGCGCAATGATATTATTTCACATTTGTAATTTGACCAAGCCCTTATATTCACATTAGGCACGGGTGGCCAAGGCGCCGCGATTCGCTGTGCAGAGTTGCGTCCCTTGGGCACGCCAGAAACCTATGATCGTGGGTTCGAATCCCGGTTCGCCCCGATTATGTTTCTAGGTTTGTCAGCACCATACCCGTGCTCATGGGTTTCACCGAAGTTATAACGTCTGAGACCTGCATCACTTCGGGCTTACTGTTAACTGGAATACTGTTCAAAGCGGCGTTAAACCCAACACACTCACTCACTATATTCGCATTACTAGCTGTCGGTTAACAAAACTTGTTGGTACTAAATCCCAACTGAAACATTTTGTTCAGCTCTTTGGCATCCAGTGAAGCAAACATGCGTAACCGTTTTACGCCACAATCAAGTATTAGGTATCATAACGGTGACAAGTGAAAGTGAGATGCAGTTGAATGAAGCGTTTTCCCTTATCTGATTGTACCACTAGATGGAATTCATCTGAAAGATGTACACCTGGAAATATTTAAAGAATGACAGATAAATCCTTAAAAGTGGCAAACTACGAATTGTTTTTTTTTGTTTTTTAGAAAAACACATATTTCGGAATACATCTTCATAATACAAGAAAAAATGCAGAATGTCACAAACATTAACTGTGCATACCAATATATATAACTAAATAAATTTAATATTATTAATAAAACATAGTTTACTTATATGTATGACACGTTGCAAAAAATGAGTGCGTACCATCTTGGGCTTCGAACTGATTTCACCTGGCAGGCGTGTTAGAGGAGGATTTCCAAAATGTTTCGTTTATACGTCGTGGGTGTGATGGAGGAGGCGTCGATCGGAGGGAGGGGTGGGGGTCGGGGTTGGGGTTGGGGCACAAATGAAAAGGTCGGATCGGACGCCGCAATTCCTACCATACCCGTGGCCTTGGGTGTCACCACAGGCCAAAGTGCTGGACGCCTAAGAGCTGCACACATGAGATGTTGTCAGAGCTGCGCGCATACCGTCGTGCTGTGACAGGGATAACAATGGCATATACAGTGGTTTTTCTGCCTTAGTGAAAAAAATGGTTAACGAAAGGCTCGTTCAGAGCCGCAGATTAAGATACTGGAACGTGTTTTGCACAACTTGTGGATGGAAAATAAAATTACCTGAATATTTAGAAACAATGTCTGTGGACCTCGTGATCACGCGCTCTTTGATCGGGAAAAGAGTGAGTGAGTGAGTGAGTGAGTGAGTGAGTGAGTGGGCGTCGTCAAACCAATATTTCGCTATATATTAAACTTATTTTAAGTTCAATAATAAACGCGACAGAACCCTTTCCATATTCATAAGAGATATCTACTAAAAGCAGAGTCGATTGTACGAATCCGACTGTATCATGATGGTGTGTCTGCGTATCAAATGGTGGTGGTACCAGGTGTTCGCGAAAATGTGAGTCTACCCTGCCCCTACTGCTACTTTAAAGATAAAGGGACAAGCACCTGTGCCCGCGAAGATCCCGTAGAATAGGTCTTCAGCAACCCATGCTTGTCTTTAGAGGCGACTAACGGGATCGGGTGGTCAGGCTCGCTGACTTGGTTGATACATGTAATCGTATCCAAATTGCGTGGTTCTATACTCAAGATTGTCTTGTCCAGACTCGATTATTTACAGACCGCCGTCATATAGCTGGAATATTGCTGAGTGCGGCGTTAAACAACAATCAAACAAACAAACATAACGAAATATGCCATTTTTCAACACCGCTGATCATTAAAAATTGTTTAACATGATTAACACAACGCTTTGCTCCCCAAGCATTTACATTAGCTGGAATATTGCTGAGTGCGGCGTTAAACAACAATCAAAAAAACAAACATAACGAAATATGCCATTTTTCAACACCGCTGTTCATTAAAAATTGTTTAACATGATTAACACAACGCTTTGCTCCCAAAGCATTTACATTAGCTGGAATATTGCTGAGTGCGGCGTGAAAAAAACAAACAAAAGCAAACGTCACATTGAAAGAAGTTGAAATCCACAAGTCAAACCTGTCCTTACTGGTACTACAGGTCATAAGGGGTAGGTAATGGGATTTTGAGAACGGAGACTGGATATTTTTTTATCTAAAGGGTCAAAAACCAGATATTGGCAAACACCAGACCCCCCACCCCCACCCCCCACCCCCCGCCTCCACTCACACACACCCAAACAAGGCTGTTATTCAACATGGTTGAAGACCAAGCGTCCGTGACCGTACAGCCCAGAACAATGACTACACTCTGATTCACACATTGCCCACCTACCACATACCTGTTGACAATGTCACAAACGTTAATGAACAATTGCAAATTAACACGCTTTATGCGGCCATTCATTGTGTCCCGTTACCTTAGCCTTGGAGCGGTTGTGACGGGTTCATAATTAACAATTGCTTCACATTCTACTCAATCCGATTGGATCCCGCTAATCCCTTTACAAATGACATGGCTAATTTTGTACTAATCCGACTACTCTAGATACTGTATAGTTTCTATTGAATTCCACTTGCACGTTACTCCCTCGTAAGTGGTTTTGTTGACATCACATGTTGTATATAAGAGCAGAGCGATGTTCTGTCTCCGTGTCAGTCCAAGCGGCTTCAGGTAACGACAAGAAGGTAAGTGTAGCGGGATCTATCAATCTATCTGTGAAAACATCGGGTGGAGCTCAACTTTATTTTGGTAGTGTACAATTAAGAAGTACTTTATGACTGTAAATATTAAGGCTCTTGGATATCCATTGCTTGTGCGGCGTCATTAACTGAAACTGTACATAGTATATGTCGTTGCAATGGCCACTGAGCCCATTTTAGTCATCTCTTTAGACAGAAAAGATTGATTGGAGTCACTTCTAACCCGGATCTCCACATGGTACCACATTATTGGCTTATATTCATTCAGTGTTATAAAAAAATTAGTCAATACTGATCGCATACGTATCCAATTACCTCATGTACATATTGCATTAATCTTATTATTTGGCGCCTCTGAGCAAAGCAGTTATGCTTACTGATCAAAACTTTTAACTGCCAGTACTCGAGTCCTCCACGATGAAGCTGTTCCTCTGTCTGGTCCTCCTGCCTGTGCTGGTCCTCGCCGCACCGTCCCTGAAGATGGAGCTCCTGGAGGAGCTGCTGAAGAGGCTGGAGAGGAGGCAGCTCGGGGACACGACACCTGTCACCGAGGACATGACACCTGTCACCAAGGACATGACACCTGTAAGCGAAGGTACAACGCCTCTCAGCGAGGGTACAACCTCTCTGACCGAGATGGACACCTCTTCAGACGACCATACGGAATCGACAACTGCAGAAGAAATGGACACTTCACCATCGGTCACCTACGACATGACATCCGATACCATTCAAAGCGACATGACGACACCTTTATATGACATATCCTCTTCACCGACAACGCCTAACGACGCCAGGGATATGACAACTCCATCTGCTTCAGGTAGGTGATTCATATACGGCCAAATATATATTCTTGTCTTCATGTCATGTCAGAAGTGTTTCATCTCCCTATTAATTTCAAGACGAAGCTAAATCAATACAGTTTTTCATTTCTAAATCGGTCTTTTCAGACATGGGACCAAGAGAATACATGAGGCAAGCTACAGAAGGCGTGTGTATGCTACTGGCTTTCGTGAAAGGACAAGAGAGGCTTTTGGAAATGTTTGGCAATCATGGAGGTTCACCTATGATGGCTGGTCTCATGGGAGGATTACCGCCACAGTCCCGTGCAATTGGGGGGCTACCGAACATGATTGGTCCCATGGGAGATCTGCCTAAACAGTCCGGTTCTATGGGAGGTATGCGTAAACAGTCCGGTTCTATGGGAGGTATGCGTAAACAGTTTGGTTCTATGGGAGGTATGCGTAAACAGTTTGGTTCTATGGAAGGGATGCGTAAACAGTCCGGTTCTATGGGAGGTATGCGTAAACAGCCCGGTTCTGTGGAAGGGTTACCTAAACGTCCCACTGAAGACTCTTTCCCCTGGGAGGAGGCTGAACAGAAGCTACAGGACCTCTGCGATCTCGTCAACAGCTACAGCTCCGAACCTCTGAAGCTGGCGCAGACCCTGGTTGAACAGATGGGAGGTCAGTATAAATTATATGATGATCTTATTATTGTGACACGACATCTACTCTGACTTATCATTGAATGCACAGTACCTTAATATAACTGAATTTATTTATCTTGCATTACATTTGACCCCGTGGTCTAAGTCGACGTAGGATTATGATTTTTGGTTTATCAACACCATATCCGTGATCTTGGGTTCTATCAACCAGTAATCGTCAGCGATCTGTGTCACTTCAATACATAATATAACTGAAATACTATTCATTAGTATTAAACCCAACTCACCTCACTCACACACATTTTGTACACTCATATTTCTGCATTAGGGGGCACAGGTGGCCCAGTCGTCTGAGGCGCCGCGATTCGCTGTGCAGAGTTGCGTCCCTTGGACACGCCAGAAATCTATGATTTTGGAGTCAAAACCCGGTTCGCCCCGATTATGTTTCTAGGTTTGTCAGCACCCTACCCATGCTCGTGGGTTTCACCGAAGTGGTAAACGTCTAAAACCTGCATCACTTCGGGCTTTCCTCCCACATTAAGCTGACACGCCGCGATATAACTGGAATAATGTTAAAGCGGCGTTAACCTCATCTCACTCACTCAAATCGAGTCCGTTTTTACCAGTAAATGACTCATAATTTACACAGGTTTTAAATGGCAACTTAAAGCTAGATCTGCATGTGTCATTGACTCTTTATTGCATATATCAATGAATATTCATTCGTGTCTGGCGTACCGCTTATGATTAGCAAACTGAGGCTGAATTTACGGTAAATGACGTTTCCCCTGACATCTGTTTCAAAACCCGCGTGACACAAATGTTAATGTGTTATTCGTTTTTTTTCAGCTCACAAAGGTTGATAGATTGTCTCTTGAGCCGACTCATTAACTCCTCCAGCCTCACCCAGACCGATGGACAACCCGCTCATTCACGAACAGTGTCGCTTCTGACGCCAGTCAGATCACCTGATCCTATGATACAAAACCATGTAACTATTGCAATGATAGTTGCTAAAAGGCATTATAAGTATTATATTCTAATCGAAGAGATTACTATTTTTATCATTACATGAATTTCTTATTATCTTCACGTTGATCATAACCGATATTGTTCTATATTTAATACAAATAAACCACGATTGTTGTTTGTACTTGGGTCTTGTTTGTCTTCACTACTGCCATTACAATGCCAACATACCAATTGAGAAATGTGTCCAAGCGCTGATGATCTAACAATTCGGGGTCTTGTCATCAAGATTCAAGTGAGTGAGTGAGTATGGTTTTACGCCGCTTTTAGCAATAATCCAGCAATATCACGGCGGGGGACACCAGAAATGGGCTTCACACATTGTACACATGTAGGGAATCGAACCTGGGTTTTCGGCGTGACGAGCGAACGCTTTAACCACTAGGCTACCCGACCGCCCCTCATCAAGATACAAGATACGCTTAATATATTTCACGTCGGTTTTCACAGGCAAATCATAACATTAGCTCTGTAGAGCTACTATGCTAACAACAGGTTAAGTGAATACAAAATATAAGCAAGGATACATGTTCGTGTACATACATATGTTTGATAATAAATCGCTTGTTCGAGCTTTACGTAAATTCGGAGTGTCATTACACCTTTTCAATGTGTATATTAGACATTGATGTCCAAAACGAGAAGTTGCAAAGGGTATCTGTAAAAACTGCCATTTAGGCGAAATTGAGGTTTAATTTCATGTTTTATTAGCGTGTGATAAGTATGAACATCTAAGAGAAGCGTTTATTCCGAAGGTTAACAATAGGCGTAAAAAACAAGATGTTAATGATCAGTCTTATAAAATCAAACAACTCTGCTGTTATCCGTTCACTCACATATGTCTATATCATGTATATCACGTGACTGAACAAATGAAACTAAAATGTTAAAAGTACAGAGGGCCATGCTGCCATAAATACCGAACAACATGTCTCTCTGTGTCCACCTCTGTATCTTATCCTTACTTCGTACTCCATCTTCTAAATGCCTATCAAAGAAGTTAAAAAGGATATTTATAACAGAGATGACTCAATGTACACGGGAAGCTAAAACATATCTACAGTAAAATACGAGTAGTAAAAAGGAAACAAAAGAAAACCACAGGGTAAAATGGTTTAACTTACAGAAAACAGATGACATCATTGGATGATTCCCACTGGAGATACAATATATCGATTCTATTATTGCTTATAATATTATTCAATTCATTTTACCAGACTTTACAAAATACTACCAGTACACGCCCATAAACAGGGCCTATCACCTGATTTGAGAAATTTACAGCAAGTGGTTTTTACGTTTGATTTACTCACTGTAAAATTTATTTCACCAGAAAGGCTGAAAGAAGATTTGGTGAAAGGCTCAATAAACAAATGCCAAATACACGAATGCCGGAAAATGCTACATTTAGTCATACAATGTGATATTATTGAGATGACAACACCTGTTTCGTTAATGCACTTGCACCTGGATCTGACAGTAACTGATAGCAACAAACGGTCACACTTTCACTCCACGTATGTCGTGAAGTGTGTTATGGGGTGCTAACATATTGGGCTGAAATGGATTCGGTGTAATATTGTTTCAACAAAAACTGTGATGTTGAAAGCTGTCCTTCCAAACCAGGGTTTAAAAGAGCAGTGTATCGTCTGCTATTTTCTTACTAAACACCGATCATGATTGGAAACCATACAGTTCGAGTGAGTGAGTGAGTGAGTTGGGTTTAACGCCGAGGTAAGCCCGAAGTGATGCAGGCCTCAGTAGGTTTCTAGCGGGGTCAAGGAACGCAACTCTTAGACGACTGGACATACCTCTGTGACATCATCATGTCATGTCAACAACACAATATTTCACTGTTACACATTTCACAAGTAGCTGCAGAGCTCTGGCACGGGATTTAATCAAAAGTAAAGAAGCCATATTTATTGCGGACCCGTGAAGATTCGGGGTAGAATAGGTCCTCAGCTACCCATGCTTGCCGTAAAAGGTGACTATGCTTGTGGTAAGAGGCGACTAACGGGATCGGGTGGTCAGGCTGCTGACTTGGTTGATGCATGTCATCGTATCCCAATTGCGTGGATACAAACTCATGATGTCAATCACTGGATGGTCTGGTCTAAGCTCAAATGAAAAAAGCTCAAGCTTCTCTTGTTCCCCTGTTCATTGATCTCACATGGCTTCTCTCATTCCCCTGTTCACTGATCTCACATGGCTTCTCTTGTTCTCCTGTTCACTGATCTCACATGGCTTCTCTTGTTCCCCTGTTCACTGTTCTCACATGGCTTCTCTTGTTCTCCTGTTCACTGATCTCACATGGCTTCTCTTGTTCCCCTGTTCACTGATCTCACATGGCTTCTCTTGTTCCCCTGTTCTCACATGGCTTCTCTCATTCACCTGTTCACTGATCTCACCTGGCTTCTCTTGTTCTCCTGTTCACTGATCTCACATGGCTTCTCTTGTTCTCCTGTTCACTGATCTCACATGGCTTCTCTTGTTCTCCTGTTCATTGCTCTCACATGGCTTCTCTTGTTCTCCTGTTCACTGATCTCACATGGCTTCTCTCATTCAAGAGTTCATTGATCTCACATGGCTTCTCTTGTTCTCCTGTTCACTGATCTCACATGGCTTCCCTCATTCAACTGTTCATTGATCTCACATGGCTTCTCTTGTTCTCCTGTTCACTGATCTCACATGGCTTCTCTCATTCAACTGTTCATTGATCTCACATGGCTTCTCTTGTTCTCCTGTTCACTGATCTCACATGGCTTCTCTCCTTCAACTGTTCATTGATCTCACATGGCTTCTCTTGTTCTCCTGTTCACTGATCTCACATGGCTTCTCTTGTTCTCCTGTTCACTGATCTCACATGGCTTCTCTCATGCAACAGTTCACTGATCTCACATGGCTTCTCTCATTCAACTGTTCATTGATCTCACATCGCTTCTCTTGTTCTCCAGTTCACTGATCTCACATGGCTTCTCTCATTCACCTGTTCACTGATCTCACATGGCTTCTCTTATTATCCTGTTCATTGATCTCACATGGCGTCTCTTGTTCTCCAGTTCACTGATCTCACATGGCTTCTCTTGTTCTCCTGTTCACTGATCTCACATAGCTTCTCTTGTTCCCCTGTTCACTGATCTCACATGGCTTCTCTTGTTCCCCTGTTCACTGATCTCACATGGCTTCTCTCATTCAACTGTTCATTGATCTCACATGGCTTCTCTTGTTCTCCAGTTCACTGATCTCACATGGCTTCTCTCATTCACCTGTTCACTGATCTCACGTGGCTTCTCTTATTATCCTGTTCATTGATCTCACATGGCTTCTCTTGTTCTCCAGTTCACTGATCTCACATGGCTTCTCTCATTCACCTGTTCACTGATCTCGCTTACCTTTTCCATCGTTAGGTTGACTGTGTGGTTAATGAAGGTTACCCCCACACTGACCCACACCCCACCATATTTTCACAATACACTGTTTGAGTTAAACAGGGACAGGGTTGAGAGCCTCACCACCAATACACAGGCGTGAACACGTCTTAAAAATGGACAAACAAGAATTGATTGTAAACAAACAAATATTCTTTTTCAATACTGATAGTGTTGTCTTTCATGAGGATGTCTTGATTATGCACAGTAAGTGTTGCAGAAAAAAACGTTTGTCCAGGTCTAAATTTCAAATTCTTGTTTCGATTTATTTTTTGCCTGATGTCCACTTATAACATGGGGACATTTTGTCAAGTTTGTTTCTGTTCTTGTTTCAGCTGCAGTTTGCCACGTTGCACAGTGCTGAATATAGTTTTTCTCAGATAAGATATTGACTTTTACTCATGTTAGGTTACATTTCGTCTCACATTGGTCATTGGTGTACTGTCTCAGTGTCTGTAGACATGGACGATCTTGGCTCACGGTCTGAACCAGAGACCATATATCGGTATAAGGTCTCTGTCTAAACATTTACCACTGAATAATTCTCGCTGTTGTGGTGTGACTGACTCGGGTTTCAGGATACCCAACAGCATCTTGCATCTGAGGGCTGTTGACATGAGTGAAAATGTGCAGAAATTATGTGTGTGTGTGTGTGTGTGTGTGTGTGTGTGTGTCTGTTGTACGAGGGGTGTTCATTAAAGATTTTCCCTTAAACACTTAGGGTTATCATATTTGGTTGAAATTTCACATGTGTGATGATACACGTATCTATGGGTTATGTCTGAATTTGCAGCACCGAACTATTAATCTTACCACTTTTACAGGTGTTATGATCGAGTGGGGTGTGACAATGGAGCCAGTAGAATACCGAGCAGTGATTAGGTTTTTTATATTTGAAAGGTCGCACACCAAAAGAAACTTTCGAGGAAATGAAAGCAACTTATGGGGAAGATGCCCCATCATATGACGTTGTTAAACACTGGCATCGCCAGTTCAAGTGTGGTCGGACATCTGTGGAAACAGCTGCCATTCCTGGTTGCCCCCATTCAGCCATTGACGAGGACACTATCCATCAAGTGGAGACCGCCATTTTGGCAGACCGACGTATTACTGTTCGCCAGTTAGCACAAGATGTCAAGATCAGTGTAGGGTCTGTGGAAAAAATCATCCATGACAATTTGAACATGCATAAGGTGTCTGCACGATGGATTCCCAGGTTGCTCACACCTTTCCAAAAGCAGGAACGAGTCAATTGCTCAAAGGATCTTTTGGACATGAGCAAAAAACAACAGGCAAACTTTGTTGACAGACTTATCACACAGGATGAAACATGGGTCCATCACTATGATCCTGAGACTAAAGTTCAGTCGATGCAATGGAAGCATGTGGAGTCACCCCACCCCCCCCCCCCCCCCCCCCCCCCCCCCCCCAAAAAAAAAGGCACGTGTCCAACCCTCTGCAGGCAAGGTCATGCTCACAGTGTTTTGGGACCAGCACGGAGTAGTGATGATGGATTTCTTGGCAAAGGGTACCACAATTACAGGAGCGTATTATGCTTCACTGCCGCGGAAATTGCGGGACGCTATCAAGCTTAAGAGGCGTGGCATGCTGACCAAGGGTGTCTGTCTCCTGCAAGACAATGCTCCAGTACACAACTCTCATGTTGCCCAGACAGAAGCGCGGTCCTGTGGCTATGAAATCCTTCCACATCCTCCTTACTCTCCTGACCTTGCACCATCTGACTTCCACCTCTTTCCAACCATGAAGTCATTTTTGAAGGGAAAACGTTTCACAGATGATGAAACACTGATTTCTGAAGTCAAGTCATTGTTTGAGACGCAAAATGAGGGCTTTTACAAGCGAGGTCTCCATAGTTGCATAAAACGATGGGAGAAGTGTGTAACTCTTGGTGGTTCCTATGTGGGGAAAGACTAATACCTATGCCAAGTTTCTTTCCACTGGGTCCATCGGAAGTGGGTCAGGGGAAATCTTTAATGAACACGCCTCGTATGTGTGTGCGTGTGTGTTGTGTGTGTGTGTGTTGTATGTGTGTGTGTGCGTGCGTGTTGTATGTGTGTGTTGTGTGTGTGTTGTATGTGTGTGTGTGTTGTATGTGTGCGTGCGCGTGTGTGTGTGCGCGTGTGTGTTGTGTGCGTGCGTGTGTGTTGTATGTGTGTGTGTGTGTGCGCGCGCGTGTGTGTTTATGTGTGTGTGCGTGCGTATGGCGTGCGTGTGTTGTGTGTGTGCTTGTGTGCGTGACTTCACTGGATCAGGGTAATATAGGGAGGCTTCACTGGATCAGGGTAATATAGGGAGGCTTCACTGTGGATTGGGTTAATATAGGGAGGCTCCACTGTGGATCGGGGTAATATAGGGAGGCTTCACTGTGGATCGGGGATAATATAGGGAGGCTTCACTGTGGATCGGGGGTTATGTAGGGAGGCTTCACTGTGGATCAGGGTAATATAGGGAGGCTTCACTGTGGATCAGGGTAATATAGGGAGGCTTCACTGGATCAGGGTAATATATGTAGCAGAGTTGAGAATAATATTATTTGAAGTTATTTGGTGGTGGATTTTAAGTTCAGCATGATTATTTTAGTATTTCCAAGATAAATGAATACTTCCCACAACCCAATAAGGGCCCCCAGGCCATAGAGAGCCTCATGGTTATTGAAAGGTGTCATTTCTAAACAAGAAGCGTGTCATCACATTTGATTGGCTACAAGTTTCTGTAAATCAAGTAGAACCAGTTTGATTGGTTTGGCAATGCACATGGTTTTCGTGCTGTGAGCATGCTTCATGCATGATCACTTGGCTGGTGACATCAGGAGTGGGAACACCTATTTCTTTCTTGCAGGGCGTGTGAAAACTTCAGGTTAGTTTAGTTTAGTTTGTTTTAGAAAAGTATAAAATATGGATAAAAAATGTTGTATTGTTTTACACTTTATAACAGTAGTATAATTGTTGTTCATGCAATTTGGTAATAACTTAACTTGGAACATTTCAAGTGTGTAGTTGGGTACATAATAACTGTTGATAGTAAATGTTTGGCAGTTTTGTCTATGCAGTTAATTATTGTATTTGGTGTATTTGCTATACTGTAGGTTGGATACGGCAGTGGCGACCAGGTTAATACCTGCTTGTGGGAACACGTGGTTCAGCCCATAGTTGGTAATTATAAGTGTTGTGTATATTGCTGTCATTTAATTCATGATAATTATGGTAAGGTACAGTACAAAAGATTTTGTTAATATCTCTGTTGTAATTAAGCAGTCACTTGCCCTTTACCTTTTGTTAATGTTTTGTATGTTGTAATGTTATTTTGCTATTAAGCTATTTTGTATGTCCTGTACAGAGTGATGTGCATCCAGCTATACATGTATGTCAGTTACAGTTGGAATAGAGTATTTTATATTGGATGTGATAATGTTGACAGGACCGTTGTAACCACGAGATCAAGCTGTGCAATAAAGAACTCGGCCCAATACATGGATCATGTCTTCACTGATGGATGGACACGTGAAGATTCTGGGGTAGAATAGGTCTTCAGCAACCTGTACTTGCCGTAAAAAGCGACTATGGGGATCGGGTGGTCAGGCTCGCTGACTTGGTTGATGCATGTCATTGATCCCAATCCCGATTGCGTGGATCGATGCTCGTGATGTCAATCACTGGATTGTCTGGTCCAGACTCGATTATTTACAGACCGCCGTCATATAGGCTTCACTGTGGATCGGGGTAATATAGGGAGGCTTCACTGTGGATCGGGGTAATATAGGGAGGCTTCACTGTGGATCGGGGTAATATAGGGAGGCTTCACTGTGGATTGGGGTAATATAGGGAGGGTTCACTGTGAATCAGGGTAATATAGGGAGGGTTCACTGTGGATCGGGGGTAATATAGGGAGGGTTCACTGTGAATCAGGGTAATATAGGAAGGCTTCACTGTAGATCGGGGTAATATAGGAAGGCTTCACTGTGGATCGGGGTAATATAGGAAGGCTTCACTGTGGATCGGGGTAATATAGGAAGGCTTCACTGTAGATCGGGGTAATATAGGAAAGCTTCACTGTGGATCGGGGTAATATAGGAAAGCTTCACTGTGGATCGGGGTAATATAGGAAGGCTTCACTGTGGATCGGGGTAATATAGGAAGGCTTCACTGGGGATCGGGGTAATATAGGAAGGCTTCACTGTGGATCGGGGTAATATAGGGAGGCTTCACTGGATTATATTGGGGTTATATGGGGAGGGTTCACTGTGGATCGGGGTAATATAGGAAGGCTTCACTGTGAATCAGGGTAATATAGGAAGGCTTCACTGTGGATCGGGGTAATATAGGAAGTAGATGGCACCTACAGCAGAGTTCCAACTGGTGCTGGATATTGGATTTGTGGAGTTGCTGGAATCACAAGAAGTCTGGGTCATCAATGGAGAATAACTTCTTCACTAGAGTGTGCAACACTTCATCGTTCCATCTGCTGGCAGAAGCCGGAACTGCGGCGTGACTGCTGCTGTCTGGGCTGAGTGAGAAAAGTGTTGGTTGTAAGCGATGTGATTAGTACTGTCTCAATGGTTGCATAAGGACCTCCGTCCCCTGTCAGCTTTTAGTGTTGGTCTGTAACCACGATAAGTCTTCTCATTCAGTTAATCATATCGGTAGGTTCATTTTCAAGCTCATGAGCAGGAGACATTTTGGTCTCTTTGACTTATTCTGTCAACCACTTGTTCTGTATGCACAGGGAACAGGAAAGTTGATTTATGGTCAGATATCCTGACATTTATTTACTGAGATATGATAAAGTAACCTAGGAGCTCCTCTGTAATCTGTCCATGTACAGGAATGCCTAATATGGGCATGGGGCGACCTAACTGGAGGTAAGACCCGTTTCATTGGGTATAAATCTTGATTATCAATAAGATCGTTTTGACTTGCTGCCGACAATATATTTAAGCAAATGATATGAGAGGTGGAATCTCATTGGCCAATGGAAGGGATATTACTGGTAAAAGACTTTTATAGTGAGTTAACTCCCTTGCTTCAGGAAGATGTGTTGAAGGATGCTGCAAGAAGTCTTGTGAAACCGGACCACACAGGGACTGACCATTTGATATTCTGTGTGCAGACTAGATACTTTTTAAGCTTCAGCTGTAAAACCAGATATATTTTTTCAATGAAAACTCTGTGCCTAAATCTTTTTTTTTAAAAACATCTTGGAACTATGTATTTTTTGTGGCAGACAATTTTCTGTTTTGACAATCTGAGCATAATTTATTGTTTGAAGCCTTTTTCCAGACAATATACACTTTTTTTTCTAAAGGCCCAGGCCATCCCCAGAATACCAAGTAATATGACCCTCATGAGGTTTACTCATGTTTAAATTTCTCCTCAGAGAATTTGTGATAATTGAATTGGGCCACACTTTGTTTTAAATCTGAATTTGACTCTTTTTTTTATCCCACCAATAATAAGTGATAGCATTTTGCACCAAAAATAAATTTTCTAAACAAGGACCCATTATTAATTATTTGCAGTGGATCATCTGGCCACTTTGCTACACTAAATGTATGTTTTGTCTGAAATTGTTTCAGAATGGGCTAATGCCCTGTCGTAGGTCCTGCAGTGACTTTGCATTAATCAGTTCTTATGAAAACACACTGGCAGTGGATGTTTCATATTTGATAAATTATGTTTCTTTGGGGCACCCCTATTGTTTCCAGATCAGTCAGCAACATACCTGTGTTCATGGGTATGCATCTAAGACCTGCATCACTTCGGGCTTTACTCCCACATTAAGCTGACAGGTTCTGATGTAACTGATTTATGTGTTAAGAGCAGCCTCTCAGGTATTATGTTTGTAATCTATCACAGAGCAGACAGGACCCGTGAAGATCCGGGATAGAATAGGTCTTCAGCAACCCATGCTTGCGGTAAAAGCTGACTCTGCTTGTCGCAAGAGGCGACTGACGGGATCAGGTGGTCAGACTCGGTTGATGCATGTCATCAATGCTCATGATGTCAATCACAGGATTGTCTGGTCCAGACTCGACATTTGGGCAATGTGTGTGGCGACTTCAGAACTAGTAAAACCTCTGCAGTTAGATCAGTGGTGCCAAATGTGGAACAGGTATCGGAAGTATAGCAAGATGTATTTGGTATGTATCTTTTGAAGGTTCAATGTTTTGCTCCTTGCACAATCGAATTTGAAGTTATTCCTGCTTGAAATTAAATGTCAACAGTTACAATGTTGGGACATGCCATTTTGATCATCATTCTCTACCTAAATATTGCTTTTCAATGATGTGAGTGCTATCCTCCATGAATATGACCTTGTATTAACATATCTGGATTAAAGTTGAATATTTTCTCACTTGTTTTGGTATATCAACAAATCATGTGTGTCCCCCGCCGTGACATTGCTAAAATCAGTGTAAAACCATACTGGGTGGGCATTTCCAGCAGTTGCGTCAATCACTGGATTGTCTGTCATAGCTGGAATATTGCTGAGTTTGACATCACAGATGTTGCACAATGAAAGACCGCAAAAGCAATTTCAAGCTAGCAATTATCATTGGTTATCCAGTGTCTTTATGTTGCTCCTGCATCTGCCTCAAGATCACATGAAGATGTCGAGCCAATATAATGGACATTTACAAACTGAAAGTTAGATGCAAACATTATGTAATGGTGGACGATTTATGAATATGCTGCTGAGACATATTCAGTTGCAAAAAGACACTGCATAACCAATGATAATTGCTAGCTTGAAATTGCTTTTGCGGTCTTTTATTGTCCTCAGGGATGACGGCAGTCTGCACCATACAATCCAGTGACAGGCTTTAATGATTGACATGTATCAACCGAGCAATCCCTTCAGTCGCCTCTTATCGCAGCACTCAGCAATATTACAGCTATATGGGCGGTTCCGGGTAGTGTGATGGAAAACAAAGAAGACTGGCGGCTGGCACACAACATTTATTCTGCTCAACTACACAAGATATTTCTATATTTAAAGTAACCAAAGCTGTCTATTTGCAATCATTATGCAAACGTACACCCACAAAATCCATTTTTCTGAGCTCGTTGGATGTGCTAAAACTTGGGCCTCGGTGAGAATAGAATAATTCCATACGTGTGACCAGTGACAAAACCAACTCCGAATCATTGGGGACACATCTGAGCAAAGCAATGTAGGTAATAGTCACATCATATTCCCAATGAATTCCATTTCACATTGTTCCAGTTTCCTCCTTCATGACCTAACTTTGTCTCCGGACTGAACTGCCCTCGTTCAGTTAAGCCATATTTCTCCCTCCCCCATTTCTGTTCGATAACTTGCCCTCATATAGTAAACAAATTTCCAAGTAAGCTATCTACTTCAGCACACACCAATCAGTTACCCAGTCAATCAAGCATGACGCCGACCACCCAAACTGGACCCCTTGTGAACCACACAAATATACAACGTCACTCATAACACCAGGAACAGGTTAATTCTGGACAGCTTCAGTACCCATTATTTCCGGGAGTCCTTCGCCATCACCTCTCATTTGAGAAACCAAAATTGATTTCTACTATCCTTAAAGAAATGAAAGTTTCAGAGACGTCATACTCCACGTTACCTTTGCTCAAATTGGGATTAGGTGTAAGACATGCATCCTGCCTAAATCCGTGTTGGTTTGTTGTTTAAAACCGCAATATTCCAGCTATATGAGGGAGGTCTGTAAAAAATCGTGTCTGGACCAGACAATCCAGTGATTGACATCTTAAGCATTGATCCAATCGCAATGGGATACGATGTCATTCATCAACCAAGTCCGCGAGCCTGACCACCCGTCGCCATTTACAGCAACATGGGTTGCTGAAGACCTATTCTACCCCGGATCTTCACTGGTCCCTAAATCCGTGTACAGTATTCAGAGTAATCAGAGTAGTTTGTTGATGGAATCCAAATGCAGGTTGAAGTTCTTAAGATGATAGTTTCATCATAGCAGATGGCTCGGAAGACTGATGAAAGGCCCTGTGGAAATAATTACAGAGTTAAGTTATGCAACATACAACATTACGGTTAGAATCTTATATGATCACATAATAATTATTGATTATAGTAACTAACTAGTTACCTTTACATATCGATGTATCCACCTATTAACGATCATATCATGCCGTGTCGGCTAAATGTGTGAGGAAAGCCTGAAGTGATGCAGATCTTAGACATTTACCACTTTGGGTACATGCTCAAAAACCAAGAACCATAACCCACTGTCATAGGATTCTGACGTGTCCAAGGGAAGCAACTCAGTACATTGAATTGCGACGTCATTGATTTGGTCACCTGTGCCTCCGTACACAAGATTAGACATAATATATACTGACAAACAGGTTATCTATGAAATTGATCACATTTAATCATAACTTGAGTGCACAACATGCAAGAAATAACTCACCGTGTGTATGGCACCGACCCCAATGACTTCAGTTACCCCAGGTATGTAATTACCATGGTCACCCACCTGAAGGTAAATATCAGTCCAAAGGAACATTACATAAATGTCAACAAAAAGTTCGGTTTGATCTGCCATTCCATATCACACACTGCACAAGAGTTTTTTCCATCATCGAACTGGTCCCCATGTTAGGTAAACAATTTCAATTTATTTAAAGGTAGATAGATATAATATGTGTACACGATAAGTAACACACACACTTGAGAATGCTTTTTGAAAAGAGCAATTATAAACTTACATATGTGAAGCATTTTAGCAGACCTAGTAAGGGACAGACTCTTTGATGGCTAGCATTTTACCGGATAAAATAAATTGTCATCGAAAGATTTCAGGAAAAAACTGCTTCAGACGGTTGAAAAAGATAATATTGTCGGTCGCAAGGAATACATTGTTGCAATTTTAATATATCCACTTGCACCCAAGAGACTCCAATGAAAGTGTACAAGTGAGCTGACGAGTCACCCTGTCGCCCAAAGCCCAGAGAAACAATAGTGCAGACAAACACAATGGCAACTGCTGTTGTAACAGTGCGGCAGGTTAGATTAAATACATTAACACCTTTATAGGGATAGCAACTTCTTTTACTGTTTGAATGAAAGTTTCAGACCTACTTTTTGCTCCCTCATCAAGCATTTACCTGACGAAGGAGCAAGAGGTAGCTCTGTACGTCGTACAAAAGAAGTTATTATCCATAAAAAGGGCCATGCATTCATGTTCTTCCAACTTCTAAATGCCCACCAAAGATTTCATGTCAGGTTAAGTGCTTGAACTAATACCAAGACCTAGGCATTTAAATAGTAACTGAAATGAAATACACTTTATAATATATACATTATGACACTGCTGCATTTGTATTCACTGATCAATGTTACCAACTCACCAAGGGTGGTAAACTGGACTTTTATAGTCAGTTAATTAATACTATAAAATTACTTGTAAATCATCTTTAACAGATTTGGACTACAGAACATCATAGAAATGTTGATTCCAAATTCATCAGTGGCTTGAGAAGCTTTTTTTTAGTATGGAAATCAGTAGCTGCGTCTTGTACGTACAACAGTTCTGTCAACTTCTATAAAATACTTCTCGAATGTTTGGTGGTAAAATAAGGACACGTCCATGAAGTTCTGTCTTAAACTCAAACCAAATCCATTTCCTAAACGTTCTCGATGTATGCAGAAAATGTCATTTGCTTGGGGTAATTAACTGGCATATTAAAACCTCCCCCGACAGTGGAAGCTGTTTGGGGTTCCCAGAGCCACCCGAATTCTCCCCCTCTGGGTCGGGCATGCTGGCCTGACTCCGTGTGGCACACTCAACAAAAACTGTCATGAAAATGGAATACAAAGTCATTTTTTGACTTACACGTTAGATTTTCATTTGTTGTACCTTCAAACGTTCTCCACCTGTCACCAAATGTAAGTGTCAACAAGGAAAGCTGCCCGCCGGCACGCAAAATACTTTTTCAGATCGACCACACAGGACGGAAGACGAGGCTGATCTGCACATGCTGCACGGACGACCCGTTCACCATACTCGGCCCTGATTGGCCTATCTTGTCACGTGCTGTGGCCCAAGGACAGAGCTTTATTTGAAGTGACCCTGTCATAATGTTTACATCTCACAATAGATTGACACATTAATAAAAGGTTTGTCCAACCACTAGAGCCATCAGTTACTTTGATCACCTTAGTAAATCTAGGAACATGTTCAATAAACCACTGAATACATGAAGCTGACACACGTTTCTGCACGGAGGCTTCTGGGCGGTGGGGTCGCCGAGTGGTTAAATCGTTTGCTCGTCACGCCGAAGACCCGGGTTCCATTCCCCACATGGGTACGATGTGAAGCCTTAATTGGTGTCCCCGGTCGTGATATTGCTGGAATATTGCCCAAAGCGGCGTAAAAACCTACTCGCTCACTTATTTTGCATGTACTGTTGGCCCTTTGTTTCACTGTTCAAAATATCATATGGACCATTTCTCGTCTGATGTACTTCCAGTTTACCTCCAGGGGAATATTTCTGACCTAATAAGATGACACTGGAGATCAAGGTTACTCATAAATACTTACATCATGTTTGTTGATTGACGCCACACAACAATATTACAACCATATAGTGGCAGTCTGTATACAATCAATTTGGACCAGACAGTCCAGTGATTATAATTACCCCATGAGTTTTGATCTATGCAGTTGTGATACGATGACATGCATCAACCAATTAGATTCATATCCCTAAAACACGACAACCTGTATCAGCTGAGGAAGATTTGATTAATCATATATATCTTGCATTTACTATTACACAGACAGCGTCCCAGTTTCACACAAGTTACTTATTACAAAATCTGGGAATTGATAAGAAGTGAAACTCATCGGTATGGCGCTGACAAACCTCAAAACTATCAGGACGAACTGGGATTCACCCCCGGTCCTAGGTGTCCGGCATTCCTGACAGATTCAACTCCTCACATTGCAGTGCCTTAGACCTACTCACAAACCGTGACCATCTGATTATCATAATAGTCGGCTCTAAGGGCAAGCATGTGCTGCTCTCACAGCCTCGGAATACCCCGCAATACCAAGGAATACCCAATCAAACCAAGGAATACGCCGCTATACTCAGGAATAAAACGCAATACCAAGAAATACCCAGGAATACACCGTCATACCCAATATAATTACATATGAGAGTGTTATATTGGCTCTGTAGCCAACATAATATTTACATATGAGTGTTATAACGGCTCTGTAGCCAACGTTATTACATATGAGACTATTATAACGGCTCTGCAGCCAAGGTTATTACATATGAGAGTGTTATAACGGCTCTGCAGCCAAGGTTATTACATATGAGAGTGTTATAACGGCTCTGCAGCCAAGGTTATTACACATGAGAGTGTTATAACGGCTCTGCAGCCAAGGTTATTACACATGAGAGTGTTATAACGGCTCTGCAGCCAAGGTTATTACATATGAGAGTGTTATAACGCCTCTGCAGCCAAGGTTATTACATATGAGAGTGTTATAACGCCTCTGCAGCCAAGGTTATTACATATGAGAGTGTTATAACGCCTCTGCAGCCAAGGTTATTACATATGAGAGTGTTATAACGCCTCTGCAGCCAAGGTTATTACACATGAGAGTGTTATAACGCCTCTGCAGCCGCACCACTGACCTCATGTATTATAGCGGCTCTCCGACCAATGGAACTGGTCATGGGTAGTTGAAACTTCGATGAGCAGGAAGGACATTGCATAACATGCCATAAAACTCACCAGCCAAAGACAAACCCCATTCTCATGACGGGTGTTCACCTGGAACACATGAAACAAACAAAATAACACAAAACATAAAGCATATCCATACATGTGCACGTCATGTTTAGCCTCCAAGTGTACCAGTTACTGGATAAAGCCAAACCCATGTATAGTAACTGTAGGTGTAGGAGTGGGAGTGGGAGTGGGAGTGGGAGTGGGAGTGGGAGCTGTTTATGGTACAATAAAACAATGCAGGGAGAATAAACCATGAGGGACGCAGTGTGGTTCATTTCATGATAAAACATTGTTCTACCATGACGTCATTTCTGGAGATTTGAACATGCGCTCGCAACTTTGGACGACGTTACTTTTAAGAGGGAATTGTCCAACGAGTTGTTCCCCGTAGATGTAGCCGGGCAACGTAGATAAACGCAATGGCAGAACGATCGTATCCAAAAGCGGGAGAGATATGACAATCGGTATTGGGAGAAAAGGTACAGTTATTGACGTGCAAATTATGAGAATATGCGGGAAAGACCAAATAGATCCCCCGCCCCCAGCCCTTTTAATAAAATTGACTTGTCAGACATTGACGAGGTCAGATTCTATTCAGAGAATCATCATTATTTAAATACGTGAAAATACATTTAAAGCTTTTAAATTTTATTACCATCCTTGAAGAGGCTGTACATAATATTGATATTTCATATAAAAAAATAAACGATACATGGTCGTTGTTTATTGTACAATAAAAAACTGCATGATAGAATAAACTAGAAAACTATTTCCCTCTCATTCAAACTTCAACCGAAAAAAATATCATTTATTGGTGAAATTATCACGCACCTAAATCCTTTTCACTGACCGACTGACACTATCTTGTCATGCACAGAGCATTAAATTCCCATTTCCTGATAAGACGACCTGCACGTTGATACAGATAGGTATAAGTATGTCAAACCTGATACAGTCTGACCATCAATGATCAATATCTTTATAAAGACACACTACTTCAAACTTCAACCGAAAAAATATATCATTTATTGGTGAAATTATCACGCACCTAAATCCTTTTCACTGACCGACTGACACTATCTTGTCATGAAAAGCGCATTACATTTGCATGTCCTGATAGTGTGACCTGCACCACGTTGCACGTATCTGTGCACGTTGATATAGATAGGTATAAGTATGTCAAACCTGATACAGTCTGACCATCAATGATCAATATCTTTATAAAGACACACTACTTCAAACTTCAACCGACAAAAATATATCATTTATTGGTGAAATTATCACGCACCTAAATCCTTTTCACTGACCGACTGACACTATCTTGTCATGAAAAGCGCATTACATTTGCATGTCCTGATAGTGTGACCTGCACCACGTTGCACGTATCTGTGCACGTTGATATAGATAGGTATAAGTATGTCAAACCTGATACAGTCTGACCATCAATGATCAATATCTTTTTAAAGACACACTACTTCAAACTTCAACCGAAAAAATATATCATTTATTGGTGAAATTATCACGCACCTAAATCCTTTTCACTGACCGACTGACACTATCTTGTCATGCACAGCGCATTACATTTGCATGTCCTGATAGTGTGACCTGCACCACGTTGCACGTATCTGTGCACGTTGATATAGATAGGTATAAGTATGTCAAACCTGATACAGTCTGACCATCAATGATCAATATCTTTATAAAGACACACTACTTCAAACTTCAACCGAAAAAATATATCATTTATTGGTGAAATTATCACGCACCTAAATCCTTTTCACTGACCGACTGACACTATCTTGTCATGCACAGCGCATTACATTTGCATGTCCTGATAGTGTGACCTGCACCACGTTGCACGTATCTGTGCACGTTGATATAGATAGGTATAAGTATGTCAAACCTGATACAGTCTGACCATCAATGATCAATATCTTTATAAAGACACACTACTTCAAACTTCAACCGAAAAAATATATCATTTATTGGTGAAATTATCACGCACCTAAATCCTTTTCACTGACCGACTGACACTATCTTGTCATGCACAGCGCATTACATTTGCATGTCCTGATAGTGTGACCTGCACCACGTTGCACGTATCTGTGCACGTTGATATAGATAGGTATAAGTATGTCAAACCTGATACAGTCTGACCATCAATGATCAATATCTTTATAAAGACACACTACTTCAAACTTCAACCGACAAAAATATATCATTTATTGGTGAAATTATCACGCACCTAAATCCTTTTCACTGACCGACTGACACTATCTTGTCATGCACAGCGCATTACATTTGCATGTCCTGATAGTGTGACCTGCACCACGTTGCACGTATCTGTGCACGTTGATATAGATAGGTATAAGTATGTCAAACCTGATACAGTCTGACCATCAATGATCAATATCTTTATAAAGACACACTACAGCATCAGTAAGCTGTAGGAGGCGTTACAGCGCTTCACACACAGGCGTTCTTTGCATATTATACCGCTAATACCAGCTGTTTCTCGCACAGTATCGGAGATCTGTTCACAACAATGGCGTGTCGCGGAATAGCAGTATTGGCTGTGTTGCTGTGGGCTACAACGAGCACCTCTTCTTCATCTCCACAGCGCCCCAACATTGTGTTCATCGTAGCTGACGACCTAGGTAAGCTGGACTGATGATGATTAATGTCATGCTGAATTAATACGATACTCTCTCGCAGCTCCTGAACCATAATCATTTGCCCTTCTGCCCAGCCCTTACTGTAATCATATCACTGATTGTACCCTCCAAGTTATATATTTTCAGAGACTAAGCGTTAGTCTAGAAATCTGACAATGTGTGCACGCTTGTCGAAGATCCATCGATCCTATGTTCACATTATTTGCTGTGATAAACCTCATTAAGACTGCAATACATCTTGCATTTCAATTATTTATTGGAGCTTTTATCAACGTTTGGATGTACAATTTCACATTGAAGGCTCACCATGTGATGCATGGCGAAACGCCATCTCGATTAAACAACGTAACAGCTGTTATGGCGATCACATGTTATTGACGTCTTGTCCGCGAGATTTTAGAGATGTTTCCTGAAGTATATCAATCCTGCGGACACGTTTCCTTATTTGTTTATTGTTTAACGCCTTTCTCAGCAATATGCCAGCTGTATAACGCCCCACCGGTGGTACCCGTTGCACACACATGCAAAGGCAAGTCAAACGTTCAGCTTAAAAACAACACGGGAACGTTTGGTACCTGTCAAAATAGGGAATTGCATCGGACATAGTTCTTGTCACTGGTTCGTGCAATTGTGAAATGTCCCCTACATGATTACCAAAAAAACGTTTTTAAAGCTTTGCTTTTGATGTGAAGAATGTGTTTAAATTTATATTTTTGACGCTGAACATGAGAATGAAACCAAATATTATGGATGGCCTTTGCCACAGGTCAGCCCTTAAGCTCTTTCAACAGGTCCGTCCTATCCGCATATGCATTACAGAGTGTAACAGGAAACTGGGGTTGTTATGTGTAAGTTTGAACTGGGGACTGTTTACTGAGTGAGTGAGTATGTTTTAAGCAGCGTATAGCAATATTCCAGCAATGTCACGACGAGGGACACCAGAAATGGGCTTCACACATTGTACCCGTGTCGGGAATCGAACCCGGGTCTTCGACGTGACGAGAGAACGCTTTAACCACTAGGTTACCCGACCGCCCCTGTGGTTTGTTTAGAGGTGTGTTGCGTGTTGGTCGTAGTAATTAATATCGTATTCAATTTTGTTAGGTATCCTCCATATTGTCAGCGTGTTGTATTTCAGGCTGGAATGACGTTGGCTTTAGGAACCCTGACATCCTCTCCCCAAACATAGACAAGCTGGCCAGAGAAGGGGTCATCCTCAACAGTTCCTACGTCCAGCCTGTCTGTAGTCCGTATGTTGCTTTATGGCATCGATGATGTCATTGTTAAAATATCCTCCATGATTACTGTTATAATTTTTTTCTATAACGGTATAAGGTCCGGGGTTCATACCAAAAGACGTTAAAAGATGGTACTTGTTGTTACCCTGTCTGGCCCTCGGCATTAAGGGGCTAAAACAAGGACTGGTCGGCTCGGAGTCAGTATGCTGTGTGTGAGTGGGGTATTCATGTTAAACTGCGACATGGTATCTCAGTGAGCTAGCACTATAAGGCGGCATCAGTACGGACTATTTCAAGCAGCCACACACACACGCACACACACACATGCACGGCGCTATATAAGTGCAATAATCTTGGACGCGACGTTAAACACAATTTCAACTCACCTCGCCTTTTCTATAGGGCATCGACGATATCATGGTAAAAATATACTCCATGATTACTGTTATAATTATTCTTTATAACTCTATTAAATTGGGAGCAGTGGGGGCAATAGCAATAGAGTTAGTGAGTGAGTTAGTGAATGGGTGGTTGGGTAATTGCGTGAGTGAAAACTCTAACGAAGAATGAGTGTAGAAAAAGCACAAACAAAAAGCTTGCCAAACTCTATTGACAGTTATTTTGGGCTACCCTGTCTTGAACTGGCTGTCATTATATCATTGACACGCCTTGAAACTAAGTTGGGTCAAATCTTGGATTTGAACCCACAATCATAGATTTATGGCAAGTCTAAAGGAGGCAACTTTAGTAGCAAAAGCAGAAGCAGTAGCAGCAGGAGTAGCAGTAGTAGTGACAGTAGTAGTAACAGTCGTAGTAGTAACAGTCGTAGTAGTAGTAGTAGTAACAGTAGTTGTAGTAGTAACAGTAGTAGTAACAGTAGTTGTAGTAGTAACAGTAGTACTAACAGTAGTTGTAGTAGTAACAGTAGTAGTAACAGTAGTTGTAGTAGTAACAGTAGTACTAACAGTAGTTGTAGTAGTAACAGTAGTACTAACAGTAGTTGTAGTAGTAACAGTAGTACTAACAGTAGTTGTAGTAGTAACAGTAGTACTAACAGTAGTTGTAGTAGTAACAGTAGTAGTAACAGTAGGAGTAACAGTAGTAGTAACAGTAGTAGTAACAGTAGCAGTAACAGTAGTAGTAACAGTAGCAGTGACAGTAGTGACAGTAGTTGTAGTAGTAACAGTAGTAGTAACAGTAGTTGTAGTAGTAACAGTAGTACTAACAGTAGTTGTAGTAGTAACAGTAGTACTAACAGTAGTTGTAGTAGTAACAGTAGTAGTAACAGTAGTAGTAACAGTAGTAGTAACAGTAGGAGTAACAGTAGTAGTAACAGTAGTAGTAACAGTAGTAGTAACAGTAGCAGTAACAGTAGTTGTAGTAGTAACTGTAGTAGTAACAGTACTTGTAGTAGTAACAGTAGTAGTAACAGTAGTAGTAACAGTAGTAGTAACAGTAGGAGTAACAGTAGTAGTAACAGTAGTAGTAACAGTAGTAGTAACAGTAGCAGTAACAGTAGCAGTGACAGTAGTGACAGTAGTTGTAGTAGTAACAGTAGTAGTAACAGTAGTTGTAGTAGTAACAGTAGTAGTAATAGTAGTAGTAACAGTAGTAGTAACAGTAGTTGTAGTAGTAACTGTAGTAGTAACAGTACTTGTAGTAGTAACAGTAGTAGTAACAGTAGTAGTAACAGTAGTTGTAGTAGTAACAGTAGTAGTAACAGTAGTTGTAGTAGTAGTAGTAACAGTAGTAGTAGTAGCAGTAGTAGTAGTAGTGGTAGTAGTAGCAGTAGTAGAAGCAGTTGCAGTATTAGCAACAGTAGTAGTAACAGTAGTAGTGGTAGTATTAGTGGCAGTAGTAGAGGTAGTAGTAGTGATGGTAGTAGTAGTAGCAGCAGTAGTAGTATTAGTAGCAGCAGCAACAGTAGTAGCAGTACAAGTAGCATCAGTATTAGTAGCGGTAGTGGTAGTGGTAGCAGCAGCGGTAGTCGCAGCAGTACAAGGTCTTCAGCAACCCATGCTTGCCCTGAAAGGCGACTATGCATGTCGTAAGAGACGACTAACGGGATCGGGTGGTCAGGCTCGCTGACTTGGTTGATGCATGTCATCGATCCCAATTGCGTGTATCGATGCTCATGATATCAATCGCTGGATTGTCTGGTCCTGACTCGACTATATACAGACCGCCGTCATATAGCTGGAATATTGCTGAGTGCGGCGTTAAACCCCAAAAAACAAACAAAAAGTAGCATCTGGAGTTGCAGTAGCGCTAGTAGTAATACATGTAGCAGTAGTAATAGCAACAGCAGCACCAGTAGTTGGTAATTTGTTTCTGAATGTGTTACTCCTCGTGTTTCAGATCTCGCAATGCTTTCATGACAGGTGTATATCCTTTCAAAGTGGGTCTTCAGGTAGGAAGTTTCACTTAGCTTGTGGTTACACGCATTTGAATTACCCAAAAGCGTAAGAAAATATAAAATTTGGACAAGAAGGATGCTTACAACGAATAAATAAGAGACACAAACACACAAGGTTAATGTGTCTTGTTTGCGCGCTCGATGACCTGTCTGAATACTTTGCCACATTCTTGATTGAATGATTCGTGTTGAACTCCCTCTTGCTTGAATGATTCGTGTTGAACTCCCTCTTGCTTGAATTATTCGTGTTGAACTCCCTCTTGCTTGAATGATTAGTGTTGAACTCCCTCTTGCTTGAATAATTCGTGTTGATCTCCCTCTTGCTTGAATGATTAGTGTTGAACTCCCTCTTACTTGAATAATTCGTGTTGAACTCACTCTTGCTTGAATGATTCGTGTTGAACTCCCTCTTGCTTGAATGATTCGTGTTGAACTCCCTCTTGCTTGAATAATTAGTGTTGATCTCCCTCTTACTTGAATAATTCGTGTTGATCTCCCTCTTACTTGAATGATTCGTGTTGAACTCCCTCTTGCTTGAATGATTCGTGTTGAACTCCCTCTTGTTTGAATGATTCGTGTTGAACTCCCTCTTGCTTGAATAATTAGTGTTCATCTCCCTCTTACTTGAATAATTCGTGTTGAACTCCCTCTTACTTGAATGATTCGTGTTGAACTCCCTCTTGCTTGAATGATTCGTGTTGAACTCCCTCTTGTTTGAATGATTCGTGTTGAACTCCCTCTTACTTGAATGATTCGTGTTGATCTCCCTCTTGCTTGAATAATTCGTGTTGATCTCCCTCTTGCTTGAATGATTCCTGTTGAACTCCCTCTTGCTTGAATGATTCGTGTTGAACTCCCTCTTACTTGAATAATTCGTGTTGATCTCCCTCTTGCTTGAATAATTCGTGTTGATCTCCCTCTTGCTTGAATAATTCGTGTTGAACTCCCTCTTACTTGAATGATTCGTGTTGAACTCCCTCTTGCTTGAATGATTCGTGTTGAACTCCCTCTTGCTTGAATTATTCGTGTTGAACTCCCTCTTACTTGAATAATTCGTGTTGAACTCCCTCTTACTTGAATGATTCGTGTTGAACTCCCTCTTGCTTGAATGATTCGTGTTGAACTCCCTCTTGCTTGAATGATTCGTGTTGAACTCCCTCTTACTTGAATAATTCGTGTTGATCTCCCTCTTGCTTGAATAATTCGTGTTGAACTCCCTCTTGCTTGAATGATTCGTGTTGAACTCCCTCTTACTTGAATGATTCGTGTTGAACTCGCTCTTGCTTGAATGATTCGTGTTGAACTCCCTCTTACTTGAATGATTCGTGTTGAACTCGCTCTTGCTTGAATGATTCGTGTTGAACTCCCTCTTGTTTGAATAATTCGTGTTGAACTCCCTCTTCCTTGAATGATTCGTGTTGAACTCCCTCTTGCTTGAATGATTCGTGTTGATCTCCCTCTTGCTTTAATAATTCGTGTTGAACTCCCTCTTGCTTGAATGATTCGTGTTGAATCCGCACATTTGTTTGTTGCAGCACATAGTCATCTGGCAGTGGCAAAACGTCTGTTCCCCTTTGAACCACACCTTTCTGCCTCAAGTGTTGAAAGGCCTGGGCTATGCAACTCACATCGTGGGCAAGTTAGTGTTGGCGCATAAGTTACCTTACTGAAACACTTGTAAAGATGTTCGCGCAATTGTAATGATTATCATCATTAATCCTTTCAGTCTTTTACCAGAGTTTCGTAATTCTACAATTATGTGACATATTGTTGCGTTTTAGTAAAGTAACACCTTGATCGACAAAAAGCTATGAATTTCTGTACTGCTTATCTATTTGGCATTTTAATGGTGTTCAACGGTTTTTTAACGAAACGCAATTTTCGGTTCTTGTTTCCAAGATGGCATCTCGGCTTCTGCAACTGGGACTGCACGCCCACCTTCCGAGGCTTCGATAGCTTCTTCGGCTACTACAACTCTCGCGAGGACTACTACAGCCATAAACTGTGTAAGTACAACATAGATTTAGTTACTACTCGATTTTAAAGTGAAGGTCAAACATCATTCGCCTTTTCTATTGGACGAGAGGCGCGTCACGTGACCCTAGAGGTGAAGGACACATGTTGACGTTCAAATGTCTTTTTGTCGAGACGGGTTTTCATAATGACGTAAACATCGCCACTTCCAAATTCCTGGGAAACCCCTTGGGATTCCCTGCATGAAAACAAATTGCTGTTGTTTAAGTACTCACACATATACATGATTGAAAGATTGTTGTGTTATTGATTGTCATTTATGATTGTTGGTTTGTGATAAGTTATGACAGACATATCTCAACGGAAAGATGATGAAGATAATATAAGCCACCCTTCATGTTTATCAACCTTCAGCTCTGTAGTCTGAATACTTCATTGTGGTGTTAGGAATGGTCTCTGAGGTCGGTGGGATACCCGAAGACCCGGGTTCGATGGGAACAATGTGTGAAGGCCATTTCTGGTGTCCCCCACCGTGATATTGCTTGAATATTCCTGAAAGCGGCGTGAAAACCATACTCACTCACGCTGGTGTCCCCACCCCCACCCCGGACGTGATATTGCTGGAATATTGCCGAAAGCGGCATGAATGAACCAGTGCAATCACAACAATGTGACAGTCAATTTTATGCCCCCCCTCCTCTTGTAATTTTAATGAGCATCCAACGTCTGTGAAACATCTCATGTGTTCACTATTACTACATTTATGCAAAACATGTACTTGTGTGAGTGTCGACGAAGTTGTCTGGACTTTGCCGCTGACCCCGGTGCTTGTATTACAGCAGGATATTTGGACTTCCGGGATGACCAGAAAGCTGCGTGGCAGTACGAAGGCCAGTATTCTGCGGTATGTGTGTGTGACGTCACTCAAGTGATGACATGAAATATACAACGAATACAATGTTTATATGACGAAATAATTGTTCATTGTTGTCATACACAGGACTACAGTTTAATGTACTTTTGTTCAATATCTCAAAGTTAGTGAGAGCTCATACATCTTTGGAAATCATATGATATATTATTTAATGATACTCCATACAAAACGGTATTATGTTAATACACACTTTCGTACAAAGTTCGACTTTGGTTTCCAGAACCTGTACTCCCAGAAGATTGTCAGTGTTATTGAAAAACATGACAAGAGCCGACCATTGTTCCTCTATCTGCCGTTCCAGTCTGTGCACTCTCCAACACAGGTACTGTGTCACCCACAGGTACACTGACACAGACACACAGGTACACTGACACAGACACACAGGTACACTGACATAGACACACAGGTACACTGACATAGACACACAGGTACACTGACACAGACACACAGGTACACTGACACAGACACACAGGTACACTGACACAGACACACAGGTACACTGACACAGACACACAGGTACACTGACACACACACACAGGTACACTGACACAGACACTCAGGTACGCTGACACAGACACACATGTACACTGACACAGACACACAGGTACACTGACACAGACACACAGGTACACTGACACACACACACACAGGTACACTGACATAGACACACAGGTACACTGACACAGACACACACACAGGTACACTGACACAGACACACAGGTACACTGACACACACACACAGGTATACTGACACGGACACACAGGTACACTGACATAGACACACATGTACACTGACACACACACACACACAGGTACACTGACACAGACACACAGGTACACTGACACAGAAACACAGGTACACTGACACACACACACAGGTACACTGACACGGACACGGACACACAGGTAGACTGACACAGACACACAGGTACACTGACACACACACACAGGTACACTGACACACACACACAGGTACACTGACACGGACACACAGGTACACTGACACAGACACACAGGTACACTGACACACACACACACAGGTACACTGACACAGACACACAGGTACACAGACAGACACACAGGTACACTGACACAGACACACAGGTACACTGACATAGACACACATGTACACTGACACACACGCACACAGGTACAATGACACAGACACACAGGTACACAGACAGACACACAGGTACTGAAACATCAGACACCCTTCTACTCTGTAAGTGACTGTATTTTGAATGTCACATTCACAAATCAAGCTAAAGATTTCGTGTGTATCCCCTCCACGTTCTTCGTGCGTCCTTGACAGATTACTTCTGATCAAGTATCCAGTGATCCACGGTAACTGCTGAGGAGCTGTTTTGACGAAACTTGCATATTTAAATTCTAATCTCAAGGCACTCTATCTGGTATAAGGCCACACGAGACGGACGTGTAAGCAGTAGAGCCCAGGAAGGCACATAACACAGCTCTGAACCAACAGACTTCCCCGAAGGGACCCCATCACTTGGCATCAAGTCTGAAGACATTCTGATACAAGATGGACATGGGTGCTATGTGTGTCACTATTATTATCTGTTTGATAACAGCAGGAATGGTTAACACCATCCCACAAAGCGTTAATTGTGATTCTCTTCCCATGTTTTACAGGCTCCGGAACGCTATGTTAATCTGTACAAGAATGTTAACAACGAAGGAAGGCGGGTTTTCAGCGGTACGTATCATGTTCCGTAAATGCTCTATCATTTCAATGATTGATCACTGCAATGGTCTGCGAGGCATTGGTATGGCGTTTAGGGAAGATATGACATATTTAGACTACTTGTTCAATTAGTTGTATGACATGACGTCCCCAAAATATGTTTAACATACAGCAATGGAAGTTCACTATTTTAATGACGTTCCAGGCAATTTCAATTAAAGAGACGTCTTGTCCACTGAACTCTTTATATGTTATTGTTGTATCCATCAGGAATGGTCTCTGCTCTCGATGAAGCGATTGGCAACGTAACCGCTGCTCTCAAACAAACCGGTCTCTATGACAACACACTGTTTCTCTTGACGACGGATGTGAGTTGCATATTTCTGTAGTGTCTTATACACTTCTCTTACACTTGTTTCGGCAATTAGTACCGCGAACCCTCGTTAGTCCAGACTCCGTTATGACGGAAACTCAACGTTCCAGACGATTCACATCAAGAACGTCAAACATTCTACAATGGTGAGGTGAGGTGAAATGGGTTTGACGTCGCGTGCAAGATTATTGCACTTATGTAGCGACGTAAATGCCATACGTAGGTATATGCTATACATAGGTAAACGCTGTAGGTAGGTAAATGCTGTACTTCGGTAAATGCTATACTTCGGTAAATGCTGTACCTAGGCAAATGCTGTACTTAGGTAAATGCTATACTCAGGTAAATGCTGTACTCAGGTAAATGCTGTACTCTGGTAAATGCTGTACTTACGTAAATGCTATATTTAGGCAAATGCTATACTTCGGTAAATGCTATACTTCGGTAAATGCCATACTCAGGTAAAAGCTATACATAGGTACATGCTATACACAGGTAAATGCAATACACAGGTCAATGCTATACACAGGTCAATGCTATACACAGGTAAATGCTATACACAGGTAAATGCTATACTCAGGTAAATGCTATACGTTTTGGGGTGGAGAGAAAACAGATATGAACATACCGCGATACAAAAAACACAATGCTGACCTTGACTGTGCACAGTTCCTTATTTCAGTCACATTTCCAGAAGGTTTCGATCAAACTGGAATATGACTTTTCATTGTGTGTATACTGCATGTTACATGCTGCCAGAATGGAGCCGAGATCTTCAGCCACGGCAACAACTGGCCCCTGAGAGGGGGGAAACATTCCATCTGGGAGGGGGGCACGAGGGGCACGGCGTTCCTACACGGGGCGGGGCTCAAGAAGACTGGCTACACCTATAACGGGTGAGATGGACTGTTTGTAGTATTGATGTTGGGCTGTTTTTATTGTTTTGTTTGATTCTCAGTCGAATGCTGAGCATCAGAGGGAGAGTCGATCAGAATAAATCTAATATTGTCCATGCCAGTTTCATGTGACGTAGTTCCAACTTAGATGACTTGCTTGTCAAGTAACATGTGTAGCATTCATTCATTTCCAAATGACAACTTTATCAGGTCACAAGATAAACATATTATTGGTCCAGTAGCGACAAGTGTTCATTTATTATGCCTTTTCCCGTACATCGTCACGCTCGTTCTCTGGAATAATTTCCAACATAAAGTGTTATTTCACACGAAAGATAAAAACAGTATTTCATCATATATTATATGTTCAGATGAAAACAGTATCTCATCATATATATGTTCAGATAAAAACAGTACTTCATGTTATATTTGCAGATAAAAAAGTATCAAATGTGTTCAGATAAAAACAGTATGTCATCACATATTTTCTGATAAAAACAGTATCTCATCACATATTTTCTGATAAAAACAGTATCTCATCACATATTTTCAAATACAAACAGTATCTCATCACATATTTTCAGATAAAAACACTATCTCATCACATATTTTCGGATAAAAACAGTATCTCATCATATATTTTCGGATAAAAACGGTACATGTATCGCATCATATTTTTCATCACTAAATAATAAATTGACTCAGCTGACCTACTTGTGATCGTAAAACGAACATATATAATGATAGTTTGCATTAAAGGTTCCAAATGAACTCATTCACTCGGGAGAGGAATTCCTCTTAGCTCCTATGCTATTCTCTAACATCGTCATCATGCTGGTATTATTGTCCCTGCTCACAGAATGATCCATGCAGTGGACTGGATGCCGACTCTCATCTCTGCTGCAGGGGGGACCCCAGGTGAGGGAACATATTTTGTACCAAAGTGGTAAACTTGACCTTTATCGCTTTGGGCTTTGTTGTTTCATCAAACAGACACTTGGTGATATAACTGACACAATGTTGTTTAAAGCCGCTGTATTTTCAGCATCATACCCGTGCTGTGCTTGTTGGGTTCACCAAATCTATAAACGTCTTTGAACTGTATCACTTCGTGCTTTCCTTCAATAATAGTGAGTTAGTTGGGTTGTACACCGCTTTTAACAGTATTCCAGTTTTCTCACGGCGTGTCAACTGAATGTGGAAGGAAAGTGATGCAGGTCTTAGACGTTTACCACTTCGGTGAAACCCACGAGCACAGGTATGGTGCCGACAAACCTTGAAACATAATCGGGGCGAATAGGGATTCGAACCCACAATCATAAGTTTCTGGTTTGCCCAAGGGACGCAACTCTGCACAGCGAATTGCGGCGCCTGAGACGACTGGGTCACCGTGCCCCCTCCTCCAACAGTAAGCTGACACGCCGTGATATAAGTGAATTACTGTTCCAACCTTGCACTGGTATGGTACTGAAAAACATCAACTAACACATAATCAGGGCGAATCATGAGAAACACATCATAATGTGCGTAAGTGATTTGCACAGGATGTGAGCGTGAGCTAAATGTGGGAGGAAAACCCGAAGTGGCGCTGGTGTTGTAGACACTTCAGTGAAACCAACTTATGGCATGGCGTTGATAAACTGAGAATCATTATGACGGCGAATATTGGTTTCGAACCCACGAAGTTTCTGACGCGACCATGCAAGGAACGCAACTATGCTCAGCTTTTGACGACCGGGGGGCACCAGTGTCCCTCCCCTCATCTTATTTATAAACAATCAATGAGGATTTCAATTAGGTTTGGTTTGTTTTACGCCGCATCCAGCAATATTCCAAGCTTTATAATGGCGGTCTATAAATAATCGAGTCTCGACCAGACAATTACCTCCCTTGTTGAAGCGTTTGTAAAATATATCTTTAGTCCAGTGTATGGAATTTAACATGACTACAAAAGATCAGTGATGACGTGAAATAATTATATTTGTAATGTCTCTTATTTATTTTAGCTTTTCCTATAAAGTAAAGGGTACAAAAGATCACAGATGACGTGAAATAATTATATTTTTATTATGTCTTATTTATTTGATCTTTTCCTATAAAGTAAAGGGTACAAAAGATCACAGATGACGTGAAATAATTATATTTTTATTATGTCTTATTTATTTGATCTTTTCCTATAAAGTAAAGGGTACAAAAGATCACAGATGACGTGAAATAATTATATTTTTATTATGTCTTATTTATTTGATCTTTTCCTATAAAGTAAAGGGTACAAAAGATCAGAGATGACGTGAAATAATTATGTTTTTATTATGTCTTATTTATTTGATCTTTTCCTATAAAGTAAAGGGTACAAAAGATCACAGATGACGTGAAATAATTATATTTTTATTATGTCTTATTTATTTGATCTTTTCCTATAAAGTAAAGGGTACAAAAGATCAGAGATGACGTGAAATAATTATATTTTTATTATGTCTTATTTATTTGATCTTTTCCTATAAAGTAAAGGGTACAAAAGATCACAGATGACGTGAAATAATTATATTTTTATTATGTCTTATTTATTTGATCTTTTCCTATAAAGTAAAGGGTACAAAAGATCAGAGATGACGTGAAATAATTATATTTTTATTATGTCTTATTTATTTGATCTTTTCCTATAAAGTAAAGGGTACAAAAGATCAGAGATGACGTGAAATAATTATATTTTTATTATGTCTTATTTATTTGATCTTTTCCTATAAAGTAAAGGGTACAAAAGATCAGAGATGACGTGAAATAATTATATTTTTATTATGTCTTATTTATTTGATCTTTTCCTATAAAGTAAAGGGTACAAAAGATCAGAGATGACGTGAAATAATTATATTTTTATTATGTCTTATTTATTTGATCTTTTCCTATAAAGTAAAGGGTACAAAAGATCAGAGATGACGTGAAATAATTATATTTTTATTATGTCTTATTTATTTGATCTTTTCCTATAAAGTAAAGGGTACAAAAGATCACAGATGACGTGAAATAATTATATTTTTATTATGTCTTATTTATTTTATCTTTTCCTATAAAGTAAAGGGTACAAAAGATCAGAGATGACGTGAAATAATTATATTTTTATTATGTCTTATTTATTTGATCTTTTCCTATAAAGTAAAGGGTATCGATGGGATTGATCAGTGGCAAGCTGTTAGCACAGGAGGACCCTCAAAGAGGTCAGAGTTCATCTACAATCTAGACGACTACGTCATACCACTACAAGGGCAAGCAGGCATAAGGTGAGTGGGTGAGTGAGTGAGTTTGGTTTAATGCCACTTTGACCGGTGTTTCTGTTCTGTCATTGGGAATTGAACCCATGCAATATTCCAGTAATATCACGGCGGGGGACACCAAAAATGGGCTTCACACATTGTACCCATGTTGGGAATCGAACCCATGCCTTCGGCGTGATGAGCGAACGCTTTAACCACTAGGCTACCCGACCACCCCTAATATTGTTAAGTAGCTGTAGGAGTGAACGCGAACCCCAATTCATCTCACCTCATCTGTTACCTTTTAAACACCATATTCCATTTAGGGATGCTGTTAGGCCTCATCATCGGTTAACGCTGCCAATAACATTTGTACAGATTACAATTAACATGTAATGATTGGATGTATGAAACACAACAGCTGTGAAACTGGCCTCTAGTGGTTGTTAGGTTATGAGAATTAACGCAATTATCACACCTTTCGCTTTCATATCAACGGCGATGCCATCTTTTATCATGAGCGCGCACAGAGGGAAACAAGCAGCCTCAATATCCGTGTCTTTGCAGGATGGGGGACTATAAGCTGTTGCTGGGATACCCCGGAACTCAGGATGGATGGCATCGTCCCATGAACAACACCAAGGATGACATATACGAGAAGCACCTGTACGACCCTCAGGGAAAGGAGACACACTTGTTCAACCTCAAAGGTACACAGATCGGAGTCCAAATGTTGAACCAATTTGTAAAGTACGATACAAAGCACAAATCACCAATGGAGTGAAAAACTGAAATATGAATAACACACCAACGTAACCTATGTCGCTTGACATCCCTGAAGTAAACCGAAAGAACAATACAATGTTTAATATTTTGTTCATATTTAAACCTAGAATAGTGAAACACCTCTTAGTACATATTTCCACTTAAATAGACATTTAAAAATCGTATCCTCTGTTTATTTGTTTGTTTATTTGTTGTTTATCGCTGCACTCAGCAATATTCCAGCTATATGAAGACGGTCTGTAAATAATCAAGTCTGGATCAGAAAATCCAGTGATTGATTTCATGAGCATCGATCCACGCAATTGGGATACGATGACATGCATCAACCAGGTCAGCGAGCCTGACCACCCGATCCTGTTAGTCGCCTCTTACGACACGCTTAGTCGCCTTTCACAGCAAGCATGGGTTGCTGTCATCATATTCTACCCCGTATCTCCAAGGGTCCGTATCCCCTATGAATGTTCTGACGAAACACGTGGGATTGGCGGTGTGTGTAACAGCTCTGTAAGTGTATGTGTAAACTACAATCTGTCTGTGCTGCTCCGACAGCGAAAGGTGTTTCAATGCCGTCCGCGTTAACCAAACAACGTTTGGCGCTTGGCATAAAGGCATGAGGTGAGGTGAAATTGGGTTTAAAGCCGTGTACAAGATTATTGAACTTATATAGCGACGTGCATGCACGCATGTGTGTGTACTAGTCCGGACTGAAGCCGATTTATAGTGCTAGCTCACTGCGATACCATGCCGCAGTTTAACATGAACACCACACTCAGACACAGTATACTGACTCCGAGCCGACCAGTCCTTGTTTTAGCCGAGCGCCAGACAGGGTAACAACAAGTACCATCTTTTAACGTCTTTTGGTATGACGGTCAGGGATCGAACCCCGGACCTTTAGCTCTCTGGGCGGACGCTCTACCACCCAAGCACGGGGGCGGTCCCTGAAGGGATAACACAAGGACTGGTATCTCAGTGGAGTAGCGCTATCATACTGGCACAGATCCAGACTAGTACAAGCGTTTCTATGGCCTAAAAATACAATGTCAAGAATAAACCATGTTGATTGGTTGAGCTTAGAATGTCAGTGTCTGTGATCACAATGAATCTCGTATGATTTGGTATGTGATCTGTCATTATATTGAAGCTTACCAGTCATTATAAGACATAACTGATAAATGATTTGTCAAAGAACATAAGAAGCTATTCGTGATCATTATTTTTCATTTATGCAAATTGTGTGAGTGGCGGGTTCTTCTGGGAGAGCAGGACATGCTCACCCTTCCACGAATGCCTGGTGTCATCATTGATTTTCAGTGATCCTTTAATATAATTTTCAGTACAATTGTCTTTTATGCCCAAAGGAATCTGTTTGTTAATTGACATTGACGATTTACATAAAAATTTCAGCGTTTCTCTGTTAATGTATTTAAACCAGTTGACCTATAGAGCCGTTTCGTTTTCACTTTCTCAGATGATCCCCTGGAAAAACATGATCTTGCAGAAGCCATGCCAGAAATGGTTGCTAAGCTACGAGAGCGCCTTCTTGAATATAAGAGACATATGGTTCCAGCCAACTACCCTGACCACCCTGACCCAAAAGGGGACCCCAAGAGATACAACAACACATGGACGCCAGGGTGGTGCTGACGTCATGGGGAGTGCTGTGAACGTCATCGTCATTGTACTGATCAGTCGTGGGAACTAACGCGATGTGCGTGCACTGTACAGTCAATGTTTCACTACACTAGTAACTACTAGAAAAGAAGGTCGCCATGCAACAAAAATACATTACATCTGTCTATACATTTGTACAGAGTTCACAAATGTATTTGGCTTGACCGTTTTCATTTTTATAATGCTTTGCGCTTGTCATTTTTTATGGCTTCTTGTGTTTAAATGATGAGCTAATACCGATGAAGCCAAGATGCAAATTGTGTTTTTTTATGCTGTGAATAAATATTTCTATTACATGTTTGTACATTTGCAAAATAATTTAGGCCAAACATATGCTGATCATAAGAATAATCAACTTCAACTCGAAATCAGAAAAGATGTGTTTTTTTGTGCTCAAGTCGACCTCCAAACACATGGAATGAGATTCGAACCGGTACAGCGTTGTGTTTGATTATCTCATGTTGTCAGTGTTTCAGTATTGTAACGGCCTCTGATCCTTTCTCTGAAGGAAACCACGAGACGGCCTCAATACATTGTGTCATTTAACGTTGTGTTTGATTGATCGGGTGGTCAATTTGGCTGACTGGATTGATGCTTGTCATCGAATCCCAATTGCGTAGATCGATGCTGATGATGTCAATCACTGGATTTTCTGGTCAATTATTTACAGACCGTCGTCATATAGCTGGAATAGTGCGGCGTTAAACAAGAACCAAACAAACACATGCATGCACTAAAACCTTGCACTGTAGCGAACTAATTGTATCGTATACAATTCAATGACTTACACAACACAAAGGATGGATCGTTGTGGTGACGATTTCTAATTTTAGTCAAATAATGATATGTGACCATGTGCAACGGACGGAGGTCAAATCAGCTCTAGTTGAGTGAACCTTTCTGGAACCTACACTCATTGGCAGACATTGTAGGTACAGCTAACGCCGATGGTCGAAATATAAGAACCTGGATAGTTCCGTCTCCTGGTTATCCTACACTGGTATTAATGCCTAAAAATACATCTTACTGTATAGATAATAGCAATTTCAAAACATTATTTTGAATTTGAAATATTTTTTTCTTCTACTCTGTTCAATATGTGTTGGCTATCTTTGTGTTTTGATCGATCTGATTAATTGTTTGTTGTTTAACGCTTTCACACTTTTAGAACAATCCCAGCTACATATGACAGCGGTCTATAAACAATCGAGTCTGGACCCGACAATCCAGTGACTGACAACATGAGCATCGTTCCTCGTATTTGGGATACGATGGCATACAGATAACCACCCTGTCCATGTAGTCACCTCTAACGACAAGCGTATGGTGCTGGGGACCTATATTCTTACCCGGAATCCCTACGGGAGCGATGGAGGTGTTCATGGCCCATCGGATACCACAACGGTCAACAGTCCTTTTTTCTGATGGAAGACGGTATTCAACTCCGTGAGGTATTGACGATAATGTTGAATGGGTATTCAATGAGTGTTCAACTGAGTGAGTGAGTGAGTTGGGTTTAATGCAGCTTTGAACAATATTCCAGTAAAATCATGGCGGTTCAGCTTCAGTGGAGGAAAGCACGAAACGATGCAGGTCTTAGACATTCACCACTTTGGTGAAACCCACAAGCACGGGTCGGATGCTGACAAACCTACAACCATATCGTGGTTATCCGGGATTCGAACCCACACTCCCAGGTTTCTGCCGAATGTAACATGTCTAAAATGAGGACTTCTAGTTTTACTTGTTTAACTCTTCTTTCAAAGAAACTATAGTTTAAATTATCCTTGGAGGTAATGAATGCAATTGATCGAGGCAAGTGTTCAATGATCCTATGACCTTTTACAATCACAATACTGTGAAGTCTAGTCCTCAAAAGTTCATTCGCTGTTTGTCGGGATGGGAGACAATGGCAGGGAATTAATCGCTCTTGGCCAGACGTAAGTTGTAGGGTTAAGAAGCAACTCTCATTAACTGCGTACTGAAGGTACCACGTTGAGAAGAAAACTAGGGGCACTCTAGACGTCTAGACTCCTTCAGATGATATCATACTACCCCTCCAGCCAAACAAGCCTACCTTTGACACTTAAATAATTGCACAGCATGTTATTTCTATGATGGTGTTGATAATCGCCCATGGGCAGGTAATGTTTTATCTGTCATTGACAAAGTAGTGAATAAATGCCACAGAACATTCTCCATCTTTATCAGAAAACTGTGGTTAAAGTAGAATCAACTGTTCGACCGTAATAATAATACTAATATGAATAATAATATGAACAACATGAAGAATATGTTGAGGGCGTCATGGAAAATAATGAATACAAAATTCTTTGGAAAAGGCCCTTTTGACACTAATGTGATTGACATATTCAGGAAATGCATGGCAAACATGCGGACCTCACCTTCGAAATGTCACGCTTGCATCCCAAGTACTAAGTTGTCTGATTCCCCATCGTACCGTGGGTTGTCTGCTTCAAGAGCGAGCGCTTTAACATCTACTACACCGCCGCAATCTTCCATTTCCATTTGTATGGCGGTGACCTGTAAACAGAGTATGGGCCACCATGATCATCAGCCTACGACATCGGATACGATGGCATATAGTCAACCAAATCCTAGAGTGTAACCATGATTCTTTGGGTTTTAAGATATGGCTGGGGAACTATGGTCTGACAAGAATCCATAAAGCCATTGTCAGACAGAAATATACCATTCAAACGAAGTTAAAGATCTACCGATTCTTTCATATTACTACAGCTAATCTGTCATGGAAACAAAGAACACCAACGTTACCTTCATATTACTACAGCTAATCTGTCATGGACAGTGATATGAAAGAATCTGGTACTCTTTAGCCTCTTGAGTTGTAAGTTCTGACAGAGTAACTATAGTGATATGAAAGAATCGGGTACTCTTTACCCTTTTGAGTTGTTAGTACTGACAGAGTAACTATAGTGATATGAAAGAACCGGGTACTCTTTAGCCTCTGGAGTTGTAAGTACTGACAAAGTAACTATAGTGATATGAAAGAACCGGGTACTCTTTAGCCTCTGGAGTTGTAAGTTCTGACAGAGTAACTCTAGTGATATGAAAGAATCTGGTACTCTTTAGCCTCTTGAGTTGTAAGTTCTGACAGAGTAACCATAGTGATATGAAAGAATCGGGTACTCTTTAGCCTCTGGAGTTGTAAGTTCTGACAGAGTAACTATAGTGATATGAAAGAATCGGGTACTCTTTAGCCTCTGGAGTTGTAAGTTCTGACAGAGTAACCATAGTGATATGAAAGAATCGGGTACACTTTAGCCTCTGGAGTTGTAAGTTCTGACAGTAGTGAGTGAGTGAGTGAGTGAGTGAGGTTTTACGCCGCTTTTAGCAATTATTCCAGCAATATCACGGCGGGGGACACCAGATGTGGGCTTGACACATTGTACCCATGTTGGGAATCGAACCCGGGTCGTCGGCGTGACGAGAGAACGCTTTAACCATTGGGCTACCCGACCGCCCGAGTTCTGACAGTGATATGAAAGAATCGGGTACTCTTTACCCTTTTGAGTTGTAAGTACTGACAGAGCAACTATAGTGATATGAAAGAATCGAGTACTCTTTAGCCTCTTGAGTTGTAAGTACTGACAGAGTAACTATAGTGATATGAAAGAATCGGGTACACTTTAGCCTCTGGAGTTGTAAGTACTGATAGAGTAACTACAGTGATATGAAAGAATCTGGTACTCTTTAGCCTCTGGAGTTGTAAGTACTGATAGAGTAACTACAGTGATATGAAAGAATCTGGTACTCTTTAGCCTCTGGAGTTGTAAGTACTGACAGAGTAACTATAGTGATATGAAAGAATCGGGTACTCTTTACCCTTTTGAGTTGTTAGTACTGACAGAGTAACTATAGTGATATGAAAGAATCGGGTACTCTTTACCCTTTTGAGTTGTAAGTACTGACAGAGTAACTATAGTGATATGAAAGAATCGGGTACTCTTTACCCTTTTGAGTTGTAAGTACTGATAGAGTAACTATGGTGATATGAAAGAATCTGGTACTCTTTAGCCTCTGGAGTTGTAAGTACTGATAGAGTAACTATAGTGATATGAAAGAATCTGGTACTCTTTAGCCTCTGGAGTTGTAAGTACTGATAGAGTAACTATAGTGATATGAAAGAATCGGGTACTCTTTACCCTTTTGAGTTGTAAGTACTGACAGAGTAACTATAGTGATATGAAAGAACCGGGTACTCTTTAGCCTCTGGAGTTGTAAGTACTGATAGAGTAACTATAGTGATATGAAAGAATCGGGTACTCTTTAGCCTCTGGAGTTGTAAGTACTGACAGAGTAACTATAGTGATATGAAAGAATCGGGTACTCTTTAGCCTCTGGAGTTGTAAGTACTGATAGAGTAACTATAGTGATATGAAAGAATCGGGTACTCTTTAGCCTCTGGAGTTGTTAGTACTGACAGAGTAACTATAGTGATATGAAAGAATCGGGTACTCTTTAGCCTCTGGAGTTGTTAGTACTAACAGAGTAACTATAGTGATATGAAAGAATTGGGTACTCTTTAGCCTCTGGAGTTGTTAGTACTGACAGAGTAACTATAGTGATATGAAAGAACCGGGTACTCTTTAGCCTCTTGAGTTGTTAGTACTGACAGAGTAACTATAGTGATATGAAAGAATCGGGTACTCTTTAGCCTCTTGAGTTGTTAGTACTGACAGAGTAACTATAGTGATATGAAAGAATCGGGTACTCTTTAGCCTTTGGAGTAAGTACATGTTTTTGTGCTGAAACTTGTGTTCTCAAATTTGAAGCGGCCGTTAAATATCTATTCCGCCTCGCGATACCTGTTGCGCGTTAGTTTTCCATCACATTGACAATATTCAGCCGTATAACAATCGAAACAAGTTCCATATTATTACACACTGTCAAAAAATGGCAGTATTAATTGTTACTATAACATACTAGTTCAAGAATGAAACATATTTTATGAACAATATATATTATCTGTCAGAAAGATGGGTTACAGACCCCGGGGAACCAAACCTAAGGCAGCTAACTGGGTATCATGGGGACCATACATTGGCTTCCCACATGATGTTCTGGACAGTTTTCAGTCACTACCTCATATTCAGCTACCAGTGGGATTGTGAAAATTAGCCAATACACACACACATATGATGTAGAGTGAGTGAGTGAATGAGTGAGTGAAGGAGGTTTAACGCTGCTTTGAACAGTATTCCAGTTACATCACAGCATGTCAGCTTAGTTTGGTCGGAAATCCCAAAGTGACGTTTACCACGTTGGTGAAACCCACGAGCACTGGAATATTGATAAAATTGGTGTAAAACAAACTCACTCACTCATAGAACTTGACCATGCAGCTTTGGATGCTTCCGATTTATTCGGCGCTGACATCCCCTGGCAACTACTCAGTTTTCTGACTCTAGATATACACTGAGATGAAGTGTGAAGGCTTATTCGTCTAACGTTCTGATTGTCTATGGGATATTCCACATTACTGATTAAAATAAAAATACAGCAAAAAGGGTTTGGGCGATCCTGGCACAGTCGGGCTTGTTAGGCTAATCATCAGCTCAGGGACCTACACGCAGCCAAGACAATGAATGGGACTTCTCCCAGGAAGCGCTGTCAAGTCAAACCCACCAAGAACTTTTCGGAGAATGTGAAGCCTCCCCAACACTGAAGCCTTCTGTATTACCCAGATTGTCAGAAGGGCTGTATTCCTGGTAGCAAACCCGGGTACTCTCCCGTTGTCAGTCAACAAATTGGGATGTACCAAACCTAAGGCACCGAGAATAATGGGGGTCGGACAACGTGGTACTTGGAATGCAAGCCTGACATTTCGAAAGTGAGGTCTGCATATTTGCCATGTTTTGCCTGAATCTTCTCAATCACATTAGTCAAAACACACAAGCATTGCGAAGAGGGTAATACAACGATCGAGTCACACCATCATGTCGCTGAAGTTACTGTGTTTGTGCCAAAGCTGGACATCCACTCACAATGTGTTCGACAGCCTCATCACATTTATTGCATAATCTACATTTCATAATTTACATTTTGATGCAAAAGTGACTGGTTCTGAGCAGCAAAGCCTTCTGTTTCACTTTTCAGGCTAGCCGACTTTATCCAGTCAAATCACCTGTCTTTGGGAGTAGTATTGTTCCACCTTTGCACAACCAAGGCAAAACATCCCCTGTATCCACAAGAGAATTTAAAGTGATGGTGTTTGGATTCAAGGAAACAGTTTCCAATACAGTTATGATGATGGTGATGATGATGATGATGATGATGATGATCATTATTATTGATGTTCCTGCTGCTTCCTGAAATGCTGAATGTCAACGTTTGTTGTATATATTGTAATGGGTGAAGTTATGATCTCATTTGTATAGTGGGCGAATTATAACTCTCTCCGTCGTCTTCAAATACTAAGAGAATAGCGGCTCTAGGAATCTGTCTGGTAAAAGAAAGTATACATCCATGTTTGATGCTGGCTGAAATAAAGCAAACAAAAAATGGTTATTCGATGGTGATGTATTTAATACGGGTACCTTAGTTGTGTTTAAACCTTAAGTTTGCAGTGTTTCGGCGATTGTTTTCAGCCTATCAATATCTTAATAACGTTCGTAATTTGTAGGTCAAATCCAATTGTCAAATGTATACACCCTGCGTTTGCCCTGCAGTTTATATAGGAGTACAAAGGGCATCCACAAACCAGCCTTTCAAGTAACTTCGTGGGGTTCCTTGCATCTTGACACCAGCTGTGAAGCAGGAAGCTGGATACCATGACCAACACGATAGGTACACAAACAATGTTCGTTGATATCACGCTTGTTGACTTCTCATTTATTGTTCCTGCACATGCCAAGCCGAACAACGCGGGTGTTCATTTCTGACATGTCAGAGAGGTTTGTTTCACCCTGTTTCTGGGAAACATACCCTGGTCAATTTGATGAATGTGTTATTCTATGAAAAATTCGAATGACATTTACAAACCACATGTCGGATGTCAATGTCATTTTCAAGTATTACTCGAAATCAAGAACATGGAATGTTTTGAAAAATATATTCAGAAAAAATCAGGTTCACAGTCTCCATTCTGTCTGGCTGTGTCATGTCACATACATGCATACCCTATGCTAGACAATGGTCTTGGCATGTTAGACAATGGTCTTGGCATGTTAGACAATGGTCTTGGCATGTTAGACAATAGTCTTGGCATGTTAGACAATAGTCTTGGCATGTTAGACAATGGTCTTGGCATGTTAGACAATGGTCTTGGCATGTTAGACAATAGTCTTGGCATGATAGACAATGGTCTTGCAAAGTAAGATAATGGTCTTGGCATGTTAGACAATAGTCTTGGAATGTTAGATAATGGTCTTGGCATATTCGGCAATGGTCTTGGCATGTTAGACAATGGTCTTGGCATGTTAGACAATGGTCTTGGCATGTTAGACAATGGTCTTGCAATGTTAGATAATAGTCTTGCAATGTTAGACAATAGTCTTGGCATGTTAGACAATGGTCTTGGCATATTCGGCAATGGTCTTGGCATGTTAGACAATGGTCTTGGCATGTTAGACAATGGTCTTGGCATGTTAGACAATGGTCTTGCAATGTTAGATAATGGTCTTGCAATGCTCGGCACAACACTTGCAACGTTAGACATTAGGCTTGCAATTTGAGACTATGACTTTGGGATTTTAGACAAAAATCTTAACACGCATCATTGTCATGCCTTGATAATTCTTTTAAAAATGATTTATGCAAATAAAATGCTACGTTCGTCTAATATGGAGTCTTATGGGTACCATGTGTAGCAGTTAGTTGTTTTGACCAAACTGTTTATAAATATGTACATAATATACTTAATAATTATAATATCTTTGCAGCTTTGGCGTCATCGAGGTTTAGAGGATTACAAATAACTAGACATCATATGTGGGAATATGCATTCCCTGAAAGTTACCATTGTCCTTGGTGTAATCACTGGGGTGGAGGAGTGCTGGGATTTTGTGTGGAGATTTCTTCAGCTACATCTGGCTGTCACGTATTGAATCAACCACAAACACAAAGGAAGTTGTAATACAGATTTATTCCCTCCCTTAATTAATTTTAAAACCCAATAACAATATTTAAATACAAACTAATACCAAATTAACTAACACAACTAACTAAACTAGCTTCTCCTACAACTAACAATACTACCATCTACTACTAATACTAATATCTTACTACTAACAGTACCAATGTCTACTACTAACAATACAACTATCACGATACACTATCCTAATACTAATAGTCTACTTTTAACAATACTAACACTAATACAAATGTTCTAAGAATAACACAACTAATACACAGTAATAACTTTGTGGGTGTACATATATACAACAACACAACCCCCCCCCCCCCCCCCCCAAAAAAAAAAAAAAAAAAAAGAAAAAAGAAAGATACAAAGCCACTCCACTGTCACTGTCACACAGTTGTATACAGAACTTTGGAATCTCTGATGTTACTGAGCAGTTCACACTAGAATTCTTCCTCGTAATATCGAATGGTGATCTTTCCACCTAGGCGATGTTGTCACCACGGAGTTAAGGGTGCCTGTTTACTTGGATGCCACGGCTGTGTTCATCCTATGATGTGCACACGGAAACGGAGATACTTCTCTCCTTACGTGATGTTGGAGGTTGATACTTCCTCCTACATACAATCGGGGGTACTTCTTCCCTCCTACGTACTATAAGGTTAACCGGCCAGTTCCGGGACACTACAATATAATATAAGCAATTACAGTTACTGAGGTATGTGTCACTACCTCACAATACATACAGCAATGCACCAATACTCTGATTTACATATTACTGAGTTGAACTGTTTATACTTTGATCATGTTGTGGTTATTGTTACAGTGGCTTTACGTTATTACAATCAATATGTGTATATAATTACATTTGAAAACAATACATAACTCAAAATTCTATCCTCTAAAATACAATTCTACATGAAACAATAAATGTAAAAACTTACGCCAACCAGAGTAGAAGTCTCCCACAATGTTAGTCTATGCCTTACATGACCATACTGATTCTGGCTGACTGTACAAATTATTTCCCTGCCCCGCTATTTAAACTGACCCCAACGCCCAAGCTACCCCTGACCTCCCTATTGTTACACCAATTAACTCCCCAGCTATCACCCGTACCCAGCCACGCTTCCCTGAACCTAACTTGTTCCCATAGTATTACCTGACAATATCTAAAAACAACCCGCTAAGCTTAATATACTAATGTAACCATACCATGATACATCTATCTGAACTACTAACATATAATTAATATATACAAGATTATCTGTGATCTTGACATCACCTCCCCACTTAAGTTAATTGTACCTGAGCACAATTATATACAATGTATTTTTGTGGCAGTAATATATCAAATGGTCCCTTAGAATAAAAGCGTGAGTGGGGGATTAACACTACTTTGAACAGTTTTTCGGTTCTTTCACGGCGTCTCAGCTTGATATGGGAGGAAAGCAAAAGCGAAGCAAGTTGTGCACGTTCACTTTTTGACGAAACATACAGCCATGGTTATGTTGCTAGCCTAGAAACAAAGGGCGAAGCTGGAACGATAGATGGGTTTCTGGCAGGTCTAAAGGACCTAACTATGCACAGCGAATTGATGCACCTCACCCATTTTGTTGCAAGTATACATTTTTACAACTTAACGTAGGAGGTTTTTCAGATGATCACAGATAGGAAAGAAAAATATTATATTTAATGCAAACTGTATATACAAACTGACTTCATGGTGTTTGTAACGAATACTTCGGTGGTACATGTGTAGTTTCAAGATCATATCAACATGTTTTCACTCCGTGATAATTCTTGCCAACCAAACAGAAAGACGGACACCCGTAGAAGATAATGTTCTTACAACTGTACTATTAAGAAAGTGGCACGGATGACCCAATGGCTCAAGGCGACGTTATTATCTACGAGGAGTTACTCCCCTTAGTCGTGACCGGATCTTCTTGTCATGGGTCCTTCCGTACGACCACTACTCCGCCAACAAAAGCAACCTGAAATTACTGTTCACATTCAAGGTCTGCGTCTATTACTAGTATACAGTATTTCAGAACTTCTCCTATTAACAGTCTCATGATCTGTCTCCTAAAGGGGAGATGGGCTAGCCTAGTTGTTAAAGCGTTCGCTCGTCACGACGAAGAACCGGGTTTGATTCCCCACATGGGAACGCTAAAAGCGGCGTCAAACATCACTCACTCACACTCCTCAAATCCACAAAATCCATGTTCCAATGAGTCAGATCCAGCTTCAGCTTACAACTGCGTTTTAAACCTCTTCATGAGGACTTTGGGATGAAAAGTTTTATTCCTTCTCTAGGAATAAGAATAAAACCTTTCGTATCAGCTGTCACTACTGAACTGGACAATATATCTCATTTCCACCAAATCTTTTCTTCGAAGACCTGACATTAACAAACCAAACGGAATCTGACACAAATCAATTACATAATCAGTAAAAATATAATATAATATAATATAAAAAGCACAATACGACACTCACAAATCTTTATTTACAAATTTACGCAAATATGCTGACACGGTTGCTAGCGCCACTGTCATGAGCTTCAAAACGATCTCATTACCAGCTAACATCTCCATTGTCACAACACAAGCAAATGCCATCGTAACAGCTGGGAAATATATCAATAACCAGTCTACATATAAAAGGTTTATATTATTTTCACATGCTCTGTCGTGCCTTCAGACTATTAGCAATATGTCATTAAACAGCGACTTTTACATGACGTTACGTTATGTGGGATCTTGCTAATTGCCAATACGTCATCGTCGTTTTTAGTCAGCCAGCCATGTTGGAATCATTGGTAACATAATGGCTGATACTGAAACAAAAGAAAATGTGTAAGACCACGTCTTTTATCATGTAGCGATTACATGACGTTACGTTATGTGTGATCTTGCTAATTGCCAATACGTCATCGTCGTTTTTAGTCAGCCAGCCATGTTGGAATCATTGGTAACATAATGGCTGATACTGAAACAAAAGAAAATGTGTAAGCCACGTCTTTTATCATGTAGCGATTACAAACCTGTAATTAGGTGCTACATCAGATATATCATACAAAAGAATTAGACACACAAGAAGGTGTTAATAAACATCATGACATTAAACGAACTGAAGGTCATAGCTACTTGGGTTGTCAGTCAGATTTGAAGAAGTAATTTTACAACGATGTCTGTCGTATATTGGTCATACCAGGTTACACACTTAAGTCTTTATTTTAAAGGTGCGGATCCTCAAATGTACATGCCCTGTGATGGGAGAATCTCAATCAAGCACGTTTTGCTTGACGATGTGGATTTGTCTATCACGAGTCATACAAATGTCATATAATTGTGAATTGTAAAAAGTAAATATATAACGTTAACATCAGAGTGAGTGAGTGAGGTTTAACGCCGCTTTTAGCAATATTCCAGCAATATCGCGGCGGGTGACACCAGATATGGGCTTTACACATTGTACCCAAGTCAGGAATCGAACCCGGGTCTTCGGCAATACGAGCGAACGCTTTAACCACTAGGCTACCCGACCCATTAACACCAGAGAATAGCCAGTCTCGATTATCCCCCGAAACAGATTCCGTTGGGCTTAAAAGGCAAAATAGCGGTGAAACCTAGCTATGAATGGATCACTGATCAGTGATTAAACCAGGTGTTCGAGACGGATAACATTTCCAGAGACTTCAGTCCACTGAGCAAGTAATGTTTGAATTTAGTAAAATATAATTAGTAACTGAGATGTTTGTTGCTGTACCTTAAAAGTAGCACAAAGAAATGTCCCCCTGGGAGTGTACGCAAGACCACATCATACCAAGCAGTTCTTTTCCTTCCATGGTTTCAAATTAATCGTAAGAATACACGTTTGCTCACTTTTCGGCTTATCTTGTCAACAATCATCAGACACTGTACACAATTGTAGAGAAACACATACTTCTAGGTCTTTGAAAGGCATTTAGAAGTGATACACATAAGGAAGAGAATATATGGATGTCAACTTCTTTATTATGAGGAACACAACGTTTCGGAGTATATGCTTACTCCTTCATCAGGTGATGTTGACATCCATATATTCTCTTTCTCAAATACTTCTATACGATTTTCAGGTAAATGGGTCGGAGGCCTTCAATTCAACAAACCATCTTGATTGTATGCTACAGGATTGTATTGTGCAGTTGGAAAACACACACACACGCACGCACGCGCACGCACGCACGCACGCATGAAATGTACTATTCATCTTCTCACCTAAATAACGATGATTGATGGGGGAAGATTGCGTCTCGCCGCGCGTTTCAACCATCTTAAGACTATAGGAACCTCTCCATGAAGAAGAAATCCTATTAAAGTTTTGGTATGGTGGACCTTCAGTCTAATTCATTTTTGAATGACAGTTTATCGATAAATCGTTTTCAATTATGTGGGATTCAGAAGCAACATCATCTTCGGTACTTCGATTTGATCTGCAAATAGCAATATTTCATTTAACAAGATTCATAAAAATTATATAAAATGATGAATTGACATCGACCTACACGAACATATTGAGCTCTCCGTGGGAGCCATATGTGTCAGTGCTAACGTCTTCACCGGTAAAACTGTCTCTGATTGGCTTTATTTCTTTACAATTATTAAAAAAATATAATCTATGATATTAAAGAACTAATCGTCCTGTATGTCAGTCCACCTATGTCGTATGAAGCAACAGCATTAACAGGAAGCGTTGTGGGCCGGACATGAAAATCTGGTCTTATAAAACTCCCGTGGTAAAAAGAGCCTTGGGTACATTGAGAAAATATAATTAGTTCCGTCTAAAAAAGAGAGGATAATTGTGTTTGTTTTTTTACACAAAAAATGTGGAATGAGAAACATTAAGTTTTTGCAGTGTTGTTGATGAGAATTGATCTGACCCTACTGAACGATAAAAAACATGTGATACCGAAAGTGTGTTTTGTCCCTGCTTACTTAGATGTTACCACTTATTGCTGTTACCAAAGGATGCGTTTATTCTTACATGCATCTTCTGTTACATAGAGTAACATGTTGGTTAGGCTACAATCATTATTAATAAACCAAAGAAAGCTAATATCGTTAAGTAAGTGAGTAAGTATGGTTTTACGCCGCTTTTAGCAATATTCCAGCAATATCACAGCGGGGACACCAGAAATGGGTACCCATGTCGGGAATCAAACCCGGGTGTTCAGCGTAACGAGCGAACGCTTTAACCACTAGACTACCCGACCGCCCCAGATATCGTTAAGCAGCATTTAGCTGCAGTATCCTTTGTTTGTTAGCTGTTTAACGTTGCAGTCAGCAATAGTCTAGGTACATGACGGCGGCCTGTAAAAATCAAATTTGGGAGGCAAACCACTGATTGATATGATGAGCATCGTCCCACACCGTCGGGGTACAATGCAACGCAATGAACAAAGTCACCGTGCCTGACCACCCCATTCATTTAATCGACTCTTTCGACAAGCAGAAGTTGCTTGGCCAATTCTAACTTGCATCCCCGCGGATAAGCTCTAGTATCAACGAAGACCGTGCCGAAACGTCACCTTGAAAGATTAAAGAGATTGAAATCCATAACCTTCAGCTGTGGTATCCATGAAACCAAGGTTGATTTATAGGAATCAATTTCTTTATTCTTTGAATGTGGCGTATCGATTGCTAGAACCATTATCAAACAAGCAATCCACCTCTGGGTACACATGGTTATACAGCTGGAATCAAACACAGCAATGACACCATCTATCTATCATTAACACAAATGGGGCCGTAGGGTAGTCTAGTGGTTAAAAGGCTTCGCTCGTTGTCATTCCGAGGCCCGGGTTTGTTCCCAACATTGGTGCTATGTGTGAACCCACTTTATGTGTCCCGAGTCGGGCAATTTCCCGGAATATAGCTGATAGTGGTGTAAAAACACTCACTCACTCACTCACGCTTTTTACAGGCTTCGTCCATTGCCATTATCAGTTACGCCATTTGGTTTTGTTTATCTATGTGTATAAGTAATATTTGCCTTCTTACCCAGCTGTTAATCACTCACTCGATAAAAGTAACAGTCTAGCATATATACCGAAACGTTGCATTGAAATAAGAAAGAAGTTGATATCAAGAAGTCAATGCTCTCTTCTCAGAAGGATCGACCCGTGGAAAAAACCAAGGTTAGAATTGGTCTTAAGCAACCTGTGCTTTTCGTAAAGGTGACAAGCGGATCGGTTGGTCAAGCAGATGAACTTGGTTGATGCATGTCATCGCATCCCAATTGTGTGGATCGAAGCTCATGATATTAAACACTCGATTATTTACAGACCGCCATCTTACAGCTCGAATATTGCTGAGTGCGGCGTAAACAACAAACCAACAAACCAATAAATCTTAGAAAGATAATTCTAACTGCATTTGCGTTCCATGCAACTATGAAAGAAGGACAAATGAGATCATCTCATTTTCAAACAAATCCTCTTCGCTCTAACATCAAGTGACACGGTAAAGACCAACAACATTTAAAATCAATTCCTTCACCTTCAATGGCTGGATGAAGTATAAAGAGTGGTTTCAGATCACATAAATTTATGTAATCATATGAAAACAGCATTAATGTATTTATGTCAATGTGTGTGAAGAAGTTCACGGAAAACTTTAAAAGGAAGATTTAATTGCGTCATGATGATCAGCCATTAGAGGAACTGTTAGTCATCGTGTTTTGGATAATGATTTTTTTGCACTGCAAAATGATTCTAATCAGGTTCACTTCTATTTAGCTATTAGCTAATATATATTGATCAAAGAGCGCCATTAAATTATTTCTGAACATGAAATAGTTTTAAATATAAAAGCTTGTGTTCTTTGATTGAGTGACACCTCTGACGAGATTAATTAATTGTAAAAGACTGCATCCTTTGAATGAGTGTCAAAGCTGAATAAACTATGGCGAAGATAGGCACTTTATCACTTTTATGTATTTTCGCAAGAGAACAGCTTGATCATATTTCATAAATTTCCCAAACAGATGACAAAAATGTTCATTGCTAATTTAATTATCAAAATTATATCTTCAGTATGGAATCAGTGCCAGGTAATCTTATTTTGTGACTACTGGCGATAATATATCATTCATTTCAAACCATTTCCTTGCCATGATGATGTACGCTTGCTGTCTCACGTTCTCCTGGCGTTCAAAGAATATTAGAAATCCAATGGAATTTATGATTCTTATGAGGTCTGACGTTTTTTAAAACAATTTGATTTATTGATGTAATAAACGTTCATACCATTCATACATTGTATGTCTTTCATATAAATGTACAATTTGAACATGATTTAATGTTTTGTCACAACGTATTCAAAGGACGTCATGACATTGACGTCACGCGAGGCAGACAACTTCGGGGCAAGAATCATCCCGTTGGCAATATTGAAAGTAATTTCACCGGGGAACACTTGTAATTTAGAATCAATAGCCATGTTCGTTTTACAGTGATGTAATTCTGAACTTACATTTTGTAAATGATCAAATAAAGTGAGAGTGTCAGATTAGTGCCTTCTCTTTCACATTGTCAATTGTGTGATGCGCTCGTATATCGTACTGACACTGCCCAGCTTTAAAGATGTATTTTAAAACATTAATTTCTATTGAGATGATAGTTTTAATGAAAATATATCAAAGTAACAATCATTATGACTGGATGTTGCAATGTGACCTGCAGTTTGGGGTGCTCGGATCAATCAATCAATCAATCATACAATATCCGAATCCAGGTGTTGTGTTTACTTTCATGGTTGACATCGTGTGTGGGCAGCGAAATACGAAACGGCCTGGAGACGGATTGCATCGGGGTGAAGATTTCCCAGAGAAGTGTTTAGGAGTAGTGTATTAAGTGGTGATGTTTATACGTGTACATACAGGGATGAAATTCATCACTGCATTGTGTCTCAATACACAACATCAAAGACACTGCAATAAGAAGTCAATGTGAACCTTTAAAGTGACGCCATCGACGTCATGGAGTGCCTGTCTACTGTATATTGAGACCTTAAGTCTCTCGTACATGCAGAGGTGAAGACGTTGATGAGAGTTGTACACTGTTATTTAAGTCATAAACGACAAGTGGAGTTGTTTATCGTACAATAAAACACAGCAGGTAGAATAACGCATGGCGGGCGCAGTTGAGATGCCAACTTTATTTACACCCCCTCTTTAAGGTTGATGTTAAAATGTACAAGCTTTAAATATATTTACCCGTATTTTAATAATGATGACTCCCTCAGTAGAATCCGACCTCGACAATGTCGGACAAGTACATTTTATGCACAGGTAGATGTTTCTCGCATATTTTCACAATCCTCTGGTCGATTACCTCTGTACCTTCTCTCCCATTACCGATTGTCATATCTCTCCCGCTTTTGGATTCGATCGTTCGGCCACCGCGTTTATTTGCGCTGTCCTGTAACGTTACATCAAAAGGGAACAACTCATTAGATAACCCCCTCTAAAAAAAAACATCGTCCAATATACGACGTTATCAAGTTGCAAGCGCATGCTCGAATCTCCAGAAATGACGTTATGATAGAACAATGTTTTATCGTGAAATAAACAACAATTTATTCTTCGTTTTGTTGCGATGTATCGCGTAGCTATGTTATATTGGGCTATCAATGGTGGACTAAACACTGTAGTAAGGTATAACAATATACATGGTGGAAAATTCCACGTGTCCATCGACTAAAACTGTGAACATAACGACTGAAAAACAAAGGTTTTAACTGAAACTGTCAGAACACACTACAATAGTATGCAGTCATAATTATTTTTCTATAAAGAGAATTGTCACTGGATCCATATATAAATGATGCTAAATGTAATCAAGTTACCCGGAACATATTATTGCTTTTGTTGAGAGTAGCAATGTTTGTTTCAGGAAAAAGAAGTACGTTAACGGATGGACTAGAGTTTATTATCATATGCAGAAAAATGTCACTTACATTGTTCCATAACTTTTACCAAATGTATGCGTGGACAATGGGCATTTCTTTCTCTAAAGTGTCAGATAAAATTCATAATTCAGTAATAGTTGAACTCTCGACTGGGGAATACAACAATTGAAACATTCCTTTTGTGAAGTCTGTGTGACACACACAAACATAATGATCTTTTTACCATAACATGTCAATATGGGAATAATTCACTTCAAAATGTCGTTGTGTAATGTCTTGAGTGACAACTAGTTCCAGGATTGGCGTAGAATAACGATTCTGCATACCATTGAACTGGCGTGCTAATCTGAACATGTTAAAAAGATGTGCATCAACCCGAGAACAGGAAAAGAAAGTCCAATATCTGCTATTTGTGGTGAAGGAAGGGGGCCACTGACATGTGACAGCTGGATACTTTGAACATCAGTGTTTCTTGCTACAGATGATGTGAGGGTGTGTTGAGGAGAAGGATAGGAGTATCTGACAGGAAATGTGTACCTATCATTTGTCTGACACTGGAATTTGTGATGATTTCTTTATGAAGCTATACCTACACTTTCCGAAGTACAAGCGTGTACTTAAATAGCTCAGTCTGGCTACCTGGCCAGGACAACCCTATTGAATAAGAGTGAGTAAGCGAGTGAGTAAGTTGGGGTAATGCCGCTTTGAAAAGTATTTCAGTAATCACGGTATGTTAGCTTAATGTTGGAGGAAAGCCCGAAATGATATGAAGTGAACATCTTCGGCAATTACCACCTTGGTGAAACCCACAAGCATGGGTATGCTGCTGACAAAACCTAAAACATAATGGGGATGGCATTCAAACTTCTGACCATGATCTTCAAGTCAGTGAATTGTACAGCACCAGAGTATCTGCAAGAACTAATCACCATCTTTAAGCCAATGATAAGTCTTCGGTCAGCAGATCACGTACAGCACACTGTTCAAAGAACATCCAAGACCTATGGCGACAGAGCTTTCCAGAAAGCCGGACCTGTTCTGTGGAACTTTCCATTTATCATCAGAAATCAAGCCAATCTGAACTCATTCAAGATACAACTCAAAACCTATCTGTTTGCACAAGCCTAGAACTACAAGTTTGGAAAGGTAGCTATGTGAATTTCTAATTTATCATGTACAGATTAAAATAAAAAATCACATAAGTGTCAAAAGGGACAGAAAATTCAATAATATAAATAATTTCATAAGATTTATCAAAAAGGACAAGATCAGGTTTGTTGGCCTGGATACGTCTGAGGCTGTATACGGGCCTATTCCAAAGAATTTTGTATATATCATTTTCCATGACGCTCTCTACATAGTCTTGGTCGTGACCTCTGTGTCAAAACCACAAGCATGGCAAAGACGGTAATACAATTATTGAGATACACCATCATGTCGCTTAAGATACTGTGTTTGTGCCAAAGCTTGGCATCCACTGACAATGTGTTGGACAGTCTCATTAAATTCATTGCATAATCTACATTTCATATTTACATTTTGATGCCATATCACACATAGACGGTTTCAATGGGAAGTGACTGGTCCTGAGCAGCAAACAGAAAACCTTCTGTTTCACTTTTCAGGCCAGCCAAAGGACTCTGCAGGGTTGCTGATCTTCACAACACACTGCACATAAACTTGATGCAGTGGTCGCTCAGAAAGCCTCATATTGAAAAACTGAGTCTGGGCCGACTTGATATTATTATTATTATTATTATTATTAGTAGTAGTAGTAGTAGTAGTAGTAGTAGTAGTAGTAGTAGTAGTAGTAGTAGTATTAATAATAATAATAATAATAATCCACAGTGATACCTCAACCACGTAACACACGTTTAACGTTTGACTATAAACATAGCTGTAACATATCTATCGATCGTAATGTATTGTCATAAATACATTTTTCTGCGCATTATATAATAAGTATAATCTTTATGAAGTAAATGCTAATCACCTATCAGCGCCAATTAACTGTTGGCTTCCCTTGTTAAGTTTCATCGTTGTTATCTTACAGGTACGTATATATGTTCTCTACTTCAAAGCATTTATTCCCCGGATGAAGGAGTAAGTATATACTCCGACACGTTGTGTTTCTCTTAATGAAGAAGTTGACCTCCATACATTTTCTTCCTTACGTGTTTCACTTCCAAATGCCATTCAAAGACAAGTACATGAAATAAGTGAAGAGTACAATTAGGCATGTAGAGTCTGAGGAATTGTCAATAATTATAAGACCTGAATGATTCATGATTTTGTATCACCTTTTATTGGTAAACATAACCCCCCTTTCCAAACACGACAGCCATTAAATCACTATGTTCATGTAGGGTTCTTAGTTGTTCATTAAGTGTAGGTTATATGTACTAGATCCAGACCATTTTTTTCACACAGTTCTTAATCTTGCCTCAGAGACAGCGCTTCAAAAGGTACAACATTGGCGTGCATTTACACATCATTCGAGCTCATGTTTTAGTCATCAAAGGGTGGGACTGTGGTGTATCTCATGACCAGATAGGTACTGTACAGATTGGAATAAAGTAAACATGTCGCAATAGGACACCGTCATTTGAAAAAGAAGCCGAACAAACGTCTACTTGAAGCAGTCAATAAAAGCTTGATTTCCCAAGACTAACCTAATTCGCCTCTGGAATTCGTTCATTCACAAATAAACGTCGGTCCCCGCACTGCAATCAATTAAACAGGACGCTGGATTTTCTTCATAAGACTAGAATTTACTAAATCTAAATGAAATTTCCCTTTGAAACCGGTTTTATTAGATGACTGAGAGTCTTGTCTGGTAAGCAAACGCCAGGAGGGATGAAATGAAATCCTGTAGACCAGACGTTCAAGCAGATAACAGACAGTTCACGAGGTGATGAATTTTCCTCTGACTGCGTTCATTATGAAGTTGTTTAATGACCCTGACAACAATTATATTCCAAATATTAATGACATTATATATGCTATATCAGTGATATTACATACACCAAGTATACGTGACTACTTCCGTGGGACGGGCACCGACCTGTTTCCAGTATCACTCATGGCAGAATCTACAGTGGATTTTGTGACCGTTTTCAACTTCAGATATATTTCAAACAAAAACTGTCGTCTTCAAATCCGATCGAGGTAACACAGCACTCAGCAATATTCCAACTGCATGTATATGACGGCGGTCTGTAAATAATCGGGTCGGGACCAGACAATCCAGTGATTGACATCATGAACATCGATCTACGCAATTCGGATACAACGACATGCATCATCGAAGTCAGCGAGCCTGACCACACGATCCTGTTAGTCGCCCATTACGACAAACATGGTCACCTGTTACAGCATGGGTTGCTGAAGACCTATTCTCTTCCCGGATCTTAACGGGTTTTTAGTTTAGAAATCTTCGAGCACTACCAAGGGAGAAATGGGCTTCACACATGGTACACAAGTGGGGAACCCAACCTCGGCGTGACGAGCGAATACGTTTGACTACCCCACCACCCCTGCAATTAACTAAAGCCCGTGAACCTTCAAGAGGGAGTATTGTGTTGTCCCCACTTCCAGGATATACAGACAGTGTAAGAATACCAAAAGAGAATGAACGAAGATGGTGCCCTGTATCACATCGAGATGCCATCTCTACTTAGTTTGGTATGACCCGTCTCTTCCTGACTGAACTAGACCCCAATCGACGAGTAAAGAAGTAAAGAAACATAATCAGGGCGAACCGGGATTCGAAACAACCATAGGTTTCTGGCGTGCCCAAGGGACACAACTCTGCACAGGGAATCGCGGCGCCTAAGACATCATGGAAACCCCTGCCCCATGTTTGAAGTTGATTTGTTTGGACGCGTTCAGTACAATCAGTTTTAGTTGATAAGGAATCAGTTATTTGTAATTAGGCAGTATGTGTTAATTCCTTAAACTTCTTAGAAAAAATACCTTTGCTTCATGTGCATCTCTTCTCTATAGAAGCCAGTTCGTCATTTTTTACTGAACATCTAGATTAAGACTAATTTGAGTTCAAAGATCTTTCTTTTGACAAACCATTTTCCATTTGATGTCAGCAGCGACTGATTATTCAAGATGCAATTCCGGAGTCTGCGTATTATTTTTTGTTTATGTGATGTGACATCAGCAGGTGATGCTTCCAATGATTGGCCTCAATGCTAGCCACTCCACACACCTTGTTTAAAAATGTGAAATCAATTGTGGCTGCAAGAAAGCCTGACGTCATCACAACATGGCACTCTCTATCTAATAGGTAGCATCTTTTGTACACAGGGAAAATTGCTGCCCACAGCAAAAGAGCCTGATACATTTATTACATATGTGTTTTAGATTCAACGCTGATGGTTATCTGTCCTTACCAACACCAATAGGTATTACTCATTATGTCAAAGAACTTTTTTAAAGTCATCTAACACACATCAGTTTGGTGATTATATTTTAATAATTGAAAAACAGAAAATCGGTTTCATTTGATTTTTGGTTGTGTAAATAAAAGCAACAAAACCTTTTCCGTATTCACAAGAAATCTCTGCTAAAAGCAGAGTGGATTGAACGATTCCGACAGTATAATGAGGATGTGTTTATGAATCCCTATCAAATAGTGATGATACCAGGTGTTCGCGAAAAGGTCAGCGTATCCTGCTCCACCGATGGGAGCCCTCACGCCAAGGCAAGTCAATTTGTACCTGAAAAAACATGGTAACAGATGCTTTGGACATCATAATCAAGATAATCTGTACCACTAAAAATATTTTGGAGGATTATACAGTCTAGCGTATTGATGCTATTGACCCCGTTTAAAGCAATCTATTTCACAATGAAGCCCTTGCAACCCCAATTTTCCAAATGCTTACGTCAATGTCCTCAAATCGTTGTTTAAATCCCGTGGTTCCTCTCTTATGTTAATAGTTTAGAAGGTTCAAAATAATACATGGTCCCTACTGTGATATCCCAATGCAGAGGCAATAATGTGTGTTGCCAAAGGAAAACTCACCACAAATAACAACTACAATCTAAAATTGTTTAATGTACAAGTCCTAGACTTCTGAAGGTTATATCCCTACTTACTGGCAAAAATACATCATCATAAAAACACAGCGATTGATTTCTATATATGTGTAACTTAACTTAAAGGACGTTCTGTTGAATTCCTATACGTAAAACCTGTGAATATGTTTCATAAATTGTTTCCAAATATAGTATGCTCAAATATGTTTTACAACTTGTTTTTAAATAAAACTTTGCATTAATGACTAAATTGTAAATATATTAACTTGGTCTCGTCGCTATATGGCTGAAATAATGCCGATGCAACGTTAAATTTTAACTCACTCACTCACTCACTTTAAGCTGACACACTGACATCACGGAGATGCAGTTAAACCCTATTCACAAACAAGCTAATATTTGCCATTGTAATTTTTTCTTTTGTTGAATAAGTTTATTCCTTTTTATAGTCTTCCTTTATTATTTACTACATTTGTGTAATCTCAAAATTACTGCAATTACTTCGAATACCCTCAATTCAAGGTCATATTGTATACTCCCCAGGAAGCTGAGAATGAATATCAAGTGCACACTGATCCGTTGACCGGGGTAATTATAGTGTAGCGCTATGAGCATGGTGAATGGATTTTTGCGCATAATAAGGGCACATATTATTATTATATTATGTTCAAAATCAGTTGATATAACATATGGTGAATAACATGAGGTGTTTATGGCATAATGTAAAACTTAAAAAAAGTGTGTGAATAAGGTTTTTCATCAACGAAAAGTGCAAAGGTTTGTTTCATTTCGGAAGTAAACGTCACAGATAAGAAATACTAATGCGCAATGACTGATGAGCGTGGGTTGCGTCCACCTTTTCGACTTAACCTTTCTATAAAATGTGAGTGAGTGAGTGAGCTGGATTAACGCCTCTTTGAACAGTATTCCAGTTATATCACGGCGTGTTAGCTTAATGTAAGAGGAAAGCCGGAAGTGATGCAGGTCTCAGACGTTTACCACGTCGGTGAAATCCACTAGCACGGGTATAGTGCTGACAAACCTAAAGACATAATCGGGGCAAACCGGAATCTCATCCCATAATCATAGGTTTCTGGCGTGCCCAAGGGACGCATTTATGCACAGCGAATCACGGCGCCTTAAACGACTGGGCCACCCGTGCCCCCTTTCTTTAAGAAACGCGAGTGTGATCAATTTCCTGTTATGAAACAGTGGTATGCTTCGATCCAAGCAATCGAGGTGTTACTTGCATCAACGGACCTCTTTGAGGTTTTGGCTATGATTATCATTAAACACTGTGGTCAAGTTGCGCAAACATGTCTATGCATAAATATACGATTGTAAAGTATTCAATTGTCTCGTTGTGGTAGATTGGAGAATTTCGTCAGGGTCTGCCCTCGTTCTACTTTGATGTACACCATTAGATATTGTCTTCTGACATTCAGTTGTCCAGTTCCTACGTGTACTATGTATGATGTACACCATTAGATATTGTCTTCTGACATTCAGTTGTCCAGCTTAGCTTCTACGTGTACTATGTATGATGTACACCATTAGATATTGTCTTCTGACATTCAGTTGTCCAGTTCCTACGTGTACTATGTATGATGTACACCATTAGATATTGTCTTCTGACATTCAGTTGTCCAGTTCCTACGTGTACTATGTATGATGTACACCATTAGATATTGTCTTCTGACATTCAGTTGTCCAGTTCCTACGTGTACTATGTATGATGTACACCATTAGATATTGTCTTCTGACATTCAGTTGTCCAGTTCCTACGTGTACTATGTATGATGTACACCATTAGATATTGTCTTCTGACATTCAGTTGTCCAGTTCCTACGTGTACTATGTATGATGTACACCATTAGATATTGTCTTCTGACATTCAGTTGTCCAGTTCCTACGTGTACTATGTATGATGTACACCATTAGATATTGTCTTCTGACATTCAGTTGTCCAGTTCCTACGTGTACTATGTATGATGTACACCATTAGATATTGTCTTCTGACATTCAGTTGTCCAGCTCCTACGTGTAGTATGCAGGATATGCAAAGGATGATCAAATGTAAGCAGTTGTATTTTAAATTGACCTGTAGCATCATCTGTTGGACTTGGACTGTCATCTGTTATCTGTTTCCTGGCGTTGACGTTTTGTTATAAATAAGTAAGCATTGGCAGCAAATTTTACCTTCATTGAAATGGAACGATAAAGTATTCAGAACTATCTACTCGTATTGTGCTATGAACATTTATATGAGCATAAATAAAAGTGACAAAACTCTTCGCTTCTTCATAAGACATTTCTTTCAAAAACGATTGTACGATTCCGACTTACTCATGAGCATGTGTTTATGAGTCAGTATTAAATAGTGCAAAAAACAGGTTTTAGCGATAAAGTAAGCGTATCCTGCCCAACCGGTTTCACCTGTCACAAACACATGCAAACGCAAGTCAATTGTCCACCTGTAAAACCACGGGAACATGTGGTATACGTACAAGTCAAATAGGGAATTGCTTCGGACATCATTCTTGTCCCTGATGCTTCACATTTGGAAATGTCCTTCACATGTCTCCCATAAAACCTTTTGAAAGCTTTACTCAGGCTTGTGAGCAAGAGCCGCATGACGTTCTTTGAAATCTTGGTAGATACAGCATGCTCGACTGATACGTCCCAAGTTGTGAAATGTAGAGACCAAGGGGTGGAGCTGCAAGGATACTGCTCGACAGAAAGGGAGTGAGTGCGTATGGTTTTACGCCGCTTTTAGCAATATTCCAGCAATATCACGGCGGGGGACACCAGAAAAGGTCTTCACACATTGTACCCATATCGGGAATCGAACCCAGGTCTTCGGCGTGATGAGCGAACACTTTAACCACAAGGCTACCCGACCGCCCCTCGACAGAAAGGGAAAGTTGAAAGTTGACTATTGAAAAGTTGAAGTCATCCCTCTTGTCATACAGTCTTGTGGAAAGTGTTTTGTGTCTCTGAATCTTTATACATAGATATAAATATGAAACAGACGACGTTATCTCACTGTTCTCCTTTATTTATACATTTACTTCAGGCGGGTAATTCAGTGGAAAGGAATTGGTTATTTGTTGGTTATTGAACGATATCAGATCATCGATATACCTGGAGCTTAGGTTAAACTCCTTGGTCAATATCATTTGTTTCCACTTTGCCAATACCGTTTTCTCAGCAACTTGTTTTGTAACAAACAAAAAAAACGCCCCATGGATCAAGGAATGAAGTTTTCCATTAAGTTTGTCATGGGAGATAGTGGTGTACAAAGTTGATAAATCATATGTTTTGACAGAATTCAACCTGGTTCTTTTCTGTGATTGTAAAATGTCAAGCAAATCCTTTGCGTTTTTGAGAATCCACATGGTATTAATTCCACTAGTCTGGAATACTTTATGTGAATATAAAGAAGGTCCTTCCTTGATTGTATTAAGGATTGTAGTGAATCGTAGAGACAGGGATTTAAGGTACATTTGCTGGTGATACAAATTGGGCATTCATCAAACAACTTACAAACACATACTTTGGAGAATGCACAACAATCTCAACAATTTGTCTGAAACTACTACCAATCATCGATTTACACTGAAGGTGTGGTCTGTTCAATTCACCATACTTCAAGAGCGATCTAATGGCAGACTGATCACTGTTTGTACAGGAGAGTGAGCAGTGGAATCGGATTACATTGTATTTAGCTAAGGCAAGGTTAATTAACCCCTTCACCCCAGACAAACAGGATCAGTCTAAACTGGTTATCTACCATTGCCAAGGGCTTTGTATCTCCTCGCAATGTCTGACGTCCAGAAGTCATCTTCACATTGTATAAGAATGCCTGGATACGAATGCTCAGTAATTACTTATTCATACATGTAGGATGTTGTCGTAAGAAAAAATACTTAGAATTTACACTGATATATTGTTATTGTACACATAACTGCACAATAACTGCATAATACAGTGTATAAAATTCCCAAAATTTGGCAAAGTTACCTGACGAGATAAAACGTTGCCAGTACAGAATGTTCTTGTGTGAGTAAGTATGGTTTTACACCGCTTTTAGCAATATTCCAGCAACATCCCGGTTGGGGACACCAGAAATGGGCTTCCCACATTGTAGCTATGTTGAGAATCGACCCCAGGTCTTCCGCGTGACAAGCGAACGCTTCAACAACTCGGCTACACAACCGCCCCTAGCGTTTACAGCAAGCAATGATGAAGAATAAAAATCGTACTTGACAAAATACAGAAACTTTGGGACCAATGTCAACCTGCTCTCTGTCAAATATGTTGTTTGAATATTGATGCTTGCTATCGACATGTCATTAACGTTACGTTACGTGACGGTAACATGTAGCTAAGATGCACTGGGATGTGGAAATGGAAATAAATGGAACATGATCAATGGAGATTATTAAGATTGGATCCTTTTAAATGTTGGTGTAATTCGTTTTGGACTGACAGTTTACCAATAAATCCTTTTCAAATATGTTGGATATGGACAAGAATCTTCCCGAGTACATCGATTTGAAACGCAAATAGGAATATGCCATTCCAACAAAGCATGAAATCTAAATATGATCACTTAATATCGACTGCTATGACAAGCTCACAGAAGATGCTGTACAAGTGTGTGCCTACTTCCTACATACCAAGTTCCAACAATATGAATAGGATGCATTTTACTTAAAGTAATCGATTAAAAAAGATAGAATTAGGGATCTGTTCCATAATAATGTGTTGAAGACTATCCCTTGTGAGATGAACCCGACAAAATGATGTTGGTCCTTTCCCAAGTCCATGACGTTTTAGTAGTTCAGATTCGAACGCAGCACCACATATTATCACTGTCTCTGGTCTGCCTACTTTGCGGTTAAGGTGTCAGATACAATATTTATAAGGAAGAGAATTTAAGAAACGTTTCGGAGCCAATGCTAACTCCTTCATCAGGTGAGGAATGAGTAAGTATGTACTCCGAAACGTTGTGTTCCTCATCATAAAGAAGTAGACATCCATAAATTCTCTTCCTTATGTGTATCACTTCTAAATGCCTTTCAAAGACTTGATACACCTGCAGGGACAACTACAAAAGGTAACAACCTCACAATCAGCGGCTAAAAGGCATTCATAATTTCTACCTTACACTAATTTGAAACATCCTTCACATGGCAAACCTCAGATTGATAAAAGGATTTTCTCTGCGCCTGTAGATTATTGTAATCTGAGCGCTTTGGCACCCACGCCAATAGCCTCAGGGCTATGGGCAATACAACTGTCAGTATGGGCACTGAGTCATTACAGGTTAATCACTTCAAAATTGCAGTTAAAGAAAATGTCTTCAGACCAATATCATCTGACACCCCTCCAGCTTAATAGTAATGTTAAGTCACAGAACACAAAGCCGTTTATGAATCACAAACAATATGCCTAATGTCTAACATTCTACATTGATCTTCACTGTTCTTCAGAATACCGAAGAATTATCAGACTGCGCATTTTTGTGCCCTGTTGTGTGTCTTGTTTCATATGAAGGGAAATATTGACAATGTCAAAACACTCGGTAATCCTGAACTGTCAAACGTTCGGCCATAATGTTTTTGAGATGTGAGGTAATGTTATAAAGCTATATTTTGTTGCTTTCTCGTCCTGCGTTTCGCCTTTAAATAAGAAACGATATTTCAGATCAGATTCATTTTCTTCTAAGACCGATTTGGTCTTATGGTACTATGTTCTTGAAATCGAAATATGAAGAAATAGAATTCATAATAGAGATAGCTTTGAAGTAGCAGGAAAGGTAATATATGAAAACTTTGCAATGTCAGAACTGTCACTTGTTACACAAGTTGTATTAATACATGCACACCATTGCTGTCAAAGCCGTTAATTTCACGTGTTTTAAAGACCCTGTTTGAAACGATAGAGTTAAAGAGAGTTTTATGCACGGCTGCAAAGATGGCCATTTAGCACTCAGAAAGTTCAGTTGTTTGGTATTTCCTTCTTTATTGTGATCTAAAATTCATTGTCCTTTGAATGGATGTGATCTTTTGATGTGGACAAGTATAACCATAAACGTACTACATAAACGTGTATCTTAAACTACAGTTTGTAAGAGACATGTAAATATGAAATATTGCACAACATCCGTTACGTTTACCATGTGTTGTGTTGTGCAATTTGAGACTGTAATGGTCAGGGACAGAAAGTGATTGCAGTGCCAGTAAACTGTCGGGACCTGTCGGCAGCAGCGAATGATTAGAGTTATCCACCCTTGATTGTTTACAGGTGAGGTGAGGTGAAATGGAGCTAAACGTCTTGTCCAGGATTAGTGCACTTATACAGCGACATGAATGGACGTGTGTGTGTGTGCGTGCGTGCGCGTGCGTGTGTTTGTGCGTGTGTGTACGTGGCTACTTATTTGATATTTGAGCCATTCACTTAAGATAAGATAAGACCAGATAAGATCTTCCTGTTTTGATTGTAAAAGTAATTTAAATTAAGTGTTTGAATATAATTTGTAGATTATTAATTGATCTTGAGTGATCATTTACTGATTTCACAATTTGGTTCTGTATGAACCGATTTCTGGTATGATCCCATTTCTGGTATGAACCGATTTTGAAATGGCCCCGTGAAAGTGTTCATTCCGAGGAAACGTAAAATGTGCAAGAAAGTCCCCTCTCGCAGAAAACATGGAGTATGTAGCAACATTGGGCCATCTCAGAGAAGTCACGAGAAAAGGAAAAGACAGAAGTCATTACTTCCTTGCAACGTCCACGATTCAGTCGAGTACATATTGATTAAACAGATGGTGTGTTTGCCTGATACTTGAACACCAACATTCCCTTTCTGGTCGATGTATGTGTAGCACTCACAGGTACAGTGCTGAAATAATAACGGCCGTTCTTAATCAGGACCCGTCTTCAGATACATGTAGCAAAGGTTGAGTTGACCTGTGAACTCTTTGATCAACTTCTCATATCTTTTCATCATGGTTAGTGAAATTGAATATATTTTTCCTACAAAGAAGCCACTGGTGTCGTCCATCCAACGGTTCCATTAGACCTACGTGTAAGTCAACTTTACCAAACGTTTCATTTTGTTTCTAAAGGATCCAGATGACGCCACACACATACAACTTATCGTACGATACAACATCTTTAACCTAGAAAAAATATCAACAAAAGATATGTGTGAAATTCGCCCACCGGTATGGTTTCGCCATGACAAGACATGTCAACTGACACACTGACATTATTTGTCTGGATGAGGACCTATATGAGTAATGCCTTTACTAACTACATTGGGAAGGGATCCTGTCGTGACCTAATCTGTGAGGCACACACAAGGATCAGTCTGCGATTGGCTGTATCTGATTTGCAGCATGATATATCAGTCGGACATCTATGATTAATTGGAATGATCAGACAAAAGATGCAATCCATAATCTGCATTCTAATTGACATCGACTGTCGTCATCTCTTCTATAATCTGGTGTTAGGGTTAATCACCTACATCGATATCTGAGGACATCCTACCCCATGGTTGTCTGCCAGTCTACAAATTGCATCATGAAATCGAAAAGAAATTATGCTTCAGATATTTACATTGTTGCAAGCTGTTTTTCTTTAACAAAATTCCGGCTCACAGTTTAAATAAAAACATAATCTAATCTTGATACAAAATAACCTAAAATAGGGTTAAACATCGCTTCCAAGATTATTGCACTTATATTGCGACTTGCATGCATATAGTCCAGGCTGATGCCAATTTTATAGTGCCCACTCAGGTACCATGCCGCAGTTTAACATGAATAACCCACTCAGACACAGTATACTGACTCCGAGCCGACCAGTCCTTGTTTTAGCCCATTGTGTAATGCCGTGTGCCAGACAGGGTAGCAACAAGTACCATTGGTTAACTTCTTTTGGTATGACGCAGGCGGGGATAGAACCCCGGACATTTCGCTCTCCGGGCAGACACTCTGCCACTACAGCACGGGGGCGGTTTGATAAATAGTAATTAGCATGTCTTCAAATAAGTCACTTTACACAACAGATAATGTAGGTACACCCTAAACAAATATGTCCCATTTATGTTTCAAGATGCCTTAGGATGAACTTTAAATCCCAGTTTCGTCCTGATTATGATTCTAGGTTTGTCATCACACTCGTGTTCGTGGATTTCAGTGGTTAAAGACCTCCATCACTTGGTGCTTTCCTCCCACATCAAGCTGACACGCCATGATATTACTGAAATACCAACCAAAGCGGAGTTAAACGAAAACTCACTCACAATGGGAGGACTGCAGACTAGGACAATAAGACAATAACAACTAATGCATGTGTTGGTCGCAGGTGTACCGACTCATTGATTTGTTCCTACCATGAACACTATGTCAGTAGGATGTTCCTGTGGTGTTTTCAGACAGCTTGCTTTCCATGGTGTTTGTTTCAAGGGAATCATACATGTTCCAGCCGTTACAGACCAAAACCGCAGTCATGAAATCAAGTTATTTTACTTTTCATTCATTCAACGTAGCATTGACGATACTTCAGCGGATCTCCATGCGATGTTTTCATTGATTTGCCTTAATGTCAACCTCTCTCAATACCTGATTTAAGAATTCTGTAATCGATTCACACTGCAAGAACGAGTTGTGTAATCACAGCCTGTCATGAAGAAAACCTACTCTTTAATTATGGTAAAGCTTGGTCTTTCATTGTAATATAAAGTTTTAATCTTCAGATGGGATGCCCTTGTGTGATTGCTACAGGTTTTTACACATTCACAGTTGCCTCGATTTATTTCACCGATTTTTCTGTGAATTTAAGTGCTTGATTAGTTTTTCCTTTCTTTCGATTCTAAGTTTATTTCAACAACAAAATAACGACCCAACACTAACTTCCATAATATTCTTGCCCGTTTTGCAGTCAACGACTACATGTATTCGTGTGTCACACGAAGGGTTCTTGCACTAAACAGAAGAATCAGCAATACGCCAACACTACGCACAACGTGAGTCTATTTTATATTGGATCAGAATATTTAGAATAGATCAATTTAAATGCAGAAACAATTTCCATCAAAATATTGGATTTGACTCTGATTGTGAGAGATATTGTTCACAACCACGTTTCACATGGAAATGTGCCACACATCTTCAGTGTTTGAACTCCTAATACATGTCTACCCATGACATTATTGAAAGCTTTACTGTTGTAACCCTGATCTTTGAAATCAAAGTAGAAAGAGCATGCTCGATTGTATATCAAAAGTTGTGAAATGTAAACTGGGAAGGCTGGAGCTGCTCGAATATTGTTCATAAAGGCAAAGTTGACTGTTGGACAGTTGAAGTCATCCCTCTTGTTGTAAGTCTAGTGGAGAGTTTTTTGTCACTCTGAATGTGTATGCATAGATCTCAACATGAAACAGATGAGGGGTTTCAATTGTCTCTGATATTTCTAGTTCACCTGGGTAAATCAGTGGATGGTATTTGGCTGTTTGATGGTTTTTTAACAATATCAGATCATCGATATAGCTGAAGCTTCGCCTAACATTTTGGCCAAATTGCGGTGTTTTGAATTTGCCAATCCGAGCAGAAACTCTGATTAAACAGGACGTTAACGCTTTGGATACATGTTCTGTGGCTTTTACCTCAACATGTACGCAGGTCGCCCATGAAGCCTGTGCTATCTTATTATATATGACATTTGATTATACAGAAGGAATCAGAGAGACTTAGGCATATCTAGGCAGTCGTGTATACTATGCAATGTCAGCAAATATATATCAATATTTCACGTTGTACCTTGATCAGGTTTGCGTGGATGTGTGACAAGTACTACTGCCATTTGCATTCAGATGGTAAGAAGAGGCATAAGGTAAATACAGAAATGATTACTTTGGTAGGGTTTCATTACACCAGGAACTGATCTGGTCAAAGGTGTAGTTAGTAACCATAATCCTGGACGAAGTTGATGCACATTTATTTGACGTGAAACATGAACTATATAATATGGTCAAAAGTAAATTTATTGTGTACACCTTATCTGACATGCATATTGCAGTGCCTTAAACATGAATTAATTAACAATCAAAATTTACCTAAATATCAAATGTGTAATAAATATGTTAATAATACCCTAAATCTATATATAATCATAAGTTGCATTAGAACAACAAAACGTAATGCTGTAACTATGGGTACACCAAACGATGTTCTAAAAAGGAAGTAGACAGACTTAGAAAAGATGCAGTACACATGAACTCTGTAATTATAAAACCCTTGAGAAACAAAACTATGGTCTCAACTCAACCAAACATTTTTGTTGAGGAAAGATATCAGAGTGTGTTTTGTTTTGTCGGTGACACAAACTTTAAATTAAATTGTCTCCTCCTTTCTACTTTAAAATGCAATCTTTAGCACACATCGAATGTTAATCATGCTTATAGTACCGAACCTGACTTGCAGACACAAACCCTTGGGTTTTACAGTCGTGTGAAATAAGATCAAAAGTACAATGATTTCAATATAATGGAATCTACTTTCATTTATCTGACATCTGAAGAGCTGAAAAGTCTCCATATCGCTGTTGAGCAAAGTGTATGAACGTTGTCTCAAGCTCAGACGTTCATACAGGTTAGCCATTACTCTGTCAAGGTTCATGCATCATAGAACTCACACAAAGTGAAAGTCAATTCTTAAGTAAGTTGAAACACTGCACATGATATGCATCAATGAACTCACACAAAGTGAAAGTCTATCTTAAGTAATTTGAAACACTGCACATGATATGCATCAATGAACTCACACAAAGTGAAAGTCTATCTTAAGTAATTTGAAACACTGCACATGATATGCATCAATGAACTCACTGTACAACAGCTGTCATATACTTAAGGGATGCAACTATGCATGGCACACAGCAGCGTCTTACACAGCTTATTACTACTGTAGGACCTGAAGGACCTGGAATGTATTAAATGCCAAATTAATAATTTAACTTCATGTTTTGTTGGGAATGTGAAGACTCAGGGGAGTGGTGTTATTTACATAATATTATCAGTTGTGTATAATGGCTCCTTAAGGAGTCTCCCTCATCTTAGTGTGTTTGCTTGTATGGAAACAATGGCATACTTAGATTTAATGTTACCTCGTCCAAACATAATGCCCGACGTACATCCCTTAAAGCTTGTTGCTGTCAATCCTACAGTTCTTCTAAAACAGTTTTGAATAATGATCACCTGTGAACAAATATCTGATGAAGGCATCGTCTGAATAGTTTGTTTGGAGACTTGAATTGTTGGTCATACTCCTCCTTCCTGTGTCGACAAAGGCTGTTACAAGATTTGAAGGTACAGTTGAATAGAAGCAACTTAACCAAATTCCATCTAAAGGTGATTTTGTCATGCTTCTGTTCTCTGTATAACTACATGTCGACACTCTAAATTCAATTACTTATGACAGTTATTGAAAAGACCCACATACATGTAGGTGACGTCATGCTTCTCCTGTGCCCATGTGGGGAACTGAACCATGGCCTTCGGAGTGACGAACGGCTTACCCAGTAGGCTATCGATTCCACATTGAACTCCTTGTCTCTTAAAATGTTAATGTTGAAAGTAAGATCATACACATATATTAATATTATGATCATACACTTTAGGAAACAAATCCTGTTTATCCACGAGTTACTATATATTGCTTCCATGCAGCTCTTTTAAACAAACAGCGTTTACAACAAGCGATGATAAAGAAGATAAGGGTTACTTGACAATATACTGAAACGTTGCAGCCAACTCGCGGTGGGGTCAACAGGTCAAAATGTGCATGTTACCCTACTCTCTGTCAAATAGGACTCTTTTAGATATTGATGCTTGTCATTGAGATGTCACTGACGTTACATTACGTGATGGTTACATGTAGCTAAGATGCATTGGGAGGTGGAAATGGAAATAAATGGAACATGATCAATGGAGATTATGAAGATTGGATCCTTTTAAAGTTGGTGTAATTCGTCCTGGACTGAAAGTTTACCAATAAATGTTTTTCAAATATGTTGGATACGGACAAGAATGTTCCTGGGTACATCAATTTGAAACGCAAAATAGCAATATGCCATTCCAAAAAAGCATGACGTTCGAAATACGATCACTTAATTTGACAAGCTCACCGAGGAGGCCATCCACGCGTGTGCTCACTTCCTGCATACAATGTCCCGATTTACAACAATATTAATGTCATCCATTTTACATAACATACTTGATTAAAAACATCAAAACGTGTAGAATAAGTGATGTGTTCTAAAATATATTGATGTGGTGAAGAATGTCCCTTGTGTGATAAAACGTGCAAAATGTTGTTGGTCCTTTCAAAAGTCCATGGCGTCTTGGAAGTTCAGGTTGGAACTCAACATCCCATGTGTCCTGTCTCCGGTCTGCCTACTTTGCGACTAAGCTGCCTATTACAATATTGGTGATTAAGCCATCTGCAGGGGCAACCACAAGAGATAACAACCTCGGAACCGGTGGCTAAAAGGCATTTTTCTAACAATAATTTGAAACGTCCTTCACATGACATTCCGCAGACTGATTCCATGCCTGTAGATGATTGTAACCTACGAGCTCCTGTACCCACGCCAATAGCCTCAGAGCTATGGACAAATAGAACTGTCAGTATGGGCACTGAGTCATTACAGGTTAATCTCTTCAAAGTTGCAGTTAAAGAACAGGACTGGAGACCCCATATCATCTGAGAAACCTGACGGCTAAATAGTAATGTTAAATAACAGAACACGAAGCTGTTTCTGAATCACAAACAACATGCCTAATGTCTAACTTTCTACATTGATCTTCACTGTTCTTCGGAATTTCGGAGCATTATCAGACTGTGCAGTTTTGTTCCCTGTTGTGTGTCTTGTTTTAAATGAATGGAAATATTGACAATGTCAAAACACTCGGTAATCCTTAACTGTCAAACGTTTGTCCATAATGTTTTTGAGATGTGAGGTAAAGTAATAACGCTATATATTGTTGCTTTCTTGTCCTTCATTTCGCCTTAAAATAAGAAACGATATTTCAGATCAGATTCATTTTCTTCTGCGACCGACTTGGTACGATCACTATGTTCTCGTGATTGAAATATGAAGAAATGGAATTCAAGGGAAAACAATTACGCAGAGATAGTTCTGAAGCAGCAGGAAAGGTAATAAGCCTATATGCAAACTCTGCAAATATCAGAACGATCGTGTCTTACACAAGTTGTAATAATACGTGCATATCACTGCTGTCAAAGCCGTAAAGTCCGCAAGTTTTAAAGACCGAGAGTAAAAGGATAGAGTTAAAGAGTTTTATGAACAGTTACAAAGATCGCCATATAGTCTGCAGAAGGTTCAATTGTTTGTTCTTTCATTTTTCACTATGATCTTAAATTTATTGTCCTTTCAAAACAGTGTCAAACTAAAACTCACTTAGGACGGACAGCAAAATATGGCAATAAGATGCTTTTGACAATAACTAGTTCCTCATTTGCCTGACTACTTATGCATGTGTTGGTTGCACATGTACAGGCTCATTGATTTGTTCCTACCATGAACACTATGTCAGTAGGATGTTCCTGTGGTGTTTTCAGATAGCTTCCTGTTCCTAGCGTTAGTTTCAAGGGAATCGTACATGTTTCAGCCATTACAGACCAAAACCGCAGTCATGAAATCAAGTTATTTTACTTTTCATTCATTCAACGTAGCATTGACTTGCTACTTCAGCAGATCACCATGCGATGTTTTCATTTATTTGCCTTAATGTCAACCTCTTTCAATACCCGATTTAAGAAATCTGTAATCGATTCACGCTGCAAGAACGAGAAGTGTAATCACAGCCTGTCACGAAGAAAACCTACTCATTAATGATGGCAAAGCTTGGCCTTTTATTGTAATGTAAAGTTTTAATCTTCAGATGTGTGATTGCTTGGCCTTTTATTGTAATATAAAGTTTTAATCTTCAGATGTGTGATTGCTACAGGTTTTTACACATTCGCTGTTGCCTCGATGAATTTCAACGATTTTTCTGTGAATTTAAGTGCTTGATTAGTTTTTCCTTTCTTTCGATTCTAACAATTTATTTCAAAAACAAAATAACGATCCAACACTAACTTCCGTGATATCCTGGTCCGTCTGGCAGTCAATGACTGCATGTATTCGTGTGCCACGCATGGGTTCTTGCACTAAACAGAAGAATCAGCAACAAGCCAACACTAACTTCCGTGATATCCTGGTCCATCTGGCAGTCAACGACTGCATGTATTCGTGTGCCAGACATGGGGTTCTTGCACTAAACAGAAGAATCAGCAACAAGCCAACACTAACTTCCGTGATATCCTGGTCCGTCTGGCAGTCAACGACTGCATGTATTCGTGTGCCACACGTTGGGTTCTTGCACTAAACAGAAGAATCAGCAACAAGCCAACACTAACTTCCGTGATATCCTGGTCCATCTGGCAGTCAACGACTGCATGTATTCGTGTGTCACACGTGGGTTCTTGCACTAAACAGAAGAATCAGCAACGAGCCAACACTAACTTCCGTGATATCCTGGTCCGTCTGGCAGTCAACGACTGCATGTATTCGTGTGCCACACGTTGGGTTCTTGCACTAAACAGAAGAATCAGCAACAAGCCAACACTAACTTCCGTGATATCCTGGTCCATCTGGCAGTCAACGACTGCATGTATTCGTGTGTCACACGTGGGTTCTTGCACTAAACAGAAGAATCAGCAACAAGCCAACACTAACTTCCGTGATATCCTGGTCCGTCTGGCAGTCAACGACTGCATGTATTCGTGTGCCACACGTTGGGTTCTTGCACTAAACAGAAGAATCAGCAACAAGCCAACACTAACTTCCGTGATATCCTGGTCCATCTGGCAGTCAACGACTGCATGTATTCGTGTGTCACACGTGGGTTCTTGCACTAAACAGAAGAATCAGCAACGAGCCAACACTAACTTCCGTGATATCCTGGTCCATCTGGCAGTCAAAGACTGCATGTATTCGTGTGTCACACGTGGGTTCTTGCACTAAACAGAAGAATCAGCAACAAGCCAACGCTACGAAAAGCGTGGGAATGTTTTACTTTGGATCTGAATATTTTGAATAGGTCACTTTAAACGCTGAACGCTGGCCACAATTTCCATCAAAATATTGGATTGGACTCTGATTGTGAGATGTCCTTTAATTAATGTCATAATGCTATGCTAAGTTTACCAGTTTAAATTATTACTGTCCAGTGTGTCATGCATTCGGAAATTACCAGCATGCATAAGAGTCCTTACGACCTTGACTTTCAAGTGTTTCTAATGAGAGTAGCCTGCCTTTGACTGAGATTCAAATTGCTGTAACCTTTCAAATGTCGTTTCTCTTCTTCTTAACCGCCGCCTTCATTAGGTACGTTTCTAAAAACTGTCAAGTTATAAACTGCAAACGTCTGCAAGGAAAAATCATTTTATGGAATATAATTGTTTAATTCGCGAACTCGCACAATATACGACCTTTAAGCTTGGTCATAGCCAATCAGTTTAAACTAATCAACAACGGATAGTAATCAGTTGATTCAAAGTTATTTTAGACGGCCAATCGTTGGCGCTCCAGGTCTAAGTCTTCAGATTTACCCTGCACTGGATCACAAGTTGTGAAACTTCTTGTGCCTCATTTAGGCAAGTGAACTGTTTAAACTGTGCCTCTGTTTAGCTCCCGGTTATTGGGAATAGTGAAGGATGGAACTTTAAATGAATACATATTATAATGATCTCAATATGATCATGGGCGTTGGGGTAGCCTAGTGGTTAAAGTGTTCGCTCGTCATGCCAAAGCCCCAAGGACAATGTGCGAAGCCCATTTTCTGGTGTCCCCCGCCATGATATATTGACTGATCATGTGCCACCTTAAAGTGACTGGGGGCGGTCGGGTAGCCTAGTGGTTAAAGCGTTCGCTCGTCACGCCGAAGACCCGGGTTCGATTCCCGACATGGGTACAATGTGTGAAGCCCATTTCTGGTGTCCCCCGCCGTGATATTGCTGGAGTATTGCTAAAAGCGGCGTAAAACCAAACTCACTCACTCACTCACTCACTTAAAGTGAATGCGTGGATCAGTGGTCATTTGGTACAGTACCTTGCAAATATATATTTACAGGCGTGGTGATGCATCTTGACTATTTCGGGCTGCAGTGTATGTGAAACAATTTGTGCTCACTCAAACAATAATATTAACGGTTTCTATGTTCTGTACTTTCGAAAGCCATTTTTCTGTCAGAGATTGTTTGCGTGACAAACCCTTTCTTCAATCACAAGAAATCTCTACTTAAACCAGAATCCATTGTACGATTCTGACAAAATCATAAGCATGTGTTTCATTATGCATGTGAATGGGATTTCTACTCGTATTTCCAAAGTCAAAACAAGATAATTTGGCCAAGAAGTATAATTTAAGCTTCGATATATCGATGATCTGATATACAATCAAATCGCCAATTCCCTTCCCCTGTTTACCCACGTGAACCAGAAATAAAGGAGGCCAGCGAGACCGCCTCGTGTGTTTCATTTCTAGATTTGCTGCCAGTTGCACTCAGGTGATAAGAAGATATAACGTCATAAAGAAATGATTTTATTGGGTTTCATCATACTTTGTAAGGATCCATCAAAACATATACTTCTACTTACAGGTGTTTTGTGGTCTAAAGTACTATTATTGTGGACATATAACCTGATAAGGAAATGTGCATTGCAGTGAGTTAAACATAAAATAAATAATCAAAAATACCAAATATATATAAATCCCAAATGTGTCATACATTTATAGATAACACACAAAAGTTATATGTACTGGTTAGTTACTTTAGAACAACAAAGCGTAACGCTGAATCCAACTATGAATACACGAAACTATGTCCTAAAAAGGATGTAGACACTCAGCAAAGATGCAGTAGATATGTACTCTGTACTTAAAAATCCCCAGAGAAACATCACGATGATCTCAACACAACCATGCATTGTTTTCAGGAATGAAATCAGAGGTGTTTTGTTTCGTCGGTGATACAAACTTTTAACTAAATTGTCTTTTCTTTTCTTCATTGAAATACAATCTTTAGCACATACCTAAAGTTAATCGTCTTTAAAGTGCTGAGTGTGACTTCCTTATACAGACCCTGGAGTGTTACAGTCGTGGGAAATAAGATTAAACGTGGAATGGTTTCAATGTAATGGCATCAACCTTCATTTGTCTGAGAGCTGGAGAGGTTCCATACCGCTGTCAAGCCAATTGTCAATGTATGTCTTATAAAACACATAGTGTCTGAGGTGAGTAACAGAGTAGCGTACCTTTTTTATTTAAAAAAATACACAATGTAAGTAAGCTCTAGAATGACTTTTGAATTGAATTTGAATGAATTTAATCACAAAAACTTTACGTTTGAGCGCAATGGGTTCATGTAGTGTGCCTTACAGTAACAGAATGATAGTTCGGAATAGCTCTAACATGTTATACCCGTAAATACAAACATGCAATTTGGAAGTTAAGCCGAGACCATTTGTCCACGGTGGTACATCAACGGTGCATAGTATAAGAACAATTGGGGCATAATGACTGACAGGCAATCAGCCAGGTAACGGAGCGTGAACACCCATTTCAACTCAAGAGTCAGCTCTTACGGAAAGCACATTGGTACATGGGATACAGTGGGCCTGCTTTAGTATGACGCTGCCAGATTAAGATACAAATAAATGGGATTCAATGGTTACACTGCGATTCAATTCAACTATCTGGCAGAACTTTACCTACATGTATACAGCACTCAAATCTCGAATACAAGCAAGTCAAACACAACTATGGATTTTTTATGACAAAATCAAGCAATCGTGTATCTGTCAACAAATAAAACGACAAACAAAAGCAGCAAAAACCTTTCCGTATTCCTAACAAATCTCTGTTAAAAGCAGAGTTGATTGTACGACTCCGACTAATCATCAGCAGGTGTCAGGGAGTCACTATCAAATACTGATGAAACCAGGTATTGGCGAAAAGGTTAGCGTATCCTGCCCCACCTGTGGCACACGTCACAAACACATGCAAAGGCATGTAAACATGTTTTATTTGTTTGTTTACTGCTTCACATCACTCAGCAATATTCCAGCTCTATGACAGCGGTATATAACCAGACAAACCAGTGATTGATATCATGACCATCGACAGGGATACATGACATGCATCAACCAAGTCATGGATCCTGACCATCCGATCCCGTTAGTCGCCTCTTACAACAAGCATGAAGTACTAACGATCAATTCTAACCTGGATCTGCACCTGTACCAGTATATATGTGTTTCCCTTGACCCACATGTTGTAGTGAGAAACATGGCTGATAATCGTAATCTGAAGTACGCACTGTACAACAGCTCACATACGCTCCCCCAAATCAATGATTCTAAAAGGTGCATGTACTCTCATAAAGTTACCACAAACATGATACCACTCATAACTTTTTACTTCAAATCGCATTTTATGTGCATGTTGGACGTCGATGAAATTCTGATAGCAATCCTCTTACAAGATATTAGCACTTAATGACAAGGCTTTGCGTAAGGGTTTGGTATTAAAATGATCTTAATCTAGGGCATCCACTCCGATTGATTAACATTAATATCATCTAAATTCCAACTGTGATTTTGACCTGCAATTAAAATCTGTAATTCGTGGAGGTGAAGTTTTCACTTTAACGGAGCGATTTTATACTTTTTCTGAATTGAGCAATTTTTATTTTAATTTAGTCATTAGTTACATTTACTTATGCTTTTGACATGTTATAAGTAGTACTCAAGTGGTCAGAAATCACTCGGAAGTCATTCCTAACGATAAATTAAACGTGTCTTAATCTTGGCTCGGTATTCGATACCCGTGGAGAACGAACTCGAAATAGCATGCCATTCGATCCGACTTGGCCCAGGAGATCTTATGAACACTTCATCACAGGATACTGGTTTGTAATCGAACCTATCCATCACGGAATACCCAATCAAACGAATAATAATTAAACTTCTCGAAAATAAGCCAAATAAAGTACGTTTCTCCTTCTTTCATAAACAACTGACTGCATCATTGTTGATGACTCTGAAGAATCGCACCGTGAGGACCTCGGTTAGAAACGATACTCAACACTCTAATGTTTGTCTTAAAGCGACAGGTATGTTGTCAGGCTTGGTGATTTAGTTTTGTATTCTCTGAGACGGTGTGGGACGTTGTTCATAATATCATCCACTGGTTTATCTGGCCCAAACTTAATTACTGTTGTTATAAAGTTGGAATAAACTTTCAAGACGTTAACGTTTGAAGAGAGTCGCGGGCGTTTGTTACTCAGAACACACCCGTGAGCATGTGTTTGGTTCTGAAAAACCAAGGATCGTAATTAGTGAAAATCTGGGGTTCGAACAGTAAATCCTGCACGGTTGAGGGATGTAGCTATGGATAGCATACTGCAGTGTCTTAAATAGCTTATTTTTGTGGGATATATAGGCCCTGAAATGTATTGAGATGTTTTCTCATCATGGACAAACACGATCAAACATGGTCTACCATTACACACAGACTCACATTCTGTAAAGGACACCTGAAGCTGCTTGTGAAATGTAGGGTTTGTCAGATGACATGTGCAGTACATCTTAACAAGATGAAAATATTGCAAACACTACATTTCTCAAGTCATACTCACTTGTACTATAATTATATTTACAAAGTCATAGTATAAAGTCATTCACATGTTTAACCTCTATCTATTTGAATTCATATTGTGAATTCAGTGAATATTCCAAATAAAATAGTTGAGTTCATGCTTTGATGGGAACACCATAGAAATACATCTTCATGTGTGATTTATATCATTTTGAGTTCATACTGAATTTACTTCAGGAAATCAAATAACGGAATCAACCTTCATTTGTTTGACGAACTTTGGTCAGCTGGAGAGGTTCCATACCGCTATTATGCATCAGTTGTCAAGATATCTCTTATGAAGCAGACACGTAATGGTTAGTATTCCAAAACAATCATTTAAATTCATGTTTTGTTGGCAACGTGAAGATACACGGGAGTGGTGTTATTTACATAATATTATCAGTTGTGTATAATGGTTCCTTGTGAAGCCCGCTACATGTAAACATGTTCGCTTGTAGGCAATGAATGACATATTTAGATTTAATGTTACCTGGTCCAAAAATAGATACTGTTATACATGTGTTAAAGCTTGTTGCTTGCCAAGTCTATACGTTTTTAGTTTGTTGCTTCTAAAACGGTTGGAAATAATGATCACCTGTAAGCAAATATCTGATAACGGCATCGCCTGAAGAGTCTGAAGGGAGATTTAAATTGTTGTTCTAACTCAACTCTCCTGTTTCACCTAAGGCCGTTAAAAGATTTAATCTACAGTTGGGCAATCTGAAGAAAAAATCCGCGACGTATTCGATCAGAAGGTTATTTTGTTTCCACGTTTTCCATGTTTGACACGTGTTTTTCTCTGTGACATCAGCAAAAAATTCGTAATGTCTGTCATTCATTGAAGATAACCTCTAATTTCTTTTTTTACATTTGGAATGAAAATACCGTCACACTCTTTTGACTTCTGTCGCCTGTATAAGTACAGATGGACAATCTAAATATAAATACTTATGACAGTTATTGTCAGAGATACGCCTGTACATGTTGCTGACATCAGGTTGCTCCAAGCTATGTGAGTGAGTGAGTGAGTATGGTTTTACGCCGCTTTTAGCCATATTCCAGCAATATCACGGCGTTGGAACACCAGAAATGGGCTTCACACATTGCACCCATGACGGGAATAGAACCCAGGTGTTCAGCGTGACGAGCGAACGCTTTAACCACTAGGCTACCTGACCGCCCCTACCAAGCTATGTAAGAGCCATGACTTAACCCATAACATCATTCTTTCAATACCTGATACGAAAATATTCCAGCTACAAATCGTCAATCATTCAGGATCACGTAAACATTTTTACATGTAGATATATGATAACAACTGCCAAAGCCAATACAATGAGGATGATCAGCAAAACCGCCCCTTTACAACCTTCACCATGTCTGTACCCAACGGCACACGGAACATACACTGTATCGATATGTACTATCTGATCACAGTCATATACAAGGTTAACAGGTAAACAATTAGGACACAGTTGTCCATTTACAATGCTAAATAGAGGACTGTTTTGAATGAGGTTTGGTATATCAAGCTATGGCAACGAGATATCAATTCTGTTCAAGTCTTGATTGGTTCCTCAGCTGGTTCGTTTGCAGAGAACAACCATAGACTTGTTCTTGGGCCCAATCAACTACACAATTCTACATATGTTGTGTGTTTGTTAAAAGTAGTGAAAATTATATGAATGGATCACCGAAAAGGAGTGATGACACAAGGTGTTTGCGAAAAGCAAAGAATGTCCTGCCCTAGCAGAAGCACCACCACTCACGCAAGAAAGGGTTGAACTAAATGATGGAAAATCTACATGTAGTCAAATTAAACTAGGTGCTCGCCGGGCGTCAGCATGCCAATGTCTACAAAGAGAAACCACCCCTAACTTTTAGATTATGAACTGAGAATAGATTTCCTTGAATTATCAGAAGGGTTATGGTTATTGATATAGTATGCCGACACTTAACGTATTTATTCTTCCCAAATTCCCGATGTGTTCTAGATCTTCATGTTGGCGAAAGGTGTGAACGGTTCTCAGTTCAGCACAGATTTGAAACTTACATTCTCTCGCACGTCTTTGATTCAGTGACGACAATGATCTTTGCTACTTAAGTATGCTCCAGACCAATTGCAAACATTTCAATAAAGATGACATTGATATTAGTCTTCACTACTTTTGTGCAAGGAAAGGGCGATTGAAGCCAAGGCCTGAGACCGTGTTCTAACGACGATATGAAGACCTTTTCTAATCCGGATGTTCAAGGGGATATATGTCCCCCGGAAATATGTTACTTAACTCAGGCCACAAACAAGGAACTTTCTTTATGCAGGTTGTGAGTGGCGAATGCTACCGGTGAGGCAGGATTACTCTTTTCGCGAACACCTGTGTCAGCACTGATTTCAGTGATCCATTCACATAATTTTCACTGCTATTTTACCTTTTACATCCAATGGAATCTGTTTACTCATTCTGGACTTGTCTCTTGCGTTGACGTTCAGCGTTCAGCGTACAGCTATAAATAACAACGACAAAACCCTTTCCCTATTCATAAGACATCTCTGACAAAAGCAGAGCGGACGATTGGATGATTCCGACTATGTCATAGTATGTGTTTAAGAATCAATATCAAACAGTGATGATACCAGGTGTTCGCGTATCCTGCCCCATCGGTGGTATCCGTCACAAACACATGCAGAGGCAAAGCAAGTGTTCACCTACATGTAAAACAAACACGGGAACATGGTACAGGTGTAAATAGGGAATTGTATATTGAGGAATAATCATTTGTTTGTAATCTGTGTAACATTAATATGTGTTTCATTCTAAAAGACGGGTCAATACACCCACTTCAAGTGTTAAATCTTAATAGTTATTGAATTAAAAGTATCAGACACGTTTAAATTGCTTACAACTAGCCCTTTATCTGCCTTACACTTGTTATGAAGTTATGAACATCTGACATGGCTGAAATGGATAAAAATGGTCGTCACAACGTCAATACACATTCTAACTGAGAGGGAGGCAGTGACCCCCATAGATGAATTTTTATCACATTTCTTTCCAGTCCTTTCCAGTCTCCCCTTTGACTTTGAACATCAATTCGTACTTAGGTAAACTATAGGGGCACGTAAAATAATAGAAACGTGCTACTCAAAAACTGCTGAAATCAGGCTTTTGACACATGGTGGCCTTTACTGATACAAAATAGAAGTGTTTCATATCAATTAAAAACAAATAATGCTCATGACTGAAATTATGCAGATCCATCAGCATAAAACTTAACTTAAGTCATGTTAAGGGCAGGATAAAATGTTTGGTCTGTGTACATGCGTATCCTAACTGACGACGTAGTGAGCAAGTTGAACTATTTCTGTTAACAATCAAATCTGTGAAAGCCCACTTCGTCATAATCACATCGTTTACGTCAGCAGATTCTAAGACTTTTGTCTGTGCTTTTCACAGATCACTTAACACAGAATATTCCATAAAATGACTCTTTTGTGCCAGTCATAAATCAGACATAACGCCAATGTACTAATGCTGATGTACGATGATTTCATGATTATCTGAAGACGGTGTTTAATGGATTGACTGTCTTATGTCGGATGCTACTGCGACGATGAAGCATTTTTAGCAGCTGTGATCGGTACAGAGCCCATTAAGGCAATTCAGTCGAATTTGACGCATATTGCATCCGTGTCCTCGTAATTCCTATTTTTCTGGTCCAGACAACGTTTATAGAGTCTTAATCTGACAAAAAGTACATATTATACTGAAGGATAATATCGACATACATATAAGTCTTTATATTTGTAAAAAGCCCAGAAAGAAAGACATGATATGAAGTTTTTTATGTATGTTAATTTGTGTTGAAAAAAGACATTGAACCTTTCACATGAGGCAAAGAAACTCGACCATTATTCAAAACTGCAATACTACATCAGAAATCTTGGATGCGTTACATACTAACTCTCACTGATAGTATTCTAACAGACAGGATGAGTGTCTATTTCCGCATATTCAATGTGGCATAGATATTTTGTCGTCAGCAGACGTCGCGAGAGACATGATTGACATAATCCTGTTGGTTGACTGGAAGTCCAGGTATCCATCACATGGAGGCAGCTATAACGACATTATGTGGATAACAGACCAGAAGATGTCCACTTTCACAATCTTGTCGAAAGAGACGTCTAAACTGAGTGTTAAGTGCTTACCATGTTATCTGCCTGATTGTGTGTCATTGTAACACGGCAGCGTGTGTGGTTGCTCCCGATTTGCTTTGACCCAGCGCGATTATGTACAGGCCAAACCTACAGCAAAGTGCTGGTATAATCTCATTGGTATAATGAGGGGAATATACTTTACTAACAGGGCAAAAGTATGTGGAACTATGTTTATAATCACCGGATGCTCCTCCAACGTGTGATGTACTCTCCCATTATAGGTTAACCAAGCATATTAGTTTACTTACTGCATCAGAAACATGCACACATTGCAGGAGTTACCACTTAAGGAGAGTTATCTTACATGCAGGAACACAATTGTGATAAATCTATGGGACGAAATTGCAACTTTAAATATTTGCAGTTTTACAGATGGGTGTAAAGCTTTCTTCAGGGACAATTGATGATCATACCACAGCATGGCATGTGTACAAAGTGTGCAAAATTAGGTAATCAGTAAGTGTAGTATAGATGTGTTGGGATACGATGACATGCATCAACCAAGTCAGCGAGCCTGACCACCCGATCCAGTTAGTCTCCTCTTGCAAGCATAGTCGTCTTTTACGGTAAGCAAGGGTTGCTGAAGATCTTGACAGGTCGTACATTTTTGCAATAAACTACAATTGTCTGATACTTCAGAAATGTTTCAAAAGCTCTTTCTAGAAGTGTGAACCACAATCTTTATCAGTGATGTACATCCAAATCGTATAAGGTCGACTAGACAACTGTGGGGTTAGATGTCTGTGTATTGTCAGATATAAAAAAAGCTGATTACCCCCAACAACAGATTATACGAAAGAAGAGTGCAGTTGCTGTCAATTAGCGTCGAAATATAGATTGCGTCTTTTGTCTGATCATACCAATTAATCATAGATTTCCGTCTGATACATCATGTTGCAAATCAGATGCAGCTAGTATCAGACTGATCCGTGTCTATGCCACTCACATTAGTTCACGAGAGGACACCTTCACACTGAATTTAGGAGAGATAGTGTTAATTTCTCTCCTCTCCCAGACAAATAATATCTATCATGATGAAACAAAACAGGTGGACGAGTTTCACAGTTTGATCTTTATTTTTAGGATTTGGTTTTGTACGTAGGTGTTGTCGTCGAGAACATTCTTTAAAACAAGATGGAATGTTTGGCAAATCTGACAAGTAGATCAATGGAACTGTTCGACATGTGGAGTTTTAAAGGTCAAAAGGCACAAGTAGCATCTTGCATCAATAATATACTCAATTACACACATCATGATGCCACTCGTTCTTAGACTACGTTATCCATTGAAACTTTTGCCCTGATTATGTTCTGGTCGTTATTTTTTCACCACAGATACATTTCTAAAAGTTCTGATGATGATGTTTGTTTTTTAACGCTGCACTCAGCAATATTCCAGCTATATGATGGTGGTTGGTAAATAATCGAGTCTGGACCAGACAATCCAATGATTGACATCATGAGCATCGATCCACGCTATTGGGATCGATGACATGCATCAACCAAGTCAGTGAGTCTGACCACCCGACCACGTTAGTCGCCTCTTACAGCAAGCATTGGTCTCTGAAGACCTATTCTGAACCGGGTCTTCACGTGTCCAAAAGTTCTGAAGAACAATAGAGATTAATAAACAATGTTGGACATAAGGCTTATTGTTTGTGATACAGACTCACTCAAAGTCATGTTGTTATGTAGCAGTAGAGATTGTTGTAGATATATCTCCAGTGATTGTCAGTGGCAGCAATTGTTTGAAGCGCTGATAAAATGTCAAGTGGAGTGCTGGACAGGTTATAACAGAAAGTGTCATTGGAGTTACCGCATCTGGTTGTTAAAACAATCACAAGCTCATGATCGTTAGAAAACTTCCTGGATGGAACAGATTCTTGAAGACTGGCTGTATCAATATAAGAGCGAGACAAGGGCGGTTTGAGGCCTTTTTCTTTTTTTCTGATTCTTAAATCTGTGTTTCAATATAACACGTTAATTACTCATTCGTGGGGTGTGGACATTTATATAAGTTCACAGTGTATTTAATGAATCGATTTCTGGGTACTCTTTGCATTTCAATTTGGAAATCATCTCGTACCAATGTGCACAATCCGCCATTGAAAAACATCAGACTTTCAAAGTAGTTTACGTCAAATTCACTACATGTATATATTTGGGGTAAATATTTACTGTGATTTGACTAATTTGATTTGATTGAGTCTGGGCCGATTTGATATGGCACTTCGCTTGAATCACGTGTACACTCATTTCTGTACCGTCCAGCAGTACAGAACCATCAACAAAATCAACATTGACATTGAGATTAGGTCCCATATCCTTGGCTATTATTATTATTATTATTAATATTATTATTAGTAGTAGTAGTAGTAGTAGCATCATCAATTTTTATTAATAATAATAATAATAATAATAGAAATAATAATAATATTATTATTATTATTATTATTATTATTAAAGTAAATGCATTGTATCAACATGAAACATCAGAATTACTTAGTGTGCCTCAACTTTTAAATGGGTAAAATAACAATCGTCTATCATATGAAGTCTACGTCAATTTGACGTCAATGATATACACATGAAGTCTGGATAATCCCCAATAATCCATCTGGCGGAATTGTTGCCTTTGGCTCTCAGAGGGAAACCCTAATTGGATGATTTGACATAACTATTGTCGCCCACTTAGCCGTCAGGTCTGTTAGATTATGTAGGGTCTCAAGTCATGTACGTTTTCTGTAACTGCAATTTTGAAGTGATTAACCCGTAATGACTCCATACCCAGACTGACAGTTGTATGTGATCGTAGTCCTGAGGCTATTGGCGTGGTCGATGTTCATGCTGGTCGACTGAAGGCCTGCAGTTTCATGATAAGCTCAGTAGCATTTTTCAAGAATGCTGACTCAACAAAATAAATGTTTGGGCCGAGACACAAAACTCCACACACACACACACACACACACACACACACACACACACACACACACACACACACACACACACACACACACACACACACACACACACACACACACACACACACACACACACACACACTCTATGCCTCTTACGACAAGCACAGTCGCCTGTTACGTACGGCAACATGGGTTGCTGAAGACATATTCTATCCCGGATTGGCACAGGTTACAACCGGTACTTATCGGTAAGATTCGAATCCACGACTCTTTACAAACAGTTCAGCTTCGAAGTTAGCTATGGTGTTAGCTATTATGAGTACCTTACGTTGTTATAAAATGGTTGCTTTAAAGTCTGTGGTGACTGCATAAATCTCATTAAGTTCTGAAAGCATTTGTAACGTTGAGGCTGTAGAAGCTTCCCGTGAAAAGGGTCTCACACAATGGAGTCAATACCATCAATTATTTGTGTATAAGATAACGGGGGTTCATCTTACTGAAACCTAGATAGAAAATTGATTTGTGACATGTGACTTTCAAAATTGTATAACAAAACTTAACCATTTACAATTTATAACAAACAATTTATTGTACATATATTTATTAAACCCAGTAAAGATTAACGAGTGACGCTACCTCCCAATGGTACAAACTACATGAGGCTTCAGGTAAAATAATGTTTTTCTTAAAATCCTTAGATAGTGAGTGTTCTTCATGCCAAGTTGTGATGACATCAGGCTTTCTTGCAGCCACAATTGATTTCACATTTTCAAACAAGGTGTGCTGAGAGTCTGACGTTGACGCAAATCAGTCGAAGCATCACCTGCTGCGGAAGGAGCAGGTCAATGTCACGCCAATAAAAGTGCATCAGTACCAATGAAATAATGATTAGGCTTCCTAATTATATGTTGACTAACCAGTCGTTTCGCTCGTCACCAGGGGTCCGGAAACCGTCATATGCGCCGGACATGTCCGATTGGGAATCTCAAATGTCCGGTTTAAAATATTGCTTACCGGACATTTTAAAAAGTATTGTCCGGACATTCTTAAATTTTGACCGGACATGATCAACAGTTAGGACTGAGCAGTTTCTGTCTGCAGTTGCAACACAATGAAGATTAACTACACTGACAAGCTTTGTTTGTTTTGATTGCTGTAAATACATCGTACCTACATGATAGTCCAATCGGTCAATCACTGTAATAGGCAATAAACTGAGTTGACACTGATTAATCGAGGATTAATTACTCAGAACATCTTGTTAATTTGAGTGAAAGGTGTTTACAACTGTACATTAATACTTTGCATCATCGATGTACCTCATTATCCTCACAATGCTACGATATGTAACCTCAGACAAGAAGCGAAAGCGTGACGACAGCCAGTCGACCGATGCAAATCAGTCGAGCGGATCTGCCAAACCCTCAAAGTCTGGACGATCATTTTGTAAGTCGTGGCTAACGACTTTCACTTGGTTGACATACAATGAGGATTTGCAGATTTTATTGTTTTCAGTAGCTAGTCGTTTACTGAATCTTGATTGACCGCCATTTTGCTTTCTCGGACGATCGATATCCAATTTTTTTATGGTCAATAATTAAGTACAGATGAAAAAAGTATTCAAATAACTATTGCTATCAACGATATTTAAGTATTGTTGATTAAATTATCTGTCTTGTTTTTAAAAAAATCTTTAGTTTAAAAAAAAACTTTTCCCGTGAGGTCACGTGATAACCAAATATGGGATAATAGTCTCGGTCCAAATGTTACAATGCGTACACTTGAGCAGACTCATGAATATAACTCATGAATATTAATTAGACCGTTAACTACGTTAACAGATCGTTATTATAACAGAAACAAACGTATGTTTTGATGTATATCTAAAATGATATTATTTGTTATTAATTGTCCGGTGAATTAAACAATTTAAATTGAAACAATTCATAATTCATCATATTATGAATATGTAAACTTGTAATGTGTGTGAAAAGTCGTACTAAAATACGCATTTGAAGGGGGCGTGGCCTAAATGCAAATGTCCGATTGGGATTTTAAATTTTCCGGACCCCTGCTCGTCACGCTGAAAACCCGGGTTCGATTCCCGACATGGGTACAATGTGTGAAGCCCATTTCTGGTGTCCCCCGCCGTGATATTGCTGGAATATTGCTAAAAGCGGCGTAAAATCAAACTAACTCACTCACTCGCTAACTAGTCGTTGATAATATTACATAGAACATGCTGTGACAGCTAAAAAGGGAAATCTTTCAACAAACATTATTGCAAATCATAAGGATTGTTTAAGGAAACCCGTCTGCTGAAATAAACGGATAGAATTGTTTCATAGGCATTACTTAGAAGTTTACAGATGACTGTTTACAAAGTAGACACAATTTATGGATAACCACTTCTCCTTCACAGTTATTAAAGACGTTGTTATCCATAAATTGTGTCTACTTTGTAAACAGATAGCGATGCAACAGACAGCAGATAAACGGAAGGCGAGTCAGAGTTGAATACGGGAAGCTTGATATATTATCAACTATACATGATTAGATTGACTAAGCCTAAACAAATCAACTCATATTGTTACAACAAACTGCATTACCATATGTAATATTTGTTTCCTATAAAGAGAGTTCTATCCAAGACACATTATACAGGATGAAATGATATTATATATTATATGTTTCCAAGGTTTATATGTCTTATAAAACATCATGTTATGTTTGTTATATACTGCACCACCATCAATCTCATATTCTGCCCTATACATGTAGCTAAGCCCTGTAGTTGTATTATAAAACATCATGTTATGTTTGTTATATACTGCACCACCATCAATCTTATATTCTGCCCTATACATGTAGCTAAGCCCTGTAGTTGTATTATAAAATATCATGTTATGTTTGTTATATACTGCACCACCATCAATCTCATATTCTGCCCTATACATGTAGCTAAGCCCTGTAGTTGTATTATAAAACATCATGTTATGTTTGTTATATACTGCACCACCATCAATCTCATATTCTGCCCTATACATGTAGCTAAGCCCTGTAGTTGTATTATAAAACATCATGTTATGTTTGTTATATACTGCACCACCATCAATCTCATATTCTGCCCTATACATGTAGCTAAGCCCTGTAGTTGTATTATAAAACATCATGTTATGTTTGTTATATACTGCACCACCATCAATCTCATGTTCTGCCCTATACATGTAGCTAAGCCCTGTAGTTGTATTATAAAACATCATGTTATGTTTGTTATATACTGCACCACCATCAATCTTATATTCTGCCCTATACATGTAGCTAAGCCCTGTAGTTGTATTATAAAACATCATGTTATGTTTGTTATATACTGCACCACCATCAATCTCATATTCTGCCCTATACATGTAGCTAAGCCCTGTAGTTGTATTATAAAACATCATGTTATGTTTGTTATATACTGCACCACCATCAATCTTATATTCTGCCCTATACATGTAGCTAAGCCCTGTAGTTGTATTATAAAACATCATGTTATGTTTGTTATATACTGCACCACCATCAATCTCATATTCTGCCCTATACATGTAGCTAAGCCCTGTAGTTGTATTATAAAACATCATGTTATGTTTGTTATATACTGCACCACCATCAATCTCATATTCTGCCCTATACATGTAGCTACGCCCTGTAGTTGTATTATAAAACATCATGTTATGTTTGTTATATACTGCACCACCATCAATCTCATATTCTGCCCTATACATGTAGCTAAGCCATGTAGTTGTATTATGAAACATCATGTTATGTTTGTTATATACTGCACCACCATCAATCTCATATTCTGCCCTATACATGTAGCTTATAAGCCATGTAGTTGTATTATAAAACATCATGTTATGTTTGTTATATACTGCACCACCATCAATCTCATATTCTGCCCTATACATGTAGCTAAGCCCTGTAGTTGCATTATGAAACATTTTGTTTGTGATTCGTCGACTGAGTCGTTGTTTAATTCTTCATGTATCTGGTATGAGGAATTTCAATATTTCATCTGGTTAACAAAGGATTAGAAAATTACTATTGTATTCTTGAATGACACAAGTAAAATCGCTCTTTCATTTACACACCACAAACACAAATGCAAATCTGGTCATACAGTGCATATTATAAATTGTGTATGAACGAAGCTGCAGCCTCAAAAAGTACCACTTTTCAGTGAAGAGGTACGTGTAGTTTCACTTATCTGATCTCAATATCTACCATCCAAGTCTACAATGTCATACGATATCCACCTGTACGTTTTCTTTTTGTGGAGGAGGGCCGTGTACAAATTCAGCCTGTTTGCTTTTAAGAACTTGTCATGGAGAGAGTGAAAGTATTGATTCACTTGAGTTTATGGGGGCCATTGTTGAGAACTGTTATGTAATCAAGTAGTTATTCTCAAACAGGTGAGGTGAAATGGGATATAACGTTGCGTCCAAGATTATTGCACTTATGTGGGACTTCGGACCTTCAGCTCTCCAGGCAGACGCTCTACAAACATATGACACAATCCATGACATAGATATAATGTTGTCTGACGCTCTACAAACATGTGACACGATCCATGACATAGATATAATGTTGTCTTCAAACATTCAGTGTAAGGGATGTCAGATGCAATGCCACACAATGCCCTTCATGGGTGCAAGACATACTCTCTCAGAGAAATAGAAGATCTGTGGTCTTTTCCATCGTCAAAACGTGTTTTTGCTTGAATGATGTTTAGATGACTGATGTAGGATCCATGCTGATCATCCCCGGAGAAGGAATCCAAGCGGAAAAGACATGTATAATCCTTATCAAGGATCATGAACGTGGAACACCATTCACTTCATTTGAAAGGACCAGGCACGATCTTAGCGATAGGTTGTGAGATCAGAAAAGAAAATGGCCATAAGCAATTTATAAATACGCGCACGTTTTCTTGAAACAGTTTGATAATAATGGCACGTCTGGAATCAGAATCTTGTCATTCCGGTACATGAAAGACATGCACTGTTTCGAAGATGACAAAGGCAATGACCAAGAGTGGGAAAAATGGGAATGGCACACGCAGTATTGATTATTCATACTTTAGCAGAGTAATGATCTAATCACAGATTGAGTTACACACGAAGTATAAATATACTGTGCATTTTGAAAGTCAATAGACTCGAGAACACTCTCTTACAAGGACAATGAGAAGAACAATATTTTTCGTTGATCCTGTATAAACATCACAGCATCTATTTTCATCTTTATGACTTATTTCATATCTGTGTTCCCCGAGATATTCATAATCAAAACTATCAGTCTTTGCTTGAAATATATTTGAAATTGAATACGGAAATAATACACACTGTAGGCGACGCCATACGGAGATATATTTGAGGTTGGCTTGTCCAAATTGGTGCCATTCACGGAAGTAGTTGCATATGTCTAGAGGATTCATTTCAAGGTCTTCTCATTGTTGCTTGCGTACCAGGCAAGACTCATCTAGCGTGCTGTTTAATTGATTACTGAGAGGGACCGGCCTTTATTTACTAATAAACGAGTTCCAGAGACGAATTCTGTTCAGTTTCGGGGAAATCAAGCTCCTTTTGACTGCTTCAAGGAGACGTTTGTTCTGCTTCAAATAACTGACGGTGTCCTATTGCAACCTGTTTACTTTGTTCCCGTCTGTTCGGTACCTAATAAAAGAAGCAAGGTTCCACCCTTTGACGATTAAAGCATGAAATCAGATTACATGAAACGGCACGTCAAGTGTATACGTTGGGAACGACAAAGGGACTATCTCTTAAAACATGTTTGTGAAGCGTTGTTGATGTCTTTTCAATATAAAGAAGTGCAGCGGTAGTCTTTGAAGCAAGACTGAAAACGTGTCATACTGAAGGAGACAGTATTATTGTGGAACATTAAACTTGGACCCAGTACATATAACCTACACCTGATGAAAGACTAAGAATGACAAATGAACCAGAAGTAATTTAATGGTTGTGATAAGAAGATATCAAAACCAAAAAGGTGATCGTTATGAAATATACATCACAGGTTCTGGAGTCGATTCTTACGACAAGCATAGTTGCCTGTTACGGCAAGCATGGGTTGCTGAAGACTTATTCTAACCCGGATCGTCACGGGTAGCGTTGCTTTTGAAGGACTTGAATCCATTTGCAGAAATTGAACCTTGCACCAATTCAGACATTATCTACTAACTACGTGTTTTCATGTAATTCGGCCATACCAGTTGAGTGCAATATATGCATAGACGTCTTTTGCAGCTGCTATGATCATTAAATGATCACAGTAAACCATGATTGAACTTATGAAGACGATTCAGTATTTTATCATGAATTCTAGTCCGCATCTTTCTTCTGTAAGGCAGATACATTCCTGAAACGTAGTGGCACTGAAGGCGTCCTATGTCCAGACAAATTGCTCCCTTTTGTATAAAATAAGGTCAAGAAAGTAGACATCACATTTAATTTAAATTTAATACTGGGGGTATGATAATTAATTATTGAAATGGATGTCGTGCTGAAAACATCTGGATATATTCACTCGAATGCCTTTATCATTAATACGTCATGGCGTCCTTGGAACTTAGTTTAGTTGTTGAAGAAGTTGTAGACTCACTGAAGAGTAAAGAAAATGCATTACTGATACACACAGTGGCACCAAAAGATGTAAGAGACCCACAAAAACTGTTCACCTATAGTTAAGTGAAGTAGACTGCTGCGCCCATTAAACGATAAACGTCAATCAGGTACGTGAGGAAAATACATGCACAACTTCAGCCATGAAACATAATGCAGGTATATTACATAATAGGTCGACAGCTCAAGCAAGCCCTTCAGACTCCATTGGTGTCGTCGCCACCAAGGAAATAAGCGGAAATGACCAATGGCAGAATATAAGGGAAATGTCTTTCTATGAGGTTGCTAATTGAAACGTTCTTTGCTGTACTGGTTGTGAAAATTCACCAGACAAGACGGTACAGGCAGCTAATAACTTCATACAGGGGTAAAAGTCTTGAATTATAGCCTTGATAATTACTCGGGCACTTTCAATGAACATCGCACTGCAAGCGAGGCGAAAGAAAATGATAGTGACCATGTCCCATAATTTCACCATTTGAGTGAATCCAAACTACTTCACGTTATGGGGACGATATTAAGAGTCAGTAAGTGGCTATGTGTTGACCCTAACGACGACTAGTTTATAAGTTCGTCCCCGTGGCGCTATCATATAAATCTTGCCCTCTGGACGTCAGCGGTGGTCAGGCTGACCTGCTGAGGCAATAAATCACCAACTATCAATACACGTTTAGCGCTTAAACCCGTGTGGATATTGCGGTTTTATTGACTTGTTTATACTGATCAAGCCACGAACCGCAAGTTTATAATGAATTATAACTTTCTTTCCTTTGACTGAATGGTGTGATTTAATGTAATCGGAAAGATCTTTGTTGAACAAAGTTAAGATTTATCTTTGACCTCCCCAACCTTCTACGAATTTCTGTGAAAACCTGTTAGCATACATACACACAAACGATCAATATTTGTCCGGAATCTACCTTCGTGGAATGTGGAGGTGAACACAATCTCATCAAACCTCCTTCACTCCTGTATTGTCAATGAGGGAACTCTAAGGGATACAGATTTACAATGTAAACATTGCTGACACACAAACAGGCATACACACTAACCTTAGAAACACAAGAACAGGGCACATCTTTGGTTCTACCAGATTCTGTTTGTGAAGGGCATGCTGTCAGCATTACAAAGTCTGAACTGAATTCGCTAAGAAGTCAATGTGATCGCCATCGTCTATCGATCACCTACCGGTTACAATGCCGTGATGTCCAGACAGTAAAACTAACCGACCTATTCTATCCGAGAGAGAAAATGTCCCTTGTTATATTGCACTCGAAGAAAGTCTACATTTTGATGAGAGTTGATGAAAAGGTGCCATATGACTTCACGATGATTATAATTAGGTGAGTCGAACAGAGCCAGACTTGACCAAAGGGAAGAAGTTACACAGGGATAATACAACATCAGGGGAGATAAGCAATGCCAGACTTGACCAAAGGGAAGAAGTTACACAGGGATAATACAACATCAGGGGAGATAACAAATGCCAGACTTGGCCTAACACTGCGTGGGTCAGCAGCGTTTTCGCCTCCAACTTTATGCAAGCGTACTCATACACGAAACATACAAACCACATGCATGTAGTTCTATGTATTTCTGTGACGCTTGTGCTGGATCCACACTGATCTGGACAAGCGTTCCTGGGAGAGTACTCATACACGAAACATACAAACCACATGCATGTAGTTCTATGTATTTCTGTGACGCTTGTGCTGGATCCACACTGATCTGGACAAGCGTTCCTGGGAGAGTACTCATACACGAAACATACAAACCACATGTATGTAGTTCTATGTATTTCTGTGACGCTTGTGCTGGATCCACACTGATCTGGACAAGCGTTCCTGGGAGAGTACTCATACACGAAACATACAAACCACATGTATGTTGTTCTATGTATTTCTGTGACGCTTGTGCTGGATCCACACTGATCTGGACAAGCGTTCCTGGGAGAGTACTCATACACGAAACATACAAACCACATGCATGTTGTTCTATGTATTTCTGTGACGCTTGTGCTGGATCCACACTGATCTGGACAAGCGTTCCTGGGAGAGTACTCATACACGAAACATACAAACCACATGCATGTTGTTCTATGTATTTCTGTGACGCTTGTGCTGGATCAACACCGATCTGGACAAGCGTTCCTGGGAGAGTACTCATACACGAAACATACAAACAACATGCATGTTGTTCTATGTATTTCTGTGACGCTTGTGCTGGATCCACACTGATCTGGACAAGCGTTCCTGGGAGAGTACTCATACACGAAACATACAAACCACATGTACGTGTTTTCCTCAAACAGTTTAACGTTCACAGCAGCTGCATATGGCAAATTATTTTCTCAACTTGTATGTCATCTAACAATTATAGGAGTGCATGACAATTAGGAAAGTAGACACCCCCATGGACACCACATTCCCTCCCCTCCTTGCCCTCCTGTTTATTTATGCATACGAATAGGAATTTCGGCTCTAATTGGCAACATCAAAACAAGGAATTTGGCCAAGAAGAACTCCAGCTTCAGGAATTCTGACGATGTGATATCATTCTATAATGGTTAAGCAGCCACTTCCCTTACACTGATTTACCCTGAACTATAACTAAAAGAGACAAGCGGAGCTGCTACATCTGTTTTGCGTCAAGATCCGTGCATACAGATTTTGAGTGACAAAAACCTCTTCACAAATTTGTATCACTAGAGGGACGACTTAAACATTTCACGAGTCAACTTTCCCTTTTTGTCGAGCAATATTCCAGCAGCGCCAGACTTTGGCGTCTATATTTCTCAAACACTTGCTCATGATATAGTAGGAATCGTAAAATTGTCTTTGCTTTCAGCAGAGATTTTATGAGTATGAAATGAATTTCGTCACTTAAATGAAAGTTAGGATGTTATCAGTTCCAGCAAATCTGATCCAAGTCCACCTAACACAACTGCTGTGTATGTCAGTACAAAGTATATTGTGTCTATACATGTATGTGTTGTAAACTTTGATGGTGACTGAAATTACACGGATAAATGACCAAGATACGGAATACAAAATCTAGAACAAGCAGAAAATGGGAAACAGAACTGTGAGCATGGCCCCCCTTAACTTTTTTGTAAGAACAAAAAAATATGAAATGCATAATGAGATGCATGATCAACTGAAAAACACCGCTGCGCAGATAATCCATCTGGCTAGAAAAATACACATGACACGTTGATAGGCCAATTATTATGCTGCACCTAACTTGGAATTGCGTCGATGACATATTGGCAAAGCAGCGAAGACTTGGCAGCTGATGCAGAAAACTGAATAATTACACTAGTACCCAGACGTCACCAAGGCTGATGTGTAGAAGTAAGATTTGAAAATGAGCCCCTTCAATACTCCTAGGAAAAAGAGAAAGACAAATTGTGTGAGTTATTGTGAAATCGATTTAAGAAGTACAAAATAAAAAGTATCTTGAATCCAAAGAGCGCTAAGAAAAGTAAAAAGTAGATTTAAATTATGTCATGAAATAAGAAAAGCAAGCACAAAAAGTGAATGGAATGATTTTATAAGTAAAACGAGTTTTCGATTAAATTGCAATCTTCACGGCTGCATTTTTCAAGGATCAAAATCTGACTGACAATTTGCCAAGCATGGATTTACTTGCTGATTTTAGGGTCCTATCATTGACTCGTCCTGTGTATGCTTTGTTAGCGCCAAAACCGTTCTCGTGCTTTATGGTAAAAGTATTCGGATTGGTTCACTTTCCCTATCCTCCCCCGTTACGATGCACAATCATGTAACTGTTCACAGCGGTGAAAACCCTACGTACTACAAAGTGGGACCTGTTAATACGATACGTGTACATGTCAAAGAGTACACCACTCAAACTGCAACTGTCATATAGTGTGGCCCAACAGCCTGTGTCAATGGTTGACACCACGAACACAAGACGTAACCATCTTCATTCGCCTTCTCAAACTGCAAACAGTGCACTGGAGACCTATTCTGGCCGGGGCATGTACACTTACATGAAGTTAATAACCGTTCAATAACCATCATATAGCCAATTCCTTCCACTGATGTACCCCCCTAACCTGGACAGAAAGGAGACCAGTGAGAACGCCTCATCTGTGTCATATTTAGACCTACACATAAAGATTCAGAGTGACAAAACACTCTCAACAAGTCTGTATGACAAGAGGGATGACTTCAACTTTCCAATAGCTTTCCGTTAATGTCATTTGCCACATATTGGTTGCTGGCACTGTATGGCACTTGTTAAATATGTCTTCATGATCCTTAGCAATCCTTGAGTAGTATATATTGCCAGCTTCATATACACTAGATGCTTTAAGAAACAAACTGGTGATTTGCAAGCCAGAAATTAGAAGCTAGTGAAGGAATTAGTTTGACGAAAGACAAAAGTGAGATTAACAAATTCAAAGTAGGAACCCATCGTCCAACTATCTGCCATGTTTGTTTGATGCCTGTGATATAGCCGCACGCGACAGCGCTACTATTTGAAAAAGATAGGCCGATAAAAAGGTGACAATATGCAGACAAAATGACTGCCTGCATTTGTATGGTGTAATATGATGAAACCTCGAAATTGAATATCAAACATTTTCCAAAACATAAAAAATTTGAGCCTCAACATAAAAGCATTACTCGGAAAGAGAAGTTTCATAATGGCGTGCAGCAACCTCATTGATGACATCAATCGGGGCCACCATTTAAAAACAAAGACATTACACTGACGAATGCATTTCTGTCACGTCGGTGTTTTGTGGGCAAGACCCCTAAACCATTATTGTTTCAGCGAGGTGGCCATAATGTATTCTGAAAACAGTTAGATAAAAGTGACAAAACCCTTTCCATATTCTTACAAATCAGAGTCGATTGTACGATTCCGACTTTATCATGAACGTGTATTTATGAATCAAATAGTAATGATACCAAGTGTTCAAGAAAAGGTGAGCGGATAGGGAATTAATACTAAGAAAAGGAGCTCGTGCACATCACCAAAATGACAGAAGGTGTCCAGTAAAACACATACTTACCTTACTTTCATTAAGTCAGTTAATAGATTACAATGAATTATAATAATACCATCTTTTTTCAAGGGGTTTGGATGCAGATGTGTGCTCATGGTGAATTAGGCTAATTACTTCGCACGCGTACATTTCTCATATGTTGGGCTATTTTAGTTCGTCGTGCAAGACGTTTTGGTCAAGTAATTTACTAGAGGCATGACAGAGCAGAAGAGTGTCACTCGACATGTATGTACTGAAGACAACTGATCAACTCGAATGTAAGTGTTTAGAAATGGATTTAGATATGCATATATACGATATATGTGACAATAAACGAATGTGTAAATGTGCACAGACTGATTATCACGCGTGAAATCTTATGTATCAAATTAGTCGCACGTTTTGAAATCTGCTCGATCTTAATATCAACGACAAATATCTGACAAAAAGGTTTAGATTAAAAAGATATATGTACATATATATTTAACCTGCATAAAACCTGGTGTCAATAGATAGTACAATAACCATAGCATAACAGATGTCTTAGTACAATCAAAAGAATAAACTATTAGTCAACGATAAAAATAAAAATAAATGGGCTATAGATCTCCAGCAACCAATGCTAGGCCACCATGATTGCTAGCGACTATGTTGCACCAACAGCGCAACATGGCGTTTCTTGTACTGCCAAGATAAGCAAAGAAAATCGACAAAACCCTTTCCACATTAAGAACATATCTCTCCAATCACTCTGTATCACTATGCAATAGTAATTATACAGGTTTTCGCGAAAGGGTGAGCGTATCCTGCCCCGACGGTGGCACTCATTACAAACACGTGCAAAGGCAAGTCAATTGTTCCCCTTGAAAAGTTAAAATAGGGAATTGCATCGGACATCATTTTTGTCATTGATGCTTCAGATGTGGAATATCCTCCACATGTTCACCATAAAACTTTTTGAAAGCTTTTCTATGACCTTGAATGTTGTGACCTTGATCAAACAACTACTGAACAAGAGTCGTAGAAAGGGCATGAACATTATCTGATCTACGAAACTGTTGATCGTAACGGATGTAGCTTTCAGTCTGCTAAGATCAAAACCATTAATGCAGCATGGCGTCAACAACAAAGCTTATTTACCCTACGAACAGATACGTTTGCCATTTTTATTTGGCGCCATGCAAGAAAGTAGCTGGCATAATTATATTTAATAAGCATTGTTTCTTAAACATTTCTAATTATTTACAAAATACTTTTCTGGAGATAAGAAGCTGCACATAAGAAAATACAATCAACATGTCCACATATTAAGCATTCAGCTGAGTAAAAAATCCAAAGCATATTTACTTGGACGAATTTGACATAAAACCAAAACGCAGGATTGGAATTGGTGGTCAGACGTTGAAGTTTGAAGCGACAATAATTGAATTGAGCCCCTTGTTCTGTGTCTTAAATACATGTTTCCCACGAATATCGCGCTATCTCCCTGAAACGATGTTATTACTCTGCACTGAAAACAGACTCTTTGCTTGTACAGGAATCAGCCGATAAATGATAAAAGCAGATATTATCATGATCGGTAGGATTTATTACTCGGAGAACTATAAAAGAAGCAATAGGGCCAAAGTTAAGGCAAAGGTAATCCCAAAGGTTATCGCAAATCGCGGAAATTAATCGTTTTCAATTTATTGTAGAGACATTAGGTGTATTTCAGGTCGACAGATGTCGATTCACCAGGATTTGATTGATAGTGTTCATATACAAAACACGCATGATGAATGTCCTGGGTGGAATCGAGGTCAAACGTATAAACGCGCCTGTATATGTTGTTTGATGTAGGTCGTAGGAGGCAAAAAAATGGATCAGGTGGTCAGGCTCGATGACTTTGTAGATAGCATGTCATCGTATCCTGATGGCGTGAATCAATTTCATGATATCACATGACTGGGCAAGTTGCTTTTTGTTTAACGCCGTACTCAGCAATATTCAAGTTGTTGACGGCGGTCGCCTTTCATGACAAGCATGGGGCTCTGAAACCTATCCATTGATAAATAAAGGTTCTTTTATCGACGTCAATCAAGCTACACATCCGGCATTCTGAAATAAGTCAAAATCGAAAATAAATCTTTCTTTGTAAATGTCACCTTAATGGGAAGCCAAATAACACGTCTGGAAGCAAAATTCCAGAACAATCAACATGACAGACGACGTCAACCAGACGTTAGAACCATGCCGTGTCCAAGAGAGGATTCACCAGCATCTGAACCACATTAAATGATGGTGTAATTGGTCCTAATTGTCAGTGTCCAATTGATTACTGATAGAAGTTGGTTGGATCATGCTAACAAATGGGATCACTGTCTACTGCCCCGTATTGTTATGCCAATATTTGTCATAATAAAATGTGGTTTAATGGCATCCTTGACAAACAAACAAACAACAAACAAACCGAAGGAAGACGACTGTAGTCATTTGCCATGGGGACATGGATAAATTATGCGGAATTAACAATGACGTCGACATATTTACTAACATCAAGAGCTAAACGTGTATGAGAGGAGACATTTGTGATTTATTCAGTGTGTTGTTCTTCTATATATTGAACGTACGTGTGATTTGCGTTTTGTTTAGAATACTCTTGATATCAGCTCATGAAAGGCCTGTCAACATGTCAAAGAGCGAGATGCATGTGCGAGACGCCACGTGCATTCACAGTTCAGCATTCTGGTATATCTTTTAAGATACGGTTATCATTCTGGTTTTTTTCTACTCCTCGACAATGTTTACGATTAAACGATTAAACATCTTATCCTTGTTGTCTCACCTGATGTTATTTTCAATGTTGAACATTTTCTTCTCGATTTCTAATCTCAAATTTTGAATAACAGAGAGATTATAAATTTGTTAGATTTATGAAACTCCAATTAAAAAATAACGATAAAAGTAACAACCTCTTTATGCATATTTTAATAATAATTGGCTGTTAATATTTTTTCTTAGTTGTGTTTTATATTTGAATTGAATTAAACGTGACAATTAATATAAATCTATCTGATTTGTTTTAATCCTACCTTATTTGTATGATAAATAAAGTTGATGAAAAAATGAGCACAGATAGCAAAGGAAAATATCATTCACGAAAAATCATAAAGTGTCCTTTTATAGGCCACAGGTGGGCTGTGCAAGATGAAGATGGAGCTATAACGCTGCATCAGCTATAATGCTGTTATCAACCAAAAAACAACATTCCTCTCAAATATTACAATCTCATTATAAACAATCACAATCATGTCTTTCCAACATCTTTTCGCACCAGGTGGTCTCACATTCATCAATAGCCTTCATTCTCAAACAGACATTTCTAAATAATTGTGAAGCCAAAACATTCCTTGCCTTTTTACGTTCCCAAATAAAGATTGTAGCTACCTCCATCTGACAAGTTATGTATACAGTGTTGAGTTCAAAGATATCCATCTATTCCCTCAAACTGAAGGACTAAGTGTTCTCTAAAAACTCTCCTGCAGCCATTTAACATACAGGTTGAACTATTTGATCTTTGAAGCCTTTCGAAACTCTAAATCCTGCTTTCTGTTTATAAAATAGCAAACAGGAGAGATGAAATACATTACAGTAAGGCAAACACCCCTATGGGACCAATCCCAGTGGAGAGCTGAATCGTTCCGTGTGTTCTCTTGCTTATATTACAATTATCTCGTGGCCGGACTTTTGTCAATATTGGTTTAAATCCAGGATAAAAGGGCATTCGCATCTTATTCGTGTTCTTGGTGAATGTCACTTTCTAACAGCAGGTTGTGGATAAATTGAACGAATTATATAACAATTTATTATATTCAATATTGTTCCAAACAGGAAAATACGTGAAAGGTTTATTGCCCTGAAACAAAAGCAACTGACCTTCAGGTTGTTTCAGTGCAACCTGTTAAATGACTTAATGTTAAGTCTCCCACAATGAATTAAGTCCTTAATCCTATAATGGATAGTTCGATAGGTATATAATATGAAACTGTAGTGTAACGCCTTTGGGATGGCGCTGACTTTGAAGGGGAGATGCACCACTTGACACGTTTAAAACGTTATCTGTACAGAGTGATTTGGGGTTGCAGTTGTTACTCACCATTGGCCAGACGTTGATTTATTGCAGTTGATGTCTCTCGTAGATCGTAGATGCGGTATTGGCCCAATACTGGGGCAACGTTGGTTTAACGTTCGCTGCAAAGAGAATAATTTCGCCTCATGTATCATCAAACAAATTGTTTTGCTGGATATGCTGTGTGTCCTGAAAAATATGATACTGTCTGTAACAAAATTCTCCCGTAACATGCATTAAATGGTCAGTCCATTCCAAGCCGAATGTTAATGTCATGTGCTCCAAATAGGTTACACGATCAGCATGTATCTATTTTGATAACCAGTATACTCATCTTAAAAACAGGTGTTTAAAAATCGTATGCTGTAGCAGTTTTTCACTGATGCCGAAAAGTGAAAAAAAATATCCAAAAGAAAGCTGACTCCACGATATATGGGATTTCCTCTGAATTTGTAATTGTAAATATTATTAATAATGTGCCACTTGCCACGGTTAAATACGCAGAGTTGTGGCCCTTTGGTTCGCCAGATCCCTATAATTGTGGGTTCGAATCCCGGTTCGCCCCGATTATGTTTCTAGGTTTGTCAGCGCAGAAGCAGTAGGTTTCACCAAAGTGGTAAATCGTCTGAGACCTGCATCACTTTGGGCTTTCCTCCCACATTTACCTGACACACCGTGATTTAACTGGAACACTATTAATAGTGACTCTGAACCCAACTCACTCACTAACACAATCTTATCATAACAGTTGTGAGAACCACCACTCCTGCCAGTGCTGCACAGTACATGTAGATCTGCAGCAAGTGCTTCATTACTTGGAGTTATTTATGACAACCATGTCCTTGGTATCAGTAATGGTGAAGATTTTGTCAACCAACAGAACTCAGATGTAATTATTCTAAACCATTATTATAATAAACTTGTGATTCAAGTATTAATGAAAACATCGACATGCTGGTGAGTTTTTTAAAACACAGCCTCATTACATTCATCAAATGAAAAACAAATATTGCCAAATACACAAAATAGTTCCGTGAAGTCTTTACAATGACGAAGACATGAATGTTGAATATGAATGAATAATCGTTCACCTACCAACAAATGATATTTCTTTTAAACATGTGTTGGATGAAATTGTACTGTTTGATTATTTACAACATTTAATATTTAAACATCATAATATTTAAAGTTTTCTTCACACCAAGCTATTTTCTGTATGTTAAAAGAAAAAGCATTTATGAAAACAAATATAATACCAGTGGGCACACCCGTGAAGATTCGGGTTAGAGTAGGTTTTCAGCAACCCATGCTTGCCGTAAAGGGCGACTATGCTTGTCGTAAGAGGCGATTGAGTGGTCAGGCTCGCTGACTTGGGCGATGTATGTCATCGTATCCTAATGACGCAGAGCGATGCTCTGATGTCATGATCACTGGATTGTCAGGCCCAGACACGATCATTTACAGACCAGCGTCATACAACTGGAATAGTGCCGAATGCGGCGTTAAACGACAGATACGTCCCCAGTTACCGTTAAAGCAGCAACCGCAAGAGAACAAAACTAACTCCACAGTCAACGATTTTCCAGGTATTTTACGTCTAACTGTACATAATGAAGTTTGGACCAGACAAACCAGTGATCGAAAGCAGACGCATCGATCGGTGATGCAGAGGCAAACAGCCAAGTCACCGAGACTCACCTCATCCATCTGAGAGGGCTCTTGAGAAAAGTACTGGATACTGAGGACAATTTCCTTCCAAGTCCCCACTGAGATTAATACTCCATGTTTAATGTTAATGTATATTCCGTGTCTTTTCAAATTAACCGTTGCATGCATCCAGTCAGTTTTACTCGATAAGGCTAATATACAATATAATTCCACTAAAACGCTCCTTCAGAAATGGATGAATCCAAAGTATTAAACTGCCAGCCATCATGTCGCCTTGAAGTATTGTAACTTGGCAAAGAAAAGTACAGGCAGGGCATGGTAATCTTCTCCCACTGCACTGCAATGAACCTGCCGTTCTTATCAAGGCATCAATTATGCATAAAATGTCCACCGCAAAGAAACACTGATGTGATGAAGTATTAAGAAAATATACCACAGCAAGAAGATTTTCATCGATATTTTTTAATGAACTGTCACATCATTAAAAATAAAGCCACGTCAAGCCGTCGAGAGTTTGCCAAGTCCACTCTCGCCAACAACTTTATGCTTGAGGTTCCTAATTGTCAGAAATATTTAAATACTCAAATGCCAAATGCACGGATCTTGATGGGAATTCTATCAAGACACTGAAGGGTGCTTGATTCTAAATGATCAAAATATCATCAGATACCTCAAAAGTAAGACGCCTTTTCCCATACAACTTGTGTGTGACCACATCGACCTGCCGATAGCCTAGTTGTCGATATAGTATATGAAAAAGCCGATTAGAACTTCATACATTCGGTATTGGTCACCAAATGGTACACTGCTAAACCATATGGTCACAACAGCTTATCAATTTCATAAATAGAAATGACACCGAAGAAAAGAAAATGGGTGACGAGTTAGACTTTCACTGTGGTGAAATGGGGGTCAACGTCGCGTTCTAGATTATTGTACTTATATAGCTGCGTGCGAGCGTGCCTTCATGCGTACCTGTACTAGTCCGGGCCAATGCCGATTTTACAGTGCTAGCCCACTGAGGTAGCTTGACGCAGTTTAACATAAATACCCCGCCCAGACAGAGTACGCCGACCAGTCCTTGTTTTAGCCGCCTAATGCCGAGCGCCAGGGAGGGTAACAACAAGTACAATCTTTTAACGTCAATTGGTATGGCGCGGTCGGGTTCTAACCCACGGCCTTCCACTCTCCAGACAGTCCTCAACAAGGTACCATTATTCTTAACACCTTTACGTGCTATTAACTCAGAATCGCAATATGAACACACGCTTCGAACAACATGGCACTGGAGACCGCTGATCAATCATCACAAGTCTACCTACACTAGGAGTAAAGAGAGTTTAGCATAACCCAGCCACAGCTAACACAAGGCACCAGTATTCCAAACCACCAAACATGAAGTAATTATTTTCTCTTTTTGATCTATCCATCTTCAATCAACGCCAGCGTGTTTCTTCTTCTTGTTTTACGCCGCACTGTTCCAGGTATTCAACGGTGGTCTGTAAATAATCAAGTCTGGACCAGACAACCCAGTGATTGACATCATGAGCATCGACCTACGCAATTGGGTACGTATACATGCATCAACCATGTCAACGAGCCTGACCAATAGGTCTTTAGCAGCCCATGCTTGCCGTAAGAAGCGACTATGCTTGTCGTAAGAGGCGACTGTCTGGTCCAGACTCGATAATTTACAGACCGCCGTCATATAGCTGGAATATTGCAACAAACAAACGAACAAACAAAACAAATTATCATTGTACCCATGTCGGGAATCAAACCCAGGTATTCGGCTAGACGAGCAAACGCTTTAACCACTAGGCTACCCGACCGCCCCATGTTCATTATGAACACGAGTCTTTTTATATGACTTGTACATACATCACGTGTTTGCCTTTTGTCGAGGACCAAGCTACAGTTTTAATTTTCTTAACGTTTTGTACTACACCACAAAGGAAATACTTTAAATTCATTATGCCTCTACAATTCGTTTAACTTTCGATTGGTCATATTCATCAAGGCAGTTATTAAAAACTTTGACAACATTCTCATCCTGGTACATTCAAGCCATGATTGACATCACAAGGTACGGGGCAACGCATGGATTATTTTATAATAGATGTATGTCAACTTACCTCAAACGTCAAATGTTCATCAGTAAAATAAGTATCCATTGCATAATGCAGTTGGCAATATACATATTATACCCTTGTCTGGTGCTGATAAATGGTTTGTGTGTAAACATGAAATTAATGTCTCTCCTTCTGTTGCTCAGTGCTGGTGATATTCATCCAAATCCCGGCCCAAAAGAATGTAACACAACTAAAATGTAACCATCTTCCACTTGAATATCAGAAGTATCCAGCACATATTGACTCAAATCTATAATGATCTTTGCGATTTCGATGTGTTATGCTTCACTGAATCTCACCAAGACGCCAACTTTCAGTCCACCGATCTTCTCCTTGACCTCCCAGGAGAGACAGGGATTGTTTTTGAGGTGGCATAATTGTATATTTTCAAATTCACTTACTGTCAGGCATAGAACAGACTTGGAAGTGTTTAATTCTGAATCAATGTGGTTTCCAGACTTTCACCACAGAAATGTTTTCTGCTCTGCGTCACCTACCGCACACCCAACACCCCTACTGCATATTGGACCATTCTAGAGCGCATGCGATAAACTGCACTTGATGTATCCCGTGACATCGTCCTAGTTTGTGACCTGAATGAAGATCTTTTCAATATTCACCACTTACGTTATATAATAACACAACAGAACTTACACAGTGTTATAACCGAAGTAACACGAATTACATTTGTTTGTTGTTTAACGCCGCACTCAGCAATATTCCAGATATATGATGGAGGTCTGTAAGTAATCGTGTCTGGACCAGACAATTCAGTGATTAACATCATGAGCATCGATCCACGCTATTGGGATCGATGACATGCATCAACCAAATTACCAGGCCTGACCATCCGATCCTGTTAGTCGACTCTTACGACAAGCATTGGTTGCTGAAGACCTGTTCTCTACCCGGATCTTCAGTTTATAAATTTACTTTTAAATAACCTTTTGTATTTAGGGACATGATTGTAGATATGAAAAAAAACTTGTTCTCGTCGCTATATGATTGGAATAATGTCGATGCGACGTTAAATTTTAACTCACTTACTTGTGCATCGAGTAGGTGAGAACTTGGCGAAACTGAAGCACGTTATTTATGAGTGTATAATACACCAAACTCCATGTCAGTCGCGTTACAGTGTATTTAACATTGCTGATACACGGAGTTGATCAGCGTGTAGAATGTATGGTCTCGACTGTTATCACTCATGTTACTACAGCCTCAAAACGTCTTGACAATAATGTGTTATAGATTAAATCGTCACACATGTGGTCGCTGTGTAATCACTCTTTTAAAATTACCTCAAGCCGATAAAGGACAAAGGTAAATACACAACCCATCGGTCAAACAACACGACGTGAAATCAGCTAAAATTTCCATTGGCCCAGGACAAAATATCGTATTAAACTTACATGATTTCCGTCCAATTAGGATGTCTTTGAAGTCAATTGGACACTCAATTAAATTTCAGCACATGCACAGAGAGGTGGATGTGGAGGGTTAGTGGGTGAATGGATGTATGGATGGATGGACAGATGATGGATGAATCAGTAGATGGATACATCATGTCTTGTGATTAAGGGTATTTTAGTGAATGTTTGTTAACGCTATAGACAGAAATATGTCACGGAAATCCATAAATACATCTCACTGAATCTACTTCAGGAACACCAGTGATTGACATCATGAGCATTGATCCAAGCAATTGGGATACCATGACATGCATCAACAAAGTCAGCGAGCCAAACCACCTGATCTTGTTAGTCGCCTCTTACGACAAGCATGGGTTGCTGAAGACTTATTCTAACTCGGATCTTCCGAGTTTAAGGAAAACAGCTGACAAGTCGAATGAACAAACCTTAATTTGTTTTAGGGCAGGACATGCTTACCCTTTTCGCGAACACCTGGTGTCATCACTGATTTTCAGTGAAACATTCATATTGCCTTTTACGTCCAATGGAATGTTTGTCAGATAATCGAGACGTTTAGATTATATATTTATGCTACCTGTAAGGTTATCATTTCCTAATTTATTGATAGCTGCATCCGTGCTTTGAGGAGCATCGATTGATGGACTTCAAAGAGATCTCCCATTCCTGCAGAATGTCAACGGCTCTTTTATACCGCTTCAGTAAATAGCTACAAACAATAGTTCAGTTTCATAACGGGAGATTGATCCCACACTTCTCTTTGATGTAATGAGAAGTAACGGTAACACGTGTAAGGAAGGGCATAGATCTGTTGACAGCGATTACGCACGTGAAATCGGTGAAGCTAGATCCTAACAAAGCTACGTATTTTGAAATATTTGTTGTTCTTTTACTGGTAGTACAACTTTCTTTAACGAGGTGACGAGTTTAATTAAAAAGTGAGAACGGTTGGAATACAGATCTGAAAACGGAAATCTATTACACTCGATTTGTTGATATCATGGGTCTACTCTCATGGTTAATACTGACTTAAGCACAGCGATGTTAAAGGATGGCATAATACCAGTCTGCTTTATTTACTCTATGTGAACATAATGAACCAGGGAGCATAAGGATAGATGTTTATCACTCTGTCTCTCTTTGTCTTTCCCTGTATTTTTCTGTCTTTCACTCTGTCTGTCTGTCTGTCTCTCTCTCTCTCTTGGTACGTGTTCATGCGTTCTGGGATCTATGATCAATCAATTAGGTCCTTGGCACAATTCTTCTTCTTTTCAATTTACCATTATGTTTTCATGCCAAACAGGAGATTACACTGTGAGTTACACTTAATATAAATCATGGAACTAAAGTGTTATTATCCAGTAAGACCAGGTAGAGGAATAAAGGACAACAACCATCACCAATATCCGTGCACAAGTAACGAAGTCATCTCCTAAAAAGGGTTCTCCAATCAGATATAACAATTTCCCTTGTTGTTAAGAAGTGTTCTCTTCGTTACTTTGTATGTCCAAATGCATTCATGTATGAATTCTGGAAACGTGATGATCTTTCTATTTATCGGCTGTGCCAAAACCTTCCACTTTCATCTTTGACACCTATAGACTTACTTGATGTGCATTCGAATTGCCAACTGATGGATTCATAATTATGCCTCGGTGTTATCTGATCACAAACTTGGCTGTGCAATCACGATTGGTTGAAATAGGGGATCATTCCCCTTTCCAATTTCCGCTTTGTTCCGAGATAACCGACCGATTAAACTTTTTTCTTAAGTACTTCCTTATCTTAACTGGTGCTTGATTATTCGAGGCTATTTAGTCGGACTTTGAACATGAGGCATGGTACTGAGAGTCGTTCGAATATTGGAGGAGATATCATATCTGAGTACCTCTTCAAATGTTTAGCAAATTATACAGAGGATAGGCAAGGGGGACACCGATTATTCATACATACTTCATAATCGGTTACGGCTTATTACGGGTGATCAGTTACATTTCATTATGTGTGATGCGGTTACAGTTGATTTTGTGCTGTCGGTTACAGTTGAGTGTGTTGTTTTCATATATACATGTTTCAGGGGTCGTTTTGAATAATGCTATGTGTAGAAAGGAAATTATTCAAAGTAATGGTTTGAATAAATTCAGATATATCCAGAGAATTCAGGCAGTCGTCATGTGAAATCATAAGGTCACTTTATGGAACAAGTTCTTTGTTTTTGCTGAGAGATTAAAATGCACTTATAGATAAAGAATGGTTGTAGCCCTCAGTCAAAATACATACAGCGAACTAAACAACTGAAGTACATGTATCTGTGAAATCATTGAACGTATTGTTATACATATTTTTGAGTCAGTTGATCAGTTCGTCATGTCCATGAAGGTGTATTACAAGTAAATATAGTTTTGGGTCAGGATCACCCTAAAGCTAACTAATGGATAGCTGTACATCTCCCAAGCTGACGAACACTGAACAACCATGCTCGTGTATTCCTATCATAAAGACCTATATATTGCTAGGTGGGTTTGTCAGCATGCTATTAGCGTGTGCAGGTCAAGAAGAAAATAACATCCACCAGCATTGATCGGTATAGTCGAAGGTGATTAGTCTAGACTATAAAACAGAAAATGTCTTAAATTAGTTGCTGTATTAATGTCAATAAGAAGAGAAATCGATTAATCACATCTGTGAAAGTTTAATCTGTATGTTTAGTTTGCCTTCAAAACCATGTTATTAATAATTTGTATTATAATATGATGAATGTCTAGATTCCTGCACATTTGTACAGACATGTGAGTGAGTGAGTATGGTTTTACGCCGCTTTCAGCAACATTCCCGCAATATCACGGCGGGGGACACCAGAAATGTACAGACATGTACAGTCAAACCTCGTTGTGTTGAACTCATGGGGACCTGGGAAAAAGTCCGAGACTTCGGGGGGATTATGGGCTTAATTGGGACAGCCGGGAATTTGACACAAACAAGTGCGACACAACGAGGTTCGACTACACACGTTTGATGAATCACAAGCCTTTTCCTTTTTATGCACAATTATCCAAGAACATGGCCATATATATATATATATATATATATATATATATATATATATATATATATATTGAATCTTCCACTCTGTAAGCAACCAGATCATGTGTACACTGTCAGTTTCAAGGGGAACACATCTCATCTCTTAGCTGGAAACTGCCACCTTGATGGAACGATCCAGCATCTTTCAGAAACAAATAAACGTTTCTTCCTTCTATCCCTATGCCTTTTCGATCAGCTGCTTGAAGTCTTGCAAAATCAACGATGACGCAGAAATCTAAATCAACATATATCCATTATAGAATATACAATGTTGAATGTCCTTCAGTAAATGTTCTAAACTCATATCAATCTCTTTCAAACACCATTCGACAGTTCCTTGTATATAAACACTGGACACTTTTGTAAGGACATTTGCCATTCAAATGTTCAATCACCAAGTTTTGGTGAGTTTGTGTTATTTTTACGTGATGAAGTTTACTAATAATCTGGCCCCACTATCATATTATTCTGTTCACTGCTTCCATTATTTTGAGTTGAAAGGCAGAGAAAACAAGATTCCAGTTTACCCACTTTCTCTAAATGTCATGTTGTGTCTGCATGTAAATCCTTGCTCACCAAATGAAATACTCTCTCAGTCTGTGGAGTTCTCTCCAACTCTTTATCCCAATCTTCTTTCTTTTCTATTTCTTTTGATTTGAGAGTGTACGCTGTTTCGTTAATTGATTCCGGCGAAAGAACGGACGTTTATTAACCAATGGACATGTCTCAGCGTTTCAAAGACAGATAAATAATTCTCTGTTAAGGGAATCAAAGTTTTATCGACTGTCTCAATAAGACATTTTGTCTACTCTGATCAGAATTAATGGTGTGATGGAGCGACCTTTGCGCTTTGTTCTCGTCCAAACATCACTCTTCTAGCCATAAAAGATCGAAGATGAAGGGACCGCGAAACGCGATTACGTATGAGGTAAGGTCAGCTGTATACATAGACCAAAACAGGATGTTTATTCCCAAATCTTTACGTGGAAGTGGCGTTAATTACTTTTCAAGGTAGAGAAGATTGGAAGTATTCTTTGAAGCCAAAAGATAAAATAGTAACAGTCGGTATATTTAAGAACAATGACAGTTTATACATATGTGTAATTGTACATATGTACATGATAAGGGAAGGTGGCGAAATTGGGTTTAACGTCGCGTTCAAGAAATTTCACTCATATGGTGTGTGTGGCTGCTTGTTCTAGTCAGGGCTTATGCCGGTTTTATAGAGCTTGATCATGGACAAACCATGCCGACGTTTAACATGGCTAGCCACTCAGACACATTATACTGACCCAGAGCCAGCCAGTCCTTGTTTTAGCCCCTTAATGCCGTGCATCGGGCAGGGTATCAGCAAATACCTTCTTCGTCGTTATTTGTTAGGATGCGGCCAGGGAGTTGAACTCTGTAGATGCATATAGCTACGTTCTGTATAAATTCTATTATGTTCTATCGATTTTTTCACAACGTGAGAGACACGTGAAGATCCGGATGAGAATTGGTCTTCAGTAACCCATGCTTGTCGTAAGAGGCAACTAACGGGATCGGGTGAATTGCGTGGATCGATGCTTGTGATATCAATCACTAGATTGTCTTGTCCAGACTTGATTATTTACAGACCGCCGTCACATAGCTGGGGTATATAAATATTGCTGCGGTGTTGAACAACAAGCAAACAACACAAGCACAATGTGAGGCTGCTTCACGTATTGAAACAGGGCAAATCTCAAGACTATTGAATCCCTTGAAAAGAACTCCGGAGAGACAGTTACAAGTACTTCGATATTGCACATTCCACCAGATGAGTGATTATTCACTTTAACCGTCCTACCATATGTTTTTGTTTCAGTAATATTTAAGCATCCCCACTTTCCTTACATAACGATTGATGTACGGTTCACATCAACTGTGGTTATCAATTCTACTCATCAACCAATCCAATTGTGATTTCTTGATGACTTTGTGATTTTGATTACCTTAAACCCTACGGTAAAAACACAGCTTGCGTTTTTTTGTCAAAACAATCAAAGTAAACCTTCTGAGGATCAGATATACACATGTATATGAGATTTACTATAAATGAAGGGGGCGGTGGGAGGATGGGGAGTTGGGGGTAGTAAATGAGAGTGTGGTGTGTGGGGGTGAGGGATGGGGATGGGGATGGGGTTGGAGGGTTTGCACAAAGGACCTTTAGGTCACAGGTTTTAACATAAGTTATCCTCTTCAAATGGAAGGTCTGTGTGGTTCTTGGTCGCCGAGTCATTTTCGTTCTGAACAGTTGCTAGTGAAGAATTCACAAGACAAATACCAATTGCAGTTGACAACCATTTGTCACCAAAAGTTTTTGTTGTTGTGAGGGCTTCATGTTGTTCTCCCCCGTGAAGAACAAACAAAAGCTGTTCTGTGAATCTGATGCATGGTCTCTGTATGTACATGGACTGCAGAGACACCAGCATATCCATTCTTGGATTTACAGATAAACAGAGTTTGTCAGCATCCGTCGTCACTGATGTATAGTACAACACGTCACAAGTCAATTAACAACTCTTCACAGCGACATGCGGCGCATCACACTACGCTTGAGGGTCTCCGGAATAGAAGTTATTATCAAATTGTAATGACACTTACTTATTTCGAACCAAGTTGCCAAAATATCAACACAAATGTTTCTTCAAATCAGTCCTTCTGGGGCAAATCAAAGATACCAGTAAAACTATAAGAGAGCTTTCCCAGTGGTGACTTCAGCGGATGAATTCAGCGAATATCAATGTATACTGGTAAGATGATGACATTATAAGTATTTACGTTAAATAAATAGTCCAACGGGATTCGTATAAGGTACAATGTATAATTAGGAGGTTAAAGCAATGTGTAAAATCCTGTCTTTGATACTGGTCAATACCAATGTTCGTTTGAACTGGCGGTGGGGTAGCCTAGATGTTAAAGATCCGGGTTCGATTGCCAACATTGGTGCAATGTATGAAGCCTATTTCTGGTGTCCCCCGCCGCGATATTGCTGGAATATTGCTAAAAGGGGCGTAAAACCAAACCCACTCACTCACTTAGATTGGTCTTAGGACTGTATCATATTTTGTCTAACCCCCCATTTTATGCAGCATTTTATCATGCCCCCACCAAATACAAGAAACATTTTTTCGTGATCCCCACCTCCCTATAATAAATGCACATTCCCTTAAAGATGTTCAAATCTATATTGTATTTATATAAAAAAAATAGAACGGTGTCATGATTTCATGTACAGTTATAGTTGTGATTAATTATCCCTATAGTAAACCTAAGTTCATCTTCAAACATATGAGAATGTAACAAACATGAACAGACAGTTGATATCCAAATACTAAGTAATGCTTCATACTGGTGGTGTATCATAAGCTCGTGATATAAAAGGCCAGTGTTTGCTCCTATCTCGTCAGTCCTCATTGCTGGTCTCACTTAGTGCCAGTACAACGTCAGGGAACCGACACGGAGGAGGACGGCCCCAAGTTGAAGGTGTGACCTCCGCGGATCATTCCTAACGAGTTCAGATTGACATTATTCGTCTGGGGTTAGCGGGGAGATTAGCCCAGCAGAGTGCGGACTGATCCCAGCGATGTCCCATGTGAGGACCATCCGGGGATCAGATGACAATTACCAGAACTTGTCTTAAACAACGGCATCGTTTCCAGGAGAGTCTAGAACTATAAACGTCATCGCCAGAGAATAACCAGTCCCGATCTTCCGCCGAATCACATTCCCTTTGGGCGCAAGGAAGGATAGCTGTGAACATTATGTGAATGGATCACTGAAAATCAGTGATGACACCAGGTGTTCGCGAAAGGGGTAAGAATGTCCAGCTCTACAGGTAAAACCCGCCACTCACCCAATTTGCATAAAAAGTAAGTGTCTCTTTATTGCTGGACGCGGCTCAGCAGTCCTCCTGCCATACGACGACGGCCTGTAAACAATCGAGTTGACATGATGGCGCATTTACTGATTTTGGTGAAACTAAAAAAGATGTACTAATTTTTAATTATGTCTGCTGTTTGATTATGATGAGAAAAATGACTTATCCAGAGCTCGGATCAGTTGGGTACATTTAATTTAGTTTAGTGGTTGAATGCCAGATGGTGCAGATCGCTCCGCCATGGTGAAATATTGCTTCATGTGTAAGCGGCTTGAAGTCTTACTCGTCACTATTCACGGACCCTAAACATACTAGTGAACCTAACATAGTTCAAAGCATTGCTTTTACGTAGTCTAGCTTCTTCAGAGGTCATAAATCGATGAATAGATTGAGTATCTAAGAAACCTTAAGATCGCAGTAAATCTTACCCTCATCTACACCAGCCACCCTCACACACTCTGTATCTCTGTATATCGATGTTTCTCCATGTCTGTCTCCCACTCTATCAATTCTCCTGACCCCATCACCTCCACCCCATCCCTCTACCCATCCTTCCTCTCCTATTACTTTTCCCCCCGTCAATTTGTTAGGTTAAAAGATGTATAAAATGTGTCACTCAGTGCCAATCTTTGCCTTAAACCTTATACATTATTAATTGCTAATCGGAATTCTTTGATGGAAAAAACTTATATTGCTCCAGTTTGGATGCAATAATTCAACTGCCATTGACATTATTTCATTGTTTGACGATAAACGTTTCAAAGTACCAATTTTGTCACTTTTCGAAAAGGCCGAACCAAAAAGGTCATGATCCCGACGTTTTTTAAAACTACTTAACATCAGTTATCATAGCGATGGTTAAAACGTATTCACAATAATATTGACAGGACAAGGTATAGATTTTATTATTATTATTTACAATAATAAACAATGATACTAAAGAGTCCATAATGTGCTAGGCCTAACAATAGCAAGTGAACTGAAGCTGATGTCAAGAACTCATAGTGATCGAGGGACCAGTTGCACAAAGCAGCTGTACCCTTACGACTGTCGTAACTCCCATTTTCTGTACCATATGGTCCCAATTTATTTCAGATGAATAATTGGCTTGCCTTTGCTTGTGTTTGTGATGGGTGCCACCGATGGGACAGGAATCGCTCACCTCTTCGCGAACACCTGGTGTCATCACTATTTGGTAGTGTTTCATCCACACATGATTATCATATATGTATATGAAGCGCACAATGGACTTTTAGCATGCGTCTCTTATGGAAAATGGATTCTAGAAATGGTGTTGTTGCTTTTGTTTACAGCCATAGAGATGTCGCTCTGCAAAACCGGACCCTGGAGGTAATATAAACTGACTGACGTGCCTGCAATTAGAATCATGGACATGTTGTTAGAAGGACCTGCTTCGAAGTGTTGGATGTATGGAGTAATAACTTTAGATCCAATCAGGGGCCTGCGATCACAGGGTGTGTTGGATGTATGGAGTAATAACTTTAGATCCAATCAGGGGCCTGCGATCACAGGGTGTGTTGGATGTATGGAGTAATAACTTTAGATCCAATCAGGGGCCTGCGATCACAGGGTGTGTTGGATGTATGGAGTAATAACTTTAGATCCAATCAGGGGCCTGCGATCACAGGGTGTGTTGGGTGTATGGAGTAATAACTTTAGATCCAATCAGGGGCCTGCGATCACAGGGTGTGTTGGATGTATGGAGTAATAACTTTAGATCCAATCAGGGGCCTGCGATCACAGGGTGTGTTGGATGTATGGAGTAATAACTTTAGATCCAATCAGGGGCCTGCGATCACAGGGTGTGTTGGGTGTATGGAGTAATAACTTTAGATCCAATCAGGGGCCTGCGATCACAGGGTGTGTTGGATGTATGGAGTAATAACTTTAGATCCAATCAGGGGCCTGCGATCACAGGGTGTGTTGGATGTATGGAGTAATAACTTTAGATCCAATCAGGGGCCTGCGATCACAGGGTGTGTTGGATGTATGGAGTAATAACTTTAGATCCAATCAGGGGCCTGCGATCACAGGGTGTGTTGGATGTATGGAGTAATAACTTTAGATCCAATCAGGGGCCTGCGATCACAGGGTGTGTTGGATGTATGGAGTAATAACTTTAGATCCAATCAGGGGCCTGCGATCACAGTGTGTGTTGGGTGTATGGAGTAATAACTTTAGATCCAATCAGGGGCCTGCGATCACAGGGTGTGTTGGATGTATGGAGTAATAACTTTAGATCCAATCAGGGGCCTGCGATCACAGGGTGTGTTGGATGTATGGAGTAATAACTTTAGATCCAATCAGGGGCCTGCGATCACAGGGTGTGTTGGGTGTATGGAGTAATAACTTTAGATCCGAGTAAGGGGCCTGCGATCACAGGGTGTGTTGGGTGTATGGAGTAATAACTTTAGATCCAATCAGGGGCCTGCGATCACAGGGTGTGTTGGATGTATGGAGTAATAACTTTAGATCCAATCAGGGGCCTGCGATCAGAGGGTGTGTTGGGTGTATGGAGTAATAACTTTAGATCCAATCAGGGGCCTGCGATCACAGGGTGTGTTGGGTGTATGGAGTAATAACTTTAGATCCAATCAGGGGCCTGCGATCACAGGGTGTGTTTCTATGATTGATGTTTCCAAGGTTACACACGAAATCAGTTTCAATTTGATATGACAGATATTGACAAATGAGTGACAGGGTGAAGAGAGAGATGATGCATCACCTGTACTTGTCTCCTGGATTGTTTAATGTATGTATTTGTGTTAAACTTTCTTCTTCTTTTAGTTCGGTAAGATGATGGTTTGAATGAATGCAGAGCCTGCAGCAACATCTACCATTTGCATGTCGTGGTACGGAACCGCAGAATAAAATTACTTTGAATAAAATTGTTAATTCATATGCTGTACAATACACGTAAACACCCATATTTTGATAAAGCGTTTTAGTAATGCCGCTTTACTTACACGCATCAAAGCAGTGCGTCATTAAAGACAGAACCATACGCTACGTAAATTGCAACAGATGCAGTCATGGCAATGTTCTCAAGAATATCTCATCTGGTAGACGTCACAGTGATTTCCTTGCCATATATTCAGCTTTTTATATTTGTGTTTGAAACATTAGGAAACTACATGTCCATGTAGGGATATATTGTTCTGTCTTCAGAAGTCATGTATTCAGTGAGTGTGTTCGGTTTAACGCCACTTTGAACAGTATTTCAGTTACATGTTATCACGACAGAGGAATGACCGAAGAAATGCAGGTCTTATAAGTTTACCATGTTGATGAAACCACGAGTTAAAGAAGAATGTTTTTGCATGACTGCCCTAGGCCCATATTTAAAACCATATACATACATATAAAATAATTATAATTGCACAATAAGTAGACAATAGACTACTATTTCCCATTTTTGATGGAGCAAACACTGTTGGGTATTGAATTATTATTTTATTTCCTTCATCGAATAACATCGTACAACTTGGATTGTTGGCCGAATTGGTCAAAAGATGGGCTCATCGATAGGTTAGAAATCGAGTGAGTGAGTGGTGTTTAACGCCGCTTTGGGTATTATTTTAGCATATCACAGCGTTGGAGGAGGATGTAGGAGCTAATCATGAAGTGATGCATGCCATAGATGTTTACCACTTTGGTGAAACCCACGAGTACGAGTTTGATGTTGACAAACCTAGAAATATAATTTGGGCGAACCCTGATTCTACTCTACTATGCACGGTTCCTTCGACCAATGGTCAGAGACACAACCCCCTTTCCCCCTCCCCTGCATATCCAGGTGACTCTTCTAATTAAGTTACCAGTCTCAACAATAATGCGTTACCATTATGACAAGTCAGTTAAAGTGGAGTCAGTTCCTCGGACCTGAAGGATATAACTTTTTAACACATTTGTGTAATCAGTGGTGTTGAAATGTAAGTTAACATCCAGGTTGCGAGACCACTCAACGCTGCTATTACAATATGGAGATACTTCCTCTGCAGCATGCATTACAACGGAAATTGAATTTTAAATATGCGGATATTCGTCTTAATGAATTCATAACATTCCCTGATTATTTCCGCGCTTCTGTTTTTTGAAATGCCGTTCGAAAGTTCATGTCAGCGATACATTATACTGATCGGATATCGCGCACGTGTATAGAAATACTCCTTGCATGGAAGGGCCGATATTAATTCATATTTAGAACTTCATGGACTGATTTTCAAATTGAAATATTGATATTTGTGTTGCAGATCGACATTTGCAGATTTATGGTTGTTTTCTTTACAACAAGTTTGATAATGATTAAAGATGGATGTCAGTCAGGCCATGCCATTCAAGCTTAACTGAGAGATTTCATCTTAAGTGGTCTTCAGGTATTTGAAAAAAACTATTCAAAATAGAAATGCATTATGCATGCAGTGCCTTGTAGATAGCAGTTTTGATACCGTCGGCTGGCTATTGAAACAATAATAATTGTTATGCAGTGCCTTGTAGATAGCAGTTTTGATACCATCGGCTGGGTATTGAAACAATAATATTTGTTATGCAGTCCCTTGTAGATAGCAGTTTTGATACCGTCGGCTGGCTATTGAAACAATAATAATTGTTTATAAAAGCAACAAAACCCTTTCCATGTTCATAAGAAATATTTGCTAAAAGTGTCGATTGTGGGATTCCGACCTTTTCGTGAGCATGTGTTTTTGAATCATTGTCAAATAGTAATGATAACAGGCGTTTGCTGCAATCATCCATATGCGCCACTGTGCAGGGATGTTTGGTTTGTTTGTTTGTTGTTTAACGCCGCACTCAGCAATATTCATCTGTATGACGGCAGTCTGTAAATAAGTGAGTCTGAACCAGACAATCCAGTGAGTGATGTCATGAGCATCGATCCACGCAATTCTATATCTATAAAGACGTATGTACATGCTGTTTTCTAAAGACGTAAATAACCAATGGAACGAAATGAATCATCTGCAGCGTATACACAACTAAGTTTTACCATACTACAAAGATACACAGGCACACACTTCAAAGATAAGACATTATATTTTCCTTTGTGAAATCTCCATTACTGATTCAATACAAGACACAACGCGAACCACACAAATAATACCCATATTATTTCATGAAATGCAGTCGTCTTTGTTGCTTTAGACAGCACAAAAGAAACCAAAAGAATTTAAGTTGCATTTTATAAAACTGACTAGCATGCAATGATTCTCTCCAGATACCATATCAACATGAATGCCTGATGCTGGCAAAGCTACTGAATGTCCATAAAACTGACAAGATTGATACATTTCAACGATAAATCCTGGCCCTCTGTCTCTAATTGGACATGGTTCCATGGTTTCAAATCAATCCTAAAATCATAATTTGCTCATAATAGGCCATTAAAACCATTGCTGAATTACACATGTGACACCTTGCGTTTGTTCAGTCAGTCTCCTGATAAAGTAGGCGCAGTAACGTCTCCTTTTATTGACGTGGTACATTACCATTGCCAAATGAAGCGTATACAATACTTCGGACTTAAAGACATGATAGTCGTTAAAGCATCTGACGATCATCGTAAACCATTACACGTCTTTACAATGGGTTTTTATTTCATCTGTCTGAATTATGGATTCACCTAGACTCTATCAATCATAAAAGAAGAAAGAAAGATGTGGGTAATATGATACTAACAAATACACATGAACATGTTAAGAAACAGATTACATTGAAACGAAACCCTTTCATTAGGTAGGTTATCTCGGCAACGTGTTGCATGTTTTTATGAAATCAATGGTATCTCATATAGGCATCAATGCATAAACACTAATGGTGAATCAGTTCGCTGAAAAAAAATGAATTCATGTTGCACTGGAAATAGATGCACTTAACGTTCTTTGTACGCAAAACAATGAACGCAATCAACCGTTGTTTGAATAATTGAGTACCTTTCATTACAGAGGAACAGTAATATCATTACCAAATAACAATGCGGTTTCCATTTACAATGTGAGAAAGAGGATGTCTGGTCGCACAACAGGTTCATTCGCAGGGCGGTTTATTTTTTCACTAATTCCCTAACCAACGGACGTACGGACGAACGAACGGACAGATGGACGGACAGACAGACAGACGTCTCCAAAGCAATGAGTAAATAATTCTGGGTTTACCTAATTAGATGTGGTATTACATGGTCAAGTTGAGCGCATACATTGATGCATTTCAGTTTATAGTTATTACTTTACGGTGACTAGTGTCTTCTGATTTAGAGTACTTCCATTTCCGCTGCTGTACCCAAGACTACTAACCAATTTGAGCTAGACATCTTGCCGACGCATCTGTTTATCCTGAACTAAGTAACATGGTTGATCATGTTAGATCATTAAACAAGACTACCAAAGTGAACTTTACGTTATGACGGATAGCCTCTGTTTTGGACGTTTTTTTGAGGATCTTCAGATGTATTAGCGAAATATAGGTTGCCCATGTACCTCTTTGAATTGCGCTTAAATGAGTTCAGATTACCAGGGATCGGGACACTCTTTGATCAGTGCAAGAAGTCATATCCCTGAAGAGTTTTTAATGTCACGGGTAACTAGATTAATGACAGTTATTGAGTGTAATTGGCGATTTCTTTTTGTATTCGAGAAAGGGAGATTGGTACATCATTTGCATTCAAGATCTCCAAGTGTAATAGCTACATTTACATAACCAGAGATATGTAGAGTGAGATGATAAGCCAAAGGCTAAATAATCACAAGTTGATTTCGTATGCAAATTCCGTAACCAGTCACACAACTATCGTAACAATCGGAGTATTTATTTGTAATTATTTATCTCGTGACCAAAGAATAAACGTTGCACCATTCCACCGACATATAACAGGACAGACAATGTGACCTGAACAATTTTGTTTTGGCTTCTTGCCCGTCAGATACCATGGCGATATGACTATTCGTAAGTGGTTGTTGGTCTTGTTGTATAAGTCCAAACTCTACACTATTCAAGCTATATAACGGCGGCCTGTACATAATCGAGTAATTGAGATCAGTTATACTATATGATAAACAACAAAACTTTCCCAGGTGGAAGTAAACCGCTTATAATGTTACTTGCAAGACACGTTACACACAATGTCAGGAGTCTTATCTGTCCACTCTATATACGCTCGACCTAACAAACATCGGTATGTTTGTAATTCTGCATGCCTTCAAAGATAAAAAAACGTTTGCAGAAAATTCGCATGGCAGGGACTCATTACATGGACATTTATTTCACTCGTTGCCTGGACAGATTCTTGTTCTCTTATTAATAGAAGAAAATCAAAGTGGCTGAATTAATCCTGACTGATCTGACTGAGTGGGGAAGTGTTTAAGTAATACCGTGTACCATTTCCTAGTGAACTGACAGTGGGCTTATATGACTGAAAGTAGCATTTAACATTTAGCATTAGGCAGGGATTAGGCTTATTTAAACAATTGAACACCCCATGGTCGTATGCTTATGATGTCCATATATTACACCAATTCTATACCTGCCCACAACAAAAGTTAAGAAGTTTAGAGCAATACTAAAATACAACAAAGACTACAGAGCGTAGTTCCTTAAATGCCACCACAATGACAATCAATATAATGAATGATCATCATAAGTACGTTTGACCGCCATCATGGAGGTTTGATGTAATAGATATCCAGAGACCTGGAAATCACATATAAAATGTAAAATGACAATCTCTACCATTTAAATGAAAGGAAACTACTTACTGTAAACAGGAGCGATCGTACAACAGCCGGAACAGCTGTGTGCCGCATATACGTGTATTCAAGGAGCAAGGTATGATATTCGGATGCTCATGAGTCCATGGGTGTCATCATTGACAGAAGTGTAAATATAAACCAACTGAAATGTCTAAAGAGTATTATGTACATATGTATTAATTTGGTGCCGATGTCTGATGTCTGAACCATTAATATACCTGAGGATTTAATCCTGTGTTTTGTATGAAAAAAACGACCATCAAAGTTTCCATAATCGAGCCTGGACCTAACAAAAGAACGTTCACGCCGTCGAGTTCCCCCTGACCTTCCGAACATTTAATCCGCTTCTTACCACCATAACACGTAAATGGGGTGAGAAGATATGGAGTTTAACGTCTTGTCCAAGATTATTCCTCATATAGCGAAGTGCATTCATGGGTATATGCACGTGTGGTTGTGGCTGCTTGTTCTAGTCCGGATTGATGCCGGTTTTATAGTGCTCGCCCACTCATATACCATGTAACAGTTTAACATGGATGCCGAACTCTGACACAGTATTCTGACTCTTAGCCGACCAGTTTTTGTTTTATCCCCTTAATGTCGAGCAAAAGGCAGGGTAACAACAAGTACCATATTCAAATGTCTTTTGGAATGACGCTGCTGATAACTTTCCTAACAATTTCTAAATTATGCAGATCCTCTGGGCAAAAAGGGGTCCGTATGCTATCTCGTCCTTCAACAACCTTATTCTGGCATAGTCTCTAGACATGTGGGCAACAAGACGTAGATTAACCGCACGCCATGCCATCCCTATTGTCCATAGAGTAAAAAAAAAACTGAACTGCTGGGCCAAAAAAAAGTCTACACTTGAAAATTGCATTTGACTAGAAGATTATAAACGTTACTAGGCCGAACACATTCGCCTGTTGTACGATACTCATTGATATGATGCATGTAATATTGCACATGATACCCGTATCAAATACACCACCATCAAATAACCATGAGTATATACTATCTTTTGCTCGGCAGTTTTCGTGCAATACAGAAAAGGTGTGTGACATGTAGGCAATGCCATTTGTCATAAAGCTTCGGCCACATGGTGCAGCAACAAAAAGATGTATTGGGTCGTCAGCTCAGGTTCTCCCCATTCAGTCACCAAGTAATCATTGTATAAGACTAACGCCAGTCATTACATCTAAACAGACGCATCCTGCATCACATAATCACTGTGTGCCATTGCTGTTATGTTGTCACATATGTCTCTAGCATTCAGAGTAATGTTCATGGAACCAAGATTTATTTCATGTTTTACATATACCCATTATCATACAAAACGTTCAGTGCATTTTCTTGATGGTGATCTATACCCTGGCTTTGTAATGTATAAGTGAGTTCGGTTAAATCACATAATTTTAGCTGATGTATTAGCAAATCATTTTATTATCACCAACAAGAACACTTTCTCGTCGCCCACTTTCCTTCTAGCTATCCTTTTCTCCCATAGTTACCCCAAGCAGTGTTTAAGCATGTCAGTGTCATCTTGCATCCCTATTCCCACGCCAAAGTCAGTTAACAAAAGCTAGTCTGTGCACATATGAACTCAAGTGACCCATTGCATATTTTCTGAACGATTCGTGACTAAACGACACACATTATGAGTGAGTGAGTGAGTGATTATGGTTTAACGCCGCTTTTAGCAATATTCCAGCAATATCACGGCGGGGGACACCAGAAATGGGCTTCACACACATTATGAACAGGAGCGTATTTGGACAAGTTACCTGCATTCAAAAACAATGCAACAACAAACCCTTGTTCAACTATAGAAGTACAATCTATTCTAGGTTTGTAATCGAGATTTATGTATACGTGTTTGGGTCATACGTGATACGAGTAATTGATGTGCTAAATATCCATTATCTATTCTAATAGTCTCTGCATTCATCAAAACGGTTTTAGAAGAAGCATTGATAAGTCAACATCAAAAGGATTCCTTTATTGCTGTATAATGTCACCGATTCTTTACTCCTGGCTCTGTTGCTAAGAAGGATGAAAAGCTTTGTTGGATTGATCTAAACTCTTTTTGTGATTTACTGATAGTGGTTATTGGCAGTTTTGTTGAAGTAGGCTATGTTAATTACGTAAATGCCAAGCAGGTTGATTTGACATTCCATGACGGCACATCAGTAAAGCTACATTTACCTTTCCCTACAGACAAATGCTACTAAACTGAATATATGAAGTTTGTTAGACTTGATATGTGTACAACAGAGTGATACTGTGTAGCTTTTAAAAAGTTTCAAAGAAGGTATGTGGAGGGCATTTGACGCACTCGTGACAAGAATAATGTCCGATCTAACAACATAACATGACTTGTACTTTGTGGAGTTTTTCACAGGAGAAGAGCTGCCTTTGCATGTGTTTGTGACGGGCGCCATTGGTGGAGCAGGATACGCTCACCTCTTCGCGAAAACCTGGTATCGTCACTTTTTGACAGTCATTCATAAACACATGCTCATGATATAGTTGGAATCGTACAATTGACTCTCCTTTTGGTTGAGCTATCTTGGGAATACTGAAACGGTTTTGTCGCTTATATTTCATTCTACGCCTGTCCTTGAGAAACAGGATTCTAAAGTGGCTTTTGTAATTTGACTGCCTTTCTGTTTGGTAAAAAATCATCTTCAGGGTAGGGTGTCCTAGTGGGACATTGATTATTCTGAGAACGCAAATTACCATACATCTTTTTAGACACGTAGTTATATGCTATCTTTATGCAGTGACAGTTATTGAGAAAGGTATCGTGGGAATTCTTCTTGGTGGAAATCATTCTCAACGTGTAGAAGGTATAATACCTTCATTAGCGGTCGCATCGGTGGGATGTCGCAGGTGGCAAAGATGAATATGATTACACATCACCATCTCATGAAGAACCAAAGCATGTGACGCCAAAGGTTCAGGAGGAATATCTCTTGGTTACAGCAGTTCCGGGGTTCCACTACATGCATCTTGACTTGCATGTCATCGTGCAACTCTACTGGTTCATTTGTCATTGAGTCAGTGAGAGAGGGAGTTAAAATGTCACGTCGCATCGGCATTATTTCAGCCATATAGCGACGTTGACACGGACAGTCAGAACCGGCTAGATAAACACCTTTCTGTTTCGATGAAAGTTCATTTCCGATTCATTTTCTGTTGTTTTATCATCATCCAAAACATAGTCTGATACTAAAAGTTAAATCAGGAAATTTAGCCAGGACACAAGTGGGATCAGTTTCTATATCTGTGCTCGCAGACCTCTACGGCTTCAGTTTTCTCAATTTGATTTAAATAGTTCGATTTGGCCAACATACATGTATGTACGAATTGTTACCTTGTTACGTTGTATCGCTGTGTGGACATCTTACAACAGTTTTTACGTTATGACAGGCCAGGTAGACAACAAACAACGTGCTGTCTCAGAAATTAGAGTAGCTTTCCTTTGATAAAAGGCAATTAATCTAGCGGGAAGACCGAAGTGGAACAAATATGAGCAGGCAATTGGTATTTTGCCTATATGTAGTTTCGCTATGACAATATGTTTAAAGTAGGTTGTCACGCGAGTGTCATTTGGGATGGTAAATATCCTGTATTAGGAAAACACACCAAAATGTATTTATTTAGTCTGTCAACGGTCCCGAAATATAAATGTACATTTCAAATACAGAATATTTACCATCTGAAAACACACTCGACTCATAACCTCTATGTATCTGACATATGTAGTGTGTATTTCATGTCAAACTGGAACATTAGACGAAACGTATACACTTATTCTCATTGGTATAAACGGTTATTCCAAACATCTTTACTGTACATATTTCATTTGTTAAACACTATTAATCCTTCTTTGCATTCCATTTGCCTGAACAAAAGGGTAACAAGTTTGCAATCGTGTGATTAACAATATATCATATAATTAACAGTCACTGTTAAAAGACATATTTACATTCAAACACATGATTTTACGTTTGAATGTGAATACCATCGTTTGTAGCTACGAAGTGTGGCTGAAAACTAAGTATGACTGAAAAGATTGTGTGGTACACCCTCAACCGTTGGCATTATACAATATTCTCCATGGTCCAGGTCGCATTTGAACCAAATACACAACCAGATATTGCTGCAGACCTTTCAATTGCGGAGGATGGGGGATGGGGAGTGGGAGGAGGACTGTGTTTGTGTTGACAATGAACAACGTAGACATTTGGCATAAAACATATTTCCTGTACATTTACAGCATCAACATTGCAACGGTTCATAGTTGTTCGTATAATTTTCAACTTTCATCTAATAATGTTTTATCTTCAAAGTCTACATTTTTTCAAAGAAACTATTTATATATTGTGAAAGTACATTTATATATACATACATATATTTCCTGACACTAGTTGGCCAAAGGGCAATTAAAACAATTCAACAATTCCAATTCTTATCACTTCAACAAACATTTTGATCTGAAGTAATTATGAGGCATGCTGCTGTTTCCAACTGACTTTTCTTTATACCGATATATGTCAGCCCCTTAATATCATGTTTCAAAGGTTAAGACCTGGGTTGTTTGTAAACAACATCCCCACCTTCGTCGACAGTTGGAAGGAACGGGTTAAGCCACTTAAACTTTGACGCCACCTTAAAACATCTGGCGGCTTGTGTATGTGTACGGTAGACATGGGACTCATCGCAGAAAAACAAAACATTCGCCGGAAACCTATTCCTGTTAAGAAAGGCAAAGGCCTTATGTAATCTGTATAAAATGGTAATTATCACGTATCCGGATTTCTGTCAATATTTGCAAGTCATGTCAAACCAGGATCGAGCGCTGAAGACATCCGGATCTGCTGTTTGTTCCTGATTAATTTCACGCTCAAGGTGGACGTTTGTCTTTATTGATGCTCAAGTGTTCAACACAGCAGGAAATTGCCAGTCTCACGATTAATAAAGTGTCTGAATATCAACTGAAACGCCTATTACATAAACCATATCGATGATGTTTAAATGAATCCTCATGATACAAGGGATTGTACCGACACCTATTTGAGGCTTTGTCCCCAGGTCTTGTATGGTGTGAGAGAACGCACTCATTACTGGACTACAAACGTTGGCATATCATGGAAAGACAATTAAGCTCTTCAGTTAAGGTTCCATCATCAGAGACCTGGTCTTGTCATGGACACAAGGAACTAAGTAAACAAAACACCTTGCAATAATCCACGGTATCATCAGAATTTAACAGTTACCTATTAACACATGCTCATGTTATAGGCGGAATCGTACAATGGACACTGGCTACACAGATTTTTCCATCTTGGGAGTATTGTTTTAAACGATAAAGAATATTTCAAAGGTTCAGACATGACTTGTTATAAACAACATCTCTATGTTCATCAACTGTTTGAAGGAATGGGTTTAGCCACTTAAACTTTGGCGTTATCCTGAAACAGCTGGTTACACAAGGTATCATAACACTCACCTATCTGGGGAATATGTAAACAATAGCAAATATGTCAGATATATATCACTCACCTACCTGGGGAATATGTAAACAATAGCAAATACGTCAGATATATATCACTCACCTATCTTGGGAATATGTAAATAATAGCAAATATGTCAGATATATATCACTCACCTATCTGGGGAATATGTAAACAATAGCAAAAACGTCAGATATATATCACTCACCTATCTTGGGAATATGTAAACAATAGCAAATATGTCAGATATATATCACTCACCTATCTTGGGAATATGTAAACAATAGCAAATATGTCAGATATATATCATTCACCTATCTGGGGAATATGTAAACAATAGCAAATACGTCAGATATATATCATTCACCTATCTGGGGAATATGTAAACAATAGCAAATATGTCAGATATATATCACTCACCTATCTGGGGAATATGTAAACAATAGCAAATACGTCAGATATATATCACTCACCTATCTGGGGAATATGTAAACAATAGCAAATACGTCAGATATATATCATTCACCTATCTGGGGAATATGTAAACAATAGCAAATATGTCAGATATATATCACTCACCTATCTGGGGAATATGTAAACAATAGCAAATATGTCAGATATATATCACTCACCTACCTGGGGAATATGTAAACAATAGCAAATATGTCAGATATATATCACTCACCTACCTGGGGAATATGTAAACAATAGCAAATACGTCAGATATATATCACTCACCTATCTGGGGAATATGTAAACAATAGCAAATATGTCAGATATATATCACTCACCTACCTGGGGAATATGTAAATAATAGCAAATATGTCAGATATATATCACTCACTTATCTGGGGAATATGTAAACAATAGCAAATATGTCAGATATATATCATTCACCTATCTGGGGAATATGTAAACAATAGCTAATACGTCAGATATATATCACTCACCTATCTGGGGAATATGTAAACAATAGCAAATATGTCAGATATATATCATTCACCTATCTGGGGAATATGTAAACAATAGCAAATATGTCAGATATATATCACTCACCTATCTGGGGAATATGTAAACAATAGCAAATATGTCAGATATATATCAAAGGTTATGATACAAAATGTAAGGACAGGACACTGTTTGTGTTTATGCATCCCGATCAAATAGTGATGAAACCAGGTGTTCGCGAAAAGGTGAGCGTACACTGGCACCCGCCACAAAGACATACAAAGACAAGTTAATCATGTTAATTGTTCACCTGAACACATATGGGTACATATGGTTCAGTTCAAGATAAGGAATACCATCGAATATAATTTTCGTCACTGATGCGTGACATTTAGAAATGTCCTCCACATGTCATCCAACGTTTCAAAAGCTTTACTGACGTCTTGAGTGGTGTAACTCTGATCAAACAATTTTTGATCAATTTCGATCATTTCCAAACATCAATTGAAACCTGTCAACTGGAAATAGCTAATGGTGACATTTCACTGAAATCCACTGTGACAAGACAAAGGATTCAGACAAACAATTTAACCGCCCATCACAAGAGGACCCCTCTCCTATGACGTCAGGTTCTGGATGAAGGCGATGCTACCACATGTATCATGTTCTGAACTCTACAGTCAGAATTCATACATGTGGCTGTTCTGAAAATCTAACGCCTGGATACAATAATTATAATGAAAACATACCTCACAACCTACATTTTCACTTACGCACATTTCAATCAACTTTGATCTGAATATAATTTGGCATCAGAACAATCGTATGCACAGATGAAGTAGCGGCTGCTGTTTGTAAACTTTCTGTCAGTCATGTCATGTGACATCATCATGTTGTGCATCGCGTTTAAACTTGAATGTAATGGAGGGGCTCGAAATCCTATGAAGGTGACTAGATAGCGCCTGATTGACTCGCTAGCACGAGAACTATAAACTTCACAAGACATGGTCATTTGACCATCCAAATGTCAACACAAATAACTGTTCTCAAAGGTAAGAATTATCTTTAGTTCATTGGGATTGTTATTAGACACGTAATCAGAACTACTTCTCAGGGTCTCGAAAACCCACAACACGGGGATACGCAGAGACAAAAGGGATGGGTATGTTTGCTTTGTTTGTGTTCCTTTGAATTCTGTCACAGATAATGTACATGTACAAAGTTACTCATACAAGCCAACCACACACGCAAATAAAAACCTATTAATCTATACAGAAAACAAATGGGTTACCCCTGTCAAATAACAAATAATAACTGTACAAATTGTACAATAGTTTTAAATGCCACCATATCTTGAATTGGTCTGGGAGACTAATAATCTACATTTGGTGTCTAATAATGAAGACACCGGCTGTGATGTGTGTGACAAGGTCATCTGTTTGGCTTGACCATGACCTACACCAAGTGTCTCACGGGGCCTTTTTTGGTTCACCATCCAGCCCCATTGGCATGAAAGGTCTGTATATTTACTATCTCCTCGTAGACAAACGAAGGCAGATTTATCACACGGGATATGGAGACCTTACTTACGATCGAAATTCATTGAAACAGGGACTTGGCAAAAAACGTAATCTTTGCAAACCTGGTTCGAAAAGAAGGATAACTTTTAAAGTCAAACATACTCAGAACCACAAACTCTGAAGAAGAAACACCACTGTCTTTGTGAGAAGAGAAGATATGATCAGTTTTGTTTGATTCCTCGCGTCTCCAGCATTTCGATTTCACGTCTTGACTTCCATCCCTATTTGTGTTTCAAACGGATAAGAACATACGCTAGAGGAAACATGACTGTAAGTCGATTACAGATCAATGGTAATGTAAAAAGAACAGGAGAAAGAACATTTTCATAAGAAAGCACTACTTAAAGGAGAGTCCATTGTACGAATCCGACAATATCAAGAGCATGTGTTAATGAATCACTAAGAAACAGTGATGATAACTGGTGTTTGCGAAAAGGAGAGCGTATTTTGCCCCCCGATGACGCCGTTCACAAATAGAAAGGCAAGTCAATTGTACACCTGAAAAAGTCACAGGAACAATTCAAAATAGGGAACAGCATCAAATTTGAAAATGTCCTCCACATGACTACCTTTTTGAAATCTGCACTGAGACCATGAATAATGTAACCCTGATCAAACAATTTAATGTAGACACCAAGGGTTCGACCTGCTGACATGTTGCGCTAGACAAAGTCCCCCCTCTTGTTATACAGTCTTGTGGATATTGTTTTGTCACGTTTATGTGTCGATCTAAAATAGGAAACAGATGAGGTGGATTCACTGGTCTCTTTTATTTCTAGTTCAGATGGGCAAACCAGTGAAGGGAAGTGGAATATTCATCGATACACCTGAAGCTTCAGTAAACTTCTTGGCCATATTACTGTGTTTCGATTTTGCAAACCCGTGCATAAAATGCAACTTACATGTAACAGTAAATTCATGCGTACAATCACTGCGGGTTAAAAGAACATGTGGATTCTTGGTAAGAATACAGGTCCCCAGCAACCAATGCTTGTCTGTCCGTGGGGAATCTGGGTAAGAATACAGGTCCCCAGCAACCTATGCTTGTCTCTCCTTTGGGAATCTGGGTAAGAATACTGGTCCCCAGCAACCAATGCTTGTCTCTCCGTGGGGAATCTGGGTAAGAATACAGGTCCCCAGCAACCAATGCTTGCCTCTCCGTGGGGATTCTGGGTAAGAATATAGGTTCCCAGCAACCAATGCTTGTCGTAAGAGGCGACCAAACGGACCGGGAGGTCTAGCTCGGTGACTTGGTTGATACATGACAATGTATCCCAACTTCGCGCATCGATGCTACTGATATTAATCACTGAATTATCAGAACCACAATCGATTAATAACAGACGGCCGTCATGTAGCTGGAAAGTAAGTACTTGTGTGCGTTGTTAAACGACACACAAACAAACCAATGAGTTATTGTAGCTTCGAGTAGCGGTGACTGTTTGGCAATTTTATCCCTTTGCGTTGTAGGTGCCTAGTGTAAACATCAAAAATAGAAATAAACACTGGAGACTAGAAACAAATAATCATTATCCATTTAGTAGTTTTATTCAACTACATTTCCACAATAGCTTATTTCATCCATTAAATGGATAGGTAGCAGATGCATAACTTGAAGCAAAATATGCACAATATTCATAGACACAGACATTATACATGCCGCGAAGTCTACGCCAATTTTTACGCCAAAATAACATACAGAGGTGATGGATCGGGTCGTCAGATGAGGTTCTCAAACTTGGTCACTGAGTTATCATTCCTTTAGACTAAAGACAGACATAACAACACAAACACGAACACAGTCTGCATATAATAGCAATATGCTTCACTTTGTTCATGTTTTCAACTGTGTCATTACCAGTCTGACATCAAACCTTTACTACACTGGGCATTGAATTATATCAGGTTTACATATAGCCATTGCCAGCCAAACGTGAAAACGTGATAGGTACAATGCCAGTATAATATGGCTAAGAGAGGCAGGTTTGCTAAACCATGGCGTCATATTGCTGATGTATAAGTAAATCATATAATTTCGACTTACAATAACTCTTTCAGGGCGCTATTTTCTGTTGTCCGAATCTTTCTTCAGATAACATATACGGTAATATATGGATAGGACGAATGTTTGGCCAAGAAGTTAAACTTAAGCTGCAGGTATATCGATGATCTGCTATTGTTCAAAGATGGTATAGTCAATTACCTGCCACTGATTTATCCACCGGAACTAGAAATAAAAGAAACCAGTGAAACCGCCTCAACTAACCAGGATTAAAAAAATCAAGGCCTTCTTAACGCTTTCCATGTTCGACACATCAGAAAACAAAATGACGACCGATGCAACTCCCTCATTAATACTTGTGCCAGTACCACAGTTTGTTCAGGTGCCTTTGCATGTGTTTGTGATGAGTACTAGCGGTGGAGCTTATGATCACCCTTTTAGCTATCGTTCAGTGGCCTCTGCTTTCAGCAAGGATTTCTTATCATTATTGAAAGTGTTTCTGGTGAGCTTTTCTTCAAACGCAATCTCAGCAACGTCAATGCATATCAGTGTATGTTACATCCTTATGCCATCGGCAAATCAACCCCAGTTGTGATGTATAGTTTTCCAGCACCATGCCCATGCGCCATGGGTAACCCAAAGAGGTATCAACGTGACTTTTCTTCTCATCAGATACTCAATCATAGAATGCATGACTGACAAGAGGCTATGGTCCTAACGAAACGTAGTTAATCTTGCATCGCAATATGTCACTTGGGAGTCAAATGTAAGATGAGATGGTGAGATGGTGAGATGACTGAGAAAGTTGCTTATAGTTGAACTTATCACCCTTCTGTCCAAGAGTATGATTTGCTCAATAAGGTAAGGTGAAATGAGGTTCAAGATTTCTGCACTTGTGTTGTGACGTGCATGCACGTGTGGGTATAGCTGCTTGTACTGGTCCTGACTAATGTCAACTTTAAAGTGCTAGCCCACTGAGATACGACAGTTCAACATGAATACCCCACTCAGACACAGCACGCTGGTTCCGAGCCGACCAGTCCTTGTTTTAGCCTACATATGTATTATACAGGGGGGGGGGGGGGGGGGCAGGAATGTTTGTGCAAGACAACCACGCACAGCACTCCTCACCTCACAGCAGAGATAGATGTATGATGGGAAGAATGAATGTGCTGAATAACCATCATCTATTCTAATGGTCTCAGCATTCATCAAAACGTTTCAGAAGGAGCATTGATAAGTGAACTTTAAAGGGATTTCTTTATTGCTGCATAATGTCCCCATTACTTTATTACTGGTTCAGTTGCTACAAAGGATGAAAAGCTTTGATGGATTGATCTAAACTCTTTTCGTAATTTACTGATAGGGAATATTGGCAGTTTTGTTGAAGTAGGCTGTGTTAATTACGTAAATGCCAAGCAGGTGAACGTGACATTTTAGGACGGCACATCAGTACAGCTATATTTACCTTTCCCGAAAGCGAAATGCCACTGAACTGAATATATGAAGGTCGTTGATATGTGTAAAACAGAGTGATACTGTGTTGCTTTCAGGAGGTTTCAAAATAGGCAGGTGGAGGACATTTTACGCATCAGTGACAAAAATGATGTCCAATGAAATACCCTATTTTTGACTTGTAAGAGATGTTTCCGTCCTGTTTCAGTTTTTATAACTTGACTGCCTTTTTGTTTGATATACAATTGAGTACTCTGTGAATTATTACTGTTTCAGTTTTTTTCTACCTTATGGAGAAATTACTCAAATATGAAACGTCATGGCCAGAGAACAACCAGTCTCGAACTTCTGCCGAAACAGATTCCACTTGCTGTATCAGTGATCAGTGATGGAAATTATATGAATGGATCACTAAGAATTAGTTAGGTATTCACGAAAATAATGAAGTTATGAAAAAAATACAAATTGGTTAGACTTGATTTGTGTGAAACAGTGACATGTCATTCATAACAGGCCTATCCTTGAGAAGCAGGTTTCATCAGGTTCTTTTGTAATCGACTGCTCTACTACCAAGCCATAACCAATCGTCTTCAGCGTCTGCCAGAGAAGGCTTGCTTAAAGGACATGGACTGATTCACAAACAACACATTTCTGTCTACATTCCTTTAACGTTGACATTTCATATCTTGTCAGTGTTGATATATCAAAGTCGATATTATTTGTTAAAACGGATATTTATCACATAATTATGACATCCCAATGACTTGTAAATACACAGGAGTCAACAAAAATGGAAATAAAAAATGATTAAAACATATGTTTACACAATTCCAGCTACAATGATGGGGACCCGTGAAGATCCGGGGTAGAAAAGGTCTTCAGCAACCAATGCTTGCTGTAAGAGGCGACTAACGGGATCGGGTGGTCAAGCTCGCTGACCTTGTTGATACATGACATCAATCACAATTGCGTAGAGGGATGCTCATGACATCAATGACTGGGTTGTCTAGTCCAGACTCGATTATTTAAGGACCTCCGTCATATAGCTGAAATATTGCTGAGTGCGGCGTTAAACAACAAAAAAACAAACAACGATGGGGCTATGTGATCGCCAGCAGGGTACCACAAGCACACTTCATGTGTAATACTTGCATGTCTGCATTAATTCTCAAGCTTCAGAGATTTTATAACTTCATTGGCAGTCGTATCGTTGAAATGCCACAGGTTGATATGACTGCATATGATCGTCTCATGAATGATGCAAACAGGGGGTTCCAGAGGAATGTATTTTGGTTAAAGGTCATATCAGCCAGCAGGGTTAAACTACAAGTCTCAAGACTCAGTGATTGGGGGATTTATCATGGGGTGGGAGATCTATGGGATCACAGAATTGACATTAAAATCATCCTTGTTTTCAGTAGTTCATTTCCCCCTCAAATGTCTTCTGTTGTGTTATCAGGTTATCAGCGGGTTACAGTTCAAGACAAAGTTTGAAATCTTTCTCAATTCCCCCCTCATCAAGTTGAGTAACGACCACGATAGCATTATATTAGACCGCCTTGTGTAACTACGGAATTGGATGGGATGGTAAAGAGAGTCGTTTAAGTACATCAAGACAATCTTCTATGAGGAATTACTTCTGTTTACTTAGTTTATGTCTTGCAGCCTATTTCATAAGACATCGGCGAAATATGTGTTGCAATATTCATCAGGTTTCCGAAATGAAGTCAATTTGTGTCTGAAAAATGACATGTGTATGTTCTATCAAAGAGACGATTTGTGTCCTTATATTAGATAAATATTCAAGTTAGGGGTTTATTTGAGAGCACTATTAAGCGGTATACACTTGATTCCATTGAGATATTCCAATCACCTGACACCTCCCAACCGAAAATCTTATCTATGAACCCTTACAGAAGGAATTCCTTTACACGGTAATTTGAAAAACTTTTTCTTCTGCTTTTCAGTGAATCAAGTCAAACAGTCATTTTAAAAGTACTTAAATTCGAATCTCAACATTTCAACTGTATACGTTTAAAAATGTGGATAGCCATGGCCAGTCTCGATCATCCACGCACCATAGTCAATTTCACATAAAAGGTGAGGGGAGGTGAAATGGGGTTTAACATCGCGTTCAAGTTTATTGCACTTACTAGTTTATAGCGACGTGTATGCAGGTGTGTGTGGAAGTGCGGTGAACATTATACAAATGGATCACTGGAAAACATGGAGTGTTTTCACAAATCTGTAATTGTTCAGGCACGGGGCGATTGTAAAAGGTTTCTTTCTGCAATCATAACTGGTGCTTGAAGACATGTACCTGTTAAGAAATATCAATCCTCCTGTCACTAATAACTTCTTGTTAAGTGTCCTTGACTTCTTTACTTATTATTGCAATAGTCTAACGTTTGCTCGTATGTTTTGGTTGATTGATTGGAGAGTAAAAACTGGGGGAGTCTCAGATGAAGATAACTCTTTTATTGAGAATCAAGTTTTATTGACTGCCTCAAGTAGACGTACGTTTTGCTCTGTGCAGAATTAACGGCGTGCCGGATCAACCTTTGCGTTGTGTTCTCATCTGTACACTACTCTTTCTCGCTACTAAGATCGAATATGAGGGAACTGAAACCTGATTATATAGGAACTTAAGGCATCTGTACATAGAACTCCAAAAGGGAAGGTAGTTCAAAAGTCACTCGTGGCAAAGACTTAAATACTTGCCATTTCAACCATTTTCGGGGCGGGGTAGCTAAGTGGTTAAAGTATTCGCTCGTCACTCCGTAGACTTGGATTCGATTCCCGACATTAAACCAATGTCTGGTGTCCCCCGCCGTGATATTGCTGGAATATTGCTAAAAGCGGCATGAAACTATACTCTCTCACTGAACCATTTTCGGGGAAGCATAATGAAAGGGACCTTTTCACAGTAATATAAAACTATTGTAGGAAGACGCTGAAGACTCGAGTCTGAGAAACGATTCATCTCCCAATAATTAAAATTGATTTTCTGTTGCTGTTAACCAATAATGATTAACGGTGACACATTGGTATGTAAATGAAATAAGCGAATTAGGATATTTACAGAATGTGAAACAAAAGTTTCCTTTGCTTTTGGCTTAAGTGAGAACAGTGATCACAATAGCACAAATACAATCGAATGCTGTTGACGCCCTCGTGGATGGCATTAGGCAACAAACCAAATACACTCTTTTTATGGAAAATGTGTGACAGGTTCTACTGGTAGAGCAGGACAATTTTCACAAACATGGGTGTCATAACTGTTCATTCATAGAGTGTCCATCAGGGGCGGTCGGGTAGCCTAGTGGTTAAAGTGTTCGCTCGTCATGCCGAAGACCCGGGTTCGATTCCCGACATGGGTACAATGTGTGAAGCCCGTTTTTGGTGTGCTTCGCCATGATATTGCGGGAATTTGTGTGCATGTATCCATATCAATAAAACATGATTTATGATAAAGGTGAAAGGAACATCGCGTCCACGATTATTCCACTGATATAGCGACGTGCATGCACGTGTGTGTGTGTGTGTGTGTGTGTGTGTGTGTGTGTGTGTGTGTGTGTGTGTGTGTCTGTTTGTACTAGTCCAGACTAATGCCGATTTTGTAGTTTTGATGATATGACAAAGGTATATATGTGTCCTAAATGTGTGTTATTATCATGATCACGACTCCATTGCCCCTTAAAGGCTCCAACAGCAAAGAGATACATACATTCGGAGAAGATATGTACACATTATTCATAAAGCTAGTGTGGTCCATTTCCTCACAGGTTTGTTTTCACCGCACATGTCGTGTGACAATGTCAGATCAGAATTAATAAAGAAACAAATCCTCGAAATAGTTCTTACTGTGAAAGTGTGGCACGTCACACAGCGTGATGTAGAACAAATGCGTATCGTTTCAGGCTTCGTGAATCCAAAAACTTAACTATAAATTTCCCTCTTGGATCAGAGTGAGTGAGTATGGTTTTACGCCGCTTTTAGCAATATTTCAGCAATATCACGGCGGGGGACACCAGCCATCGGCTTCACGCATTGTACCCATGTGGGGAATCGAACCCGGGTCTTCGTCGTGACGAGCGAACACTTTAACCAGTAAGCTACCCGACCGCCCCTTCTTGGATCAGAGTAAAATAGGCTACTGCAACAACCGTGAAATTATACCCGAGTACCTGAACACTACCTGCAAAAGAAAGACAAGTTTAATGATCCCATTATGGAGATGCTGTTTAAACCATCTGAGGTATGTTTATGCCATTATAAACAGATACATACATCAATAAAAGATCCAATATTTCATATATATTCAAGTATATTTTAAATGAGGCATTGCAGGATCCTATGCAGATGGTATTCAATGTGTATGGCATGTACAGCTATGGATAGAAACGTATGCTTGTATCGTTCTGTGATTTTTGGGCTTTGGCTTGAAACTACTTTAATTAAGTAAGGATAAGAATTTATGGATGAACAACTTCTTTATTACAAGTTGTTCATCCATAAATTCGTATCCTTTCTTAGTACTCCAACTTCTAAATGCCTATCAAAGAAGTTACTTAATTAACCATCGTTTCTCACTAGATCATATCTCACACATGTGAGCTTGACGTGATGAAGAGCGTATCACTTCCAACAAGGTTATATTGACTCTTTTGTCTGGTCATGAGGAGAAGGAATCTACCTAAGTCCTACTGTTGTTCTCCTATGTAAGGAACAGACAGGCAGTCACATGTGACTCGAACCATAATGGTTTTGAGTTGCTGTGTTAAGAGCATGCATGTTCATGAACAAACTGGGCGACCAGAAATGAATTAACATTTGAAGTAAATAATGGTGAAATGTCAAATCATAATTGCCACTTTTTAGCCATATGATCTCTATGATTATATCATGAAAATCAATACAGTATTTGCATAACAAAGTGGTGCATTTAGTTCAGCAAATGTGGTCGCCTAGGTAAATATCGAGAAGCCATGGGCCATCTACGACATGTCCAATTACTAAATCACTACACATCCAATAGAACGCATGACAGATCGTCTCTTTACATCAAAGCCTCAGCTGCTGCGTCATCTCGTCATAGCTGCAGGTCGTAAAGGTCAGGCAATATATATCTCATCAACTTTGATTGTGAGAAGTAATGAGTTTTGTCTCAGACATATGTCTGACAAGGTGGAATGCCCAACAGGGCATTATTTCTCCTGACCATAACACCCCCGACGGTCGCCAGTAAGCTGGAAGAACACTATCGTGTCAATGGAGTGCTTTGAGACATGAATGCAATATTAATCGACTATTGCTTATTACCAAAGGACATATATTGTAAATTCGGGAATCTAATCAATATTGTTTATTCCCATCTCCTTCATCACGTATCACGTGTATTGGTCCTGTGTTATTTAGTTTTGAGAAATGTTCATGAAAACAGTTTTTAGAAGGCAAAGACAAACACCGATATAACGGCTTTCGAGAATTGATCATGGTGTCCGTCACTTGTATTGCACAGTGATACAACCAATCTTGTCATATCTGAAGTGCAATTTTAGGATGCCCGTTGTTTTGGTTTTGTGTTAAATGACATCCCCATCTGTAGCGGGAGTTGTTTAACGGTATCATCTCAGTCAATCTACCGCTGATGTGAAGTGGTGCAGTCGAGAATCATAGCTAAAAAGCCAAGTCGCCAAAGATATGGAATATGCTTATAAAGAGTGAATTAATTCTCATTGTACGACAGGTGGTGTGTTGCTTTACATAAACATGAACGGGAGCTCATTGTACAATGTGGCACCGCAATGTTCCTGAAACTAAGACTTCCCTGCACTGTAACCTCATGACGTCAAAGTAATGTCTATCGGGTCATCTCAATTAAATGTTGCCGCATATTAAAAAATAATGTGTTTTCGTAAATGCACGTGTTCTCTCATTCTGATATCTGCGCAATACTCTGCACACAACTTGAACATATCAATATGATGAATTCTTGTAGATAACTTTTTTGTCATATGTTGTCTAAATATTTTAAAAAGGTAAATGCTATTAATCAAATTTATAAGCAAACTGTTTACTGGGTTAGAGATTTAAATATATGTCTCTGTAATAAACTGGAATTTGCCGCGGTAGTTTGTAAGGTCTAGAACTAACATGCACAGTGGAGTATCTACTGCACAGAGCTTTCAACAATTCCTGCACCGAGACCCGTGGCGTACCGCTCATATATCGACATATTGTATTGGCGACACTGCTGTATATTCGATTGGAGTAAAAATCGATGAAGTTTCTTATTCCTAAAAAGAAATGCCCTTCATGCATTTGCAAGATCAAATAAAACGGCCCATTATAAGTTCGCATCTGGAGGCTCTATTTCACACTCACCTCATCTAATTTCTTTTGAAAGTCGTCAACATCGCGTTTTTTCCGTGATATAAAGTGCACTTAAAAACCATGTCACCTTTACAAGTTGACACAAACATTAATATAATGTCAGATCTTCTGTAGGATGTATATTACAGGAGATGGCAGTGTCCCCTGGAACATGCTTTCGCAACAAAGGTTGCAACGTTATGTCAGCCGTTGCCTGTGCAACGACCCAGGCTTAGTTTATTCAAGGAGAGGCTATCTGAACGAGTTCCTGTGCAGTGTGTGGAGAAGATCAGCAACCATGCATGCAGAGTCCTTAGCTTGTATGAAGTCGGCTGGCCTGAAAAATGAAACAGGAGGCTTTCTGTTTGCTGCTCGGGACCAGTCACTTCCCACTCGTAACCGTGAATGTAGGTTATGCAATGAATTTAATGAGACTGTCCAACACATTGTCCGTGGATGCCCAGCTTTGGCACAAACACAGTATCTAAAGTGACATGATGGTGTAGCTCGATCATTTTATTACCGCCTTCGCCATGTTTGTGGTTTTGACACAGAGGTCCACCCATCGTACGACCCGGAATATGTAGAGTGCGTCATGGAAAATGATAAATACAAAATTCTTTGGAATAGGCCCATTTACAGCCTCAGATGTATCCAGGCCAACAAACCTGATCTTGACCATTTTGATAAATCCAATGAAATCATTAATTTTATATCATTGAATTTTTTGTCCCCTTTGACACTAATGTGATTGACAAGAATGAGGAAAAAATATGCACAGCTCGATTAAGAAAGGTCACGCTTGCATCCCAAGTTCCACGTTGCCAGAATACAGCCCATCTGACAATCTGGGTAATGCAGAAGGATGAGGTGTTGGGGAGTCTTCACATTCTCCGAAAAGTTATGGGTGGGTTTGACTAGGCAGCGCTTCCTGGGAGAAGTCCCATTCGCTGTCTTGGCTGCGTGTAGAGGGGGCAAGGGCCCTGAGCTGATGATGAGCCTAACCAGCCTGACTGTGCTAGGATCACCCAAACCCTCTTTGCTGCATTTTTTATTTTAATCTGTAAATGATAATAATAATAATAGCCTGCCTGTAAAGAGCACAATTTCATACACAATGTATGATTGAAATGCTACATTATTATTTCCCTGGTCAGTGGATCAGTGTGCACTCCATTTTTCATTCTCAGCTCCCTGGGGAGTTCACACAAACCAACTATAACTCGTGGCCTCTCTCTATACTATTTTAAACATTTAGTACATGCGGTGTACAAACTGCAGCATACATGCTACATTGTGGTACATTGTACGTTATGACCTGAACCTTGTTAAACCCGGACAGACCTTATTCCGGAAAATAGGCTTCCAAACTTTATTCAAACGACATTACATGGATATTACTATGTCTTACTTCCTCTATTAGATATATAGGTGTGAGTGAGTTTGGTTTTACACCGCTTTCAGCAATATTCCAGCAATATCAAGGCGGGGGATACCAGAAATGGGCTTCGCACAAGTATCCATGTCGGGAATCGAACCCGGTTTCCTTGGCAGGACGAGCAAACGCTTTAACCACTAGGCTACCTGACCACCTCATTAAAAATATCAAACATTTTTGTCTAAAAATAAACAAGATCGTTTAATTTACCTTATGTCGGGTTTTGCGGTATCATTGATTTTGCTTGGATATTGCTGAAAGCACCATAAAAACCAACTCACCCACTGAATACTTTCTGCAAAATACGGTCAGGAATCAGCCATACTGTGTTGGCGGACTCCTTTATAGCGTTATCAGATAATCAGATACTCCGTGACACTGAGCATACTAGAAGACGTGCGGTCGAATACCTTGTCATTTTTGCTCAATGCAAATTTTGTAAGATGCCACAAGACAATTGTCGAAACATTGGGATTTGATGCGCCGTTGTCCTTGAGTTGGCCCGGTGGGTACGGCATTTCTGACAGTTAAAATACGGAGCATGGAAATTATCGAAGGGCCATCAAATGATTCATGAAAAAATGAATTTAGATAATTTCAAGGGCATAGGATCACAAGTTTGACAAAAGTCTAGTGCTTAAAGATTAGACAGCAATCAGATTCAATAACAGTGTATGTGTCACAATTATGAATAAACAAGAGGGAGAAGCAGATGAGTGTTCAAGGGCTCGCTTCAAATTATATGCACATTTCACCTGTGCTATGGAAAGATGTTGCTTGAGTCTAAATACCACTGTGTTTAACGGTCAATAAATTGATATTGTGTCTGATGTTGAATATTTCATGTGCAGCCGTGGCTCGTTTTCTTCGGTTGGGGACTATTTAGAGGCAGTGGTTGTAAGGCTATGCGGCATCAGACAACAAACACTTACTTTATCGTGCAAATTGTGTGAGTGGTTGGTGCTACCGGTAGGGCAGAACATGCTTACCCTTTGTGGAAACACTTGGTGTCATCACTGACTTTTTCCCCTTCTACGCCCTATGTGTCTGTTTCAGCGAAACAAATCGAGAATGATTATTCTCTGGCGTTTCATATTGTTTATGACGCGATGGTATGTGAAACAATTTTCTTTCACGGTGCACGTCAAAAGTCAGATGAAGTCAGCAAAGTTGATGGCGGAGAATTTAAAGGTGGGTGACCGGGCAAGGCAACCTTAAGAGTTTTGATCTTCATCACTCTATGACATTATTGCATGTGGTGTCTACTGAGAGAAGTGACTTTATTCGAAATGTATCTGTGTCTGTTTAAAATCTCCTTCGTCCAATTTCCTATTTCCTGCCTTCTTAACATTTTTATGAAATTAACAAAATATATTTGAACAAACGCATTTTGTTCGATCTACCGATCTGAATTATTTGGCCCAAAATCTGTAAACCAAAAGAAAGAAGTCTGGCCTAATATAATTCGAATAGAAATTGATTTCTTCAAATGCCACCTATGTACAACGTTTTAACCAACATGGTTTTACATATTCAATTCACCAACTAATGTCTGACGTACAAATTCAACATAATGTAAAATATATTAGATGGATTAATCAAATATCACACAGAATCACACGCGAGTCTTAAATATGTCTGTGCGTTTTGACTTCATTTCAGCGATTCATTGAACTGGATGTTTTGCAGCCAATGTAAAAGTTGTGTTCGAGTAGTTTCTTTGTGGAGTAGTGTTCAAGACCTAGACGTGCCAGACATGGTCGTTATTTCTGAAAGGCTTCACGGAGACGTATCGTGTTGCCAGTAAATGAAGATAAATTGAAACCTAACACGTGTATTCGACTGATCAGAGACTTGTGCTTGTTGTTTAGCAAAATAATGATCAATGAAAACAAAGGAATTATAAGAAGTTAGGTCATACATCTTTCAAAGACAGGAAATATTAGATTTGTGCCTCTGAGAAAGTTACCATATCTGACATTGACCGAGGAACTAAATAACTGTCCATGGGCCATTATGTGAAGCAGAATCCAAAACATACCAATATTTACTTTCATTTACATATATGGGATTTCATCAATTCCGCACAGTTGCAAAATGCACGATTGAATATCAAAAGAAAGAACAGACACAGTGTGATTAGTTATATCTTACAAGGATTTGTTTAATACACCTTGCAAAGATTTACTCAATTCTAAAACCCAGCCAAAGGCACAATTACGATTTATTGTCATAACCAATGAATCATCATTTCGCTGGCTAGTTGGATATGTTTCAGGAGTAAATATATATCCTTTGTCAGTGCTTATCGTAAATAGTTACATTGATCATATAATCACTGTAGACCTTTTTTCATTCTATGAGACTATGCAGGCACTACCCATTTGCATACATGATGCATTGCAGTATTTATATCAGATCAAACAAGCGTAGTGTTTATTCTCCTTTGTCTCTTATTTTTGAAACCCTACATAAGTTGACGAGACGCGTCGGGAAACCATAGCAATTCGAAGGGCTGGATATATACGTTTCAATGCTTGAACTCAAGGGTGTAGAATTGATTCTAGGGTTAAGTGTATAATGTTATCGACCTTCACAAACAACGGATGGCACAGGTAGTAAAGGAAATGATCACCTGTTTCGCAAACACCAGGTATCATTATCGTAACCCAGCAAATATAAGCAAAATTACTCAGGGTTAGGGATAGGTCGTTTGTTTTAGGACCATTCCAGATATATAACGGTATAAATATTCGAGTCCGGAGCAGAAAATGAAGGGCGCTATTGTGACCGACGATCAACGGGGTAAGATCAACCAAGTCACCGAGCCTGGTCATTTGATCTATTTGATCTTCTCTTCTGAATTTGCTAGATTGAGTAAGCGGAATTTATGTTTCTTCCCATAAATATCGTACATATTTCTAGTCATTAAACTTTATGTTTCATATTCAGTCCTTATTATTTATGCAGATTATATCAATATCAACGCTGACGTCATCTTTTGTTGACGTTCTGGTTTTGTTTGCATTAAAACAGATGACTACATAACCAAGTGAGCTAAGGTGCCATGTCACAATTTTTGTATGATCATATTTGTATTATGCAGATCAAGGTGGTCAAAATGGGCCTTTAAATACCTAGTATTTTTAAGCAAAAGCTATTTATTCAATGTACATTTATCGCATCATAGTTGTATTATGCAGATCAAGGTGGTCAAAATGGGCCTTTAAATACCTAGTATTTTTAAGCAAAAGCTATTTATTCAATGTACATTTATCGCATCCGATCAAACAAACAAAAGAGAACAATAAACAACAATACACCTCCGTATTAAGATTAGGGTGACACACACATCATACATTATACAGCTACGCGATAAATATCGAAGAACAATGGAGAACGAAGTGTGGTATATTTCACGATAAATCATCGTAATATCATGACGTAATTTCTTGATGACGACGTAAATGGACGACGTAATTATTGGGAGGGAAGTGTCTGATGAGTTGTACCCCATTGATGTTGCTAGACAACGCAGATAAACGCTATGGCCGAACGATTGCATCCACATGCTGGAGAGATATGACAATCGGTATTGGGAGAAAAGGTACAGAAAGGTTACGTGAAAATTGTGAGAATATCCGGGAAACACCAAGTTTAACTCCATGTTCATAAAATGGACTTGTCCGACGTTGCCGAAGTCGGATTGTATTCAGGGTGACGTCATTATTTATTTAAATAATTAATGCATCACAAGTCAGTTCTTACACGTGCTCATGCAACTGGAGTGATTCAAAGCATTGATCGCAGATTCCAAAAGGTTTAATATACCATTTCCCACGTTCACATTACAACTCTAGTGAAATGTGCGTTGTGCAGCCATCTAGATGTACATGTATTTGTAAACTCGCTGAAGTAGATGTTTAAATACGTATATGTGTACCGTTACACATCTTATCCATTTATTCATGAAACCGTATCATCAAAGTTGAGGTTTAAATACGTCTATGTGTACTGAGACATCTTTCATACATTTATTCATTATACATTCTGAATCGAAGCAATGTATGTTTTCATCAACAAGACGAAATGGAAATATGCCCGTTTGATAAGAATCGAAAACAAAAATGAGAGTAGCTGCCAGCAACTTGCTCAAAGATGTATGTAACATTGACGAAATACTGGGAAAAGAAAACATCCCGCGGATGAAGAAGGATAAACTGTGTTACATAGGCCAGTTTACTCTGGACAGCACTGACCCAAGTTTGAAAAGAGCAGACGTGATCTTGGTGATAAATTGCAAGATCAGACAAGATTATCGGAAGATAGCCGTTAGCGATATGAAAATGGCTTGGCTTGCTTTCTTAAACAGTTTATTTATAATAGATTTACGTCTGGCCTTCAAATGTATCATATCTTCCGATGTCCTCAGAATCAAGAGATGCCAAAGGTGAATTTATTGGTGTTCTTACAGCAGAATTGATTATGTAATTTGTATATTGATATGTTGCTTTTGTTACGGATAGGTCCATATTCAGAGACTGTTCACGGAATCAGAGTGGTATGCACACAAACATGCTGATCACTTTGAGTTTGTCTTGGGAATTCATAATTTGTGAAATAATCGATAAATATAAACTGGTGGCCACAAGAAACTTTATCATAGTTTTCAATCACTCTAGTTTTAAAAGCACCATGGATAGATGCTTGAAGTAAATTTATTGAAAAGATCAAAGTCTCAACGAAATCAACTTTATTAGCATGACAGTTGCCCGACTTAAGGTGGGGTACCAAAAGCAAGCTTTCAACGGAATGGACAAAAGACACACACATCTAGCATCGCTCAAGTTCACTGACACGTCACATTAACAGCATATTTAACCACCCCCTGCTACAAGACACGCAAAAACTCTCAGGCGCAGAGAAAAAGTCAGTCTTCTGATGACCTCACGTGGGATACGTTTTGGTGGGCCTGGATCAGTTCTTGTCGGTTGGCTGGAGGATGTGGTAGCTGTCGAACACAACGGTCCATGACATCATAGTTGTGTTCTGTAGAGGACATGTCTGGGGAGCGTGCAGGCCACGGCAATCCATTGACGTTGTTGGCTGCAAGGAAGTTTTGTACGATTCGGGCTGTTTTTGGGTCTGGCGTTGTCATGCTGATAAAGGACACCACGTGACAGCTATTGTAGAAATAGTAGGACAGTCGGACGAAGACTGTCATCCATGTAACGCGGAGCTGAGCTGTCAAATTTCCGTTCACGATGACCAGTGGTGTTCTCTCCTGCCCACAAATTCCTCCTAAAACCATAATACCCCCTCCACTACGACCTCCAGAACACAACATGCTGCCGTTCGTTCTCCTCTATGGCGGTAAACGCACTGTCTTCCATCAGCTCTGAACAGACAGGATCAGCTTTCATCAGCAAAGACAACCCTCTGCCAGTCACGTTGCTGCCAACGACGTACAGTCCGGGCCCATCTCAATCTCTGGCAATGATGTTGCGCTGTCAATTACTGTCTTCATTGGGCGTAGTTACCCTGGGTCTGCCTATTCTGTCTGTCTGGTGCCGTTGAATCAGGTTAGTTACAGGAACACGTGAGAAACCACACGTTCTAGCAGTATGGGCATGGGTGGCTCCCATCTGCCCATATCCAGGGCCTGCTCGCGTTGTTCGGGTCTCAGTCGTGGTGTTTCTGTGGTTGCTTTTTTATCAGTGTGAGTGTCTGACATGCCGTCCGTATAATTTTATATATCCTTACTGCACGTGTAGTTTCGGCACAGGTGGCACGTATTTTTCACATTTTCGCATTTTCTAAAAAAAAACATGTCGTGGATGTGTATCACTTTCTCCATAGAGCATTACTGTGTTTGGACGATGTGTTCTGCATTGATTTAGTTTAAACTTGTGTTTTAAATTTTTTGCAATTTCATATTTTGTGGCGAAGTTTGCTATGGCCGTTAGTTTATATATTCATGGAATGCTCTGTTTTCCTCAACAATGGTGACAATGTCTAGACAGTTTATTCAAACAATAATGTGTAATAGCGCGTGTTTCAATGTAATAATACTTTCACAACTACATAAGTGGTAACGCTTCAACACGGAAGTGGACAGTGTATGTAATAATACTTTCACAACTACATAAGTGGTTACTCTTCAACACGGAAGTGGACAGTGTATGTAATAATACTTTCACAACTACATAAGTGGTAACTCTTCAACACGGAAGTGGACAGTGTATGTAATACTACTTTCACAACTACATAAGTGGTAACTCTTCAACACGGAAGTGGACAGTGTATGTAATACTACTTTCACAACTACATAAGTGGTAACTCTTCAACACGGAAGTGGACAGTGTATGTAATAATACTTTCACAACTACATAAGTGGTAACGCTTCAACACGTAAGTGGACAGTGTATGTAATACTACTTTCACAACTACATAAGTGGTAACTCTTCAACACGGAAGTGGACAGTGACAAACCTCTTTAACGTGCCAATAGTTAGAACATTGCGGTTGTCATTAACGTTTTTATCGAATGATAAGAATCTTAAACGACATATCCTGGCCTAATATAATTCTGACAGCACCTTAATTGCCATGATCAACTTAACGTGCCATGCATCACATAGTAGTTAAGCTCAGGCGCCAACAATGTATGTTATCAATTTCAATTGATTAGCGGGCAATCTTACTGTTGACTGGTGTAGTCATGGTGAGGGTAGAACAAGAATACCTGACACCGTTATCGAGGTTGGTGTGGTCAGAACAAAGAGACCCTCTGACATTGTTCACCTCTGTATGACATTCACACTCCTACTAAACTGTTTATATTTACAATTATTATTATAATTATGATTATGATTATGATTATTAGTATTATTTTTTATATTATTTATATTATAATAATTATTATTATTATTAATAATAATAATTGTTATTATGCACATATTAAAATAAAAACGCAGCAAAGAGGGTTTTGGTGATCCTGGCACAGTCATGCTGGTTAGGCTCATCATCGGCTCATCATCGGCTGAGGGCCCTTGCCCCCTCTAAACGCAGCCCAGACAGCGAATGGGACTTCTCTCAGGAAGCTTTACTGAATTAATGAGTCATGAAAAGTCATCATTGACGAGTGATATATGTCATTGTCAATTCATTTCATTTAATATTTCAGAGAAGGAAAGATAATTTGGTATATCTTCTCCAATTTACATGATTTTAACGTGTTTTCACGTTTATGGTCACTTGCGTATATGCCCTATGGTTTGGTTCATTTGAAATGTAGCTTCAACCTTAAAAACACAATGCATGGGACTGAGATCACCCATGGTTGCATGATTCAGTGAATTCGCTTAACCAGTTCTTCAATTTCACGTCTGAACGGTATCGACATCGTGCATTTTTGCCCCTTCCGATGGAATTCATTTTTGTTTTACAGAACCGATGTTCCTACTTGTAATGTAACCAGAAGTATCACGCATGTTACGACAAGTTGACTTCAAATCATGCTCCTATTCTTTTAGTTAACGTTCGGAATTCATTTCGTCACGTTTGCCGTTTTCTTCTGATCTGGTAATTCCGGGTTTAAATGGGTGAAGTAAGACGTCAGCTATTAACATCGCGATGGCTACGTTGATGATGTCGTACAGTCGTCCCCAGGACCACCGAACAAAGAGTTTGCTGTGTGTAAAAGTTCTTTAGTAACTTCTAAATCTAGTGAATGGAGGTGGGAACATCAAAGTCTAAGGTGACGATCTACGATACTTCAAATACATGTTTGTATATATCACAAGAGATCTAAACCTTTCTTGAGATTTTGTGATACTTACATGAAATTATTCCCAGTCATAATCTCAGACACCCTAAAAGCTTATAAAAAGCGTCTATGAACATTTCCAAACAAAATATCGTTCTTAATAATTATGTGTATGATTTTTTTTCGAAAGTTGCAGGGGACGAATTCCACATAACAGACACACTGGACGTCAGTTGCGTGACATAAGAACATTCGAGTTGTCGTAGTTCCGTTCTTGCACATTATTTAACTATGAAAGGCTCCATGTGCGGAGGTAGCAAATTGGGATTTGAGAACAATCAGGAATCATATGTCATGGAAATCAAATTAGCTTGGGAAAAATAACAAAAATCAATTTGGTTGAATGAGACTAGGTAAGACGAAATGAAGTGTTCCCATACAATGTAGAAACAAAAATAAAAGTTACAACTGCGCAGCGAAATGTGATTTCGAATGTGATTCTCCAAATGTATATACAATGTATCACTTTAAATAGATGTTAATGATAGGATTTACATGTAGAAACAAATGTAAAAGTTACAACTGCGCTGCGAAATGTGATTCCGAATGTGATTCTCCAAATGTATATACAATGTATCACTTTAAATAGATGTTAATGATAGGATTTACATGTAGAAACGAAAGTAAAAGTTACAACTGCGCAGCGAAATGTGATTCTCCAAATGTATATACAATGTTTCACTTTAAATAGATGTTAATGACAGGATTTACATGTAGAAACAAAAGTAAAAGTTACAACTGCGCAGCGAAATGTGATTCCGAATGTGATTCTCCAAATGTATATACAATGTATCACTTTAAATAGATGTTAATGACAGGATTTACATGTAGAAACAAAAGTAAAAGTTACAACTGCGCAGCGAAATGTGATTCAGAATGTGATTCTCCAAATGTATAGTTACAATGTATCACTTAAAGTAGATCTTAATGACAGGATATACATATTTTGTGGATATGAATGAAATTTGACACATTATGGTATTAAATAGCAGAATTAATACAGCATCACTCTATCGTGCTCTATATATGCTTTAAATTAGTTTAGATATCATTAAATGAATGGAGTAACATCTCCATGACCATGAGACATCTCTATTGAAAGAGTCCATGGTCCGATTCCGATACATCACAAGCACGTGTTTATATGAATCAGTCAAATAGTGATGATACCAGGTGTTCGCGAAAGAGTGAGCTAATCGTATTAAGAATTTTAATCAGGACGTGTTCAGCAATTTCAACTGAATGTATACCACACATTTTTGGGAATGACTTGGCCAGGCAATTTATGGTGACACCTTGACAGTAGCAACCACTGACAATCCTTATTACTTCAACTGAAGGCGGAGAACTCTTTATGGATAACAATGAGCAAGAAAGAGCCATGTAAAAGAGGTTAAAATCAATCAAACATTCTTTGAGCGGCATTTAGAAGTTGGAGATCTAAGTAAGGATAATATTTATGGATGAACAACTTCTTTATTACAATTAAAAGCAACGTTTCGGTGTAGATTCTAACACTGTTCTCCAGCGAGTGATGACCATCATCACGTGACGTCTCATCACTTGCTTCATAACGCTGTTAGAACCTACACCGGAACGTCATTCTTAATTGTAATGAAGAAGTTGTTCATCTATAAATCTTATCCTTATTTAATAAAAAAAGAGTTATATTCGTGTTTCATGTTCTGAATGCCAATTGATTCAAAGACTTAATTAGACACATCAACATTGAGATGATGAGCTAGGAAACATCACCACGTATATCAGCATCTTTCAGATACATATTAACATAATGGCCAGCAGCCGTCTCACCTTTCTACAAGGCTGCAGAGACAACAGGATCATTACAAAGGGCCCACCTTTGAAGTGAACCACGCAACAAAGCTGTAGCCAAGGGTGGTGGTGCGGGAAGGTGTGCATGTGGCAGGGCAGTAATGTTTGTTTGAAAGATGGTATGTTTTTCAGTCAGTGCTCCAAGACAATTTCTTTCATTATCTTTCAGAACACCTTTGATGTTTCGCGAAGGATTTTGTTTTGTAAAGCCAGATGACAAATGGTTTCTTCTGACATTTTCGACAACATATTATGTTAAGTCCCGAAACATCAAACGTCATTAGAATAAAACAGAAATTGGTATTCATAAATCAGGTCATGTTATAACGACTTCTAGATGCCAAATACATACTTGTATTGATTTGCTGTTATTATGTCAAAATATAAACTGTTGTAGATTTATTTGTAGTAATTGTCAGTGGCAGACAAATATCGAGGTACAAGTAAACAATATCAAGTGGCAGGTTTGATCGTTCCAGAAGTTTCGGGTTGGGACAGTTTCTGGAAGGATGGCCCTACCTGGATAAGGGTAACAGAGCGATTCGGGGCCTTGTAAGACCTGACTTGTGTCGTATCTAATTGCCAAGTAGTTTGGATACCTGTCGGGAAAAATCGAATTTCTGCCAACTTCCAACGCTATTCTGTATTCAAGAACGGAAACAGGCCTCTTTCAAGAACATCAACAGGGACACTATTCTGAACATTCGTGTGTGCACCTACATAAGTGCTTGAGCCTGTTATGTCTTGCTGCTGCGATTTATTTGACCCATTGTATTGTCCCTCTATATTGTGAACCAAAAACTGTACGTTTCAATATGATTTATTGATTATTCATTGATCTAGGGTATTTTTTACTGATATCATTTTGTTCTGTGCTGAATGATTTCTGGGTCAACCTTTGCGTTTCAATGTGGAAATAACCTCCTGACACTGGGATGCAGATTTATGCTTGTACTAGTCCGGACTAATGCCGATTTCATAGTGCTAGCCCACTGAGATACCACGTCGCAGTTTAACATAAACCCCACTCAGACGGACAAGGACTCCGAGCCGACCAGTCCTTGACTCCCACATTAAGTTAAGAAAGTCCAACTCGTTCACCCGCATACATACATGTACAATCGTTGCATCTTCGATTATCCAGTGTGCTATACTCAATTCCAAAAGTAACGCACACCCAAAGTATGGATGTCGACACCTGGGACGTGCTGCTGATGATTTGTATGTGCTGACACAGATCTGTGGTGGGTTCCAACTGTCTGTCTGTCTTGTAGGAGTTAGCGCTGGCAGGTGAACAGGCGATAACCCTATCTTGATGTAATGCCATTACACGTTGGCGTCCGCTCTTTGGGCAATCCTGCCATAATCATGCCTAATACTCGATGTCGATTGTTTATGCCTAATCCGGGTGTGGTGCATTCCGTGTCACTCAGTCGACCGATGGACGTTTGTTGACACGTGTTCGCTTTTACGGGTACCTTCAACATCTAACGGTCCATATTGCACGTTAAACATGTGCAAGGACATGAAGAGCCTATATGTTCATTAATCAGTGTTTGAATCCCAAAACGATGAGTGGAACGTTTCTCGACATGTTATTCTATTAATGTGTCTTTTGTTGCGCAAATAAATAACTGTTATTTGATATTATTGAGGTCGGAAGTTGCAACACGAGACGTGCGTTTCTTTTGAAACTTGTGCTTAATACATATCTCCATTCCATTGTGGTTTAAATATGACGACGCTGAAAAATATCCGTCCAGTCAAATAACCTGTGATATATCATGTGCTATGTCAGTGATAAAAGATATGGAGAACGTCACTTCCGGAACAAATATATGATGGCGAATGGGCCCAGGGTATAGAAACTGTACTCGAAACGAAACATAATACCCTGGATAATCGAGGACTTGTTGAAGAGCCTGTCTGAGGTCCATCGGTCAGGTGTTAACATGGCCATGAAGCTGTACTCTCAGATAAACAACGATACGTCAGGTGAGGTGGGGTTTAACGCGTTAAAGATTATGACAGGGGCAGCGAAGTGCATGCGCACTAATAAATAAATACTAGTCCGGGATTATGCCAGTTTTATAGTGCTAGCCCACTGAGATACCATACCTAAGTTTAACATGAATACCCCACTTAAACACAGACATCACTCCGAGTCGACCAGTCATTGTTTGTCCCCTTAATGCCGAGTGCCAGGCAGGGTAACAACCAATTCAATCTGTTATCATATTTTGGCTTGACGTAGCCAGGGGATGGAACCACAGTCCTTCCGCTTTCCAGACAGACGCTCTATCAACTGAACTATCGCATCGGTTTTTATGAGATTAAATGCTAAATATGGCGATATTGCTGACAAGTACGTGCACATGTATGTTTTCGATTGATTTTTATTCGGTAACATTGATAACGAGCCATGCTACAAAAGCTTTCAGAAATAAGAATATTTCCAAGCAGCAAGAATTCCGTGAAAAGTTGTATGAAAACGATATGGACAAAAAGTTTATTTCAGTATAAATTTTATGAAAGTGAAAAAACTTCCAATACCAGAGTTTTTATGATATACCAAGTTTCATAAGAAAAAAGCAGGTTGATTTCCCACTGATTCTTTGATGTAAAAATTACAACCAACAGTTATCCCTCAAAGACGTTACTATTCAGGGACACTTCTTTCATTTTTTATATCAAGATTTCTTCTTTCGGAAATAAACCTTCCAGATAATTTTCCCAACGACACAAACTTTGTAATTACTCATTGTGGTTGCTATGTCACCGAGTCTCTCTCACCGCATCCGTCGACAGACAAGACAGCTAGAGCGTACCTCAGGCGAATAAGATAGAGATCTGTATGTTTTGAGTATCAAGAAGCAGCTTTACGTTTTTATAATAATAAAGCAGTTCTTTGAAGGTGACAGTCGTGCGGGTACGTTCCTGGATAACATAACTGACAATATCTTCTCTCCGGGAACCAGAACTTTGGACATTTACGAGATAAGTTTTTTGTTCGGATTTCTTTTTTTTTTAACTTAAGTAACTAATCGCATTTGGTCAACTTTTTGTTTCTTCTTGCGATAAGAACACCATCACAATCCTAAAAAAACACTTTGTAAATCTTGTTGTCTGAAATATGTGTGTCAATTGATTTTCTGAATTGAAATCAATTTGTCCTTTTCATATGATGAAGCTATTTTTCGAATCTGCTTCCTGCACAAGGTCTTAGATGTCTAATTTCGGACGTCTTGCTTGTATCATCTGCATAATATCCAATCCACTGTCATAACACAATGTGTTGCTCATTATCGATGGATAACTGAATTCATTTTGGCAAATACACTACCAATTATCTTCTGTCGTGGCTTTGTACCTATTTGATATAATAAATAATCTGACTGATAGCTTTCACATAACTCATGCTCTTCCAGTACTCAGGTCAAACTATTTTATTACTTACTATTAAAAACAATAATTTGTTAAGGGATTTTACTTAAGCTTCAGGAATATCGATGATCTGATATCGTTCAATAACCATCAAATAGCCAATCCTCTTCCACTGATTTACCTACCTGAACTAGAAATATAGGAAACGAGTGAGTGAGTGAGTGAGTGAGTGAGTGAGTGAGTGTGGTTTTACGCCACTTTTAGCCATATTCCAGCAATACCACGGCGGGGGACAACACACATTGTGGGAAATATGACGCTTAAACCACTTCGCTACCCTATCGCCCCTGAGACCAGAGAGACAGCCTCATCTGTTTCATATTTAGAGCTATGAAAAGAGAAAGTGACGAAACACTCTCCACAAGACTGAAGGACAAGAGGGATGCCTTCAACTTTCCAACAGTCAACTTTCCCTTTTTGTCGAGCAATATGTCAGCAGATCCAGCCTTTGGTGTGTACATTTCACAACTTTTGAGGTACAATCGAGCATGCTCTTTCTACGAAGATTTCAAGGAGCGTCATACGACTCTTGCTCAGAAATTGTTTATAACATTCAAGGCCTCGGTAAAGCTTTCATTTAAAATTTTATGGAAGACATGTGGAGGACATTTACAAATTTGACGCAGCAGTTACAAACATAATGGCCGATACACTTCCCAACTTTGACACCTGATCCATTTGATACCATGTTTTTTCTCAATTTGAAATGTCTTTGCATGTGGTTATGACGGGTGTCGCCGATGGGGCAGGACACGGGAACCTTTTCGCAAACTCTTGGTATCATAACTATTTGATAGTGATTCATAAACTCAGGTTCATGATATAATCGAATCGCACAATGGGCTCTGCTTTTTCATCAGAGATCTCTTTTGAATATGGAAAGGGTTTTGTCGTCGTCATTGTTCTTGAAAGCAGCCAATTTACCAAAGTCGTTTCTCAACCCTTTTTATTTATTTATTTCCATTCATGAATAGCATGTTGTGCACAGGTTCATGGCTTCTAATCTAACGAAAGTGTAATAATCTAAACAGCAAGTCTATGTATGAACCGAAAGAAATTAAACTATAATTATTGTGTGTCCCACGCATAGTGGTCACACATTGTATGCGTTAAAGACCAACAGTCTCGAACACGTTAACGCTATTATCACTTCCTGGCGTCACTGTGCCCTCTCGTATAACAATATGACCCAATATAAAGGCTATGAGGTACATCCCGCTTGGGTCACCACCAGCGCTTCTGTTTGTGTTCCCATCTTGAAGTCGCCCACAAGACCACATTGCACCATTCTGCACAGTTCACTATCATCACCAACCGAACATTCGCTTTTCTTCTGATATCATCTTAATTTCTTTCCAGTCGCGAGACTTCAAAGAATCGGCATAATATTCTCTGCAGATCACAATATGATGGAATGGTGAATTGGTATAGTTAACGCTCCAGTGTCAAGCCTTTACAATAAATTATAATTCACCTGAGTTCAAGTAATCTGAGCAGTCGTGATAGCTTTCTGTTATGCTGGGATGAAAGGCATGGTCGCCAGTGTTCTATCACTGGTGAGAAAGAAATGATTTTGATTACTCTAAAGGTACAGGTTAGTGCCAGGCGGATTATTGAAACGTCTTGGTAAAAGGAGCGAAGAGCAAGCTCCAAATATTATTAAAGGGATTTCTATTCCTTCAAATCAAACCTTTAATTGAATGAATATGAATTTTGTTTAAACATGTAACTAGAACTAAACAATAATTGTCATGAGATGGACTTCACCCGTCATGACAACCCCTTTCCACTTCTACTTGGGACCCATGAAGAAGGAGTGAATAAAGTAAGTGGTTTAACGCTACACATCGTGCAGTAGACTCTCAGATTTGTTATGATTATAGAAAGGCATTTGTCGCTTTTATTTAACCAAGTGTCCCCCAAAATCGAATGAGATCCGAGCTTTTAACCATTGCACACGGCGCCTATTGAGAACCGAATTTGTTGGTCTCTTTCATGGGCTGTAACCGCTAACAGGGTGAATCCGAGCTTTTAACCATTGCACACGACGCTGTTGAGAACCGAATGTGTTGGTCTCTTCATGGGCTGTAACCGCTAACAGGATGAATCCGAGCTTTTAACCATTGCACACGACGCTATTGAGAACCGAATGTGTTGGTCTCTTTCATGGGCTGTAACCGCTAACAGGATGAATCCGAGCTTGTAACCATTGCACACGACGCTATTGAGAACCGAATGTGTTGGTCTCTTTCATGGGCTGTAACCTTTAACAGGATGAATCCGAGCTTGTTTCCGTTCTGGCCTCCTTTTGAGATTTGCCGACTGACGTTTTAGTCAATTGTGAGGGATTAAATAACATAACTGACTTATTCACATGTACGTACGCCAATCCTTTATCATGAAACGGGTCATCACGTTTTAGACTGTTAGATGGCATATCTAAGTTGATATCTAAGTCTTCTGAAGTGGCTCAATACATCTGAATTTATATTTAACCAAACAGTATGAAGGTTTGTTGATAACCTGTGTGTATAGGTTAGGTTAGGATCTATTGTAGTATGGGCGTCTTGAGTATATGGTTCCTTTCATTCATAGTAACCCTCTGCTGGTAACAAAAGATTCTGATATGTACATATACATTCCGTCCCCATGGTGAGGTGATGTAAAATGGGGTTTGGCGTCGCAGTCAAGATTATTGGACTTATATAGCGACTTGTGTGCGAGTTTGTTTGCACCAGTCAGGACCTAACCGGTATTATAGTGCTAGTCCACTGAGATACCTTACCGCAGTTTAACATGGATATCTTGCTAAGACAGTTCATGCTGAATCCGTGCCGACCAGTCCTCATTTTATCCTCTGATCATGACCGCCGAGCGCCAGGCAGGGTAACAACAATTACCATCTTTTAACATCGTTTGATATAACGCTGACTAATGCTTGAATCACTGACCTATCGCTTTCCGAACAGACGCTCTATCCACCCGGAATCCGTTGCATGCTCCATCACAAGTACCTTCGAGGATAATGATACCATATTTAGTTTAAATGAAATCAGGAAACCCGAAATCATATCACTCAATTGTCTGGACCACTATCACTTGATTGTTAGGTACAGACTCGATTGTTTACAGGCTGCCGTCGTCAGGAGGACTGCAGCGTTGGGCAACGAACAAACACTTACTATTTTAGGCAAATTGTGTGAGTGGCGGATGCAACCGGAAGAGAAGGGAATAATTTTTAGTGATATATTCACATAATGTTCGCCAATACTGTACATCTTTAACGCCTTAGAACCTCTGGTGTTGACGTTCTATATTTCACCCGGCATTAATTTGACATGTCGTGACGCAAATACTATGTATGTACCAAGCAGCGTAAAACTAAACTCACTCACTGACCAAGAATAAAATGCTTCATTTAGAGGGACAAAAATAGATTAGTTTTCCTAGATCGAAAATTGATATCATACTGATGACCGTTACAGAAAATCGATAATCCATTTAAATACCAATTGCTGAGTCCCCTTTCTTTCACTGTTAACAGAACGTGTCCGTTTCTATACCAGCTTTGCGGGCATAAAAGTATGATCAAATAATTATTTCCTTTTTGATACACCCTTTCATGGTACTAGAGGCATGTATTGATACATGCTGATTGTCAGAATTAATCCGACAACTTTGTGGACATTTTATGATGGAAAAATAATTTTCCAATGCAATTTTTTCCTATTCCTATTCCAAAACTATTGCAGTCTTCCGGGGGGAAACTGTTATTGTCATCACGGGTTTTTGATAGATAGGCTGTAACATAACACTAGAGCAGAGATATTAAAAGCCCTGTACATAAAACAAACCCCAGTTGTATCTTCACATGTCTATAGTTTAAACAAATACATGTTCGGACACAAAATGTATGAAGATGTAATGATTAAGGATTAATGTGTTTGCAGTCCTACAGAGTATTCATCGAAAAGCCGAAACGAAAACTTCTATAGAACTCGCTACTTATACACATGTTCATACAGAAAGAACGTTACACTTACTGGCAGTCAATCCCAATAGATGAATCTGGTAATGTACCATAATGATTATTAAGTGATTATTTAGCCGAAACGAAATGAACTTCATTTACCATGGTATCATTTATATTTACAAACGTATATATTCCAAACAGATTAACATTTTAGATACATTGTTTTATTTAAGAACTATAGTTAATTACAGTTCCGTGTAATAGGTATTTCCGCAGAGACCTGAAACCACAGATCAAGTTGCACAATGCCCCTGTTAAAAACTTGTTGAAACTTTCTCACCTCACCCTGTATATTTTGAAGGGAAAGAGTTGGTTTTCTTTCTCTGTAACGTCAGCTCATTATATGTTGAACTTAATGAGTCATAACCAGACGTAACAGAACAGGCTGTTTCAGTTTGCCTAGTCAGTGCACGTCCTGAAGATGGAAACAAACCCCTCTGTAGATCATCACGTGATCACAAGGTTAAAAGGTTTTTCATTTCCATTTTCGCAATTTCTGACTAAACAAATGGAAATTTACCCTGATAAAGTGTCGAAGGCGAACAAACATTGAAACTGCATTCATACTTCATTTGTGTGACTGACATTACTTCAACTCTGAAGAGGACAACCAGGATGTTCGTATGATAGAGATATACTTCTGCAAGACTAAAAGGCTTTGACACCGTTATCCCGTCCAATATTGCAAGCTACTAAAAATGGGAGAAATTAATTTTGATTACATTTTATTGCAAATAAAGATACCCATCACTGACTATCAAGTACAGCTGTAACCAAAGCACACTAAATGCATCCTCTTTTAGTTCACGATACATCACTTATGCTTTTGTCTCATCAGACACCAGCTTTGAAAATAGGCAGGTTGTGATAGCAACGAATTTCTGCATGCATATTACAAACAGCAATTTCATAGACCTCATGACTGCTAACTTTTCAGACAGTTCTATGCATATTTTACTAGACTTGGCGTACTTTTAATCATCTGAAAGTCCGCTCATGTACCGACGGCCACATTTTGTCACTTTCTGTTCCATCTTACCAAACCGCCTACCCTCATATTTGGCCTTTTTCCAGTTGCAATTTTAATCAGAGCCCCTGTACGCATCTCTCCATCATCCTGTCCACATTATGTATGGCTGTAGGGAGAGGTCATTAGTATTTTCAAGCTGTATATAAAAAACGTTTCTGTTGAGCTTGTTCTTAATCAGCATCCTAGCGGAGTGGTGCGATATCCCCTTGAGGGTGCCTTTGCTCTTTGCTCTCATTATATATTTTTTTGTTCAGACTTTGGCAGCTGGAATTGACAACCTACCATCTGGAAAGTGTATGCTTATTTTACATAATGAACGAAGCATTTCTACTGTGTATGTGTATTTAAAGTTATCTGTCTTTACGTCACGCTACGCGTAGGGATTTAAACAAGCCAAACGTTCAATGTGTCTGTGGACGCAAAGTTTTACGAGAATTGGTATACCATGTGGTTATCATCTGAAACTGAGTCCTGTTATCATATACATCGCGTGACCTTTGTCTGATCTCTTTATTACCGACCAATTGTCCCCGGTTCCAGCCCGGGCCAGTCATGAATTGTGTCTAGATATACGATTTAGGCCCAATTTGTCAATAATAGCCAAGGTTCGCTGTCACATGAGTGTTGAACGCGGATTGCTTCCAGACTGATAATGTGTAAAGAATTGGAAGGAGGGATGACGGTTATTGCCAACGAATTGATTGAATTGAACTGAAATACAATTTATAACACTGCTTGCATGTTAAGTTATATCAAATGTTTCGAAATGATGTATAAACCTGTATGTACGAACATGTAAGGTTTATATCATAAGCCTCCAGGGAACATTATTTGATTGTTACTACTTTCATATTGTAAAACATCCTTCCCATTCAATGATTCTACTACTTCAGATCTTCAGCTGTAACCATGATTGCACTAAAATAGAAGACATATGCTTGTAAAAAGAGACCACAAAATTAGAAAGGGTTGTCAGACTCGGTGACGTGGTCCGTCATTGTACTCCTTGTTGTTGGACATTGCTCATCAAGAAGACACAGTGACCTCATCCAATATTCTCATCGATTAAATATCACGCTTCTATAATGTAATCATGTATATAGCAAAGTATCAGGTCCTTTTAGCCAACTGAAGGTGGCTATGAGAAACCAGGGAAGAGAAACCTGCTCCAATAAGAGACATCTGACAGTGAAGTGTTTGAAGATGACAGGGCCAACACTGCAGCCAGACCAACAGGAGAGGGGACATCAGCTTCCAGCTGTCCATATGACGCTGAATACTGACACCATGTCATGATCAAGTTGCAGAACGACAATCACAGTTTTCCGTTCTATTTGGTATGCTCTGAAATAATGACACAATTTAATTAAGTGTCTGGAATATCGATATGGCACTTGACCTGGTTCAGAAATTGTCGTGATAACTTGTTAACGGTACAGTTTCCAAGACCGCTGTGACCATAACACTTGTTTTCTTGACAAGCCTGCATTTATAATACAATGCGTGAACATTAAATTATAATTTGCAAGGTCCAATATCCACTGACTTGGCCTGGGCAGACAGGCAGTAAAAGGAATTACAAATGAAGAGATGACAATTCTATAATAAGGAACATGTCTCTTATAAGTTATTATTTTCAAAGGCGTCGAGAATATTAATTGCTTTTTTATTTATTCTATTTCGAATAGAACCCAAAATTCTTACACTGATACCTTTATTATTAAGAAGAGTCATAGTTACACATGTGCCATGAAAGTTTTATTCTTGCAGCAGACCTATAATATCAACGGATGGCCTCAAATCCTCGCTCAGAAATATATTAAGTGTTGACAGGGCTCCCTCAATACAACATACAGGAACATGTGTGACGTTGTATTTGCGTCATGCTCTGATGGTTCTGGCTGGGAACGTTCCGCGGTTCTTTGTGCAGTAGGCGTTCGTACGTTTTTCTCAAAATATGCACTTTAGAAACTCGTTTCAGTTCGTCGGTGATTCTCTCATTATGCTGACTTTGCTCAGTGTTGATATTGATTTCAGTCGTTCAAGCATACAAAATGCAATGTACGCACTGGCAATGGAAGGCAACATTGCGTTGATAATAAATTTCATCACTTTTCGGATAATGTTACCGTCACCATGAGCAAGTCCGATGTACATGGTATCATGAGCCGAAAAATATGCAGATGATGTCATCTACCAGGAACTACTTTTGATTAAATCCACACATCGATGCGATTGCTACTCCAACAATGCACTGTTGCCAAGTAACGTTCCTTTTCTATGTTTTATGATGTTTGTAAATGTATATGGCTACCCTGGAAATAAGCATCGGTGACGTCGTCGGCATTCGGCCACTGTAGCAATACAGTTTACATAGGTGAGACCATTCTTTGCACAAACAGACGATGAAGACTGAGAATCTTGACTTGCTGATAATCGCCTTGAGAAGGTACTCACTCGCGTTCCCAGAGCAAAGAAATCAGTAACGTAATATAAATTATCAATGCTGAACCCATGTATCCAAAGAAGACGAGTCTGACAGCAGTATTACGAAACTGACCATTTTTCACACAGTTAGCGAATTACTGAACCTGTCATAGCAAGCGGTTGTCAGTTTTGAAGTACTGATTGGTCATCATATTTTTCATCGTAGTATAGGTTTACACAGTAATTGAGATACGTTCGATTGGATGAGATCTATCAAATTGTTTGGCACAAAGTAATAAATGGGCGATTCCCTGCAATGAGAATGTGACGGTGAACCATCTTACCACAGCATTATATTCGGACGCTGTTTAGTAATTACTTCAGTGGTAGAATACATGCATATTTATTCATCTTAAAAGTCGAGTCAATTTTGGGAATGACATATTGGTGATAGAGCTGTTTACTCTCGAGCGTTTGCGTATAATTGATATTAGTTTTGTGGTATTACAATATGAAATATGTTCGCCAGGGCTTTGAAAAAATAATGTCTTGCCGTTGCCGTTCTTACAGTGTGACCACAAGGCAGTAACAATGGCAGTAACAGTAACAAACATTGCAACAATGTGTCTGTCAGGTTGCATTCTTGGTCTCCTTTTATTCCAAATTTGTCTAAAATACTCATCATTTAGTGTGGCTCCATAGAATGTGACTATCCCATTCGACCAAAGAGGCCATGTGGGTATTGGCCGTTAAACGACGTTCATGCTACACGTTATAATTTCTTTCCCAGAAACTTTCGATTGACCTCGAAGGAAGTAATAAGTGTTTCTCATCAAGAGAATAAATCGGTTAGTTTGACGCTATCAGCCTCGCAGTACTGCTGCCAGTTTGAGACGGATAGAGATAATTTGTGAAACTGGTACTTCACCAGATTCTGTCCAGACTTTACTTTGCAGCCAGCACGCCCATCTGACATTGTATTGATCAAATTGGTCAGTAAGGACCATTTGAACACTCTTGGTATTACAGTCACTGAGACAATAAAACTGATGAAATGGCTACGAGTAACGTCTTTTGGATGCATGGACGGACCAGAAGTAGCAGGATGAGGATGATACTGACACTGAGTGTAATCTTCCTCCCCTGGGCCTCGTCCAGGGTCGTGGATCGTCCCGATTGTGTCTACGTTAAAGTGATATCAGTATGTAACTATGCACATAGATAGAACATCTTTTGCATTTTCGAATGTCAGAGATAAAGATTCTTCAAGTAATTGAGGAATGATTGACAGGAAGATGACTGTGGCTTACCCAGACAAACGCCAAAACATCTTGAGACATTACAGCCTGACTTTGAAGAGTGAGTGTCAATATGACCATCACTGACGCCTGGGTGCTCGTAATTTATGTAATTTATGACCTAGATCACACTGAAATTGCTATACTATCTTCTCAATTACATGTACATATAGTATTGACATGAAACTGCGAACAAATCTTTCAAATGAACATCACAATGATTCACGTGAACTTTCTTTCAGATTGTGAAGGCATAATGCTGACGAGGCAGTTGAATTGTCAAGGATATAAGTCAAGAGTTTTGATGTCAGCATCTACACGGAAGTAATCGTCTCCTGTTCCGGGGAGTGTGAGCGATGAGTCGCCAGTGCCTCTAAGGACAAACCATAACAAATAATAATATTCTAACATGACCCCAAGGTGTATTTTTCTTTAGAGTTGCGTGACGAGGTTCCATATTGAGTGAGGGACCGACGTCTTGTATCTTATGAGTTATGCATCGTAAATGTTAAATTCCTTCGGACTTTTAGTTCCTTTTTGGGGGGAAACTAATAAACCACATGGGCCTTTATTGTATATAAAACATATTTTTAAAGTGCGCACAATGCACCTATCATCATGGTCTTAATAAACTCTGCAACAAAACCTACAAAAGTAGTAAAATCGTAAATATCTGAGAGAGTGTTGACGACATCCATACTAAATTAATACCAAAATTGAAATGGTAATTTCTGAATTGATTTGGGATGGTTTTGTGTGGAAAGAATGAGGTACTGCAAAAATTTGGTGAAAAGATGGAAAAATCGCAAAAACACAACCACGTGAGACCCTGGCGCCAAAAGACACCAACATGACAGGCACGTGCAACGTCACTTGTTGGACTACAAATATTTTGGGTTTCCATATGCGTGCCATCACAATCTTACAACAAGTAAAAAAACGAACCTACAGCTTTGATTTTGATGTGTCGTGTGCAACTGTGTAAACGGTACAGTTCACTTCAACTTGAGTACTTATCAGTAATTAATAATAATCAAATATGGCTATAAAACAGAATCCTTCTGTCTAGTCTTCAGTCAAAATGGCTAATGCTAATATACGTGTCGAGTTTGTACCAATTTCCACTGGAGGTCGAATGCCAGGTCATGCTGGTAATCATTTCAGCAAAAAGAACCGTTTCAAAGCGACAACTCACTTGCGCTGTAAACCTACATTAAATACAAAAAAATGACATTCCTATGAAATTTGGAAGATTACAGAACCATCCATCGGACCAACACGCTGTTGATGTCTTTTCTTCAACGCCTAAAGGAACGGAGTCCGGAGGAGGTCACGCCCATTACACCAATTTACAGCTGAGGAATTGCAGGTAAGAATAGAACTCTGCAATCCAGTACATATCATGTTTATTTGCATAATGGAACTATTTCTCAATCGTATGTATTATGAATCAATCACTAATCCGTAACATTTTGACTTACATATTTACTTTTGCTTACACAGGTTTGCGGACTGAGGACTGGACAGATGATTTACCGTGAACTGATGTCCAAGATTTCACTTCTGTATTCTGACCAGTCGATATTATTATACCGTGAACGAGAGAAGCTGCTACCACCACTTCACCCCTGTTATATACATCAACACAGAGGGTGCCTGGCGCCAGACAATTACTGGGGGAACTTTGTTCTCAAAGAAGATGGAGAAAGAAACAGAATCTTCATCCTAGCAACGAGAGACGTCTCAGAGAAGCAAAGAATGGCCCAACACACATTGACAGTGTTTCAAGGTTTGCTGACTGTGTGACTGAGCAATGGGGGGAATGTCTACTGCAGTCCTGGAACCACTTCCAGACAGAGCAGCCCAGAACCACCAACCATGCTGGTGGCACAGCTAATTAAACAAGGTTGTCGGACACCCACACCCCAACATATACAAGCTATTAACTGTACTGAAAGGAGAACAATAAATGACAGAAGTACGAATTTTGCAGCTGAACCAAATTGGCATGACAAGACCACGGAAAAGGAAATTCAGAGCTCCGAGAATGGTTGAACATCTTTTAGTTAGAATGTACTTGACAGGTAGACCTGATGTCGTAAGTAGATGCAGTGTCTCATCCTGTTCACCTAGAGAAGTATTTTCAGTGTCAGAAACAATTTAACCAAGAAGTTGTGCTTGTCATTACATGTAAAAATGTGTTCATGTAAGCATTGAAAATAATTATGCATGGACATGCTGATTGATAAAAGAATTACGATGGAATAAAATATCATTTCAAAACATCCCTTTGTATTATAATTACATCCTCATGCTAATTAAACTTAGTTATGTCTTAGCAAATATACTTCATAGCATGACGGTCACCTGATAGGTTTTTATAAATGAATATAAATTGTACCAAAATATTCTTGGAAATGAAAATAGTATGCCTAAGCGCTTAGAAAAAATAGATATTGCCTGACACAAAAAAATCATTCTTTCCAGGTGTTGCAGTGCTGATAGTTCTAAGTAAATGTACTTCATAGCAGAACATGACAGTCACCTGATGGATTCTTTCCAGGTGTTGCAGTGCTGATAGTTCTAAGTAAATGTACTTCATAGCAGAACATTACAGTCACCTGATGGATTCTTTCCAGGTGTTGCAGTGCTGATAGTTCTAAGTAAATGTACTTCATAGCAGAACATTACAGTCACCTGATGGATTCTTTCCAGGTGTTGCAGTGCTGATAGTTCTAAGTAAAATTCTATCTGGTTTTGTAGCTGTAGCTGAACAATATCTATCTCGAAACAAAATCGCACGGCCGCGTCGTTGCACTCAACGGAAGTTTTAAGGAATGAGTGAGTGGGTGAGTAAGTATGGTTTTACACAGCTTTTAGCAATATTCCAGCAATATCACGGCGAGGGACACCAGAAATGGGCTTCACTCATTGTACCCTTGTCGGGAATCGAACCCGGGTCTTCGGCGTGACGAGCGAACGCTTCAACCACTGGGCTACCCGACCGCCCCTTTAAGGAATGAATCGCTGTCCAGCTGGACAAGACTATTTAGACGAGTGGCAACTTATACCTATGTAGATTTGTAATACCTTGTGTATTTAGATCGGGTCAGCTGTTTTTTTTAGATGACAATTATTTTCAATATTTTCTATCAGTGCTATTGTGTATATTCGCCTGTTAGAAGTACCCTACGTGTGAGTCCAACTTTCAAATGCTTAATTTAACCCTGAATGCTTCAGCTTGGTTGTTATTGCTTCGTGTCAATAAAATCCTGAAACTATCAGATGGTTTATCTTTGTCAAAGCGCCTTAATGCCATCTTTCATCGTTCCTTTGAAAGTTACGAGCCAGTTTCTCGGTGGGACAGGCGTTACTCTTGCGCAGGCAGCGTAATCGTTAGTTAAGCACCGTGATAATTAAAAGCCACTTTATCCGTGGTATATACAAATATTTGTGCATGAAATATAAACGTTTACACGATTTTAAAACAAACATTCAGGTTATCTTATCTGGAAGAGAGAAGAGAACATTGATATAATATTTCCACTTAATGTGTTTGAGGAATACATTGTTCGTCAATACAATTTGGTCGTCGACTTATCAGAAGGAGATAAGAAAGTGACAAACAAAAAGCCAAATTCCATTTTGATTCCTCGTTAGGATACACCGAGAAGGTAACAAACTGAAAAAGGGCGGGCTGAGAGTGGGTTACAGCCTGATCATTCTTGTTCATGGTGTTACATAGAGTTTGTATTAACACCAACAGACACAATATAAAACACACTCTTGAAATTGTCTATTCTCATCAAAACAAGGTGAAATGAATGTTGCATATCATTCTTCAAACTTATTAAAGGTGAGGTGAGGTGAAATTGGGTTTAACGTCGCGTCCAAGATTATTGCACTTATATAGCGACGTGCATGCACGTGCGTGTGTGTGTGTGTATGTGTGTGTGTGTGTGTGTGTGCACGTGTGTTGCTGCTTGTACTAGTCCGGACTGATGCCGATTTATAGTTCTAGCTCACTGAGATACCATGCTGCAGTTTAACATGAATACCCCACTCAGACACAGTATACTGACTCCGAGCCGTGTCGTCCTTGTTTTAGCCCCTTTATGCCGAGCGCCAGACAGGGTAACAACAAGTTCCATCTTTTAACGTCTCTTGGTTTGACGCGGACGGGGATCGAACCACGGACCTTCCGCTCTCCGGGCGGACGCTCTACCACTAGACCACGGAGGCGGTCTAAACTTTAAAAAGACATAGTTTAGAATCATCGTTTAGTTATGGCACGTTTTGGCCCAACTCTGCTAAAGATCAGTTATAGAGTCACACGAACATTTCTAACACTTGGGGATGGGATGGTTATGTCATATTGCAGAAACTTTGTTAACTTGCTTGGAAAGCATGAATTAAGAAGTTTTTCTGCACCTGTATAATCCTCCCAGAAAATAATCCATCTTCAAAGCACCAAACGTTCCAAGATTCTCCTCTAGGGATACGTGCTCATGCAAGGCCTACACGACTCAAGACAGTACATTGTACGTTTGTTTTGCACGTACTTGGTTTGTTTGTTGTTTAACTCACTGAGCAATATTCCAGCTATATGACCGCGGTCTGTAAAAAAATCGATTCTGGACCAGACAATCCAATGAGTGACATCATGAACATCGGTCTACGTAGTTAAGTTACAATGACAACCAAGTCACCCAGTCTGACCACCCGATCCCGTTTGTATAATGTCGCCTCGTACACGGATCATCACTGTCCATTGTTCGTGTACGTTGCTGTAGAAACCCAAGTTACAACCTTGTTCTTTATTTGAAAACAGATTAACACTTTATTTGAATCATACTGTATCGCGTAGGTGTGGTGGGATGGGGGGTTTTGGGGGCTGCGGTGTACTAGTCCGGACTGATGCCGATTTTAATGTGCTATCCCACTGAGATACCATGTTGCAGTTTAACATGAATACCCCTACTCGGACACAGTGTTTGTGTGTGCCCCTGTTAATGCCAAGCGACAGGCAGCGAAACAACAAGTACCATCTTTTAACGTCTTTTGGTCTTACACGGCTGGAGATCGAATCCACCAACTTCCGCTCTCCAGGCAGACGCTCTACCACTAGACCACGGAAGCGATCCCGCGCTGAAGAGGAAAGTAGTTGCGAGCAGTTGTATGTGTGCTCTTGCTGACAATCCGTGCAATGTCAACCTGACCTGCTAGTCCTTCTGACCCAGTTGTTTTAGACAAATGACCACAATAAGTAATGATTCACATGTTTCCTTTGATGAGTTCTCCAATTATTATCTTAAATTTTTAAAATACTTCTATGATTGATTCCTCATGTCATCATCTGCGAGACATGACAAGAAATGAATATGAATATCATTTGTTTGAACTTTTTAATAATCAATGTACAAGGTATTAAAAGAAGGAAAATGGTAAATAAACGTACGTCTTCAGGTGTGAAACCTCAAAGGTGTTAAATCTTAGCTTGAATGTAGCTTTTTTTCTGGTTTAGTGTTTATACACTGGAACGCTAGCCGTTCATGTGAAAGACGTTGATGGGTCTGATCTGCCATGTTTGTTTAACGCCGCACTCAGCTATATTTTAACTATTTGACGGCGGTCTTAAAATAATCGAGTCCGGACCAGACAATCCAGTGATTGACATCATGAGCATCGATCCATGCAATTGGGATACGCTGACATGCATCAACCAAGTCGGCGAGCCTGACCACTCGATCCCGTTAGTCGCCTCTTACGACAAGCAAAACAGCCTTTTACTGCAAGCGTGGATTGCTGAAGACCTATTCTACCCCGGATCTTCACGGGTGATCTGCCACAAGGAAACCATTGAATACATGTGATCCACTGTGGGAAAACACAACAAAGCGTTCGCTTGTCACGCCGAAGACCCGGGTTCGATGCCCCACATATGAAAAATATGTGAAGCCCATTTCTGGTGTCCCCCGCCGTGATATTGCTGGAATATTGCTAAAAGCTGCGTAAAACCATACTTGGAGGATTAGCTTGAACAAATGCCCATGTTTGAGAGTTTGTTTCTTTTTTTGTTTGTTGTTGAACGCTGCACTCAACAATAGTCCAGCATGGACTTTGCACTCATGAAAGACTAAATGTTCCCGTTTATGTAGTGTAACAATATCTAGCCCGTACAATGTTCTTGTATGACCACTAAACTAGACATATTTTTTATATTTTCTACTGTCATTAAATGAATGCACATATCACTCCTAATACACACGTTTTAGTAGCGATTTGTTTATATTTGATGGTTAAAATTAACCTTTATCAAAAGACAAACTGAAATAATTAATAATTCACGTTTCGTTTATCAATATACTTTGTAGTGTTGAATATTGACGTCATATCTCGTGATGATGTTTTGAATTGATTATTGATGCTTGATTATTGTTGACTGATAATTGATGATTGATCATTGTTCACTGATTATTGTTGTTTGAGTGAGTGAGTATGGTTTTACGCTGCTTTTAGCAATATTCCAGCAATATCACGGCGGGGGACATCAGAAATGGGCTTCACACATTGTACCCATGTCGGGAATCGAACCCGGTTCTTCGGCGTGACGAGCGAACGCTTTAACCACTAGGCTACCCGACCGCCCCTCTAGGATTCGAAGCCACTCAATACAAATTAAGACATAAAGTACAATCATATCGTAATTGTAGATCATACATCGACAAGTAATACAGCCGTTTGTGTTGTTGCTTTCCAGGCAACGATTCACGTTCTGTGTTCTTCCGTCGTTTCATAAGAGTAACATCCTTGGCCGAAGGAAACACTCACGTCTGGTATTTTGATGCAATCTCGTTATTTCAATAAACGTGTCAGACAGCAAGGGGTAATGTGGATGCGGAAGTTGAAATTCAGTCAGCATAACTAAATGTAGGCGCGTGACTGGGGGCCATCAATATCTTATTCCACTATCAAATGTGAAACATTTGACACAGGTGGTATTGGGTAATCGAATGGATAATTGAGTGAGTATGGTTTTAAGGCGTTTTGAGCAATATTCCAGAAATATCCCCGTGGGGGACACCAGAAATGGGCTTGTACCCATGTGGAGAATCGAACCGGGTGTTCGGCGTGACGTTGAATAGATAAACCTCGTGTAAACTTCAATTTCAGTGGCAAATTATATGAATGATTACACAGTTTACAATCTGATAAACCTCACACCATAAGATCAGTGCTTGCAAAGAACACTTGACTGAACGTTGATGAAAAGCTATTTGAAGATTGCTTAATCAATATTTAAGATGATGTTGCAAGTGCAAGATATTGAAGATGATTTATTAGGCTCTGAGTTTGTTGATAATGGGCACCGACCACGTTTACAGTTCAAAGGAGACTTGGTTCGGACCGATAGGCAGTCAAGGCATATATAATTCAAGACACTCAAAACCCACTCTGTCTAGTCACACGTTGGTTGGTTGTTTAACGCCGAATATTCGAACTATATGTGACGGCGGTCTGTATATAATCGAGTCTGGACCAGACAATTTAGTCATTGACATCATGAGCATCGATCCCCGCAATTGCGATACGATGACATGCATCATCAACCAAGTCGGCGAGTCTGACCACCCGAAACCGCTAGTGGCCTCTTACGACCAGCACAGTCGCTTTTAACGGCAAGCATGGGTTGCTGCGGACCCCGGATCTTCACGGGTTATTTATATAGGATGATGGACATTGCTAATCTAATGGCAACCCCTCAAACACAAATTGCTGGCATCAAGCATTTACTTCCTTTTTTCGTGCGTTACGTCCCTAAATATCCTTCCTGTAATCAGGCGGTACTTATTTAACACTACAGTGAGAAATTCCAATGACAATTCCAAATACCAACACCACTGCTTGTGAAACTAGAATCGTTACCGTAACCCAAGAACATGGGTACGCCATCATCATGTAATAATAATCTAACATTCCTTGCTTTGTTTTGCTGTCGCAGTTTCATTGTTTGAGCCTGACATACATTTGTAATCAACTGAATGATTTTAAAGTCTCATTACGACAGGATGACGGGCAATTTTCGTGTAATGATAACCACTTGAACTCCAGTTGCCTGTGTTAACCGTTGACTTCCTTTTCTCGTGCGCTACGTCCTTGAAAATGATTACGTGAATCTGAGATAATTTGGCAGTGGGAAATTCTATCCAATGATAGTTCCAAATCGCCATTACCGCTGCTTGTGAAACTGGCATCATGTTTGTGTCGTCATTGATTTGGGTTTTTGATTAAGACTTGAGGATAAATGAAAATGGATCAGTTTATAAAAGTACATGAAGATCTGCATTCCTTGGTCTCGGCACATGTGCATGTATGTTGAAGGGCATTTTGTGTTGGTGGGTGCAACGCATTTCGGAAGGATGAGGGGTTCGTTGGGGACAAGGGTTCAGCGCCTTGTTCTATGAAAGGAGGAGACACACCATTTCTCGGAGAATAGGAATTTTTAGTGGGACCAATTATTTCTTGAATTCGTCGTCTTTATAATATTCATTAACCAATATACACTGGACATATACAAAGGAGTTTCTTGTAACTGTCAATTATGTCTTGGTGACTGTTACGAACATAAATGCTTCATAAAACCATGGTCAATATGTGACTCATCATCAGTTACTCAATGACATGTCAGCTTGATGTGGGACGAATACCACAGTAATGAAGGATTTGTTTGTTTGTTGTTTAACGCCACACTCAGCAATATTCAAGCTATATGACGTCGATCTGTACATAATCGAGTCTGAACCATACAATCAAGTCATTGACATCACGAGCATTGATTCATGCAATTAGGATACGAAGATACGCATCAACCAAGTCAGCGAGCCTGACCACCCGATCCCGTTATAATTAGTCGCCTCTTACGACACGTATAGTCGCCTTTTACGCCAGGCAAGGGTTGCTGAAGACGTATTCTACCCCCGGAACTTCACGGGTCAGTGAAGAAGGACAAATTATTTTTCATCAGTTGAGAAAAGCCAAAAAGTACTTGTATAGTGCTGGCAAACCAATGATCATAAACACAAGCGGATCCTTGCAAGACTAAGGGGCGTTACTCTCCATAGCGAACTGCGTGGCCTGATTGGAACACTGGATCAGCTGCAGACATTTGTCAATGTTAAATCGAGGGATGACATGTTTCTTCCCATTGAAGTGAGTCACATTATGATTGGTATTGGAATATAGCAGATAATCAGTAATTTAATTCATACATCTGAGTAAATCCTCAGCGTTTCCGGGGATGACACAAAGTCAGAGATTTAGGCAAGGAAACTAATGTAACGTGCACAGGCATGTATATGATCTGATTGCCTAACAAAGATTTGCAGTATTTTGGACGAACGGTGAGGTGAGGTGCCATGAGTTTTAAGGTCAAGTTCAAGATTATCGCATGAACGCGTGTGTTTGGCTGATTGTGCTAGTCAAAACTAATGCCGATTTTAATAGTGCTAGCCCACTGCGATACCATGCCGCAGTTTAACATGTATACCCCACTCAGACACAGTATACTGATCCTGAGCCGACCAGTCATTGTTTTAGCCCCTTAATGCCGAGCGCCAGACAGGGTAACAACAAGTACCATCTTTCAACGTCTGTGGTATGACGCAGCCGAGGATCGTACCCCCGACCGCCTGTCTCGGGGTAGACGCTCTACCACTTGACCACGGAAGCGGTCTTGAACGATTGGGTTACCACCTACTGAACTTAAATGAGCATAAAAATCCTGTCGATCTGACATTCATCTTTAAATGGTTCACAACCTTTAAAACATTTTTTCTCAATTTGACAGGATTGTACTATTTTTATTTATCAATTCCAAATGTACACGTAAAACAAAATGTTTTTCATCGAATTTTTCACACTGGCTGCCCATTCGATCTATACAATCGATAACAAAGACATACACTGTAGAAGAAACAGGTCCAATGCAGATTCAAATCAGGAGTGTACATGTTGCTAGTTTTGTATTGATTTTACTGACATTTTCTCGTTCAATGGGCCTGGTTGCAATAGGGATTTTAAATTTTACTTGTATTACATTATCTCGATTAGCCTCAGGGAAGCTTTTCGGTTTTACACTTTATGGTTTATTGGCTGATTGTGTGTGATTGGCAATTCAGCGAAAGGCCAATCGTGATATCATATTCATTCTTCATCATTCAGACTTGTATACATGTCACACATGTTGATGAAGCAGCAGCATTTCGTGGTTCTATTTGAGAAATACACTGCAGTGAGAACAAACCATTAGGGGCGCACCCGCGAGGGGTTCAATCCCCATGAAGTCTTTTATTGTATAACAAACAACGACCACGAGTCGTTTATTTCTTATATGAGATATCAACATTATGAACAGCCTCTTTAAGGATGTTGATAAAATGTACAAGGTTAAAACATATTTTCCCAAATTTTGATAATGACGACTCCCTGAATACAATCCGACCTCGGAATGTCGGACAAGTCAATTTAACACGGAGATGGGTTAAGTTTTGTATTTCCCGGATATTCTCACAATCCTCGCGTCGCTTATCTGTACCTTTCCTCCTAATACCGATTGCCATAATCTCCCACTTTTGGAAGCGATCGTTCGAAGACTGCGTTTTATCTGCGTAGCCAAGTTTCATCTATGGGGAACAACTTACCAGACACTTCCCTCTGACAAATAACGCCGTCCAATATATGACGTCATCAAGTTGTAAGGGCATGTTCGAATCACCAGAAATGACATCCTGATAGAACAGCGTTTTATCGAGAAATAAAACACGCTTCATTCTTCATTGTTTTCTTTGCGATTTATTGAATAGCTATCTTAGATTTCACAATAAACAATGTGAGATGGCTTTTCTTCAATTTCTTCACCAAACCAGACCACCCGATCCATGTTGTCCCCTCTTACGACTGGCTTTGGTTGCTGAGGACCTATTCTAACCACGGGCCCTTTATATCAACTACAATGACATCGTATCAACAATGTGCATGTACATTGAATCAATTTATACGATTTGCAAATTCCCCAAGAGCAAATATACTTATTATGATGAATCATAATTATAATGATAAATTACGGGTAGATACATGTACATGTAGGTCCCTTGAAACCTAAACGTGACATAAAATGCGACAAAATGGATCGGATGGTCTGTTTTGGTGGCGTGGTTGATTGCACTTCATAGTATACAATTACGTGGATCGATGTTCCTGACGACAGTCACCATTTAGTCTGGCTCAGACTCGATTATTTATAACTACTGTTATCAGGCTTGACTATTGTTGAGTGAAGCGTTAAACAACAAACAAACACAACGTATACTGATTATAAGGTAACAAATATTAGACTATGCTTAAACTCATGCCATCGAATAGAGGATTAAACAATTATACGAAATGCAACCCTCTGTAAGATATCAAGTTCAAGTTCAAGTTCTTTATTAACTCAAACCGCCGACCAGTGGTATATGAGCAACATTAAAGCATACATATATACAAAAATACAATGTGATCAAGTGGCAACAGTGCTTTACTTTAGTGCAGAAAGTAATATTTTTACAAATTTAGACAGTTTTTTAAGATTGTAAGTTCTCATATTTGACATCAAATGCTTAAAGGAAATAATGTTTGACCAGTTTAGATATCTATTATCAATTTATGTTTTTCTTTGCTGGTCAAAATATTCACATCCATAATAGCACTCGCTTTTAGTCAGTACATTGAAATGCATCTACTCGCAAGTATGAAACAGAAACATATGCAGTTGCAGTTGTCCGACCATGACAAACACGTCTGGATGACACAAACACATATATGCATTGAATTTCGATTGGCATTCACCACTAAGAACCAGTGATAAAATCAGGTGTTCGCGAAAAGTGTAAGCATGCCTGCCCAACCGTTAACAACGGCCACTCACACAAAGTGCAAAAATAAATAAGCAGTACTCCTCCCATGTAACGGCGGCCTGTAAACAAACCAGTCAATCAAGTGATCGATGACCCAGAACATCCAGTGACACGATAGTGCATTTACTGATTTTGTTGAAACTAAGAGAACGCTATGTTCATTTGGAATAATTCACGATAATTTTAAATATTTATGACTAACACGCTATTGTGACAAAAACACATAGGCATTGGCATTAATCTTAAAAAGACTACCACGCAATTATGATACAAAGACGTATGCATTGACAATTATCTTACAATAACTAACACGGTATTACGACACAAACACATTATGCATTGGCATTGGTATTTTTCCTACTTTGACCAACACGCAATTATGACAAAAACATTTTCCTCCTTCAATTTCCCTCAATTCGCACTAAGTCTTTTCCTGCAATGACGTCAATTGGATTTAGTCCAATGAACATGACATTAAAGCTAACATCCACAGACTGATGCTTATCGGTGGGCGCAAATCTGTACCTGTGACTTTCTGTTTGCAGGCCTGTCTTTTTTCCTCTCCTTTTTATCAACTGTTCCACCTGAAAAATAAGACTCCATTCGAATGGATCTGATCTGACAGGAATGAAATTTTTTTGCGTGTTGCTTTTAGAAAACTCTGCAAATTTCTTTAATTAGAAGGATTGGTGATAAGGCCATTGAAGCCCGCCCAGAGGCATTTGTACCATGTCTATGGTACTGTGAGACATATCGTTTCACAATTCTTTTCCCGATTTAGAAGAATGATAGCATCTACAAAATTTAGTTCGTTCAAGAATGCCTAACCGTTAGTTCCGATTGATTTAATTAGTTTTCCATTAGCTCATCCAAAATATTCATAGGTTCCCTGAAACACAAGATAAGAAGAAGTCACTTGACTGTCCTTCATCAGATGTCATTTAACGTGGAGTATACAGTATTCTTCCTTTATCAGGACATCAAGACATAACGAGCACATGCTCATTGGCAAGGACGCTTCGTTCAGATACGACCTTCCTCAATGTAATGATAACGAAGCACACATGATCTTAACGATAAAGGATCTGAGAAGATCCGGGGTAGAATAGGTCTTCAGCAACCCATGCTTGCCGTAACAGGCGTCTATGCTTGTCGTAAGAGGCGATGCATGTTGATGCATGTCATCGATTCCAATTGCGTGGATCGATGCTTATGATATTAATCACGGGGTTGTCTGGTCCAGACTCGATTACTTACAAACCGCCGTCATATAGCTGACCAACTTAACGATAAAGACCAGGGCACATTGAACTACATGGGGTTAACATAGCTTTGTGGGAACCTTATTTTTCATTCTTCTTTCAAAGATGAAAATCGCAACCACATGTCTGAATGTTGTCAGTCCAAACAAACGAGTGACTATTGAAATCATCGGTACCGCTAGATAGAAATCTGATCAAATATAAGGTCTTGTTGTTCTCACTTACTCACTCATTCACATACTTCAAAACCTCTATGTATCAAACCTCCTGAACTAAACAAGTGAACGTATACTTTTGTCATAATGAATTACACACCAACTAGCGGAGGTAAGAGAGACACCACCATCATAAACCCCAACCATAACATTGAAGTATACTAGTACGTGTACTTTACTTTAAAACACACTCATAACGGATGAGTGAGTGAGTGAGTTTGATTTTACGCCGCGTTTAGCATTATTCCAGCAATATCAAGGCGGGGGACACCAGAAATGGGCTTCACTCATTGTACCCATGTCGGGATTCGAACCCGGGTCTTCGGCGTGACGAGCGAACGCTTTAACCACTAGGCTACCCGACCGCCCCCATAACGGATGAAGTCTACTCGCATATTACGTTTTGGTCAGATTTCGTAACTTCACTTATCCAAACACCATACATTAATACTTGTCTAATGAATATCTACCGGAGTCTGAAACACATACATGTAGGCCCCGTTCCTCAAAGCAATCTTAGCACTAAGGTGATCGTAAGTCCCATACTTTAACATAGACTTACGATCATCGCCGCGCTAAGATCGCTTTGAGGAACGGGGCCCTGGTATATTTTTGTATATAGGTATGTATGTACAATTAGGGGCGTAACGCTGATCGAGTGAGTGAGTTGGGATCAACACCGCTTTGACAGGGTGGACAGTTTGAGGCGGAAGTAAAAGCCCGAATTACTGCAGGCCTCAGACGTTTACCACCTTGGTGGAGTGAGTGAGTGAGTGAGTGTGTTGGGTTTAACGCCGCTTTTAAGGGTATTCCAGTTATATCGCGGCGTGTCAGCTTAATGTGGGAGGAAAGCCCGAAGTGATGTAGGTCTCAGACGTGTACCACGTCTGAGAAACCCACGAGCACGGGTATGGTGCTGACAAACCTAGAAACATAATAGGGGCGAACCAGGATTCGAACCCACAATCACAGGTTTCTGGCGTGCCGAAAGGGACGCAACTCCGCAGAGCGAATCGCGGCGCCTTGGACAACTGGGCCACCCGTGGCCCCCACCACCTTGGTGGAACCACCAGGAAGGGTATTGTGCTGATAAACATAGAAACATAATCGTGGCGCGCAGGATTAGCCGATAGTTGTAATAATAATCGCGTGTATGGTGCTGACATACCAAGAAGCATTTTCAAGGTAAACCAGGATTCGTAAACACGATCATAGGTGCCATCCGCGCGCTATACAAGACTTGGTGGAGGTATAAGGTTTTATCTGTTTATAATCCAAGGAAATCTGCAATGTGGGGCGTAAGAGGTAATTTCTAAACAATCGTAATATAATTGCAAAGCACCAACAATTTGATCACGATAGCGATTTTTGCAATAAGAAAACATGTCAATGACAGTCGTCACCTCCATGAACAATGAATGCACATTAAATGGAATATTACTTGTCATGAATATGGAGTTAAACAACCATTAAAAAAACAAACAAACAACAGTGTTTGACGACATGACGATGCATATATGTATGGTACATAACCCGAAATTCGTTGGATCACACAGGCTAATTAGAACTGAAATTTGAACTGTTTGGCAATGCAACTGCGCGAAACGCAACCTGACACAAGTTATCTCCCTTGAAGTCTGTGTTTGAAGTGTCGAGAATAGCAATGTATTGACTTTACCAGCTAATATACAGTCTATAGTCGCTGTAAAGGGTATCATTATAACACCGATTGACATAACCGTGTTGAATATAATACATTTACCTTCAGTGATGAAAGACTAGGGAGACATGGATCGCATTGAGGTCTCCACAAAGTCACTGTCTGGGCAGATTGTGACCACAAGATCAATACAGAAATAACGACCAACATGTAGCTTGCTACTTGAACATATTCAGAGCAGCCGTTTCATTGTTCTCAACACGCATACCGAAGCCTGGTTTTGAAAGAGTCAATGGCGGTGGTACAATTGCTTAGCCAGATTTCAACAAGAACACTCGGACACTCCTCAGCATTGTGTGTACGCAGAACATACATTTCTGAAGGAAGCTTCCTTGCCTCAAGGCAGCAGGTGCGGAGAAAGGCATGATGCATCAGGTGCTTGTACTGCTATAGTCACATGTCTGTTAACAGCTCCGACACACTGAGAAATCGAGTGTTATCGAAATGACTATTTTCGTGTCTGACAAAGCAAATTTAGAAAGGGAAAGTTGTGTCTAGAGACGACACTATCAAATAATGCTGATGACGTTTTGTTGATTCAACACTTAAAGAATCTAGGCGATCTTTAAGGAATTTTAAGTATTTAATTCGATGTATAAAGTGGAGCTGAAACTAAACATACCGAGAAAGAGAATGTTGTGGCTGGACACGACACGATCAAAGGATGTTGTCGATTAGATTTTTGTAGATTCCACACTTGCAGAGACTAAATTATGTTTCAGGAACACACTATTTGACCCGTATGTCTACAATATTTAGTGTACCTCTGGTTAAGCTCATGATAAACTTCTGACAAGCCAGGGTCAGCTTGACCCCTTGTGACGTCCAGAAGGATATGCGAAATATCACAGGATCAACCTCGTGCAGTAGTAGCCGTTATACTCTACCAGCTCACCCAACTACTACTGACTTGAAATTGCGACACAAATAACCCAAAGTGCCTGCAACCTAGCCAAATGAAAATCACGGGGCAATTTCTCTCGCTTTTTCTTTCGCCTCGCCAAGGCGTAATGGTTGGTGAAAGTGGCCGGGCAATTGTCAAGGCCATAATTCAAGAATTTCGATGTCAGGATTTTCACGCCAGTTTGGAGATAATAGTCGCCTGTTTCTCAGCTGTCTGAGAGAAGTGCCGCCCGTAGTGCTGCTGAGCACGCTCAAATTGTCACCCTGATAAATGCCACTCCCCTCATATTCTGCCGGGGGACATTTCCGATCATTTTCTTCCTACCGTCTGCTCCAATCAGAACTGAAGGATTTGATCCAATAATGCTTGAGTTGCTCCCTGTCACATATACGTCCTTCTTTCATTTAAGATAAGATCTTCGAAAATCTGTTCCTGGGTTGCCATATGACATTTATCTTGTCACAGCTTAAACAGTGTGCCGGAGTTAAAATACATGTAATTGTGAATTATGGCAAGATTTATCCTCGTGTCTACAGTGCCCTTCACTTCTAGGAAATCATAAGGTTAACAGTATTCCGCTGTTGAAGATTTTATTTTACGTACGTGTAGTAGGTAGGGAAGTTATAAAGTAGATATAATATAGTTTATGTGGTGCACTGAAGGTTCATTGATACGAGAACCATACCTTAATGAGTAATCAACATTGACGCGTACCATGGTTATCGTTAGAATTATTTACTGGCCGTCGTCACAGAGCTATAATAATACGAGCGCGGCATTGAACAACAAATACCACTTGGTGGGAAAGAGCTCTATTATTGAGTGATTGAGCGAGTGGGTTTAACGTCGCTTTGAACAGTATATAAGGGCGTGTCATATTGATGAAGGAAGAAAGACCGATGTGATACATCTTAGACGTTTACCACTTTGTTGAAATCCATGAGCACGGGCATGGTGCTGACAAACCTAGAAACAAAATCAGGGGAGACCGGGATTCGAACCCACGATCACAGGTTGATGTCCAGGCCGAGGCAGGCAACTCTGCACAGCAAATAGCGGCGCCTTAGATAAGTCGGTCACCCTGCTTCTGCTGCATCATAGCTCCATGCAGCCTAAACACTACGTCGACTGTGTGACTAGCGTTGACTATTGACGTCATTGCCAATGCACCTTACGGCAATACGCATTATTTCTGTATAATAACAACGCCACAGGGGTATTATAAGGCTATAGGGATATTTACTATAAATATACTAATGCTCGGAAATATTGATGAAGTACCAAGGTCTTTGTTTATTATCTGTTTTGCTTTGTAACAAATTTACGGCAGCTAAACCTGGACCATTAACCGTGTCTTTCTTCCTGGGTTCTCCCGCTAGTGGCCTGATCCACCACGTCATGTTGATATGCCTGACTTGATTCTATTTGGTAAACGTTGTGTGAGAGTGTGTCACATCTTATTGATTTCACTTAAATCTAATTCTGCCCTCTCGTCCTGAAGAAGGGCAAGTGGCTTATCTACCGAAGACCTGACGCACCAAGTTTGCAACGTAAACACAGTACAAGGCTGTTGTTAATAAGAAACGACAAACACACTTCGGTAATCATAAGAAATATCCACAAAATGCAGAGTTCCTTGCAAGATTCCGACTATAGCATAAGCATGTGATGATACCAGGTTCTCGCGAAAAGATGATCGTATCCTGCCCCACACGTGGCACAATCATAAACACATGCAAAGGCAAGTGAATTGTTCCTACATAACACAGGAACTTATGGTACAGGTGAAAATAGGGAATTGCATCGGAAATGATAAAGGTTACATTTATGAAATAACGCTGAAGAAGTTTTACATACTTTCAATAATTCATATTGAAGTCAATTATTGTTATTGTTCTTTTTGTGTTACTTATTATACATGATTGTATTGCACTGATCACGAGTAAAATAATATGTTTAATACAAACAACATGTAACAGAATAATTTATTTTCAAACTGTATTCATTACAGTAACTCATTACATTTTGGAATACCATCCACAAAACTTCTTGTGTATTATGCAAATTTAAAGAGAACGTCTTATTAAAGGCTATCGACATTTAAATACGAACGTTATCGCTATAAATCCAACATAAAATGCTTTCAAAGACATTGACGTCACATTCAAAGACAGTGACATCACAGAACGTATGACGTCATCCTCCATAACATTAGATAAGATTTTGTCAGGATTTCAAGTCGCAACTGACCATGACATTCTCTCGTTAATTATTCAATAATTTTAAAAAAAGCTTTGATATTGATATTGTAAAATGTAAAGGATAAGCGTTGCAATCTGATTGGTTGTCAATGAACAAGCTGCCTAACACAGACACCCATCCACCTACTCTTCGCGACCAGCGTTGCTCTTACCCTGATTTGTGACCTGTGGTTTGTACACAGGACCACCTGCCACCACAATACATGTATGATCAACTACACACTGTGAACGAGAACATGATTATAGCAAACACCCCCTGAACACACAAGTGGTCTTCAACACACCGATGTTAGGGAGCCCTTGTGCACGACACAGGAACATGTTGTACTCGCTGGGGAAGCATGCACAGATGGTTTTTCATGTTGACTGTGATTGTCTGTGACACTTATATGTTGTTTGTACTGGTCATTGACCTTGCAATAACACTTTATTATCAAACTTGAACGAGCACTACGACTTAATTAAGATTAGGTTCGACCTTCTTCCCCAATTGACCAGTTGACCATATATGCAGGTGCACAACAACTTTTATTAGTATGGCCGAAAATCATTCATGAAGGGATTAATCGGTGAGTGGTATTATAATTGTGTTCGTCAAACTATCAATGTTACAGTAGAGGAAGAACCACACTGAGACTGACGAGTTGGTGATGGGTGAGAGTTGTTGTTGTGACAACATCACGGCAGAGGAAACAAAACATGCATTCCACCATTTGGGCACCATCGTTTAGAGTGAGTGAGTGAGTGAGTGAGTTGGGTTTAACGCCGTTTTTAACGCCACTCACTCTTGAACTGAGACCTTTTACCTCGTGCTTTTGAGTATAGCTGTATGATCTTTCGACCTTTCAGGGACGTTTGTCAAAACATTCCCAGTATATTAATAATAGAACCAACTTGTCTAAATTGTTATGGTTTCGCCTCCCTTCCAAGACGTAAACATATTTGCTTGAATTAAGATAAGTATTCATTTCTGGTTTTTCCCCATATTTGTGCTATCACTTTCATGATGTCGTTTACATGTAAAAACCAGTGTTGAGTATTAGAAATGAGTTCTTGACAGTGAAAAATAATGTTACCGGCGATAGCAGCAGATGCCATTTGTTGATAGTAGCAAGTAAACCTTCGTGTACTTTCCCGAATAATCAATAAGGGAGAACCGGCCAAACGAAATACGATCTGTTTACACATTTATGTTTAACTTTTGTTCGAAAATACTTCAGTGGACACAACATAAACAACGACGTTGCAAAAACAAAACGTATGGTTTTGTATTTTACAATCTATTTTCAGCGTCTACATTTCAGTTTGTGCATGGCCTGATCGTTTGATAATTTACCATAATACGTTTTTTTCAGGGCTACGGTTAAACTATTACCAACTGGACATTTTGTACCGGTATGTCTTTAGACGTACAGCGGGTACCTGGGTAGGGTCGGGTAAGAGGGGTGTGGATCCCCGGGTAGGGTCGGGTAAGAGGGGTGTGGATCCCCGGGTAGTACATCTGGACCTGGCCAAGCCCAAGACAGTTGCAATCTGATAACATCACTGACGGTTCCATCTCTCTTCGCCTACAGAGCCTAAAGTGCCGATCACCTAGAGTAAAGCCTACAGTGCCGATCACCTACAGTAAAGCTGTTTTTAGTGCACTTTGCCTACACGATGAAAAATGAATACCATACATTAGTTGTGGACTTAGTCCAAAGTATTTTCTATGTTCTATTATAAGAATGACAACATGGTTGTGTTCACAGTCAAGCTGTTGTGGGGGAAAATATGTCATACACAATATGACAAAAACACAAAGTGGAATGTCTCCAGTCACCTCATAAGAAAGTCACGAGTCAAGTGGCTTACGTGATACAAGTTGACAGAGTTACGACTACTGGTGCAACAGTTTGTATATATATACATATACATATACATATGGATATAGACAAGGAGTATACTATACATACAGGCCTCGAAGAAATGAAATGAAAGTATGAGAACACATATCATGTATATGGGGCACAAAATGTCTTGTGTTTGGCATATGATGGCAAAAATACTTGAAAATACTCCAAGGGTCAAGAAATAAACAGGACCCTGTATGTGCCAGTCATTTAATCACATGATGTACGGTATTATCACCCGTGTATACATACTGATAACAATGACTTGACACATGTTTCTAAGGAAATGATTATTAGTTTAAATGAAAATTCATATACTATAAAAATAATAAGAACAAGTTGTTCCTAAGAGTACTGGCCGCTTATCTAGACTTGCCTATTAAAAGTAACAAATGACTATACATACATGGACTTATCATTCAGTACAGACTTGGAGCAAGGCTATGTTAACCCCAACAGCAATGGGTTGATGCAGCAATATAAACATGGGTATACATGGTATAGGGACTTGTGATACTGAAACAAGTTTCCAGATACACACGCCCACTCATACATTAACAGGTACAACAGGGATAGTAGAACACTGCACTGAAATAAAAATATGTAAAATGTCCAAAGCAAGTCTATAACGCTTTGCCAAAAGTAGATTTCTCCTGAAAAATGACAAGATTCTATGGATTCCTTTGTATGACATATTACAAGACATTTCAAACAAAAAATGTTAGCACCGTATTCGCCGTAATAAGAGCCCCAGGACCAGCCACAATAACTTAAATCTGTTGTCAGGGATATAGCGGAAGGGGAGAAACTTGGTTCAGTCATTGGTGACATCAAAAGCTTGTTTGCTAATAGCTGAAGTATATACACAAGAAAATAGGACCTATTCCTGTAAATGAGTTATTGGAGTGGGGTGCTTTTAAGGAGACTACAGTGGCTACCATGGTAAAAAAACACCTACCTTACACCATCTTCCATCTAGAAGTAAATATCAAGGGGCTGTGAGGAGGCTGTGTCAGGAGGCTGTGTCTGGAGGATGTGTCAGGTGGGTTTGTCCAGATGCTGTGTCCGGAGGCTGGGTCCAGACGATGTGTGGAAAGGTCATGTTGGTGGCCGTACCACCATGTTAGTCTGGGTCTGCAACAATGTCCAACACAATGAACACAACTAATTGACAGCCAAAGGAAGAAAGATAAACCATAATTCAATGCAAAAATTAATGTCCAGATATCATAGAAATAAACTACAAATTGAACTTAATGGAAATTTATAAATAATATGTTAATATGTGATTTTCTCCTAGTTTAGGACACTAGAAAAAGTACTGTCACCATGGATTCAATCTACTAGTAACACGAAAGACAAGTGCCGACAACGTTATTAACTGTAAGGTTACGTGTTTAGAAAAAAAGAAGAGATTTTAAAGATAAAAAAAGATGAGACAAAGAACTGTTTCCTTGGGAGTGGGAGCCAGGGGGGAGAGGGCCGTGGTTGTGTGACATCGGGTCAGCAGGTCTGTACAGCAGCAATGGAATAAAGACAAAGACTTTGTCAGTGAATGGAGCATAAAGACTGAATACTCATAATAAAGGAAGGTGTTTTTGTGGGAAATACGGTAGTTGAATACTTAGGTTTGTTGACACTGTTCGGGCGTGGTCAGTGTGTGAAGGTATGGACGTATAATACATACAAGAATACAGGAAGAAAGGGGCCTGCTTACTCGCCATGAAAACACTTGGAATGCGCACAAGAGAGAGACAAAGACAGGTGACCATGTCTTGGAGGCCTGCCAATGTCCAAGGCACGTGACATGGTTTCCAACATGCTTTGTCCCTATTTGACAGAATGGCAGCTACATGCAAGAAATAGAAACTGTTGAGTAAAATATAAGAAGGAACTTACAGCTGTCCCTGACCAGCGACGAAGATTTGACCAGACAGAACCAGCAAGTTGGTGATGCCGTGCACAAGAAACGTGTGTGCCGCCATGGCCAGCTGATGGAAGTAAACAAGGCCGTTCGTGAACTCGCCTGTGATTGGTGCTTGCTGCTTCCGGTTTCGGAAAGGCGGGTGATTGGTTAGACTTGCTCCAAGTCTCTACTGAATAATAAGTACATGAAAATACAGTAATTCTATACTGATTATAATTGACTTGTCTACAAGGAGGCCAGTCTTTTAAAGGGACAAACTGTTTGTATCATTGATATATATAAGGAATTATGATTGGAACTAATAACCATATTCTAAGAGACTTGTGCAAGTGTAGAGGTCGGTGAAATGGAGACCATGAGCATGGTGGGTTTGTGTGAAAAGTGGAAACAAGTAGGAAGGAGTTGATCTATAAGGAAGAAGATCTATTTGAGACATTGGCTGCTTGAAAAGTAAAGAATAATTATGCAATAATTTGTTTTTACAGAAAACATAAGACATGAAGATAAATGTTGGACTAGTTGCTGACATTATGATTTTTCTGTCAAATGTTACTGATATTACATCATTAACAGGACATTGATGCTGTTTGTCCCATCTTATGAAGGAGTGCAGTTGAGTTCAATGATTCATTTCAAGATTAACACATACCATAGTCTCTTCAATAAAGTTTTGTATAAAGTCGATTCTATGAGGAACCATCCAAGTCTCTTAATATTTGACAATTGAATAATTATAGAGTGAGTGAGTGAGGTTTAATGCTGCTTTGAACAGTATTCCAGTTACATCACAGCGAAGAGGCTGATTGAGCTGAGAATGGGATAAGTATAGGATGATAGAGTGAGTAAGAGAGTGAGGTTTAATGCTCCTGAAAACCGTGGAACTGAGCTATCATATGGAGCTGAGAAGGGATGAGGAACAGAATGGGGGTCATTGTTTAATATGATATGGGGTCTTAAAGAGAGACAAGATTATTTAAAACCACCAACTTTCCTCTCCTGAAAATGAAGAAATTCTCTGGAATACTTTGTATCATATGTTGCCATGGTTGCAAGACATTTGAAACAAAAAACATAAACATAGGACTAAATGGTAGCAGAAGTCAGCACCCTGGGAGCTGGACAAATTGACAAAGGTTGGGGGCGCTTATTGAAAACAACCACAAGTTACATTTGTTGTCATAGCCGTAGCGGTGCTCGAAACTTGTTAAAAATGGTAAGAATTTTCCAAAAATTACCTTGGATCAAGTAAAAGAGATAGTTAACCATGCCCTTCCACAAAACTAACCCTAAGGATTGTATAGGGGAGCTTGATGGAAACCGGGTACCTAACTCTAATGATCGTAAAGGGGTGCTGGATCGTAAAGGGGTGCTGGACCTGAAAGGGGTACCTAACGTGAAGGATTGCTTTGGGGTGCTTGATGGTAACAGGGTACCTAACCCTAATGACCATAAAGGGGTGCTTGATCGGAAAGGGGTACCTAACCCTAATAATCACAAAGGGTTGCTTGATTAACCTATCCTAACACAAACACAACTTGTCCTAGGGATTGAAGAGGAACACAAGACCTGTGAAGTGAGAGCCACAATCGACAGCCTCAGCCAATTAGCGCTAACTAAGCTGGGCCAAGTAAACTGCATTGCTGATGGTCACTCCTTCACCATTGCTGTGATAATCTTTCAGGATTATCTGAACTAGAGGCCCATATTCAGCCCCAAGTGTGAAGCAAATGACAGTACAAATTCCCAATTTGAATCTAAAATTTTCCAATTCCTCAGAAAGTACAATTTTTTTAACATGAACAAAAATACAATTTTGAACAATATCAGAAATTCCCCCTCCTCCCCAAATTTGCCTGCCAAGAGCACCTTGTTTGGAATTCTGGATAAATCCTGGCTTTTATAGGAGCAGGGTGCTGGATACCGCAAACACACAATGAGACCGAGGTATCAAATGACCTACCTTTCACAATGCTCCATAAAGAAGAAAATATCAGGGGCTGTGGTAAGTTGTGTCAGAGATTGTGTCGGCGGCCACAGAGCCATCTTGGTGAGGGTCTGCAACAATGTCCAACACAATGAGCAGATTAACAGCCAAAACAAGATTAACCATAATTACTCCACAAATGTAAACATTCTGATACCTTGGAAACCAACACAAAAAAATCTATTTCTTAGAAATTTAGATGGAAAGATTTCAATAAATGTCACTTTTCCTGGTTCATGATACTGGATAATTACAGAACTGTTACCATGGTTACAATAAAGTGGTAACACAAAGAGACTAATGTCAACAATGTTACTGAGTTTTAGGTTAAGTTTTTAGAAGAAAAAATGGCAGATGTTAAAGGAGTAATAATCGATGATACAGTTAACTTTTCCCTCTGCATTTAAAGCAGCATGACAGGATTTGGGGGGGGGGGGGGGGGGGGGGGGGGGGTGAGGGCCAGGGAAGTGTGACATCGGTTCGGCAGGCCTGTACAGCAGCAATGGGATAAAGACAAACAAACGGATGAATGAATGGTGCATATTGATTAATGATAATAAAGTCCAGCTCTTGTCGGATTAAATACGGTAGGCTAGTTGTATACACTGTGAGAGGGCGTGGTCAGAACGTGAAGGTACGCATTTATCATACATACAAGAATACAGGAAGCACGCCGCCTGCTTCTTCGCCACGAAAACACTTGCCACGTGCACCAGAGAGCGGCCGAAACAGGTGACATTTTCTGGGATCAAAGAAGAAGTTGCAAATGGCCAAGAGGGCAGGGTTTGGAACGTGCTTCGTCCCTGTTTGACAGAATGGCCGGTCTTTGCAAGAAATAAAAGATGTCAGTGAAATATACGAATGAACTTACCTTGAGATACATGTGCATAGTCGTACTCTCCCTCGATGCAGATGCGACAAGACCGAGCGAGCACGGTTGGGTGTGGTGATTGCAGCCAGCGACCGTCAGATACGTGCTCCCCCATGGCCAGCCGATGGAGGAAATGACGGCCTTTGGCATTCGTGACCTCGCTTGTGATTGGTGCTTTGCCGCTTCCTTCCGGGTGGCTTGGTGCCGGCTGTCTAAACTGCGTTTTTTGGCGGTCGGTGCAATGCCCAGATGCTCTCGGTGTAGCCGGTGTCTTCCAAGTGGCTTGGTACCGGCTGTCTAAACTGCGTTTTTTGGCGGTCGGTGCAATACCCAGATGCTCTCGGTACAGTCGGTGTAGTCAAGTGGTGGATTTGTGTGAAAAGTGGAATGACTACATGTATGACGAATAAAATATATTTTCCTTTATTGGTTCCTGCCAAAAATAAAGTACAAAAATAAAAATATTTGTTTTACAGACAACTACGGAAACCTTTCCGGGCCATTTGTTTTGTTGTTTTTTTTCTTTAAATTTGAAGATAGTAAGTTGAAATTTGGAGAAAGAAAGGCTTCCGTAGACAACAGAAGGCGTGAAAGTAAAGTAGTTAACACTTTGAAACCTGAAGACGTGTGTGCAATAAATGGTGCCAATTGGAAAGAGAATTAAAGCTACACTGAAGGGCAACAGCACGAACACGAAATGGCAAGAAAGCCAAAAATAAATACGCCAGTCCCGTGCAAGAAGTAAAATGACTAGAAGTAGACTGAATATATTGACTTTAAAAATTCTATTTTATTTTTTTAATTTGGTTTTATTCATTTATTTTTTTTAGAAAAATGTGATGAAATGAAAGATAATACAAGACAAGACAAGACAAGACAGGACACGATAATTGAAAATATTTGTTAATACATCGTGTTTAAAACAAAGGCGTAAACATGGAAGAAAGCGGAGAAGAAGCGGGGTAAAAGCGGGGCAAAAGCGGGGCCCGAGTAATCGAGACCCCAAAGAAGGGAAAGGGAGAAAAGCGATTAGTCGGTCGGTGAAAAGGGAGCGATTGGATTGGCGAGGGTTGAAGGGTGAGAGTTGAGTTGGGGGTTCATGTAGTATGTAAGTAGTTCTTTAAAAAAAGAGTTCTTACTGAAAAAGGGGTTTGCAGCCATCAAGGGTGCCCCTGGGCCAAAGCGAGCGGTGCCAAGAGACTGCGAACAGAACCCGAAGACACAAGAACTTCCAAAAGAACCCCAAAGTAGCACAAAAGGGATTTTCAGACGTGTGTGAATTGTCTGGAAAACACCCATTCTATTTATAAATGTTCGGATATACCGCGAGATTAATAAGATTATATCGGTGGCCACATTAGCGCTGTGAAATAATACATTTGGACCTTATGGGTGTACAGGATCGTTTGTCTGGCCATGGGATAATTTATTTGTAGGTTTTAAGCTAGCAACATCCCCCGTTAACCACCAGTGCAGGTTTTGTTCGGGGACCCAAAATGGAATACCATATACCATACGTACGTTATTTCAAGTTTTGTAAATACGCAAAAGATGCCTAAACCACAAAGACAAATACTATTGATTCATTCGAAAACTGAAAGAGCAACACTATTCGTTGGGTAAGAATAATATTTTTGGAATATTAGACGTTATATTTATATAGATCTTACCATTTCTCAGCGCACTTATTGAACTATAAATGAATAATTGCGTTTTATGAATGATTTCGACTCAAACGTTTTATTAGAGCACTATTAATCTCATGACACATTGTTATAAAAGTGTTCCCCTGTGCTGTAGGCAAGGGAGGTGCTGGTTTGAGGGATGTCAATGTATAGGCAGCACCATACGTTGTATTATTGGTTTGTTGTTTAACGCCGCGCTCAGCGTTATTCCAGCTATAAGACGGCGGTCTGTAAATAATCGAGTCTGGACCAGACAATACAGTGATTGACATCATGAGCATCGATCCACGCAATTGGAATCGATGACATGCATCAACCAAGTCAGTGAGTCTGACCACCCGATCACGTTAGTGTCCTTTTACGACAAGCATGGGTTGCTGAAGACCTATTCTACCCCGGATCTTCATGGGTCTATACGTTGTATTAATGTATTACCTAAGTGATTAAACACACACATCTCTCAGAATGTCACATTGAAACACGTTGCACAGTCTTCCTCAGTGTTTAACTTGTAATAATGGAAGAGGTGACAAAAACTCCTATAGTATGGGATAGGGAGGCTGAATGGCCGTTTGCGCTGGTTAATGTTGCACAATGTTGCACATGAAATACATAGTGCCATAACTACTAAAGTTTCATCCAATTTCAGATCATTGTCAGCTGGGAAAGGTATAAGTGTATTGACCCGGAACATCAATACTGGTGCTACCTCCTCTCCACCCCCCAACCCCACCCCACCCCACCACTTCACGCCCCCTCTCTCACCCCCCTTCTCTCTTGAGACTTGCTTGAGTTTACCGTCCCCAGCGGCCTGTCCTTGTCGTAAGATGGGTTGTTGATGTGACTGAACTGAGTGAAGCGGCAGGAAAATATCTCAAAAATAGCCGTTCACAGAGACCGAGTTGGATAATGCGGCTGCAAGACTGAAACTAGGTTTTAGGTCTTGCAAACAAATAATTTCCATTACTTTTGTTTTACAAGAACGCTATCCATGCTTTATTTAACGACACGGTAAACTATTCATTCAGCTGTTTATGTCTATGTCTATAAAAGATCATATAAAAATCTAAAGGGAACCCAGCAGATACGAACTCATATACTTTGTTAAGGAAGCGCGACACAGTACCGACTGTGCTAAAGTCATATACCTTAACAGCTTGGTAGAGTTAATGCTGCGGCAATGCGGGGGAATATACAAAGTGGGGCTCGTTTGTTTTCCTTACCACTGGTGTTCAGTAAATGCTTGCCGCGGTTTGTTGGTGCCCAGGGTTCAAACTATTGAATGGCATAATGCCGGGGGTTCTTTGGAAACCTCGAGCGATTCGGCCACAGAACATATCTCAAAGTGTGGTCAAGTGGCTGAAACAGTCAGTAGTTTTTTTTTGGGGGGGGGGGGGGGTTGACGGAAACAACCATGAGAGTGGTTTCAGGGAATGACAAGTGTAACAGTGAGCCTGGTGACACACATGTGTTGTTCGACGCTAAAATTGCTCTCATTGAAGAAACTACAGCGGTTGATAGAAGCCACTGCGGCAAGGCTCCTGGTGTTGACGATATATCATGGAATGTCTTAAATAACAAAATGGTATTTCGGCTATGCACCTTATTTTTAATATCTGTTTTAGCACAGGGAAAATCCCTGCATACCAACTTGTTCTACTTTACATCATTCGGATACTATATCCTATAGAGGTTTGACCCTCATCAATTCTATGTACAAATTAAATTGTAATATTTTAAAAAAACGGTCTGCAATCTTGGTCTGAAACTACAGGAGCTCTTTGATGCACAAAATGGGTTCCGCAAGCATAGATCAACTACGGATCATATTCACCGTGTTTGTTCTTTTATTGAAACAAGAAAAGGTAATAAAAAGACACTTTTTCTGATTTTATTGACTTTCATATGTGCTTTTACTGACTTAAGCTTATGATAGCATTAACAGAGAAATTATGCAACATTGGTGTGAAAGGGAAAATGTTTCTAGCACTTCAATCATCTCTATATGATAATGTGAAATGCAGTGTACGTATAAATGGTATGCTTACATCCTGGTTTAATGCTAATCAGGATTTAAAACAAGGATGTTTACTCTCGCCACTTCCGTTTAACTTTTTTATTAATGATTTGCTTGACAAACTAAATGAAACTGGTATTGGGATTTGTGTTGATGATATTACTATTGCAGTTTTAGCATATGCTGATGATCTTATTTTACTTGCAGAATCGGCAGATGATTGGAATCGTCTATTACATGTTTTGAATACTTGGTGTGTAGGCAATAGTTTCCTTTTTAGTTATGACAAATCCAAGATTGTACACTTTAGAAATGTAAGCCTTCCAAGAACAACACCTTGTTTTTAATATTGGTGACTCTGTTTTAGATATTGTTACTTGTTAGAATTATCGTGGCCCACTGCGCACGAAACATCTGGACTACAATGCAATTGCGAAAGCAGCGGCTAAATCGGTTTTAGGTCTTCTTATATGTAAATATGAGGTATGCAATCCCCTATTCCAAATTGTATGATACGATGGTTTGCCCAGTCTTGAGTTATGGGGCATCTATCTGGGGTCATGGTGACATTTCTGCTGTAAATGCCCTTCACCATCGTGCTTTGAGATTTTTCTAAGGGCTGGGTAAATACGCTCCAAATGTTGCTGTTAATGGAGACAGGGGATGGATTCCTCCGATAGATAGACAGTGGATGTGTATTGTTAGACTGTATTGTCGTTTTACTTAAATGTCCTTCAGATTATGTTTCAGGTGGTTTGAACGGTATGCTGGTGGACGCGTGAAAAACTGGAACTTTCGTGTGAGGGCAAAGCTGAACGAATGGGGTCTGAATATTTAGATATCCGCATGGGAAAGTATGTGGAATGAACTTTTATTCAAGCCTGGCGGAAGAACGGCTGGTTATAAATAACGCGCGTATAGAATGTTTAAAGATGTGTATGGGTGTGAAAGTATGTATATGCCTCGTTCTTACCGCTCTGCCTTCTCGAAATTTAGATCACGAAGACATACGAATAGGGATGTGAATGAAAGAATGTGTTTTCAGTGTAAGGAAAGTATTGATGATGAATGGCATGTATTGCTGGATTGCCCTGTGTACGACGATCTGTGTGAAAGTTTATACGAAAAGGTCAGTTTTAGCTATCCCAAATACCTACAGTTACGTAATACTGATAAACTTATTTCCTTTTTTAGGAATTATATTTAACAGCCAAAACCTGCTTTTTAAGAAGTAAAGATATTTTATATGGCTAGTGACCGGTAGAATATTATATTATATATACATTACTATTTGTTCAATAAAAACAAAACAGTCATGGTAATATGTGTGCATGTATAGGCCTACTATAAATGATAAAAGTAACCCTAAAATATAAAATAAATTATAAATTAGATAAAACATATAAAACCAAAGGGATCTGGCAATTCTTTATACCATTACAGACATAATACAAGACAGTAATTCAGTGTTCAGACCTATACAAGACAGTAATTCATTGTTCAGACCTATACAAGACAGTAATTGGTTGTTCAGACCTATACAAGACAGTAATTCATTGTTCAGACCTATACAAGACAGTAATTCACTGTTCAGACCTATACAAGACAGTAATTGGTTGTTCAGACCTATACAAGACAGTAATTGGTTGTTCAGACCTATACAAGACAGTAATTCATTGTTCAGACCTATACAAGACAGTAATTCACTGTTCAGACCTATACAAGACAGTAATTCACTGTTCAGCTCAGAATATAATATGCATAGTTCTTTTTAGAGCAAAAAATTAAGCTTTCTCATTGGAATGGTATACCGGTGGAGCTCTGAGGAAATAAATTATAGCTGTGCATAGGAGGAGCTGAAAGTAATATATTTAAGGGGCGTGTATGAGAAAGGTCAAGAAATTCAAAAGAGTGAGTAGATGTATGTATGTATGTATGTATGTATGTATGTATGTATGTATGTTTGTTTGTATGTATAGGTAAATGTGAATAAATGTGTTTGGAGAGAGAGAGAGAGAGAGAGAGAGAGAGAGAGAGAGAGAGAGAGAGAGAGAGAGAGAGAGAGAGAGAGAGAGAAGGGAGGAAGGAAGGAAGGAAGGAAGGAAAGAAGGAAGGAATGTAAAAAAGGTATGAACAGTGCAAATAGCATCCCTATAATTACAAACAAAGATGGTCTATTATCAGGATAATGCGAGCCAACATAAAATAAGGTTACTGTTGAGGCACGAAACTTGGATATAGAAGATTTATAATTTACTCCAAACAGGTTTACTTTTATTCTCTGCGCGACATTTGAAACGTAAACGAGACATCTCGACCACTCCAGCCGGGTTGACGTCAGAACTGGCGATGATGACGTCATACCCTTTGTACTTGAACTCTGTGGCCTTGGCCCTGGTACAGCTGACAGAGACGCTTTATGTGGTCAAATTCCAGTTTGATTACGACCAGAAAACTGGTCAATTTGAGGGGACGTTTGTTGCCCAATGCGTCAGTATGTGTGACTTGTGACACAATTAATTCGTGACTCCATATTTACCGCCATATTCTTCAAGGAAATACGTGTGAAGACCCTGTGTGTTGAATAACTATTTTTTACATCGACAGCCTGGATTCAAGTGATATCTTTATTAAAAAGGTTTGTGTGGAAGGTGAGAGTGGTGCCAAAAGTGGTGGACACCCTAACAACAAATAATTTAAATGTCTAAAAGTGCCACATCTATAGTTAGCACATTTATGAGAAGAGTGTAGTTTAGAATACCAGTTTTGTTAAAAATTATAGAGAGGTCAAATTTGAAATAATGTGATAAAACTGATAATATACCCAACCCAACCCAACCCAACCCAACCCAACCCAACCCAACATACTGGCTTATCCATACAAAACCAACTCCAAATTGAAATCGAATATGTTTGATATGTGTAGTCCACGTGACTCTGCCAGCATCATCAAAAGACTTTAACATTAAACAACATTGACGAGGCAGCCTATTTCTATCTGGAGTGATTAATCTACACCAGTACTTAACTGCCGTGACATGCATGTAAGCTGAAATGGAGCTCTATCACATTCACCCAGTACCATACTATTGCATGTACTTTGACCAATAATATAATCTCAAGTAATGAACAGTTTTGTTCCCTGTTACCTTTCAATAAAATCTGGTTACTTTAATTAGAATCTCGTTCAGACATCACCAAGACTTCCTGATTCACTGGCGTGTACAATTCTGTTCTTGCTACCAAAACGCTAGATAGCATTCTATGTGATAACAAATTTATCCTGAGAATATATCTACCAAACAATATATGTGTTGTGTCCTGAAGGGGGAAATGGCGCTCACGAAAATAGCGCATGCGGATTAACCTCTCTTGAGGTAATGATGGCGGCACGTTGTTACAATGCTTGGGACTAACGGGCCCTGCAGACAATGCAATCCGACATGACACAGAAGGCCTTAGAGGTACCAGACGTCATTATATATCCAAATTATGTTTAGTTATGACAGATCTTATAAAGGCTGCTGACAGATGATGCCTTGCCTTGCCTTGCCTTGCCTTGCCTTGCCTTGTGAAATAGAGCTAGAGCAGGACTTGCAGATTACGTTTCCCCAGCAGACCCGGCACCAGGGGGGTTAAACTGAACACCCGCAGCAGGGGGGTTAAACTGAACACCCCATGTGGGAGCCAATGCATCAAGGGATTTAAAGTTTCTCACAACATTTGATCCTGTTTGCAGGATTTCATAAAGAGGGAACAAACATAATGATAAAAGAACACATTCTGTGTGTTGTCCCATTGGCACAGGTCTAAAGTGCCAGGCTTTGCAGGATCAAAGCCTTGACAGAGTCAGATAGTCTTTGGTGCGAGTGTATATATAGTTCATAAATATATAGTTCAAAACAGGGGAAATACAAATAACCCATTGAGAATGACTGAACGCCCTGTGACACTTTGTAAGCATGCATATGTGGTTTGTTCTGATTCTAAGGGTCACACCAGACTAAGAAATCCAACACACCGGAACCGGAAATCAGCCACACCCGGAACCAGAAATCAGCCACACCGGAACTGGAAATGAGGCACACCGGAAGGCGACATCAGCCACACCGGAATTGGAAATCATGCAAACCGGAAGTCGACATCAGCCACACCGGAACCAGAAATCATGCACACCAGAAGGCGACATCAGCCACACCGGAACTGGAAGTCAGCCATACCGGATCTGGAAATGAGGCACACCGGAACTGGAAATCATGCAAACCGGAAGTCGACATCAGTCACACCGGAACCGGAAATCATGCACACCGGAAGTCGACATCAGCCACACCGGAACCGGAAATCAGCCATATCGGACCCTGAAATGAGGCACACCAGAAGTCGCCATCAGCCACACCGGAACCGGAAATCATGCCAACAAGAAGTTGAAATCGGCCACACCGGAACCGGAAATCATGCACACCGGAAGTCGACATCTGGCAACCGGAACTGGAAATGATGCAAACTGGAAGTCGACATCAGCTACACCGGAACCGGAAACCAGCCATATCGGACCCTGAAATGAGGCACACCGGAAGTCGCGATCAGCCACACCGGAACCGGAAATCATGCATTCCGGAAGTCAGACAGAAGTTGACATCTGGCAACCGGAACCAGAAATCATGCACATCGGAAGTCGACATCAGCCGCTCCGGATCCGGAAATCATGCCAACAAAATGTCGAAATGGGCCACACCGGAACCGGAAATCATGCACACCGGAAGTCGACACCAGCCACAGCGGAACTGGAAATCATGCAAACCGGAAGTCGACATCAGCCACACCGGAACCGGAAATCAGCCATATCGGACCCTGAAATGAGGCACACCAGAAGTCGCCATCAGCCACACCAGAGCCGGAAATCATGCCAACAAGAAGTTGAAATCGGCCACACCGGAACCGGAAATCATGCACACCGGAAGTCGACATCAGCCACAGCGGAACTGGAAATGATGCAAACCGGAAGTCGAAGTCGACATCAGCTACACCGGAACCTGAAATCAGCCATATCGGACCCTGAAATGAGGCACACCGGAAGTCGCCATCAGCCACACCGGAACCGGAAATCATGCATTCCGGAAGTCAGACAGAAGTTGACATCTGGCAACCGGAACCAGAAATCATTCACATCGGAAGTCGACATCAGCCACACCGGAACCGGAAATGATGCCAACAAGAAGTCGAAATCGGCCACACCGGAACCGGAAATCATGCACACCGGAAGTCGACACCAGCCACAGCGGAACTGGAAATCATGCAAACCGGAAGTCGACATCAGCTACACCGGAACCGGAAATAAGGCACACCGGAAGTCGACATCAGGCACACTGGAACCGGAAATCATGCATTCCGGAAGTCAGACAGAAGTTGACATCTGGCAACCGGAACCAGAAATCATGCACATCGGAGGTCGACATCAGGCACACCGGAACCAAAAATCAGTGAGTGAGTGAGTGAGTGAGTGAGTGAGTGAGTGAGTGAGTGAGTGAGTGAGCACTATTAAAGCTCTACATGGTCAGGCCAACCAGTGGTCGATGACATGAGCAGCAATTCAGGCACCTGGGTTCCATGACAACAATCAGACAGGGACTAAAACTTTTATTACCTGATTCACATACACCATTAGCCTGGCATTTGACCTGAAGCTATATGAACCTCTCTGAAGACATGCAGCTTTATTCTAACTCTACCCTTCCTCTGGTGTATCTGGTTGCTCCACCTTACTGTTTACATCAACAATATATTTGAGGATAAATCTCGATAAAACTAAAATTATTGTATTTAGAAATAGGTGACAATTGTCCCACAAACTCCAGTGTAGTTCAAGTAGTTAGTCCATATTAACACATTGAATGACCCATTACATTCACACTCACAATGACAAAGGCTTGTACAGTGCTTGCTGGACATGCCACCAAAGCCCTTTCCCAATAGGATCACTTCAACTTATGCAGATACTTGTGTTTTTTTAAATATTGTCCGAATAAAGAAGTTTTCGGATATCGGGTATCTGAACACCAGAACATTTCCAGAGAATGACTTTAACTGGAAACAACACAAATCAACCTAAAGACACCATGTAATCTAAATCTGCCCATGTTATGATGTATCTGGTTTCTCTATAAACACAGTCTATTTGAACACCTAAACATTTTCAGAGACTGACTTAAACTGGAAACAACACAAAACAACCGAAAGACACCATGTAATCTAAATCTGCCCATGTTATGATGTATCTGGTTTCTTTGTATACACAGTCTATCTGAACACCTAAACATTTCCAGAGAATGACTTTAACTGGAAACAACACAAAACATGCATGTATCTGGTTACTTTGTATACAGAATGTGATGTAAGCAAAATGGGTGTAGGCAGAATGAGCTGTAGGAAGAATGGGTGTAGGAAGAAGTAGTCGTAGAAACAAATAGCTGTATGCAGAAAGAACTGTATGCAGAATGAGCTATAGGCAGAATATGCTGTAGGTAGGAAGGGCTCTAGACAGAATGGGCTGTTGGCAGAATGGGTGTTGATACAATGAGATGTCGGCGGAATGTGATGTAGGCAGAATGAGCCATAGTCAGAACTGGCTCTAGGCAGAATGTAGGAAATTATAGCTGTAGGCAGAATCGGATCTAGGCAGACTGAGCTGAAGGTTGGAATGAGCTGAAGCTGGGGCGGGGGGAGCGTCTTAGATCTTTGTATGAAGGCTAGATATTTTGTCAGTTGCAGCTGCAAAACCAGATATTTATTTATATAAATAAATAAATATATTTTCTAAGTGGAACAATGCAAAATTTGTGTTAACCAGTTTCTTAAAATTATTATTTCAACAGTCTGAAGTATATTTAATTGTTTCTGAGAAAAAGATTTTTTCTCGAATGAATCCTAGCGTCGTTGGTACATGTCATCGTATTTCATTTGAGAATCGATGTCAATCACTACTGACCGCCATCATTTGCCTGGATTCTTGCTGAGTGCGGCGTTAAACAACAAACAGCAGCAACTTCCTAACATTTTCGCTTCATGTGTTAAAAAATCCTTCACTTCTATCGCGACGAAGACCCAGGTTCGATTCCCTACATTGCTACAATGAGTGAAGCCCATTTCTGGTGTTCCCTGGCGTGATATTGTTGGAATAGCGCTAAAGGCGACGTGAAACCATTCTCACTCACCCACTTTTGTCGACAAACACATACGCTATTTTGTCCAGCTCAACTTTAAAAATCAGAGTTAAAGTGTTATACAATACAGTGTTATCGCATGGGTTCCAATATTTTAAATATCCTCCATTAGGGCCTCGGACATTCTGGTGGAGTTGACAGGCGACGATTATGGTGCCGTGGTTCCCAGTAGTTGGCTCGTTGAAGATAGATATGGGGTAGGTCGCTCAAATGAAGATATAATTAAAGGATATGGTTATGTAACATTCAATTTGTTTTATAGCATAACGATTTCTTTATTAAATGCAAAGTAGTGTCCATATACACTGGTCGTTATCAAACAGCCCGAAACGGCCGTCAGGATAGACGTGTTAGAAGTCATTAAATTATCTAAAATGAGGAATGTGCTGGGGCAGGTAGTCTCAGCAAATGTAGTTCAAGTCGTTCACAAGCACTACAACTGTTTGGTAAGTCAAACAGTTAATTGTTTCCCTTTTTCGCCTACTGATATTATTTCAGTTACCCAGCGTGTGCCAAGCTGAATACAAATTCACTCACTATAATTGCTGGTGGGTTTCATCAAAGTGGCAAGGTATGAACCCTGCATCACTTCGGGCTTTCCTCCAATATTTAGCTGGCACGTTGTGACATAATAGGAATACTCTTAAAGGAGACGTCAAAACAAATTCACTCACTATACGTGCTTCATGTATACGCGCATTTCCCTTCAGATCATCACAGCTGAAACGTCCTTTATTATTCTGCAGTATTCACATTGCACTTGCACCACGTAAAACAGTTCCAGGTCGTTATGCGTTATGGCCTTTGGAATCCCGATTCTGATGATGAACAAACACCCAAACGTATCCCCATTGCGTAGATCGATGCTCATGATATCAATCACTGGATTGTCTGGTCCAGACTCGACTAGTAGTATTTACAGACCGCCGTCATATACCTGGAATAGTGCGGCGTTAAACAAACAAAGCCAATCATTCTAATATGTCATTCCAATATACACATATATGCATAATATTCCTTCTATATTATTGATTTCATAGCATTTGTCCTGTCTTATAAACTACTGGCAACAAATGAGATGTTAAGAAACGTGTTGAAACGTTCATATTTCTATTGCAGTTATAAATTTGAAACAAAACCAGTAACTGAAGTACCGTCGCTTTCAGCAACGGCAATTTAGATTATTTCATCACAGTATGTAAATCATGAAATCAATGGTCACCAACGTAGTGTCGACCCCTACGCCTAAACTGTGTCATGAAACTCATGTGCGTAGCCCTGCCTGGGGACTATATTCATTAAAAATAGACTCCATGTTTGTGATTCTATTGCAGGTGGGTACCCTCGGCACCATCGGTGGGGAGACGACTCCCGCATGTGTCATGAGATTCAAACTCAGCGGCCTATACACATGAACTGGTTGGGCAGAGAGGGGAATTAAAGCCGCTTCTCGCCCATCCAACTGCGTGAAATCGTGGCAGTTGTACGCTATAAACTATATATAGGTGAGGTGAAATGGGGTTTAACGTCGCGTTCATGATTATTGCACTTATATAGCGACGTGCATGCACATGTGTTTGTTTATAGTAGTGTGGGCTATAATACCAGTTTTTTTAGTGCTAGCGGCAGGTGGCACGAATACACTTAATACTAGATCTGAGATTGTTTCATCCCCTTAATGCTGCGAGTATCACTCGGGATTACAACAATTACTATCTAAAGCTATTCAGAAGTATAGTCAGTTTGCATGGCAACCATTTTTGTTCTACCTGGTCTGAAGGTATTTAACATAGGATTGAAACATTCCAATAATTATGAAAACTTTGGATGAAAATAACGTTTCTTTTTAATTTCAGATTATATCATCACAACACAGATGATTAATTTAGAATTAAGCAACAACCCGACCTGATACAATAAATTCACGTCATCTGTTGTGTTTAGAGTAAACGTTATTCAACTTACAGTGCTAGTTCAAATTTTAGAGTTGTTTCATTTGTTCGACTTTGACAGTGACTCGGTAGTTGTGAAGGTAATTGAATCGTTCACAACAAAGTTTGGCTTAATGTTGTAGAAACATCATTACTTTGTCAGGCTTTCAACTGTGTGCAATCTACATTCTACATCTTACATCCCAACTTGGTGAGGTCACGTACAGTTCATCATATACCATATAGTCAGGGTTTTACTTTGACTCACAATAATTTATTTTAAGGGTCCTCGCAGACAATATGAGGGTCCTGTAAAGTGAGTGAGTGAGTGAGTGAGTGAGTGAGTGAGTGAGTGAGAGAGAGAGAGAGAGAGTGAGTGACCGCCCCTCTTCCTGTAAAGTGACGAAATGCTGTAGAGTATACTGTACCCTTAGATAATTATTTTACACTGTAAATTATGTGTTTAGAATTTAAACACATACAAGACATGTTTAGATCAAACAACAACAACAACAACAACAACAGTCAACAGTCTCCGTGGCACAGGTGGTAGCCTGTAGGACAACAAACGAAAAGGGTGCAGGTTGGTATCTCGAGGTTTAAAAATATTTGTATTCATAAATGTGTTGTTGACATATTATTAATCGCATTTCTCTCAAGCAGGAAGCTGACAATGAGAGTAAATGTGATTACCACAATAGTCACATGACATATTTTAGTTTAGGACTAAACATGTCAAAATTATGGGACAAGGAACATGTTTCTCAACACATTTTATACAATGTAGCGCCTGGATTGAATCAATGGCCACGTAAACAGTGGTTATTATTGATGGATAAAATGACTGACGCCCATAACTTCTCTCCTTGCGCTATAGGTATCATGAATATTAAACCTGCATGGTCAACTGCATTAAACTTCCAAGGACAAGTCTGTAATACGTGTTCACTTCTTACACATTGCATTATCATGTACAGTAAAATACGGATATAACGAACTGTTTTCTGACACACTTGTTGTTTTACGCCGCACTCAGCAATATTCCAGCTTTTTGACGGCGGTCTGTAAATAATCGAGTCCGGACCAGACAATCCAGTGATTGATATCATTAGCATTGATCCACGCAATTGGTTATTTGGTTGGTTGGTTTGTTGTTTAACACCGCACTCAGCAATAGTCCAGCTATATGACCAAGGTCGTAGTTAACTTTTTTGACGGGGAGGGCAAATATTTGTACAAGTATAACTTGTCCCCAACTTGATTAAAATAAAACCGTTTTTTATAAAGAATCTGGGGGGGGGGGGGGGGGGGGGGGGGGGCTGCCCCCCGCATTGATATCATTAGCATCGATCCACGCAATTGGTTATTTGGTTGGTTGGCTTGTTGTTTAACGCTGCACTCAGCAATATTCCAGATATATGACGGCGGTCTGGAGATAATCGAGTCTGGACCAGACAATCCAGTGATTGATATCATTAGCATCGATCTACGCAATTCGGATCGATGACATGCATGAACCAAGTCAGCAGCCTGACCACCCGATCCCGTTACTCGCCTGATACAGCAAGCAGGGGTTGCTGAAGACCCTAGCTTCTGTGGCACTTTATACACCCTGGTAATCAAATTCGTGTATTGCTTCTCACAGTTTCCAATCCACATCGGTATAAAATCCAAACAGGCTCACGCACCTGTCTACAGTCTGTCTAAGTTTTATAACCTGGCTAGGGCAACTTCACCATCGGCTTCTCGTCCGCCGTGAGTTGGAGCGACTGTAGTTCACGTGCTGCACGAAATGCACGTGGTTGAAACTGACATGACACACTGGGGGATACACTGGCCAGCGGAAACTTTGCAATATACACTCATGTTGTATGTATGTAATGCAACCAGCCAGAGAAATTGGATAAAATACTCCTGCATGTCCCCATACTCTCCATATAAAATTCTGGAACTCAATTTTGTAAAAGCGTTTCAAACCTTCTAATCCACGTCTTCTACAATGATCCAGCTCAAGCCTGTTTCATCATGCTTTAAAATCACAAAATCTGATACTGGTCACTGACCAGTTATCGCCATTTTGTTTATGTTATTTCTGACATATTCCGTGTACAAAGTTGACTGTACCAATAACTTTAATTTTTGTGAAACTATGAGCAAATGCGCTTATTTCTGTCAGTAAAACAAGATTCGTTATAAGGCTACGATAGGGAATCAAAACTGGAAATTGTCGACTTACTGTACCAATTACCGCCACGGTCTTGACATCACGTGTCACGTGATCACGCGCACCGCAATAAAACAAATTACACTTTTCAGAATCTCTGGTATCGCATTTAATTTTTCTTATTCATCAAAATGAATAAGAAATGCTGTTATCAATGTGTCGTCTGTAAACTGACAAAGACCAATATTACCCAAATGCAATCAACACATTCTTATACTTAACACTATGTACTATGGATTTCGCGATTTTCAGAGGCAATGCATTTTTGGAAATATAGCTCAGATTAGGTTTCAGAATTGTATTTTGGGGAAGAAATGACAGACAGATAGAAAGCAATGACAGAGCTGAAAGTGCATCATCGTGTTGTTTGATTTAAATTTTCGCGTGAATTGGTCACGTGACATCGCCCGCGTGTCTTTTCTGAAGTATTCGAGCAAGGTGAATATCGTTGTGTTTTTAAAAATATTTTCTCACAAGAGTCGGCTTTGTTCATCATTTTCGAAAAAAATATTTCTCTTCTAATGAAAACCAGGAATGTAAAATGATATGCCCTGTGCGCTATAATGGGAGCTGGCCATCATTGGTCCGCGGCCATAACTGGTGGCTGGCCAGTATAGATTTTGTAAATTCTTTTGAACTTAAAATATAAGTATGGTAAAATTGAATATTAAAACTGTGGTCAAATATATGTCAAACCTGTAATACCTACAAATCACAGTTTTTTTTAGTAAATTTTATTGAATAGATTAAGTATTACTTACAAATGTTTGCATTCACGACTACCTTAATCATAAAGTTTTCGCTTTGACGGATCGGCAAGATGAGACAGGCCATGCAGTATCTGCAATTCGGTTGGTCAAAGGTTTGACATGCGCGGGGCTTTTGTCTTCCTGTAACAGATTGGTAGATCTCCCAGGGAAGAGTACATCATTTCACATCGACTCCAATCACAAGAAACTACACCAGTTAGGTCGTGGGAAGTTGTTTTAACCTGTGTTTGGATAACAATTGAATTACTTTACATGGTACATATAATTCAATTTTAAGGAACAAAAACGACAATGTGAGCGGAATTGGACGCCATTATCAATGAGTTGTGAAAACAAGATGTCTAATTAGGAGATAAACCTACTGTGTTTTGAAATTTGATGTTGTCCCACTGCTCGAGTAAATAGATACCTCTTATTTCAATTTGGAACTGATCGCTTTAACAAATAAGTTAACAATAAGTATTTATTTTGTTGAATAAGGCAGTTTTCATGTGATCTTCAATATAATGGTACTGTTAAAACTTCCTATCACCTTAAAAAATAATTGCTAATTCAGTACACAACTTTTGTGTCGTGAAATTTGAATAAATATTAATATCATTTGCCGCGAACACTATTAGTCCATTACAACGTGGACGGTTTAACATCTTTCATCATAACTTCAACATTTCTATCGATTTTTTTTCATATTACATAAATAAGGCAAGTTAACTAGAACAGATTTATTGAGATATCATTGGTAATATATGTAACTGGTAACTAGTTTTGTAGTAATGAATCGTTGTACATCAGATAATAGTCTAATACAAACATGTTTTCTACACTAGAACTTTCAAAATAATTATTTGTTACCTCTAAATGTTGTACATGCCAAACAATTCACCTACTTTAATTGTAAGGCAGATTGCCAGGTGTTGACCTGATGAAATCACAATTTATTATTAAAAGTATGAGCGGAATTGGTAGCAACTGAGGCATTTCCAGTTACGCGACCACCTGGATTACCTGCCCTTTAAAGCTATTTATAGATGAGGCTTCATGACAAGGACTGGTGACGTTGAGTAAGGACCTCGTCTTTAAAATATTGTGTTCCCTTCTGCTCATAAAGACTGTGTCTCACATGACGTCCGGAAGTGAGCGGAGTGACCCAGATCGACTCTGTATAAAACATACAGCCACAATTAAAAGCTATGACACCGGACCAAAATGCAAAAAAAAGAAGCCGCACTCAGCAATATTTCGAACGTGTGTAAATGATCGCATCTGGACCAGACAATCCAGTGACTGATATTTCGAGAATCGATCCACGCCGTTGAGGGTACGAGGGCTGCCAGCCTCCTACTATCAAACATGTCCTGAATACACGGACTTTAAACATGCTTTGTGACTAAAACACAAGGATAACACTACATATTTTTACTGAAATAAGACTCACAAACAATAAACACGTTTGTCTATAAAGAAAAGTAAATAATTTGTACATTCGATGGTGTGTGTTCTTGCAGACAAGTACCGAAAGTTATATTTGTAAAGCTAATTCGGATTGGTGTGGTTGTTTTTCAACGCCACACTTTGTAATATTCAAGATATATGACGGCCATCTATAAATAATGGAATCTGGATCAGACAATCCAGTGATCGACACTATGATAATTGTTCCACTTAATTGAGATACAAGGGCATGCAATCAACCAAGTCACTGAGCCTGACCCCCCAGATCCCTTAAGACAAGCATGGGTTGCTGGGGACCTATATTCTAACCTGGAACCCCCACTGGCTTCCGGTAGTTATAACACTGATATAAATAAAAATGTAACTATTCAGATAGCTTACACACACAATATCAAAACACAAACACACCCGTAATTTGGACAGTTTTCAAGACTTTGGTCAAATGCATACAGTGTTACACGGGTTATCAATGCATGGGTTTATCTGACATTGACACTGTCAGTCACTGTGGACCATGCCATGTTTTTACATGCCACGTGCAGGCATGACAAGGGGCAGACAGTGTTGAAACAGTCGTGACGATGACATTTACGTGTCAAACAGACATCACATTCCACTAACCATATCCTGGCCTCATCACTGGCATCCAAGGATGCAGATAGCTTTAGACATATTCAGAATCTAAGAGTTGGATATAGATATTGCTTGCTACTTCTTAAACTATCACTCACTCATCCATCTCCGAACTATGTGGACATGCCGTCAACTAACTATAAACTTCCCATTCGAAAGGATTTCCAGAACTGGACACTGTAAACTACTATGTGCATGTTTGTTTGTTTGTTGTTTAACCCCGTACTCAGCAAAATTCCAGCTATATGACGGCAGTCTGTAAATAATCGTGTCTGGACCAGCCAGTCCAGTGATTGATATCATGAGCATCCATCCATGCAATCGGGATACGATGACATGCATCAAGCAAGTCAACGAGCCTGACCACCCCATCCCGTTAGTCGCCACTTCCAACAAGCATAGTCGCCTTTTAGGGCAAGCATGTGTTGCTGCAGATCTATTCTAACCGGACTATGAACTAACGGTGCTACTTCTTGCTTATTGTATTTGATATAGACATGCATCACTGTAGACACGTGACACGGCAGCTCATGCATGCACATTAGAAGCCACATAATAGCCTCTCCAGCTGATTTCTTTTGAAAGGTTTGTTCACTGGCATATAAACACACCATATAGACTAGATCCCAGAGAGCACTAACATATTGAACACTTAAAGAAAACAACTAATGTTATTTGATGACATGTGAGTCAATACTTCATGGACACCAAACATGTCTGGAGCACTGATTGTAAATATTTAAGACACAATTTGAAATGTCCCCATTATTGTGTGAAATCTACTGTAAAATTTTAATAAAATTAACTTGCAAAATTGTCCAATATTTAGTGATTTTGGTGTGCGGCAGATACCATTACATGTTGCTATACCCTTTGTTGCAATGGTTTGTTAAATACACCCGAGGCCACAGGAAAAGTTATACATTAACTGTCGTTCAACTTGTGTTGATCATTACCTGAGTGTATGAAGACAATGGCAAACCTGCAAGGAGAACCACCAACCAGAGAACTATTTTATAAAAACTGGAGAACTATTGTCCATAAGAGACGGTGTTCTCATAGTTATTAGAAATACCATCACTTGACAAATACCGGATATTTGAATTAAGATAACCACCGCAATTCCAGTGTACCTTTCAAAACCAATAATGAAAACATAAGGTATTTTCATTTTCATTTGGGGGTCATGGGCAGATAGTTTGATATTTTCTGGCGTGATTGTTGATACAGATACATGTTGGTGACGGGTGGGTGGGTTCAGATACATGCTGGTGAGGGGTGGATGGGTACAGATACACGGCGGTGAGGGGTGGCCGGGTACAGATACATGGTGGTGAGGGGTGGCCGGGTACAGATACATGGTGGTGAGGGGTGGATGGGTACAGATACACGGCGGTGAGGGGTGGCCGGGTACAGATACATGGTGGTGAGGGGTGGCCGGGTACAGAAACATGGGGGTGAGGGGTGAGTGGGTACAGATACATGGTGGTGAGGGGTGGGTGGGTACAGATACATGGTGGTGAGGGGTGAGGGGTGGGTACAGATACATGGTGGTGAGGGGTGGGTGAGTACAGAAACATGGTGGTGAGGGGTGGGTGAGTACAGATACATGGTGGTGAGGGGTGGATGGGTACAGATACATGGTGGTGAGGGGTGGGTGGGTACAGATACATGGTGGTGAGGGGTGGGTGAGTACAGATACATGGTGGTGAGGGGTGGGTGAGTACAGAAACAAGGTGGTGAGGCGTGGGTGAGTACAGATACATGCTGGTGAGGGGTGGATGGGTACAGATACACGGCGGTGAGGGGTGGCTGGGTACAGATACATGGTGGTGAGGGGTGGGCGGGTAGAGAAACATGGTGGTGAGGGGTGAGGGGTGGGTGGGTGAGTGGGTACAGATACATGGTGGTGAGGGGTGGATGGGTACAGAAACATGGTGGTGAGGGGTGGATGGGTACAGATACATGGTGGTGAGGGGTGGGTGGGTACAGATACATGGTGGTGAGGGGTGGGTGAGTACAGATACATGGTGGTGAGGGGTGGGTGGGTACAGATACATGGTGGTGAGGGGTGGGTGGGTACAGATACATGGTGGTGGGTGAGTACAGATACATGGTGGTGAGGGGTGGCCGGGTACAGATACATGGTGGTCAGGGGTGGGCGGGTACAGATACATGTTGGTGAGGGGTGGGCGGGTACAGATACATGGTGGTGAGGGGTGGGCGGGTACAGATACATGGTGGTGAGGGGTGGGTGGGTACAGATGCACGTTGGTGAGGGGTAGGTGGGTACAGATACATGGTTGTGAGTGTGGGCGGGTACAGATACATGGTGGTGAGGGGTGGGCGGGTACAGATACACGTTGGTGAAAGGTGGGTGGGAACAGATACATGTTTGTGATAATATTCGTACTTGGAATGTCTCTAATCTGACTATCATTTGCCTACAGATCAAAACGGTGCACTACTCTCATGGGAGATATAGCCTTTTTTCAGCGAAACTACTGCTGCATGGATGCCATGTTCGACTTGCCTTAACAGTGAAAACTGCTCCCGCATAGGTACTATTGTCGATTTGCCTGGAAATGGCGTAGAATTGTCTCGCTTGATGACTTACGGAGGACGCGTAATAATAGACACACAATATTCGTACTTGGAATATCTCCGAAGAAGCCATCATATTATCATTGGGGTAAATATGTTTAGGATACACTTATTCTCACAGGAGATAAAGCCTTAACAGCGAAACTGCTGCCGCGTAGGTACTATTGTCGATTTGCCTTGAAATGGCTTAGAATTGTCTCGTTTGGTGACTTACGAAGGACGCGTAATAATAGACACACAATATTCGTACTTGGAATATCTCCGAAGAAGACATCATACTATCATTGGGGTAAATATGTTTACGATACACTTATTCTCACAGGAGATATAGCCTTAACAGCGAAACAACAGTCGCGTAGGTACTATTGTCGATTTGCCTTGAAATGGCGTAGAATTGTCTCGTTTGGTGACTTACGAAAGACGCGTAATAATAGACACACAATATTCGTACTTGGAATATCTCCGAAGAAGACATCATATTATCATTGGGGTAAATATGTATATGATTCACTTATTTTCCCGGGAGATATAGCCTTAACAGCGAAACTACAGTCACGTAGGTACTATTGTCGATTTGCCTTGAAATGGCGTAGAATTGTCTCGTTTGGTGACTTACGAAGGACGCGTAATAATAGACACACAATATTCGTACTTGGAATATCTCCGAAGAAGCCATCATATTATCATTGGGGTAAATATGTATATGATTCACTTATTTTCACAGGAGATAAAGCCTTAACAGAGAAACTGCTGCCGCGTAGGTACTATTGTCAATTTGCCCTGAAATGGCGTAGAATTGTCTCGTTTAGTGACTTACGAAGGACGCGTAATAATAGACACACAATATTCGTACTTGGAATACCTCCGAAGAAGACATCATATTATCATTGGGGTAAATATGTTTACGATACACTTATTCTCACAGGAGATATAGCCTAAACAGCAAAAAAAAAAGTCGCGTAGGTACTATTGTCGATTTGCCTTGAAATGGCGTAGAATTGTCTCGTTTGGTGACTTATGAAGGACGCGTAATAATAGACATACAATATTCGTACTTGGAATACCTCCGAAGAAGACATCATACTATCACTGGAGTAAATATGTTTACGATACACTTATTCTCACAGGAGATATAGCCTTAACAGCGAAACTACAGTCGCGTAGGTACTATTGTCGATTTGCCTTGAAATGGCGTAGAATTGTCTCGTTTGGTGACTTACGAAGGACGCGTAATAATAGACACACAATATTCGTACTTGGAATATCTCCGAAGAAGACATCATACTATCATTGGGGTAAATATGTATACGATACACTTATTCTCACAGGAGATATAGCCTTAACAGCGAAACAACAGTCGAGTAGGTGTTAATGTCGATTTGCCTTGAAAAGCCGTAGAATTGTCTCGTTTGGTGACTTACGAAGGACGCGTAATAATAGACACACAATATTCGTTCTTGGAATATCTCCCAAGAAGCCATCATACTATCATTGGGGTAAATATGTATACAATACACTTATTCTCACAGGAGATATAGCCTTAACAGAGAAACTGCTGCCGCGTAGGTACTATTGTCGATTTGCCTTGAAAAGGCGTAGAATTGTCTCGTTTGGTGACTTACGAAGGACGCGTAATAATAGACACACAATATTCGTACTTGGAATATCTCCGAAGAAGACATCATACTATCATTGGGGTAAATATGTATACGATACACTTATTCTCACAGGAGATATAGCCTTAACAGCGAAACAACAGTCGAGTAGGTGTTAATGTCGATTTGCCTTGAAAAGCCGTAGAATTGTCTCGTTTGGTGACTTACGAAGGACACGTAATAATAGATACACAATATTCGTACTTGGAATATCTCCGAAGAAGCCATCATACTATCATTGGGGTAAATATGTATTTGATACACTAATTCTTACGGGAGAAATAGCCTTTCCCGTTATAGTTCTTTTGAATATGCGCTGTGTACGACTTGCCTTGAAAAGCCGTAGAAATGTCTCGTTTGGTGACTTACGAAGGACGCGTAATAATAGACACACAATATTCGTTCTTGGAATGTCTACGAAGAAGCCATCATACTATCATTGGGGTAAATATGTATTTGATACACTAATCCTTACGGGAGAAATAGCCTTTCCCGTTATAATGCTGTTGCGTATGTGCTGTGTACGACTTACCTTGAAATGGCATAGAATTGTCTCGTTTGGTGATTTAATATTCTAAATATAAATTAATAATTGCTACTCTTCTTTCAGGGTAATTGAGCGGACATGAAAATGTCATTTCATTTAATGCAAAGCTATGGAGACGTTAGTTGAAACGGCGTAGAATTGTCTCGTTTGGCGATTTATGAAGGACGCGAAATAATAGACACACAAAATTCGTACTTCGAATATGTTGTTATGGGTTCGCAATTCCCTTTATTTACCACCAGATTTTCTCCCTGGGGTCTAAAATGAAATCCACAAATTACATAATATTTCAAGTTTTGTAAATACACAAAAGAATCCTAAACCCAAAAGACAGATACGTTTGATAGATTCGAAAAAATATAGAGCAAACCTATTCGTTGGATATGAAGAATATTTTTAAAATATGGTATGTTTTATTTATATATACTCAACCATTTTTCAGCGCACTATTCTAACTATCAATTAAAGATTAACATGACCTGAACCATGTGCGAAATACGCTTGCGAATGTTTCGTAATATGTGGGAAAGCACACGTTTATTCCCCAAATAACTGACTAATTTGAACTTCAGGGCGTAAAAATAAAACTGACATAAAAAAGTCATTTTACATAACGTGAAAATATCGTAATCAGTGGAGTATGTTCCGTGTTAAAGAGAAGAACAAGGTTGTTTCTCACTCCCTGCCGTAGGAAGTCACCCCATGGCCATAAACCTCTCATAACAATTAATAGGTTACTTACAGAAAATCAGAGAAAATTCATCAGCCTCTGACAATGCAACATTGAAATAGATCTTATTTTGCAGTCTTTCAAGTTGACAAGTTTTATTTACGGTAGAGGTGAATAAAACTCGTAAGGGCAGTGAAGGCGGTATGGCCGTTTTGCCCTGAATAATGTTTGACAATGTTGAACATTCCATACATGGTATCAAGCCACTCAAGCTTCACCCATTATTAGATATTACAGCTGGATGTTCTGTATTAAATGCAATTTTTACGAGCGCTGTCCTGTTATTATGATGACATGATGAGCGGGATTGTTGTGAAAATGGACTTCAACTGTCATGCAGCCTCGGGTGACCTGAATACAAGGATGGTCTGCTGATAATAAACATTCTTTTAAAACAAATATTTACAAAATGTTCAAAGTGAGATCTAGGGATCATGTAGGGACTTCTTGTTAAACACAAAATGCATGAACTGGAGATAACATAGCAAGACTGCAGTTTACCGGGCGCGATATGTCAAACTCCCAAACAGTGAAGATATTGAAGGAAGCGCCCCACAAATATACGAATAAAGCCCATTAACTGGCTTTCCATTGACCCAAGAGCAGCACAGTCTTGTGGCAAGAGTGTTCGTCAGTGTGACTAATAACTGATATTTGCATTTGTTTTAACATGTGCTGTATAGTGCGATTTCGATTTGTTTTTCCTTTTATTGCAACAGTAATAATGGCGCTATGGTTGGTTTGCTAAAATTGTATTTTCCATCAGTCGAATGTACTCGGTACATGCTGTGATTGTACAAAATAATAGATAACTATCATTTTGTATGTATATATATTATCAAATACACATAATAAATCTCCTCAGAAATTATCATAACACGATAGGTTTCGTATTTCCAACATTCTGCAATGGAATATCAGATCTAATTAATTTTATATTTACAAATTATTCTGTGATGATAGTCTATGGCAAGTCTTTAACGTATATTTGATATGTTATCTGAAGTGTCAGCTATGAGTAAACGCTTTAATTTTTCGTTCAATGATATTGCTCTCTGCAATTTTATTTGTGTAGACGGTCGGTGATTTCCTGCTGCTGTCTCGTCTGGACAGGTGCGAGTGGTTTGACCTCGAGTGTAGTGCTGTGGATGACGTCACGTCAAACAGCTGATCCAATGTCGTGGTCATATTATGGATGCACGTGGTTTCAGTTTCTAAATAATAATATTCTCTTTGACAGAATTGATATGAACTAGAGCCAGATCTGGCACATCATGATTGGGAAGATTTCCACAGCTAGAGTAAATGAGACACAATTTGAGGCAGTTTACTAATATTGGTATGTTGACATGTGCTTTTCACATCAAGACATGATATTCCAAAAGCAATAATGAACATATAATTGAGAACGGGAATAGGGTGTTTTACAGAGAGAATGCTGTCAACATGGATCCAAGGTTAACAGCCTTTTTAATATTTTATATATACACATCTCGAATGATTAAATTAATAAACAAACAGTTACCGTAATTGTACAAAATTTATAGATAATCGATTTCTGATGACAAAATGTTTTCATTGTAAATATGATTTTGTTTTGATGTTGAGACAGTTTTCATTATACATGTTTTATCCTGCACTATCTAAATTCTCAGATACTTGGATCAATGCCACGAGGTCGGGCGGGGAATAATGGAACGTGTTCCTTCTTTCATCCCTTTCCTCTTTCAGGGGACCAATTGTCTCTAAAACTATTTGACTAGGAGAAATGAAATTTTACACACTGATGTTACTATTCACGATCTCAAATGAGTTCAAAACATGGTGTCCTAAATTAATTTTCTACAGACATACGGCCCCTGCATACAACTAAGTGCATACTATGTCAAATAGGGACAAGTGTTCTCAGAAAATACTGAGGTTACATGAATGGAAGCTTGCATGCTCCTGAAAGAGATACTTGTCAAGACTGAGTTCGAAAAGTGGTACAATAAATTATTTGCCAAGAGAAGGGGCCTTTAGTGTGCATTAATTTCCCATCACATTTCATCATTTGTCCTGATGATATAAAGCGACCTTAGTTCTTGTCTCTTCTTGAGGCTTGATGGGCTGGCTTTTAGTTAACAATTACTTCCTTACTGGTCACTTCTACACGAACACACCTCTGTGCACCATGGTGTGGGGAAGTGATAACGCTGTTTTCCTGTTGATTGTTTATCCTTAATACAAAAATGAATTTTGTAAAAGAAACATATTGCCTATAAGCAAGATGCATTCTTGTGTTTTATTTAGATTGGTGTTCTTTTAGTTTAAATCATAATTCAAGCTTAAATCATATATGTTCCCTCCATGTTGTAACCAAGGCAACGGAAAAAAGGGAAAAGATAAAATTTCAGAAAAACAGTTATATTTAACGATGTTGCTAGTTTTGTTTTCGTAATTCAATTTATATTCTGCTTTCCCTTTTATGACAAATAATTCCATAAGTTTCTTTGATCTATGATGACTACCTATTTCAAACATTTCCTTCTGAAGAATGGGATGAAATGGGGAACTTGAACTAAACGTAATATCTTTAAATGTACATGTATATATCAAGGTATAAATTTACCAAACAAACAATATGAATTAAAGAAAACAATTAACAATAAATTAATCGAGGTAATTCATATTTTCGTAATGTTCTCTTTTACTTAATCTAGATGTTACTTATAATTGTGCTGTAATTTGAGGATTGTTTTAGCTGTTGAGCCATCTTTTAGGTTTTGTGCTTTGAAAATGTCCGATGATGATCACCCAAAAGTTGCTTATTCATTAATGAAAGAGCACTGACACTGAAACATATATGGACGTAACTAGGATTTTTTCACGATAAATAATCAAAACTGTGGTTCGGATTGTAACCTTATCTTTGAAACAGCCTCATGCATGTGCTTATTACAGTTAATGTAAGATACACAGCAAACCTAGAATAACGGCACATTCATGGCTGGTTACGCAGTGCATTTGCCTCTTGGATTTGTTGAGTTTGTTGATACTTGTGGCGAGACAATCAACTCTAGTTGAAGGTTATGCAATTTAGTTACACTGTGGGCAGCAATAAGAACGATGTAACACTTGTTATACAATGTATAACCGCGATGTCATCACACTGCGGCACTGAGTGGCATGCAAAGCCAGCTGACGGGCAGGCCCCTTGAGGGTTAAGAGCGTCGAGAGCTCTTGCAGAAGGTAATGGAGATCTGGGTATGCTCCAGAGCAAGTCTCCAGAGATCATTGCAAAGATCAGCAATATTCCCACCTGGATTACCAACATGGTGTAGCAGCTTTTACCCTACACACATCAGGAAGTGCGGCACTGTACCGTTGTTTCAAAGTTTGATTGAGCCAAGCTTAATTCATGCTCGTGTTGAGGTAGACGTGCATAAAATTGTTTTGCAATGGCACAGCTATTGGAGCTAACGGATAATCATCCGAGTTTGACTGAGAAGCAATTACTGTAACTGTGCTTCGAAAGCAGCAGAATCTCCCTTGCCATTAAATTCGGCCACTGCAGAGAAATACGCGCTCCAGCGGTTTGAGGGGCAGAGAGTTACCTCTTTCAGACAGATTAAAGGGGCACTAATCTCTAGCTTTTTCTCCTGTCTGACACTGGCCGCTAGGGCTCACAAGCTGCCGTGAGTCGATTGCTGACGGAAACGAGCGTGACAAGAGACTGGGCTACCGTCTGCAAGGACAGCTAAATGAATTTTGAGGCAATATTTGTTTTATGCACTTTTGAACACTGATTGGTTACCCATGATCTATGAAGATTTCGACAAAGGGCGCATGCTAATTAATTTCTTCAGCCTAAACAAACAGACAAAAAGAATGTTGGAAGCTCATGGGATGTCGTTATTTAGAAAGACCCTTGATGGTTATAGTTTAATAATGAAAAACCAGCCCTGCAATAAAATCATTTTCGGAGTTCGGATTGCATGGATAATACGATTACTACACCCTTGTTGTCATCCATGATTTTTTGGTACATCCCTACACTTGTGTATTTGTCGTCATTCACTTGATGCTCAGTTAATGAATTTATTACAGGTATAATTAGTGGTAGTACCACTCAGATTACCTGAAAAAGGTTCCCATTCGGTATTTCTTGTATCTGGGTTAATAATTCAATCTAAATCCAGGTTTGAAGTGAGGTGAAATGTGTGTTATGTAATATGTAATAGGATGAACAGAAAATGTGTTGATTGATTGATCACTGTTATCTTGCACAGCGGGTGTATCAAAAGTAAGTGTTTACATTTCTAGGTTAACTAAAGCAAGGGGAACACAATCATATCATGGCATGAAGCGCCGATGTAAAAACAACATACTTTGTTCTTAGGGTTAACCCATAATACGTTCATTTATTGCTCATTGTTATCTAACGCAATGGATTTTTATAAGAACCATGGACATTATGAAAATAGTTGTCACGTGGGCTTTCTCAGCTGACCTTTGAGACTTGACACCTGAAACAACTGAATCAAACTAAATGATCAGTTGAGAAACGAACACGGGTTATAATATTCCAAAACGATATATATTTTAAAAAATAGTTTATTGTTACAGAGACATGTGACATCGAATAAGTTTCTTAATTTGTACAGCTCCAGACGTGTGGGATATTGTTCCTGTATGTGGATATTCACTGATACATTTCTCGAACAAGGAAGTTGACTAAAATTATACACATAAATTGGGAAGGTTGTAATTGTGATATTTGCATTTTGTTTTCATTCATTTGCTGTAGCATTGAACACAAGCATTCTTGTTCCTCTAGGTCTTGGTTGGGAAGTTCTTCCATGCACGATAGACGTTGTTTTCACAAGTCTTTTCCTTTGTAAGCGTATATATGTTACAGTCTACGCGTAAAATATCATTCACTCAGGCAATTTATAATATTTTTTTTAAAATGTCCATTTATTTAACAGATTGACTAAAAATTATTAAGATGGTCAAAAACATCACAATAGATTAATTATGCTAGGATTAGAAGCCAAACAATATACAAATGTACTTTTAATCCTAATATTTTCAGTCACTTGGTGATGATATTAAGCATAAAAATGTTTGGAATTCGTTATCATAATAAAACAGATGGACATATTTTTCAGTCAATTTGTGAAATAACTGAATATTTTGGCGTTTGATAAATTTCCTAAGTGAACATTTGGCACATTTTGACTGTAAAAATATAAACACGATAAAATAAGCAATGCTCTGGTGAAATATTTATTTTGTGTTGCTAAGTCAAATAAGTGTAAACGAAAATTGCACAATTACCAAGCAAGGGACTTCGTCACCATTACCGATGCTACCCACAAAGAAACCTACATTTCCTTATTATTTCCAAAACTGTATTTCATTTTGTTGATCAATGTGACCATACGCCCTCATACTATCAATTAAAGTGACAAATGCGCAGCACAGCTCGCAAACTAGTCTAGATTTCTGCTATATCACCCCGGTTCACGGGAAAAAAACAATACCAAAAGCAACACCCAGTCCCGGGGAATTGCTTGAGATCAGTGCCCCTTTAATACAGACTTAGACAGTTGTGTCAAAATATTTACTACAAACGGATCAGGAGAGTTGTCATTGGGTACATGATGGTTGGACCAGCGAGGCTGAGGTCCAGTAAGTGTATTTGGCTGCCTGCTAGGAACACCCACATGTCCTCACTGAACCATCGGACAGGGGTCCTTTGGTAGCCAACATAATTTCATGACTAGTGTCTTTTGGTCTGACATTCTCCACGGGGTGCAGTGGGTACATCTGAGTTGAGATTGTAAAGTGGACCTTCCTGGTAATAATTAGCCATTAAGTATGATAAGAAGTATTAATGCAATATTTCAGAAAAACAATACTCAACTATCATGAATATTTCCAAAGATATCCCACTTCTGACACTATAAACTGTTACTGTTGAGAAAAATGTCCTGTTCTGTCTTTATTTGAAGAATTTACAAACTGTGACACCATGTCTAGTCAATGGAAACTCGAGATCCATCACACTGTACCATCAATGTTTGTTTCGTGTGAAGGGGCGGTCGGGTAGCCTAGTGGTTAAAGCGTTCAATCGTCACGCTGAAGACCCGGGTTCGATTCCCGACATGGGTACAATGTTTGAAGCCCATTTCTGGTGTCCCCCGCCTTGATATTGCTGGAATATTGCTAAAAGCAGCGTAAAACCTCACTCACTCACTCACTCACTCACTCACGCACGCACGCACGCACGCACGCACGCACGCACGCACGCACGCACGCACGCACTGTTTCGTGGGAATGTGTTGAGAGCTAAAGACTGGGATTGGCGTGAACTTGTGACACATCTGATAGATAGTGTTGTTTTGTTTTATGACCAGATGCTAGTCTTGGGATATTCTGAAATGTGCCCTTAACGTATATCCCAAGCTACTGCCGATGTATGTGGTGTTCCAGCTGATACACAAAAATCAGGTTGGGCCTGCAGGAATATCAAATATAGAAACAGTGTTGCCCTCATGCAACTGATGTGAAGTATACTTCACTTGGAGTCCTACTTCAGTTATCCACAAGTTGACACGGTGACTATAGTACGGGTAACGTGTAGAACAATGCCTGCCCCAAGTGATATGATAGAGAAACACGGAAAGTGACTGTTCTACAACAAACTGCATGCGTGGTGTTCCCGTGTCAGGAAGCTCTCCAACTGCATGGAGAGGGAGATGCGCAAGTTGACAGCTGTAACTTTTATAAGCTATCAGTCGAATATCATTATTGTAGGGCGTTAGTAAGCCCTTGATCACGCGGTTCTTGCAATTTAAACAACTTCCAGATGACATGTTTTGAAACGATACTTTGAACGATGGCAGTTTTGCTTCCAAATTCCTTAAACTACTTCACCCGAATACACATTTCTTTAATTCCCCAATTTGCAAGTCCCATTGTGCCTAAAGTGACATCTTGAAATGATACGGTCTGATGCTCAGAAAGTGATGCACGAGTGAATATGACTGTTACCTGTTTCACCTGTGATATGAGATAAACTGGTCCATACTGAGACAACGAAACAATTTAGGCACACTGGGAAACACTTGTCAAATGAAATAAAACCATAACACATAATGAAAGTCACGGATATATTATATTAATAATTTAACACAGAAGAAAAAAATAACAATAGTTTGGGAAATACTATTACATTCAATCAATTCACCACAGGCAAATCATAGAAAGTTATTGTCAATATTTTATAAGGTGACCAGCGGCACCGACGTCTCCCGTTGGGCCGGGAACGGTACTCTCCATGGATGACTTGCTGGCCGCCTGTCTGGGATGTAAGGTACTCTTCTCGCTGAATATTTGTCATGATGTGATAGCGGCTTGCCCATATCTAGTTTTATACTTTTCAATGTGATGGGATTAAAGTAAAGGAAGTGAAATTCATTGACACATTTACTCAGTTAATGTTAATTGCATTGATCTCTAAAAGAAAATAAAGTTTATACAGTCATACGTATTGACATCTCTGCTCAGATTAAATCTCTACTCAGTGTTTTTAGTTTCTAACATTTTATACAGGAATCAGCAACAGTACAAGTCTGACTGATTGGGCAACATATATTAAAGACTAGAATAAGTCAAACAATGGTGGTTCAGTCCATTTACATAAATAGGGATGAAACTGAGTTCCCAATGTACTTGCATGATTTCAAGGACTGAATTGTCTGGTCAGACTTGATTATTCACAGACCGCCGTCATATAGCTGGGTGCGGCGTTAAACAAACAAACCCAAAAACTATAATGTTTGCAAGAGGAGACAGGATGACCTATCACCTGGCTCAGTGCATTTGCCTCTACCCCCTCGGCAGATAGACATAGAGAGCGTGTGTGTGTGTGTGTGTGTGTGTGTGTGTGTGTGTGTGTGTGTGTGTGTGTGGAATTTCACTGCGCATAGTGCCTGCGTCTGTCTGTCTGTTGCACTTATGTTTTGGCGGTCATTCACTCAACAACACAGAACAAGGATGGGTGACCACCGTCTGTGAAGTAAATCACCCGCTTATACATGAACTTACTAATCTACCGATTCACACTCACATTACCTCCACATCACTTTACAACACAAGACAAGACATCACAAGACATCACAACACAACACAACACAACACAACACAACACAACACAACACAACACAACACAACACAACAGATCACAACACAACACATCACATCACATCACATCACATCACATCACATCAGTCAGGTCAATTCTGACGACACATCCGGGTAGTCTAAAGACTTTGCATCACGTCGATATGACATGAAAAGGTGCGGCGCTTATCCTATGTCTGAGAGATGTGTTACAGTCAGCAGCCCCTGCCCCTGACGTCCGTAAGACAGCTTTGACCTTGATCAGGTAACTGTCAGGCCTCGAAATGGGGAATTAGCTATTGGAAGCTGAACCTATAAAAAAACAAGAGAGGAGAGAGCTGTGAGGTCCAAGGTTTATTCAAGCAAGTGTCGGCATATCATTCAATCATATATAAAAAAGACATAAAATGGTATAATAATGATAATAATATCCTAATGCGGTTTCAGCCTAAGTCTTGGAATAAATGCAATGTATGTTATACTGGAGTACGTACGGTAAATGTCATTACACAAAGCATACAACATTTACTAGACTAATAACGTAATAACATTAGTTTACAAATAATGACATACACTGCTAATAAAAATGATAGTGATATTACAGTTTCAATCTTCAAGTCTGGGAATAAATGCAATGTATGTTATGTTAGAGTGTGTACGGTAAATGCGCATAGAGTTATTATACAATGAGGTACACACTTACTACAGTAAGAATAGCAATGACAAATAACATTAATTTCCAGATAAATTGAGTAATTGTAACATTTTAATAGAGCAGGTACAACCTACATGACTGAATCACTGGATTGTCTGGTGCAGGCTCGTCATATACCTGGAATATTGCTGAGTGCGGCGTTAAACAAACAATCAAACAAACTTACTGAGTGAAGAGGCTGACAAACTTCAGAAAAATTTGCCGTTTCGGTACCCAGCAGCCTTTGCTTGTGGTGAGAGGGGCTGAGGAATGTGGTGTTTAATAAGCGGCAGAGGAATATTTAAAAACAGCCGTTCACAGAAGCCAAGGTTGAAACTGTGGCTGCAAGGGAAGGGCGGTGCAGGGCTTCAAGTTTGTATGAAGCACGTGTACCGTGAAAACCTCTGGCCAGGTCAATTTGATAGAATTGACTGAAACAACACACATATTTGAAAACAGCATGGGAAAACAGCCCATGCTTGCTGTTAAAGGCGACTATGCTTGTCGTAAGAGGCGAATTACGGGATCGGGTGGTCAAGCTCGCTGACTCGGTTGATGCATGTAATCGATCCCAATTGCGTGCATCGATGCACATGATATTAATCACTGGATTGTCTAGTCAAGACTCGATTATTTACAGACCGCTGTCATATAGCTGTAATATTGCTGAGTGCGGCATTAAACAACAAACCAACCAACCAATTAAGGATTATGTTTCTTTCACTGTAGGTTTGGGACTTTCACAAATCATTCTCTCATTCTTGTATTTCCAGTGTGCCTGATGCCCTCTACTCCGACGCCTGTTTTTGTCATCACGGCAGTCACCACAGCCACCACAGCAGGTGCCCGTTCCAGAGAGCGATCTTAGTGCTATGGTTGTCGGAGTAACGACCATCTTAGCGCTAAGATCGCTGTGTCGAACAGGGCCCAGACTATGAAATAGCAGAATGCTGGTTGGGGGGTGTTTTCAAACCATGGGTGATTTTGTGATGGAACAGAGACCCGTAAGAGCGTTCCTCAGAGTGGGAGTGTCCGAAACATACATAGCATAGAGAGCCGGGAACCAGCATGGTTGGACGACCTACAGCCGACATGACACCTGTGACGTCAGAACTGGCGATGATGACGTCACGCGCTCTGTACTTGAACTCTGTGACCTTGGTCCTCACACAGCTGACAATGACGCTTTATGCTGTCATATTTCTGTTGATATTCGGCCCAAAAACGGGTCAACTTAAAGATGACGTTTGCTGCTCAAGGCGTCAGTGTATGGGGCCAGATTGGGAATTGAAAAACTGTCATAATTTCACTCCTAATTGGCATGTATTAATAAGGCCAGGGATTGCTTTTTTAAAGGAGATAAGCAAGAAAAAGAGTTATGTGACGTTGATAAATTATCTATAACGTCACGTGACCACCGCCATACTGGTCTGAAGCTGGACCCAGATGCGAGGCGACAGTGACAGAAGTACAAACATAGGATGAGGGTAGTCGGCACCGTTTTCGCTTCTCTTCCAATTTTGAAGATTGGCATGGGGAACAAAGTACATTAAGTGTCATTGCCGGTCTTTTATTTCAAGCACAAGCAATGAGCCGTGTGTGAATAGAACTTCAGATAAACAACGTACACTGCCAGTTCTGCCAGTTCTAAGTTATATCCCTGAAGGACAAATATTTTTCCAGAGTATATTTTGTTTACCAAATTTAACTAATAATTGACGATAAGTGGAATGAATATGTGTAATTTTCATCACCTCAGGATTAAAATACACTGGAAAGTGCGTGACCCTGACACCATCACGTACCATTCCTCAATAAAATGTGGTCCGGGGCGGACTCCCTCCGTGTGTTCACGGTGTTGTAATTTGTAGTCTACATTCACAGCCTGGATACAAATGTTATTACAAAGGTGTGAATGAAAGAAGAAATTGATAAGTTTTACCAACTGCCGGGAACGAATGTTTACGTGGTGGCCTTGCAGGCGTTAACAACAAATACGTTTGATGCTTTCATTTCTTAAATATATCTATCTTAAATTGTGCTTATACTTATGCCTATTTGTGCCCACATTGGGTCATTAGCTTCGATTTTGAACACTTCCCAAAGCTAGCTAAGCTTCAACACATTTTCGACACACCTGACCACATGAATAATCCACTATATTATTAAGGACTGACTGTGTATTTTTTTCGGTTCATTGAGGTAAGAACCAATGTGCAGACTTTTGTTAGAATTTGCTAGACGGATTCATACAGTTTGCACATCGGTTTTTCCATCCATACATCAATGAACCGAAAATAATACAGTCAATCCTCATAAATAAATTCGACAACGAAAACATGAGCTATTTACAATAGTTTAATCAAAAATACTTATAGAAAGGGACCCATTGGGACCCATTGATAAACATTCCAGGCACAGGGCAAACAGTGGCGCAACATGAATCAGGTGATTGTTTAATTTATGCACATACTTTGACACGCCCACAAAAACAGTAGCCAATCAACTGAGAACAGAAAGAAAACGTTAGAAAAAAGTGAAACCCGAAAACATGAAATTTGAGGAACCCAGGCTAGCAAAAACAACAACAGGCAAGCGAGCCCGCACGTTTTGTTTCAGGTTGTCTAAAACATAATACTGGTCCCCCTTGACACACACCCCCCCCCCCCCCCCCCCCCCCCCCCCCCCCCCCACACACACACACACACACACGTCATCCCCTCCCCACTGGATCCGGAGGGGGATGGGCTTGGATTTGTATATGGAGACAAGTTATTTTGTCTGCTGCAGCTGTAAAACCATAGGCTGAATATAATTGTTTCTTCATTGTATCAGCCAATTTCTTGTAATATGAAGAGTCTGAAGCATAATTAAGTGTTTCGCAGTGTGGTTGCTGCATGTCTTCATATCCTATTTGCGTATCGATGCTCATTACGTCAATCACTGGATTGTGTGGTCCAACTCGATTATTTACACACCGCCGTCATATGGCTGTATTATTGCCGAGTGCGGCGTTAAACAACAAACAATAACATCTTCACATTTTTGCTTCATGAATTAAAAATGCTTCACATCTGTGGCAAAACACACTCACTATTTTGTCCAGTAATCAGAGTTAATGTGTTATACGAATACACCGTAATTGCATGGATTCCAATCTTTTCAGTATTCTTCATTAGGGCCTCGTACGATTATTTACAGATCACCGTCATACAGCTGAAATATTGCGTTAAGCAACAAACAAACATTCTGGTGGTGTGGCAAATTGTTCTCTTTTTTTTATACACTGATCTTATTTCAGTTACCTAGGCAAAGTCATGTTCGAAGCATAAAAAAAAATACAAATTTAAATGAGAAGTTAATAGTTTTTTATTCATCATGCTTACATCGAATACTGATTCAAATCTAACTTGAAATTAAAGTATAAAGTAATATAAAAAATATATAATAACAATAAATTATTCACAATAAGAAAAATAAATGAATTTGCACCAATTACCGATTGTTGAAGCATTTCTATCATCATACCTAGACATAAACACAACCCACATCAATACTAGAAAATAGATCTTTATACTTCATCAACTTAGAAACACAAAACTAGTATTCAAATATTATACTCTCTTCGGGTCACAAAATTACCACATCCCATCGATATCTAATCCTTCCTGAAGCCCAGACAGCAGAGGACATTATCACCGATGTTGACCAACGTGCACACATCAACTGCCTCCTCGTTTGTCACATCGGGAATGTCAACTTTCCACACAGCCGCCTCCATGAACATTGAACATCACAGCGAACCCAATGACACAACAAAGTCACACAATCTGCGCTTCGCCAAATCCTTCTCTTTCCACTCAGCAGGATCGGATAAACAGCCTGTCGTGAAGAAAACTCGCACCGATCTGTCTGTCTGTCTGTCTGTCTGTCTGTGTTGTCACTGCCATTCACTCAACCAACACAGACAGCAGTAGGATGTATGACATCACCTGCTTATACATGAACTCGCAGATCTACCGATTCACACTCACATCACATGCATTACATCGCATCCCTTCACATCATGTCAATCACTGGATTGTCTGGTAAAGACTCGATTATTTACAGACCGCCGTCATTTTTGCTGGAATATTGCTGAGTGCAGCGTTTAACAACATACAAAACATTACATCACATTACATCCACATCACATCTCACCCACATCTCATCACATCACACTCACACCACGCCACATTTTTAATTACAGCAATATATACTTGTAAAAAACGAAATACCCCAGATACAGTTCTTTTATAAGTGCCCCCGGAGACAATACAGACCCTATTTTGGTCTTTCATTAGCGCCCCCTGAAACAATACAGACCCTATTTTGGTCTTTCATAAGGCCCTCTTAGAGAATACAGACCCTGTTGTGTCACGACTGTACTGTTCAAATAATGAGAGGCTAGCCTTTACATTACAAAACTTCAGCTCCATGTTTTCCGTTGGGTTCAGGGCCAGAAAGCCATCCCAGAACCCCATGCTGGCCGCAAGACCACTAAACGTACAATCGGGTCACGATATGTGACCTCGGCGATTCTGTACTGTGCTGTGCATCCTGGTGCTATAGATGTTTGCTCATGCTTTCGACCACTGGTTTGTCATACTTGACTGCACGCATTATGTACATGTAGCTAGCATATGGTTGATTTGCATGTTTGTTTGCTTGCTTGCTTGCTTGGCTACTTGTTTGCTTGCTTGCTTGCTTGTTTGCTTTCTTGCTTTGCTTTGCGTTGGGTACGGTTGGGTTGCCGCTGGGCCGAAGCTATTGCTCCATGACAGGTGTATTCATTGTCGTGAAGATCCGGTGTAGAATACGTCTTCAGCAACCGATGTTTGCCGTAAAGGCTAATATGCTTGTCGTAGGAGGCCACTAACAGGATCGGGTGGTCAGACTCGCTGACTTGGTTTATGCATGCTCATGATATCAATCACTGGATTAACTGGTTCAGACTCGATTATTTACAGACCGCCGTCATATAGCTGGAATACTGCTGAGTGTGGCGTTAAACAAACAAACTCAATCCGTCTTACTGACTTATTGAAGGGGCTGGCAAACTGAAAAATGGCCGTTTCTGTACCCAGCAGTCTGTGCTTGTGGTTAGAGGGGCATAATGTGGTGTTCAATATGATAGAACTGACTGAAGCGGCAGAAAAATATTTGAAAACAGCCCTTCACGCCTGATCTGATGTATGAGGCGCAGCAAACATATAATTTACAATGCTTCTGTTTTCCACGTGCTCTAATAGCGTCTTTTAAAAATATTAACGCCCCTGTAATAGGTTCATTCAGCTATGCGTGTATATATCTAGAAAGGATAATTTAAAATCTTGTTTCAAGCAGGGATTCGAACTCACGATCTGTTTTCAAAGCACAGCCGACTGCACCACGAACACACAAACAATCAACGACGTAATTTTCGTAGTTTAGCCATAAGATGTTGAGAGGTTCGCGACAAGAATTGGACATGCTAGATTTGATATGAATATGTATGGTAATATACAAATTTTGGCTCCGATTGCACGTCTGGGTTGGTTTGGGTTATCGTTGGGACGAAACTATTGTTCCATTGACAGTTTTCATTGTCTCACTGCATGACTGACTTACCGACCGGCCGGCTGAGGCGGCTGGCAAATATCGGAAATATATATCAGCCGTTCACAGAAACCAAGTTTGATACCGCGGCTTGAGGCCTATCCGAAGTGAAACAAACATATGCTTATGTTTTCCACGTACTCTAATGATGTGGTATAAAATTTAACGCCACAGTGAAAGGCTCATTAAGCTATACATGCATACTATCTTCAAATTATGATTAAAAAGATTGTTTCAAGCAAAGATTCGAAATCAAGATCTGTTTTCAAAACGTTCACTCTCGACCGTCTACGCCACGAATCCGCATGTAATTAACGATGTAATTTTCCTTGTCATACCTACACATTTTGAGAGGTTCCCGAAAGGAATTAACCATTCCGAATTTAATATGAATACGGGGCGAATACGGTAATATACAGTAGAAAGCTGGGGGTGATTGTGTGATTGAACACAGACCCATGGCAGCGTTTCTAAGAGTTGGGGTGGCCGAAACATACATCGGAGGGATCGTAAGCATGCCCATGCATCAGTGGCACCGATTCAGAAATATTCACGATCGACACGTAAATAGATAGTACTAAATATATAGTTCTAGTTTATACATTTAGATTGCATCTATATTCGGTAGTTAATTGTTCAGGATTTTAAGGATTCATTTATTTACAGAGCGACACATTAAACTTTTGGAAAGGTTTACTGATGCATCATTCCAATTTTTTTTAATAAAAGCTATGCACAGGAGCTGCAAGTATAATGCATTCTTAAAAAGAAGGGGGCGTGTCTGTGAAAAATCAAGAGATTCAATAGAGTGAGTATATATATAAAAATAATATGAATGAATTTTAAAAAAATAACAATGCACACAACTTCCTATATATGGTAAAGGTCTACATATCATTCCAAATGTAGCTGGTCTATAATGCGAACCAAAATTTAATAACTTGGATACGTCTGTAGAAGAGCGCACAGAATATTTTAATCAAAACCAGTCTGCTTGAACTTCTTTTCATCTCCCAGCGAGATATTTGAGACGTTTAGAGACGGAACCAAGCTTACACTAAAGTCTTCTCGACACTGGTTGGACTCCTACAGCCGACTTTGAAACCTGTGACGTCAGAACTGGCGATGATGACGTCACACTCTCTGTACTTAAACTCTGTGACCTCGGTCCTGAGACAGCTGACAAAGACGCTTTATGCAGTCAAATTTCTGTTGAATTTGGCCAGAAAACGGGTCAACTTAAAGATGACGTTTACTTCTCAACGCGTCAGTGTATGGGGCCAGATTTGGAATTGTAGAAATGTCATAATTTCACTGCTAATTCATATGTATTAATACAACCACGAATTGCTTATTTAAAGGAGATACAAAAAGGAAAAAACTTATAATACGTTGATAAATTATCTAACGTCACGTGACCACCGCCATACTGTTCTGAAGCCAGACCCAGAGGCGAGGCGACCGTGACGGAAGTACAAACATAGGATGAGGGTAGTCGGCACCGTTTTCGCTTCTCTTCCAACTTAAATGATTGGCATGGGGAACAAAGTACATATATAGTCATTGCCGGTCTTTTATTTCAAGCACAAGCAATGAGCCGTGTGTGAATAGAACTTCAGATAAACGACACTGATCTGCCAGTTCTAAGTTATATCCCTGAAGGACAATTATATTTTCCAGAGTATATTTTGTTTACCAAATTTAACTAATAATTGACAATAAATGGAATGAATATTTGTAATTTTCATCACCTCAGGATTTCAATACACTGGAAAATGCGTGACCCTAACACCAGTATCATTCTTCAATAAAATGCTGGGGCGGTCCACATTCACAGCCTGGATACAAGTGTTAATTTACCAAATTTAACTAATAATTGACAATAAGTGGAATGAATATTTGTAATTTTCATCACCTCAGGATTAAAATACACTGGAAAACGCGTGACCCTAACACCAGTACCATATTCTTCAATAAAATGCTGGGGCGGTCTACATTCACAGCCTGGATACAAGTGTTATCTTTTTTATACAAAGGTTTGAATGTAAGAAGAAATTGTTAAGTTTCACAAACTGCCGGGGAACAAATGTTTACACACGTGTTCGTGGAGGCCTTGCAGACGTCAATAACAAATAAGTTTAATGCTTTATTTCTTAAACATATTTAAATTAATTTGTGCTTATAATTATGCCTATTTGTGCCCACATTGGGTCACTGGCTTCGATTTTGAACACTTCCCAAAGGTAAGTGTCAACATATTTTCGGCACACCTAACCACATGATATAATCCACTATATAATTAAGGAAAGACTGTGTATTGTTTTCGTTTTATTGAGGTATGAATCGAAGAACAATGTGCAAACACTTGTTAGAATTCGCTTGATGGATTCATACAGTTTGCACATCGGTTTTTGAATTCATATCTCAATGAAACGAAAATAATACACTCAATCCTTACAATTAAACTCGACAACGAAAACATGAGTTATTTACAATAGTTTAATCAAAAATAGTTATAGAAAGCTTTTTTCCGTTTGCCAGCCCCTTAAGTCAGTCAGTGAAACAATGTTTGTTTGTTTAACGTAGGCGACTAACGGGATCGGGTGGTCAGGCTCGCTGACTTGGTTGATGCATGTCTTTGTATCCCAATTGCCTGGATCGATGCTCATGATGTCAATCACAGGATTGTCTGGTCCAGACTCGGTTGTTAATTTTAACAGACCGCCGTCATATAGCTGGAATATTGCGGAGTGTGGCGTTAAACAAACCAACAAACAAACAAACAAACATTGTCTCACTGACTGACTGAAGAGGCTGGCAAACAGAAAAAAGCCGTTTCTGAACGTAGCAGTCTGTGCTTGTGGAAAGAGGGGCTGAATGTGGCGTTCAACATGATAGAACTGACTGAAGCGGCAGAGAAATATTCTAAAACAACGGGTCCAAGAAACCAAGTTTGAAACTGGCTTGTTTGCAAGTATGAGGTGTAGCAAAAAAATTACATTTCTTCTGTTTCCATGCGCTCTAATAATGTCTTCTCAAATTGAACGCCACATTTCAAGATTCACCAATAAAAACGATTCTTACCAGATAGGATTCGAACTCAGGTGAGACGTTCACTCACTACCGACTGCGCCATAAGCGATGTAATTTTCCTAGTCATACCTAAACACCTTGAGAGCTTCGCAGAAGGAATTCGGCATGCCAGATTTAATATGAGTATGTAGGAGAATATACAAATTATGGCTCGATTGGGTTGGTTTGGGTTACCGTTGGGACGATGCTATTGTTCCACTGACACGATTATTCATCGTCTCACTGGCCCACCGATTGGCTGACTGATTGACGCGGCTGAGAAATATCTGAAAAATAGCCGTTTCCCGCTGGACAGGTCAATGAATGATAGAACTTACTGAAGCAGCAGACAAATATTTGAAAACAGCCGTTCACAGGAACCAAGTTTGATACAGTGGCTAAAACGCTTATCCTCAGAACGAGGTGTAGCAAACAAATGCGTCGGTTTTCTTCGTGCTCTAACATTTAAATCCAAGGTAAACGATTCATTCAGCTATCTTCAAAATATAATTAAAATGATTATCATAAGTAAGGATTCGAACTCAAGATATCTGTTTTCAAACGGTGATACGCTACCAACTGCACAACAAACACATAGGTAGAGCTATATGTAATTTTGCTAGTCATACCTAAACATGTTGATAGGTTCGCGAAACGAATTGGACATGCCAGATTTAATATGAATATGTATGGTAATATACAAAAGAATATGGAATAGTAGAACGCCGGGGGTAATTTTGTGATGGACCACAGACCCGTAAGAGCTAGCGTTTCTCAGAGTGGGAGTGGCCGAAACATACATGGCAGGGGACGTATACGTCAGCATGCCCATGCATAAGTGGCACCGATTCAGCATAGTCACTGTACATGAAGTTCTAGTATATACATTTAGATTGAATCCAAATAAGGTTTTGGAATTAAGACAGTAGCTAATTTTCAGGATTTTAAGGATTCACTTATTTACAGAGCGAAAAATGAAACTTTTGGAAAGGTTTACTGATGAATCATTCCCAATTAACGCATTCTTTATAAAATGGGGGCGTGTCTGTGAAAAATCAAGAGTGAGTAAATATGTAAATAATATGAAGATTCTAGATGTAGATCTATATGTATCTGTATGAATGAATTTAAAAAAAGAATGAACACCTTCCTATACAAGGTAAATATCATTCCAAATGTAGCTGGTCTATAATGCGAACCAAAATTAAATAACGATTTCGTCTTGACACCCAAAGGCACTGAACTTCGATACGTCTATAGAAGAACGCACAAAATATTTTAATCAAAACCAGTCTGCTTGAACTTGTTTTCCTCTTTCCCAGCGCGATATGTGGGACGTTTAGAGACGGAACCAAGCTTACACTAATGTCTTCTCGACACTGGACTATCGACCTACAGCCGACTTGAAACCTGTGACGTCAGAACTGGCGATGATGACGTCACGCGCTCTGTACTTGAACTCTGTGACCTTGGTCCTGAGACACCTGACAATGACGCTTTATGCGGTCAAATTTCTGTTGAATTTGGCCAGAAAACGGGTCAACTTAAGATGACGTTTACTGCCCAATGCGTCAGTGTATGGGGCCAAATTTGGAATTGTAGAAATGTCATAATTACACTCCTAATTGATATGTATTAATAAGGCCAGGGATTGCTTTTTAAAAGGAGTTACAGCAAGAAAAAGACTTATATTACGTTGATAAATTACCTATAACGTCACGTGACCACCGCCATACTGGTCTGAAGCTGGACCCAGAGGCGAGACGACAGTGACAGAAGTGCAAACATAGGATGGGGGTAGTCGGCACCGTTTTCGCTTCGCTTCCAATTTAGATAATTGGCATGGGGTACAAAGTACATTATCATTGCCTTGTCTTTTATTTCAAGTACAAGCAATGTGCAGATAATGTAATCTGAATTTTTATGTAATGAACATTGTTTTTATTACCTAGGTTTTCATATCAGGTGGGACACCACCCGTGCTTACTGATTCACCAGCGTCAACATTTGCTGTGACCTGAATAAGGAGGAAATGGCGTTCATGGGGGAAGTATTTCTATGTACAACCATGTACAGCTACCGATTCCTGCATGTGTTTATACCAGATATTGTGAAAAAAGCAGACATGAACATTACGTCAGTGGGGATACTGTGGGTGGGGGTGGTGGCTTGATGGTGTTGTTGAACGCTGGGGGTGGGTGGGGGTGGTGGCGTGGGGAGGTGGCTTGATGGTGTTGTTGAACGCTGAGGGTGGGTGGGGGTGGTGGCGTGGGGAGGTGGCTTGATGGTGTTGTTGAACGCTGAGGGTGGGTGGGGGTGGTGGCGTGGGGAGGTGGCTTGATGGTGTTGTTGAACGCTGGGGGTGGGTGGGGGTGGTGGCGTGGGGAGGTGGCTTGATGGTGTTGTTGAACGCTGGGGGTGGGTGGGGGTGGTGGCGTGGGGAGGTGGCTTGTTGGTGTTGTTGAACGCTGGGGGTGGGTGGGGGTGGTGGCGTGGGGAGGTGGCTTGTTGGTGTTGTTGAACGCTGGGGGTGGGTGGGGGTGGTGGCGTGGGGAGGTGGCTTGATGGTGTTGTTGAACGCTGGGGGTGGGTGGGGGTGGTGGCGTGGGGAGGTGGCTTGATGGTGTTGTTGAACGCTGCACTCAACATGACGCTACACTCTAATATTCAGCGACAGGACACTGTAAATATACGGGTCTGGACCAGACCATCCAGTGACTGATATGATGAGCATATCGATCCATGCAATATTGAGGTACAATGACATGCATCAATCAAGTCAGTGAATCTTTCCACTGATAGTTGTCTACATGACAACTTTCAGCAGGGCAGCCGATGTGGTGTGGTGTGGTGTGGTGTGGTGTGGTGTGGTGTGCCGATGTGGTGTGGTGTGGTGTGGTGTGCCGATGTGGTGTGGTGTGGTGTGCCGATGTGGTTTTGGTGTGGTGTGGTGTGGTGTGGTGTGGTGTGCCGATGTGGTTTTGGTGTGGTGTGGTGTGGTCTGCCGATGTGGTGTGGTGTGGTGTGGTGTGGTGTGGTGTGCCGATGTGGTGTGGTGTGGTGTGGTGTGGTGTGCCGATGTGGTGTGGTGTGGTGTGGTGAGGTGTGGTGTGGTGAGGTGTGGTGTGGTTGATGCTGGAGTAGACATACCCCTCCCCTATTTTTCATAAATGACCCCCCCCCCAAAAAAAAACACAAAAAAAACACACAAAAAAACTAAGTAAATATATAAAGTAAAACAAATAATGGTCTACATATTGTGTTTGTGATATTTTGGTTGGACTATCTCTTGTGACACATGACCAAATATTAGCAACTGTTGAAGAAAATGTGTTGCAGTGTATCAATATTATAACTTGTATTTTGCAGTCTGCAGCTAGTGACATGAAGAAAAACCACAATCTCGGCCAATCACAGATAAATCAAACTGCCTTATGCAACCCCCCTGGTGAGACTGTGCTCTAGACTAAAACAGTAGAAATATGCAGCCCTGAGGGATCATAGAGCTACCGGTACTAGCTTTGATACTTACAGGAGGCTACAAAATTATTTTAAGAAGCTGTTGTTCAGCGGGGGAAAAAGGAAGTTTATTTTTAGCAGAAAAAAACTGTTAATAAATTCGAGAAAGGATCCCAGGTGTTTTTTTTTTAAATCCTTAAAAGAGGGAGAAGCAGTCGTACAATCACCATGAATATATCAGTTGAACAGTGGTGTAACCATGTATGTCAGTGACACTGTATTTGATTATTCAACTATGACTGACATTAGTTTGTTTTCATCCGACAGAACATTTTAAGAACGTAAACATACCATTTACAGAGGAAGAAATATATTCTTGTTTAAAAACATTGAAATAATACATTTCCTCCACAGTGGCTAAACAGTATTATTCGTCCACTGCACAAGGCAGGAAATATCCAAGAACCTTATAATTATAGAGGAATATCCCTAATTGACTCAATTTGTAAAATTCTCTGTATTGTATTCAAGAAAAGACTGAAGTTGTGGGGTGATAGATATAGCATGTTATCTGAAATGCAAGCCAGTTTTAGGAAAGAATTATTCAACTGTTGACCATATTTTTCTGCTTGCAGGCTGTGATCCTAAAATATTTATCTAAAAAGGCGGAAGATTTTATTGTATATTTATTGATTTCACAAAAGCATGTGATCTTGTCAATAATAAAGTTCTTTAAGTTTAATAAATATGAGTATCATGGGAAATGTTCTACATATTGTTGTGCCAATGTTCACTAATCTATCCTCTTGTGTTAGAACAGGCAATGAATAAACAGATTACTTTAGATATAATATTGGCACCATCAGGGTTGCACTTTAAGGGCACAAAATATATCATTTCTATAAATCAGTTGGTTAATATGTTGGATCGTATCCGAAAAAAACCCAAAACTATTGAAATATATTGTGGGCCTATTGACAAACATTACGGAAATAAATCTTTATCGATATGTCTATGTCTCTATGTCTATGTCTATGCCTACATGTCTATGTCTTTACGTCTATGTCTTTATGTCTATGTCTATACGTCTATGTCTGTGTCTATATGCCTATGTCTATGTCTATGTCTATATGTCTGTCTATATGCCTATGTCTATATCTCTATGCCTATGTCTATATCTATGTCTATATGTCTATGTCTCTATGTCTATGTCTATGCCTACATGTCTATGTCTTTATGTCTATGTCTTTATGCCTATGTCTTTATGTCTATGTCTCTATGTCTATGTCTATGCCTACATGTCTATGTCTTTATGCCTATGTCTTTACGTCTATGTCTTTATGTCTATGTCTATATGTCAATGTCTATATGTCTTTATGTCTATGTCTATATGTCTGTCTATATGTCAATGTCTATGTCTTGGTTGATGAATGTCATCAATTCCAATTGCGTGGATTGATGCTCATGATATCAATCACTGGATTGTCTGGTCCAGACTCGATTATTTACAGACTGCAGTCGTATAGATGGAATATTGCTGAGTGTGGTGTTTAACAGCAAACGAACCAAACCAAAACCAATGTCTATGTCTATATGTCTATATGTCTATATGTCTACATGTCTATGTTTATGTCAATGTCTATATGCCTATATCTATATGTCTATGTCAATATCTATATGTCTATGTCAATGTCTATGTCAGTCTATATATCTATGTCTATGTCAATGTCTATATGTCAATGTATGTCAGTCTATATGTCTCTGTCAATGTCTATGTCAGTCTATATGTCTCTCTCAATGTCTTTATGTCTATGTCAATGTCTATATCTCAATGTCTATATCTCTATGTCTATGTCAATGTCTACATGTCTATGTCAATGTCTATGTCCATGTCTATATGTAAATGTCCATGTCTATATGTAAATGTCCATGTCTATATGTCAATGTCTATATGTCAATGTCTATATGTCTCTGTCAATGTCTATATATGTATGTCTGTCAATGTCTATATGTCAATGTCTATGCCAGTCTATATGTCTCTGTCAATGTCTATATATGTATGTCTGTCAATGTCTATATGTCAATGTCTATGTCAGTCTATGTCAATGTCTATATGTCAATATCTATGTCAGTCTATGTCAATGTCTATATGTCAATGTCTATGTCAGTCTATGTCAATGTCTATATGTCAATATCTATAGATCTATGTTTATGTCAATGTCTATGTCAGTCTATATATCTGTGTCTATATGTCTATGTCAATGTCTATATGTCTATGTCAATGTCTATATGTCAATGTCTATATGTCTATGTCAATGTCTATATGTCTATGTCAATGTCTATATGTCAATGTCTACATATCTGTTTATGCCCATGTCTACATGTCTATGTCTATGTCTCTATAAGACCATGTCTATATGTATATGTCTATATCTGTATGTATATGTCTATATGTCTATGTCAATGTCTATATGTCTATGTCAATGTCTACATGTCTATGTCTATATGTCTATGTCAATATGTCTATGTCAATGTCTATATGTCTATGTCAATGTCTATATGTCTATGTCAATGTCTATATGTCTATGTCAATGTCTACATGTCTATGTCTATGTCTCTATAAGACCATGTCTATATGTATATGTCTATATCTACATGTCTATGTCAATGTCTATGTCAATGTCTATATGTCTATATGTCAATGTCTACATATCTGTTTATGCCCATGTCTACATGTCTATGTCTATGTCTCTATAAGACCATGTCTATATGTATATGTCTATATCTGTATGTATATGTCTATGTCTGTATGTATCTGGCTATATGTCAGAGTATCTATGTCTATATGTCAATGTATATATCTATGTGTGAATGTCTATACGTTAATGTCTATGTCTCTATATATCAATGTCTATAGGTCAGTGTGCCAATGTATAAGTCAATGTGCCTATGTATAGGTCAATGTGTCTGTGTGTCTATATCAATGTCTATATGTCAATGTCTATATGTCAATGGGGGCGGTCGGGTAGCCTAGTGGTTAAAGCGTTCGCTCGTCACGCCGAAGACCCGGGTTCGATTCCCGACATGGGTACAATGTGTGAAGCCCATTTCTGGTGTCCCCCGCCGTGATATTGCTGGAATATTGCTAAAAGCGGCGTAAAACCATACTCACTTACTCACTCACTATATGTCAATGTCTATATGTCTATGTCTATATGCCTATGTCTATATGTCCATGTCTATGTCTATATGTCTATGTTTGTACAGTCAAGTCCTGTTAATCCGACATGGCTTGTTGCATATGGTTATGTCGGATTAACGAGTATGTTGGATAAACAAAATTATGTAGTACCAACGTTCGTCGGTCATAGTTTGCGAAAGGTTCTTCTGATGTGACCTGTAATGGGATGTCCTCGGCGATAGCGAGAACTTGTATCTGATTTTAATAAGATTGAGGTAATCTAAGCATGTGATTTATCCTGTTTTCTTTATTTAAAGCATTAATTGTTTATTGTTAAGTAAAGTTTACCAGCCGACTCGTCTCGCATCAAAACACTGGCTTTGTACTCGTGGGCAGATAACCACGGAGTACGCTGATCACTGTGTCGGATTAACGAGACTGATCAATGAGTTATTTCGGTAATTCATTGCAAATTAGGTGTGTCGGAGTCTATGTCTATATGTCTTTATGTCAATATGTTTATGTCTATACCTATGTCTATATGTCTTTGTCTATATGTCCATGTCTATATGTCTTTGTCTATACCTATGTCTATATGTCTATGCCTATATGTCTTTGTCTATATGTCTTTGTCTATACCTATGTCTATATGTCTATGCCTATATGTCCATGTCTATATGTCTATGTCAATGTCTATGCCTATATGTCTATGTCTATATGTCTTTGTCTATACCTATGTCTATATGTCTATGCCTATATGTCCATGTCTATATGTCTTTGTCTATATGTCTTTGTCTATACCTATGTCTATATGTCTATGCCTATATGTCCATGTCTATATGTCTATGTCAATGTCTATGCCTATATGTCTTTGTCTATACCTATGTCTTTATGTCTTTGTCTATACCTATGTCTATATGTCTTTGTCTATATGTCTTTGTCTATACCTATGTCTGTATGTCTTTGTCTATATGTCAATGTCTACATCTATTTGTCAATGTCTATATGTGTATATCTGTGATTCAGAAGAAATTGTGTAAACTAACTTAGTCTGACTCAATGCATCATGTAAACACAAATATATCTTTGATTGACACTCACTCACGAATGGACAACCCCACCCCTCCCCCAACATACATTGTATACAAGGGATTAAAAGATTCTCACAACAACACTGTACCCGGTGTGCAGGCTTCCATAACTAGGATAAACAACAATTCAATTCTTTATTTACCTTTATCTTTACAGATAATCAGGGTTGTTGACAGATGTGGACAGATTGGTGCAGGTAGACAATTACAACGGGATATGCTTAACACAACAAACAGGATTCACTCTAAAAGGGGCATAGTACCCTATCCCTGGTTCCCTAACCCCAAGACTCTAAAAGGGGCATTGTACCCTATCCATGGTTCCCTAACCCCAAGACTCTAAAAGGGGCATTGTACCCTATCCCTGGTTCCCTAACCCCAAGACTCTAAAAGGGATCGTACCCTATCCCTGGTTCCCTAACCCCAAGACTCTAAAAGGGGCATTCTACCCTATCCCTGGTTCCCTAACCCCAAGACTCTAAAAGGGGCATTCTATCCTATCCCTGGTTCCCTAACCCCAAGACTCTAAAAGGGGCATTCTACCCTATCCCTGGTTCCCTAACCCCAAGACTCTAAAAGGGGCATTCTACCCTATCCATGGTTCCCTAACCCCAAGACTCTAAAAGGGGCATTCTACCCTATCCATGGTTCCCTAACCTCAAGACTCTAAAAGGGGCATTGTACCCTATTGCTGGTTCCCTAACCCCAAGACTCTAAAAGGGGCATTGTACCCTATCCCTGGTTCCCCAACCCCAAGACTCTAAAAGGGGCATTGTACCCTATCCCTGGTTCCCTAACCCCAAGACTCTAAAAGGGACATTGTACCCTATCCCTGGTTCCCTAACCCCAAGACTCTAAAAGGGGCATTGTACCCTATCCATGGTTCCCTAACCCCAAGAGTTCTAAAAGGGGCATTGTACCCTATCCATGGTTCCCTAACCCCAAGACTCTAAAAGGGGCATTGTACCCTATCCATGGTTCCCTAACCCCAAGAGTTCTAAAAGGGGCATTGTACCCTATTGCTGGTTCCCTAACCCCAAGACTCTAAAAGCGGCATTGTACCCTATCCATGGTTCCCTAACCCCAAGACTCTAAAAGGGGCATTGTACCCTATCCATGGTTCCCTAACCCCAAGAGTTCTAAAAGGGGCATTGTACCCTATCCCTGGTTCCCTAACCCCAAGACTCTAAAAGGGGCATTGTACCCTATTGCTGGTTCCCTAACCCCAAGACTCTAAAAGGGGCATTGTACCCTATCCCTGGTTCCCTAACCCCAAGACTCTAAAAGGGGCATTGTACCCTATCCATGGTTCCCTAACCCCAAGAGTTCTAAAAGGGGCATTGTACCCTATCCCTGGTTCCCTAACCCCAAGACTCTAAAAGGGGCATTGTACCCTATCCATGGTTCCCTAACCCCAAGAGTTCTAAAAGGGGCATTGTACCCTATCCCTGGTTCCCTAACCCCAAGACTCTAAAAGGGGCATTGTACCCTATCCATGGTTCCCTAACCCCAAGACTCTAAAAGGGACATTGTACCCTATTCCTGGTTCACTAAACCCAAGACTCTAAAAGGGGCATTGTACCCTATCCCTGGTTCCCTAACCCCAAGACTCTAAAAGGGGCATTGTACCCTATTGCTGGTTCCCTAACCCCAAGACTCTAAAAGGGGCATTGTACCCTATCCCTGGTTCCCTAACCCCAAGACTCTAAAAGGGGCATTGTACCCTATCCATGGTTCCCTAACCCCAAGAGTTCTAAAAGGGGCATTGTACCCTATCCCTGGTTCCCTAACCCCAAGACTCTAAAAGGGGCATTGTACCCTATCCATGGTTCCCTAACCCCAAGAGTTCTAAAAGGGGCATTGTACCCTATCCCTGGTTCCCTAACCCCAAGACTCTAAAAGGGGCATTGTACCCTATCCATGGTTCCCTAACGCCAAGACTCTAAAAGGGACATTGTACCCTATTCCTGGTTCACTAAACCCAAGACTCTAAAAGGGGCATTGTACCCTATCCCTGGTTCCCTAACACCATGACTCTCATGGAGCTGTGTCATCAGGTTGACATGAACTGGTCATCAGGCAAGACCTGAAATGAAAATTTGAAACTCAGACCTGGGCAAACTTATTGCTCTTCTTCAACACATACTGAATAACAAAAGTTAATTTCAGAGTCAGGAGGCCTCCAGTACAGTTTTCACAAGTTTATAGAATATGTAACATATTAACACATATCAACACTTACTGTGCATAATCATTCTCATAAAATGCACAAATATCAGTGTGGAAAAATGTAATCTGAACATTAAGGTTATGACAAAGACCCCTTGACTTTCATGCTTAATTTACACACTGCAAAGGGCATGTAAAACTGTTCTGGGTGAATGAGAATTTATATCTAATCTGTCTGTCCATATACAAGAGTAGTTTTTGAGCTATCAAAACAATACCATGGAATTGGGAATTGGAACTTTGAATTTCTATGTCAGGTACACACCACTATGAACAGAGTCAAAGTTGTTGCCATGGAAACAGGAAAAATATCTAAACACCCCTAAGTAGCAAACGGCACTATTAGGCAACCTGGTCTCTGTGTGTGCACAGTTTCAAGGAAGACTACCAATTAGTTTTAGAGATATGGTCCGGACGAACACACCAGTATGAACAAAGTCAAAGTAAAACTTGTTGCCATGGAAACAGGAATAATTAATATTTTTTAATTTCCTATTAAATAGCAAAAGGCACCACTTCAGCCCTTGATTAATATACCAACCTCCTTTTTAGCTAAGTTTAACTTGTTTCCATGGGAAATAGGGAAAAATCAAATTTTGAAAAATTTCTAAATAGCAAAAGGCACCACTTCAGCCAATGGTTAATACATATGGTTAATAGGTTTGGATGGATATCTTTCACAGTTTTCAAGTTGTGCTGTGGAAACGACACTGACCCCCACATTTTTTTAGACTAAGTATAAATTGTTTCCATGGAAATCAAGAAAAATAAAAATGCCAAATATCTGCAAACAGGAAAAGGCACCACTTCAGGATCTGTTTGATATATCTGGCACGTTTTGTTGAAAAAAATTAGACAGTTTTTGAGTTGTGCTCCGGAAACAAAATCCATCATACCTTAAGAGACTAAGTCCAAACTGTTTCCATGGAAATCGAGAAAAATAAAAAAATGGCAGAAATATGTAAACATTAAAAGTCACCACTTCAGGATCTGTTTGATATATCTGCCAAGTTTTGTTGAAAAATATCGACTATATTCCCCCCCATTATATGCCGGGGGAATAACAAGGCGACCTAACACGAGGAATCAAACCAAGGACTTTGTTGTGACCACGGAATGCCACCTTCCCCGCTCACTTACAGGTTTGTGTCATGTGGCGTGTGTTCGACCATCGATTCCAACAGAATACACAAGTAAAGAATTTTAAATTCTAAAACTTTGTTCCAAAGAGAGTGCCCTGGAGCTATTGGTTACCATGAAGGTGGATTAAGAGGAAGATGAAAGTTAAATGCAGTCTGCGATTTTAGCCACTGGCCCCAAGCCAGAGTCTAGCAAAGTGCTGTTCAGTCTAGAAGGCTCAGCTAATAAAAGTCCATACGTTAACACTAAAAGGTACAAAACATAATTCTTGAGCCAAGTTAGTGCTCAAGTGTTTGATCTAAAAAACGTCCATACAATTACACTCAAATGTACAACAACAACAACAACAACAACAACAACAACAGGCTATTTAGGTTGCACATATTTCCACACCACTCAGGGGCATGCTCAAAGCGCTATTATTACCCCGGTCACTGGACTACTGTGCACTCAAGAATACTTCTCAGCTCCCTGGGGAGTATAGAACCCAAACTGCCAAACGTGGTCCTGTGCACAGCTCACAGGTCGCAAATCAGGTGAAGTTAAGCAACGTCGGTCTCGAAGAGTAGTTGTATGGGTGACCACGTTAAGCAGCTTGACTCCTGAGAGTTTCTAGGGCCTCGGTCCTGCCCCACACTGAAGCACATGTATCACATGTGGTGTCTCCTTAGGCAAGTGACTTTGTTCTAAATGTGCCTCTGTTTACCCAGCAGTGAGTGGGTACCCGGTAGGATGAGATGGTTGTTAACCTTCTAACACCTTACTGGCAACTTAGGGTTGTATACTGTCCAGGGAGCTGAGAATGAAAATCGAGAGCTCACTGATCCATTGACTGGGGTAATAATGGTGTAGCGCTTTGAGCATGAACTGCTACATGGAGGCTAGCGCATTATAAGTGCACATTATAAATTAAGTAATGACAAACATGATACTAACTGACAAACATGATACCAGTGTTTGGCACAGACTGAATGCAGTAACATTTTCAGCAGCCTAAAACGGTTGATGGGAAAGGACAGCAATCAAAGGAAATCATTGTCATGACAGCAAGCATATAGTCGACGAAGTCATCTATATCCCCTGCCCATTTTAACACCTTATGGTCCAAAACCAGCTAACTGACCCAACATTTCTCTTAGCACATGTCAAAATAGCTGCAATGAAAATTCTAAAATAAACATTTCTGAAACTCCTTAATATCAAATGGCACCAGTCCAGTATGTGCTTTATATAAAGACATGCAATGTCTGGCAAGGAAATATTAAACAGTTTATTTTGTTATACTCCATAAGTGAACCCACCCTTTATAAAAACTTAAATCCAACTTGTCATGGAAACATAAACAATCAAAATTTCTAAAAGTGCTAACTATCAAAAGTCACTAGTATGTGCCTGGTAGACATGCAAAGTTTTGTAAGAAAGTATTCGACGGTTTTTGAGAAATGAACACCACCCTTATAGAACCGAAGTCCAACTTGTTGCCATGGAAATGCCAAAAATAAAAATTTCTAAAATTCCTAAATATCAAAAAGCACCAATTCAGTATGTGTCTGGTAAACATGCAAAGTTTTGTTAGAAAGTATTGAATGGGTTTTGAGTTATGCTCCGGAAACGAACTATACCCTATAGAACCTAAGTCCAACTTGTTGCCATGGAAACATAAAAAATAAAAATTCATGTATGTCAACTACGGTTATATCAAACTCAAAGGGACCACTAATTTTTATTTGTTACAACCGTAGTTGTTATAAGCATTTTGAATAATTTCCTCAGTCGTCGCAATTTATAGACTTCAAAGACAATAGCCTACTCACGTTTTTACTATTGTTTTTTGAGGGAGACTAATGAGGACAAGGTGTCAGTACTTAATCCAGTTAATCACTTGCATGTAATTCACGTGAGCAGCTCAGAGATTAACAGTTCATTATAAACGTAAGAATTGTCGTGGACAGAGTACACACAGAACCACAAAGTGAGTTCCCAATATCCATTATTTCGCTATTTTTACTATTGTTTTTTGAGGGACCAAAATGAGGACAAGTCGTCAGTACTTAATCCAGTTAATCACTTGCATATAATTCACGTGAGCAGCTCAGAGATTAACAGTTCATTATAATCGTAAGAATCGTCGTGGACAGAGTACACACAGAACCACAAAGTGAGTTCCCAATATCCATTATTTCGCTATAAGCCTGTTCACACATACATACTGTAACTTACAAATATAGCGAACAGGATTATAACAAACAGCCAATGACGGACAGTTTGTTATATCCCTCAGTTTGTTATAAGCCTGTTCACACATACATACAGTAACTTACAAATATAGAGAACAGGATGATAACAAACAGCCAATGACGGACAGTTTGTTATATCCGTCAGTTTGTTATAAGCCTGTTCACACATACATACAGTAACTTACAAATATAGCGAACAGGATGATAACAAACAGCCAATGACGGACAGTTTGTTATATCCGTCAGTTTGTTATAAGCCTGTTCACACATACATACAGTAACTTACAAATATAGCGAACAGGATGATAACAAACAGCCAATGACTGGGACAGTTTGTTATATCCCTCAGTTTGTTATAAGCCTGTTCACACATACATACAGTAACTTACAAATATAGAGAACAGGATTATAACAAACAGCCAATGACGGACAGTTTGTTATATCCGTCAGTTTGTTATAAGCCTGTTCACACATACATACAGTACCTTACAAATATAGCGAACAGGATTATAACAAACAGCCAATGACGGACAGTTTGTTATATCCGTCAGTTTGTTATAAGCGTGTTCACACATACATACTGTAACTTACAAATATAGCGAACAGGATTATAACAAACAGCCAATGACGGACAGTGTGTTATATCCGTCAGTTTGTTATAAGCGTGTTCACACATACATACAGTAACTTACAAATATAGCGAACAGGATTATAACAAACAGCCAATGACAGACAGTTTGTTATATCCCTCAGTTTGTTATAAGCCTGTTCACACATACATACAGTAACTTACAAATATAGCGAACAGGATTATAACAAACAGCCAATGACGGACAGTTTGTTATATCCATCAGTTTGTTATAAGCCTGTTCACACATACATACAGTAACTTACAAATATAGCAAACAGGATGATAACAAACAGCCAATGACGGACAGTTTGTTATATCCGTCAGTTTGTTATAAGCCTGTTCACACATACATACAGTAACTTACAAATATAGCGAACAGGATGATAACAAACAGCCAATGACTGGGACAGTTTGTTATATCCGTCAGTTTGTTATAAGCCTGTTCACACATACATACAGTAACTTACAAATATAGCGAACAGGATTATAACAAACAGCCAATGACGGACAGTTTGTTATATCCGTCAGTTTGTTATAAGCCTGTTCACACATACATACAGTAACTTACAAATATAGCGAACAGGATTATAACAAACAGCCAATGACGGACAGTTTGTTATATCCCTCAGTTTGTTATAAGCCTGTTCACACATACATACAGTAACTTACAAATATAGAGAACTGGATTATAACAAACAGCCAATGACGGACAGTTTGTTATATCCGTCAGTTTGTTATAAGCGTGTTCACACATACATACTGTAACTTACAAATATAGCGAACAGGATGATAACAAACAGCCAATGACTGGGACAGTTTGTTATATCCGTCAGTTTGTTGTAAGCCTGTTCACACATACATACAGTAACTTACAAATATAGCGAACAGGATTATAACAAACAGCCAATGACGGACAGTTTGTTATATCCGTCAGTTTGTTATAAGCGTGTTCACACATACATACTGTAACTTACAAATATAGCGAACAGGATGATAACAAACAGCCAATGACGGACAGTTCGTTATATCCGTCAGTTTGTTATAAGCCTGTTCACACATACATACAGTAACTTACAAATATAGCGAACAGGATGATAACAAACAGCCAATGACGGACAGTTTGTTATATCCGTCAGTTTGTTATAAGCCTGTTCACACATACATACAGTAACTTACAAATATAGCGAACAGGATGATAACAAACAGCCAATGACTGGGACAGTTTGTTATATCCGTCAGTTTGTTATAAGCCTGTTCACACATACATACAGTAACTTACAAATATAGCGAACAGGATTATAACAAACAGCCAATGACGGACAGTTTGTTATATCCGTCAGTTTGTTATAAGCGTGTTCACACATACATACTGTAACTTACAAATATAGCGAACAGGATGATAACAAACAGCCAATGACTGGGACAGTTTGTTATATCCATCAGTTTGTTATATCCGTCAGTTTGTTATAAGCCTGTTCACACATACATACAGTAACTTACAAATATAGAGAACTGGATTATAACAAACAGCCAATGACGGACAGTTTGTTATATCCGTCAGTTTGTTATAAGCGTGTTCACACATACATACAGTAACTTACAAATATAGCGAACAGGATTATAACAAACAGCCAATGACGGACAGTTTGTAATATCCGTCAGTTTGTTATAAGCCTGTTCACACATACATACAGTAACTTACAAATATAGAGAACTGGATTTTAACAAACAGCCAATGACGGACAGTTTGTTATATCCGTCAGTTTGTTATAAGTGTGTTCACACATACATACTGTAACTTACAAATATAGCGAACAGGATGATAACAAACAGCCAATGACTGGGACAGTTTGTTATATCCGTCAGTTTGTTATAAGCCTGTTCACACATACATACAGTAACTTACAAATATAGCGAACAGGATGATAACAAACAGCCAATGACGGACAGTTTGTTATATCCGTCAGTTTGTTATAAGCCTGTTCACACATACATACAGTACCTTACAAATATAGCGAACAGGATTATAACAAACAGCCAATGACAGACAGTTTGTTATATCCGTCAGTTTGTTATAAGCCTGTTCACACATACATACAGTAACTTACAAATATAGCGAACAGGTTGATAACAAACAGCCAATGACGGACAGTTTGTTATATCCGTCAGTTTGTTATAAGCCTGTTCACACATACATACAGTAACTTACAAATATAGCGAACAGGATGATAACAGACAGCCAATGACGGACAGTTTGTTATATCCGTCAGTTTGTTATAAGCCTGTTCACACATACATACAGTAACTTACAAATATAGCGAACAGGATTATAACAAACAGCCAATGACAGACAGTTTGTTATATCCCTCAGTTTGTTATAAGCCTGTTCACACATACATACAGTAACTTACAAATATAGCGAACAGGATTATAACAAACAGCCAATGACGGACAGTTTGTTATATCCGTCAGTTTGTTATAAGCGTGTTCACACATACATACTGTAACTTACAAATATAGCGAACAGGATGATAACAAACAGCCAATGACTGGGACAGTTTGTTATATCCATCAGTTTGTTATATCCGTCAGTTTGTTATAAGCCTGTTCACACATACATACAGTAACTTACAAATATAGAGAACTGGATTATAACAAACAGCCAATGACGGACAGTTTGTTATATCCGTCAGTTTGTTATAAGCGTGTTCACACATACATACAGTAACTTACAAATATAGAGAACTGGATTATAACAAACAGCCAATGACGGACAGTTTGTTATATCCGTCAGTTTGTTATAAGCGTGTTCACACATACATACTGTAACTTACAAATATAGCGAACAGGATGATAACAAACAGCCAATGACTGGGACAGTTTGTTATATCCGTCAGTTTGTTATAAGCCTGTTCACACATACATACAGTAACTTACAAATATAGCGAACAGGATGATAACAAACAGCCAATGACGGACAGTTTGTTATATCCGTCAGTTTGTTATAAGCCTGTTCACACATACATACAGTAACTTACAAATATAGCGAACAGGATGATAACAAACAGCCAATGACTGGGACAGTTTGTTATATCCGTCAGTTTGTTATAAGCCTGTTCACACATACATACAGTAACTTACAAATATAGCGAACAGGTTGATAACAAACAGCCAATGACAGACAGTTTGTTATATCCGTCAGTTTGTTATAAGCGTGTTCACACATACATACAGTAACTTACAAATATAGCGAACAGGATTATAACAAACAGCCAATGACGGACAGTTTGTTATATCCGTCAGTTTGTTATAAGCCTGTTCACACATACATACAGTAACTTACAAATATAGCGAACAGGATTATAACAAACAGCCAATGACAGACAGTTTGTTATATCCGTCAGTTTGTTATAAGCCTGTTCGCTATAATTGTAACATTGTACCCATGGGGGGAATTGAACCCGTATTACTTCGGATTACGAGACCGGCTATGTAGGACTAACCCAGGACTGGTACCCCTACATCATTTAGAGTCCAAGAAATAAATCACAGGTCCATTTTTTGTATTTTATCTTTGGGAGCGCAAGAACCAATGCTGATGCTTTCATTCCAAAGAAAGATTCATAGTATCAGCATCTTGGACCTGCACTGGAAACATGGGGAGACATCGAAAGAATTTAAAAACATCTTTTAAAGCATGACATAAAGCTTGGAATTCAGGCAAAAAAATCCCCAATGAAAAGCAAAGGAACTTTAAAGTGCCAAAAAACTGTCAGGTAGACTTCTGAGCTCCACAAGAAAGTGTGCAGTGTAGGGGTGGCTGGTGTCCAGCAAGTACAAACACTTACAAGTGAGCTGTAGTGGCTGGTGTCCAGCAAGTTCAAACACTTACATGTGAGCTGTAGTGGCTGGTGTCCAGCAAGTTCAAACACTTACATGTGAGCTGTAGTGGCTGGTGTCCAGCAAGTACAAACACTTACAAGTGAGCTGTAGTGGCTGGTGTCCAGCAAGTTCAAACACTTACATGTGAGCTGTAGTGGCTGGTGTCCAGCAAGTTCAAACACTTACATGTGAGCTGTAGTGGCTTGTGTCCAGCAAGTTCAAACACTTACAAGTGAGCTGTAGTGGCTGGTGTCCAGCAAGTTCAAACACTTACAAGTGAGCTGTAGTGGCTGGTGTCCAGCAAGTACAAACACTTACATGTGAGCTGTAGTGGCTGGTGTCCAGCAAGTTCAAACACTTACATGTGAGCTGTAATGGCTTGTGTCCAGCAAGTTCAAACACTTACAAGTGAGCTGTAGTGGCTGGTGTCCAGCAAGTTCAAACACTTACAAATGAGCTGTAGTGGCTGGTGTCCAGCAAGTACAAACACTTACATGTGAGCTGTAGTGGCTTGTGTCCAGCAAGTTCAAACACTTACAAGTGAGCTGTAGTGGCTGGTGTCCAGCAAGTTCAAACACTTACAAGTGAGCTGTAGTGGCTGGTGTCCAGCAAGTTCAAACACTTACATGTGAGCTGTAGTGGCTGGTGTCCAGCAAGTACAAACACTTACATGTGAGCTGTAGTGGCTGGTGTCCAGCAAGTACAAACACTTACATGTGAGCTGTAGTGGCTGGTGTCCAGCAAGTACAAACACTTACATGTGAGCTGTAGTGGCTGGTGTCCAGCAAGTACAAACACTTACATGTGAACTGTAGTGGCTGGTGTCCAGCAAGTTCAAACACTTACATGTGAGCTGTAGTGGCTGGTGTCCAGCAAGTACAAACACTTACATGTGAGCTGTAGTGGCTGGTGTCCAGCAAGTTCAAACACTTACATGTGAGCTGTAGTGGCTGTTGTCCAGCAAGTACAAACACTTACATGTGAGCTGTAGTGGCTGGTGTCCAGCAAGTTCAAACACTTACATGTGAGCTGTAGTGGCTGGTGTCCAGCAAGTTCAAACACTTACATGTGAGCTGTAGTGGCTGTTGTCCAGCAAGTACAAACACTTACATGTGAGCTGTAGTGGCTGGTGTCCAGCAAGTACAAACACTTACATGTGAGCTGTAGTGGCTGGTGTCCAGCAAGTACAAACACTTACAAGTGAGCTGTAGTGGCTGGTGTCCAGCAAGTACAAACACTTACATGTGAGCTGTATTCTGTTTAGGCCAAGGAAGGAAAACACCCCCAAGGAGGATGAGAGTTCCCTGAAACTAAAAAGTGAAAGGTAATAACACTTTGATCTATTTATTCCTTTGACCCGGGACTCTGAAATACTTGCAGGGAATAAAAGTGCTCAAAGTCAAATGATTTTGGTGGCTTAACTTGCCAAATTCAAGTATTTGTCATTTAATGAGGCCACTTCATAAACTTTTAATTTTATTGACAGTTTTCAGTTGTTAGGGACAACAAGGGATCAAATTCACATAGATGTGAGTGTGTTGTTTTCAATACCATAAAAAGCCAGTGTTTTTACACCCTTATTAAGGGCCATTAAGGGGATAGAAATAGAAAAGTAATTGATCCACGAGGGGAGATAATTCAGAAATGTCGAAGACTATCACATGCTTTAAAGATTCATAAAGAAGTTTCCAAAGTAGTCAATGGTCTTTTTTTAATCTGCAGGGCTGCTTCTGGTGTTTGCAAGTACTGCATGTTGGGGAGATGGTGTTTGCCAGTACTGCATGTTGGGGAGATGGTGTTTGCCAGTACTGCATGTCGGGGAGATGGTGTTTACCAGTACTGCATGTCGGGGAGATGGTGTTTACCAGTACTGCATGTTGGGGAGATGGTGTTTGCCAGTACTGCATGTCGGGGAGATGGTGTTTACCAGTACTGCATGTCGGGGAGATGGTGTTTGCCAGTACTGCATGTCGGGGAGATGGTGTTTGCCAGTACTGCATGTTGGGCAGATGGTGTTTGCCAGTACTGCATGTTGGGGAGATGGTGTTTACCAGTACTGCATGTCGGGGAGTTGGTGTTTACCAGTACTGCATGTCGGGGAGATGGTGTTTGCCAGTACTGCATGTTGGGCAGATGTTGTTTGCCAGTACTGCATGTTGGGGAGATGGTGTTTACCAGTACTGCATGTCGGGGAGATGGTGTTTACAAGTACTGCATGTCGGGGAGATGGTGTTTGCCAGTACTGCATGTTGGGCAGATGTTGTTTGCCAGTACTGCATGTTGGGGAGATGGTGTTTGCCAGTACTGCATGTTGGGCAGATGTTGTTTGCCAGTACTGCATGTTGGGGAGTTGGTGTTTGCTAGTACTGCATGTCGGGGAGATGGTGTTTGCCAGTACTGCATGTCGGGGAGATGGTGTTTGCCAGTACTGCATGTCGGGGAGATGGTGTTTGCCAGTACTGCATGTCGGGGAGATGGTGTTTGCCAGTACTGCATGTCGGGGAGATGGTGTTTGCCAGTACTGCATGTTGGGGAGATAGTGTTTGCCAGTACTGCATGTTGGGGAGATAGTGTTTGCCAGTACTGCATGTCGGGGAGATGGTGTTTGCCAGTACTGCATGTTGGGCAGATGTTGTTTGCCAGTGCTGCATGTCGGGGAGATGGTGTTTGCCAGTACTGCATGTTGGGGAGATGGTGTTTGCCAGTACTGCATGTTGGGGAGATGGTGTTTGCCAGTACTGCATGTCGGGGAGATGGTGTTTGCCAGTACTGCATGTTGGGGAGATGGTGTTTGCCAGTACTGCATGTCGGGGAGATGGTGTTTGCCAGTACTGCATGTCGGGGAGATGGTGTTTGCCAGTACTGCATGTCGGGGAGATGGTGTTTGCCAGTACTGCATGTCGGGGAGATAGTGTTTGCCAGTACTGCATGTTGGGGAGATGGTGTTTGCCAGTACTGCATGTTGGGGAGATGGTGTTTGCCAGTACTGCATGTCGGGGAGATGGTGTTTGCCAGTACTGCATGTCGGGGAGATGGTGTTTGCCAGTACTGCATGTCGGGGAGATGGTGTTTGCCAGTACTGCATGTTGGGGAGATGGTGTTTGCCAGTACTGCATGTTGGGGAGATGGTGTTTGCCAGTACTGCATGTCGGGGAGATGGTGTTTGCCAGTACTGCATGTTGGGGAGATGGTGTTTGCCAGTACTGCATGTCGGGGAGATGGTGTTTGCCAGTACTGTATGTTGGGGAGATGGTGTTTGCCAGTACTGCATGTCGGGGAGATGGTGTTTGCCAGTACTGCATGTTGGGGAGATGGTGTTTGCCAGTACTGCATGTTGGGGAGATGGTGTTTGCCAGTACTGCATGTCGGGGAGATGGTGTTTGCCAGTACTGCATGTCGGGGAGATGGGCAAGTTGTATAATGGGGCTTTCTGTGAGAATGCCAAGACCGCCAATGTGTGGCGGTGACCTTGTCATGGACACAGATAAGGAACAGCAGTGGGGTCTTAACTGGACAGAGAGAGTTAAATGTACTGACTGTACCTACCTGTTGAAGTACCTACACTGTACAAGGAGGTAGTGGGTTGTGACCTTGTCATGGACACAGATAAGGAACAGCAGTGGGGTCTTAACTGGACAGAGAGAGTTAAATGTACTGACTGTACCTACCTGTTGAAGTACCTACACTGTACAAGGAGGTAGTGGGTGGTGACCTTGTCATGGACACAGATAAGGAACAGCAGTGGGGCCTTAACTGGACAGAGAGAGTTAAATGTACTGACTGTATCTACCTGTCAAAGTACCTACACTGTACAAGGAGGTAGTGGGTGGTGACCTTGTCATGGACACAGATAAGGAACAGCAGTGGGGCCTTAGCTGGACAGAGAGAGTTAAATGTACTGACTGTACCTACCTGTTGAAGTAGGTAAACTGTACAAGGAGGTAGTGGGTGGTGACCTTGTCATGGACACAGATAAGGAACAGCAGTGGGGTCTTAACTGGACAGAGAGAGTTAAATGTACTGACTGTACCTACCTGTTGAAGTACCTACACTGTACAAGGAGGTAGTGGGTGGTGACCTTGTCATGGACACAGATAAGGAACAGCAGTGGGGCCTTAACTGGACAGAGAGAGATAAATGTACTGACTGTACCTACCTGTTGAAGTACCTACACTGTACAAGGAGGTAGTGGGTTGTGACCTTGTCATGGACACAGATAAGGAACAGCAGTGGGGTCTTAACTGGACAGAGAGAGTTAAATGTACTGACTGTACCTACCTGTTGAAGTACGTACACTGTACAAGGAGGTAGTGGGTGGTGAGGTGAGGTGAGAAGGGGACGTCCATCTTCCAAAGCCAATACTGGACTACAGATAGGCCTCTCAAAATGTCCTATTGAAGTGAGAGTTTCCGCGTCCTGCACATGAGCTCCGATATACCTCCACCATCCCGTTCAGGCATGCAGAAAGCTGCCAACAGAGTTGGTGATGATATAAAATCTCAGAACACAAAAGACATGAGAGCCAGGAGGGTGGAAATAAGGAAGTAACTAAATACAGGGGAGCAAATTTAAATAAGGTAAGCTGATCACCTGATGCAATGTACAACAATCACTGTGTTCACGACTTAGGAAAACCCCTTTTCAGCCAGCCACTCAAGTAACCTACGTGGCCACTGAGATCAAGGCTAGTGACCACCAAACTTTGGCTTTAAACCCAAAACCCAAACTATGTTCAAAGCACAGTTTAGTTGACAATATTTCTTGTGTAAACAACCCACACTGCACATCCGATGTGCATATGTCAGAATCAATTGGAAATTAAAACAGTGAACTGCAGTGTTTCAGGGAATTAAAGAAAGACCAAATTGTGGAAGAGTTGCTGACAGTGCAGCGCACATTGAAATTTATGAAGCAGGTGAAATGTATGCTTGCCCACAAACTTTTCTTCATACACGGCATCAAACGTTTATTAAAAACGTTTATTAAAAATTCTAAATTTGTTGTGGATATGATGCCGGCTAGAGCCAAACAAGATAAACAAAATTTGGCAAATAGATTTTCTTTAGACTGTGCATCCAGATGTGCAGGTGAGTTTTCAGCTGCTAACTCAGGTGATGCAGGTGACCTGCCAAGGAGGAAGAAATCTCTCTCATAGACTTGTGATGCTTTTGCAAAATGTTACATGGGGGATCACAAAAAACACAGAAAGCAGTCATTTGTTTGCAAGGGGGAGAAGCAAAATTTGTTATTGCAAAGTAAATATTTAGATTTAGACTTTTGTCTCGGCCCTAAAATGATTGAAAAGACCCAAATCAACCTCCACTGTCAACAGTGTGAAGCAACAAACAAGGCAATGCACCGGTCATTACCTCGTGATACAACCTCGTGATACAACCTCGTGATACAGCCTCGTGATACAGCCTCGTGATACAGCCTGGTGATACAGCCTCGTGATACAACCTCGTGATACAGCCTTGTGATACAACCTCGTGATACAACCTCGTGACACAACCTCGTGATACAACCTCGTGATACAACCTTTGCTCGTAACTTCCGTGGTAGAGCCCACAGTGCTGTTTGTTCATCTTGTCAACTGCAAGAGTCCGGCAAAGTCAATTTGGAAACTTCGACTTGGGCTTGGGTGTGCTGTCACTGCAAAAGTTAAAATAGTTGATGAGATTAGCAAAAGCAATAACAAAGTACATAAAGCTAAGACATACAAGAAATCCCATGACTGCCATGCAAAGAAAAAGCTGGAATTATTCAAACTCCACCATTGTAATAGAATTCATTATTTGCAAGACAGACTCAGGCCACGAAAGGCTCAGGCCACGAAAGGCTCAGGCCACGAAAGGCTCAGGCACAACTGATTCTGTTTTAGTGTTGTAGAACATTTAACCAGAAACAGCACAAACGACCTTAACTCTTTCAACACAAGCCAACCAGAGTTATTTCCCTTGGTACATCAAGTTCCCACAGGCATTGAACCCTGCACACCAAGTTCTCAGATGGTTGGTTTGTTTGTTTAACGCCGCACTCAGCAATATTCCAGCTATATGACGGCGGTCTGTTAATAATCGAGTCTGGACCAGACAATCCAGTGATTGATATCATGAGCATCCATCCACACAATTGGGATCGATGACATGCATCAACCAAGTCAGCGAGCTTGACCACCCAATCCCGTTAGTGGCCTCCTACGACAAGCATAGTTACCTTTTACGGCAAACATGGGTTGCTGAAGACCTATTCTACCCCAGAATCTTCATGGGTCCCAAGTTCCCAGAGACTTGTTAAAGAAAAGTATTCATGTTTCTTTAAACTGTTCTGGTATATTTATGTTTGTGGCAATACCAACAAGCTACCTATCACTGCAAAGCCAAGATAGTGTAGTATTTGAAAAGTAATGAATAAATGTTCCAATATTTACCATTCTTTAATTAAAGGTAATCGCAGGTGTACAATCAATAAAAAACAGACAACATAACAGAATAGGGAGCTATAAATAGATTTACCGTAACAGAAAATGCGATAACAGGGAATAAATAGTCCTCTGATGTTCAGGCAGCAGGAGGAAAGTCATCTTCCCAAGGCAAGGGAGTTAACTGACTATAAAAGTCCAGTTTCCAACCTTGCATAACTAGGCTGGAATTCTGGAGTTACATTGTGGGTGGACTAAGGAGTCTTTGCATAGTCCAATCAAAATCGTGTAAAAAACTAGACACCCAGTGTGTAAACAACATGGATTCCACCGTGCAGCTTTCGTTCGAATGCATGATTTCCAAAGCATGTGTTCCGTCAACTGGGAGTCGACAGATATTTTCCAAATCTTTAATGTTTCAAATCATGGTGCTCAAATGATCTGATACACTTTGCGAGGTAAGGCCCATTTTATTACAATATAAATTTTGATTATCGATCAGATCATCTTGACTATGCGCTGCCATATTGTTTGAAACAAGTACAAGTGATATGAGAGGGAGATTGATGGACATAGAAGGGCCATAACACGTAATAGCTACTGGTAGTGCTATGATCAAGCCACGAAATTCGGCAAGGGTGGAAAATGGACTTTTATAGTCAGTTTATTCCCTTGCCTCGGGAAGATGGAGAAAGGTAGGCATTGCACAGGTGAGAACTGATGTGGAGGTGTGGAAATGTTTCACCTGAAACAATAAAAAAATATATGTCAAATACTTTACCTTTTTGAGTTGTATTTTTCAATGGAACAACAGAACAGGGGTGTTATGGGTGCTGCTGGTGTTGCCTACTAGAGATATACTCGTTAGGCCAGGTAAACTCGTTAGCCAAGGTAAGTAAATATGATAAATAACACAAAAGGTTAAATTAGAATATTTTTGTATAGCATACAAAGACAATAGGATTTAATTATTTTTCCATCACTAGATGGCATAGGTTACTGAAGGAGCTTGATTGCCAGGTGTGATGAAAGTGGATTATCTCCCTTGGATGTGTCAGTAAGGCCTCCGACCACAATTAATTTCCTTCTTTGCTATCTACACTGACATGACAGCCCACCAACCTGCCACTTGTCACTTGTCAAGCCAAAACACACAGAGGGCCTTCAACTTGGAGTCAACGATGAAAGGCGGATGGCACTGGGCTGTCGACATCTGATTGTGAGGGCATCTCTACCTCTGTGTGGCTGTTGCGTCCTACTGCGGGCAAGACCTGAAACAAGAGTCAAGCAAAGATGACTTGGAGATTATGCGACTAGTCAACAATGAAAAGGTGGCCAAGCATAGAACACAGCTCTGCGACTGCATCGTTCGACATCCACTGACTGCGACGACCCTCAGCTGCAGATAGCCAAGGAGAGAAAATGGGGAGCATGCTGGAAAGTGACACTGAAATGTGTTGTATGTGACTTCACAGCACCTGAAATGAAGTTGTGTAAAGAAATCAATACAGGCAAACCTGGACCAAACCCAGCAGCACCTAACACAGGACTTGTCTTGGGTCTTCAAGACACCCCTATCGGCAACACAAGCGCCAGGTGACTGATGGCGAACATGGACATTCCTCCCCCATGCAGGAGGAGTATGCAGTGGGCCTCTTACAAGGTGGCTAAGGCTGTAACTGAACTGAATACACAGGATATGGCTTAAAATGTTGAATTGGTAAAGGAAGTTAATCGGAAGAGGGGTACTGAGCCATGGGAGATGACTGTTGCCATGGATGGCCAATAGCATGCAGGATGAAGCCTGGGCGAAACGGTAACCATGGTAACTGAGTTCATCATCAGCATGTCATTCCAGAATGAGCTCTGCTGAACTGGTGCTTGGCTGAAAGGAAAAGGAATGGATGTGAAAAGTCCAGGGGGCACCCAGACTGTACTGCAAACATGTCGGCCTTCGCTCCATTCTCCGAGTTCAATATGGGAGAGGACATTGGAAATCAGCTTGCGCTACAGGGTGTGCTTATTAAGTATGCTACTACCGATGGGGACTGCAGATGGGGACTGCAGAAGGAATAGACCGGTCTCTGAAAGTGTTAGACCCTATGTGGAAGGTGCAGAGGCTAGCTGATCCCACCCACTTGGCTCAAGGACAGTTTCGGCAATGCTACAGAGCTGATTTCAACCCAGATATGCTCCCCGGCACTACTCGTGCACATAAACTGGAGGCTAAGAAGGTGCTAAGTCAGGATGTAAAGGCACTGTGCAGCCTGATACTGAAAGAACTCATGAAGGATCATGCAGGCGACATGAAAACACTTCGTAGTATCTTACCTAGAGTGCTCGAAGCAACCCTCAAGTGCTACAGTGGCGACTGCTCCAGGTGTGCCCGGTACTCTGTTGTGTGTCGAGGCGGTGTAACAAACAGCTGGCGGCAGCAGTCCATGTTCCTCGGCTGCAACAAAATCACTCATTTCAATATGGATGACAATGATAAACACTTGATGAATGAAATTCTTATGATGAAGCTGAGTGTCGAAGTAGTTGAACAAATGAAACTGCACACAGACACACAGACACACAGACACACAGAAATGTGAAGCCTTGAACCAATCAATGAGTATTTCTTTGCGAAAGAATGTGAATTTTTCAGAAATATGATTGGAAGGGCTTCTTCAGCTGTTCATAGACTCAACAATGGCCCTTGGACATCAGCAATCGACTAGTGCCTAAATACTGGAGTCGAACCATCAAGTCGAGCAGTGCGGTCACTTGAACAAATGGACAAGTAGGCTGCCTATCACAAGGAATACCAGAAAAGTCCCAGTGTTGTGAAAAGAAAACTTGTGCAGCATGGAAGCAAAATCTGTGAACAAGTGAAAACTCAGTGACAAACAGAGGGGGAGACTACAAAAAGAGTCAACTTGACCCTACGCCATGTTTTAGTAGACAAACTGAACATTCATATTAAAAAAATTGAACATGTGCAGTAATACTGTAGCTAATGACTTGCTTGTGACTGACTTTGTGTAACTCCGAGTTGAAATAGGTCCCCGTTGCTGTAAAGCTATGTCCTTTGAATATTTGAAATGCTACAATGCGAAAATCACTTAATGAATAAAATCTTAATCATTTACTTTGCTTGTTGTTATCTCCTTGCACAGCTTCAATGCCAAAAGGCAATCCGGATATGGCGCATGGCCTTTGCATGTACCCCTGTTTACACAGGCTACTCTGTCTGCATTAACACTATATGTGGCTCTGCAGACAGATGTTCGACATTGGTGCATTTAGAATTATGGCCACAATGACTGATGTCCAAATTACCTATGTCGAAATCTTCACTATGCACTATAGGCCTATAGCTGAGTCTGTGAGCATTTACGGGGCGCCACTTGTTGAATATGCTTACTTACTTACTTACTTTGGAGATTTAACGTGCGCTTTCCGACTGATGCGTATTTCGCACACGGGCCCGGCCAGGCCATTTAATGTGTTTCCGAAAGGGGCGAAAGTGGTGTGTGCAACCCTAGAGGGGGCTTTAGGGGTTGCTTATATAGAATTTGGGAATTTTGAGATTTGGAATAGATGCCGATGGGGTAGGGGAGGAGAACTAAGGGAGCTGGGTATGGTGGATTTTTGTGTGTTTATGTAATTTTGATTTGGTGGATTATAGTGTTTTTAGATGCGTTTTATTAGTTCCGTTTTGATTAAGAATACGCCTAAGGCCTTGAAGTTTTCTAGTTTATTTTGTGGGTTTAGTATTGCTTCTAGAGTGAGAGCCTGGTTTAGATTGAGGGTGGTTTGTAATGCGGTTCGATGTGTTAGGTAGTGTGTGCAGTAGATGAGTGCGTGTTCTGGGGTTTCTAGTTGTTTGCAGTGTGGGCAGTTACCTGTAGTATGTTTTTTTATTTTTTTTAGGTGGTTATTTAGGTTGGTGTGTCCTGTTTGGAGTTTAGTGATTACTCTGTCGATTTTTTTTGATGGATGGTGAATTTTTGGTTTGGTTAGTGGCTTGCTGAGTACTTTTTTGATTTGGCTATTTGAGTTTAGATATAGGTTATGCCATTTTTTGGTGATTTTTTGCTTATTTACACTTTTAATTTCTGATTTTGAGATGGGTAAGTTTAAGCTTATTTCTGGGATTTTGAGGGATAGTTTAGCTGCCTTATCGGCGTTTTCATTACCGTATATTCCTACGTGGGCGGGTATCCACAAGAAAGTTATTTGTTTGCCTGCGTTAGTTAGGTCGTTGGAGCTTTTAAGTATTAGATTTATTAATTTAGGTCGGTTTTTGGTATTTTTGTTTTGGAGGGCTTGCAGTCCACTTAGGGAGTCGGTAAGTATTAGGATTTTATTGTGGTTTTTGGATTCTTGACTATGGAGGGCTGAGGCCATGCCCATTAGTTCTGCCGTGAATATTGATTGGTTGTTTGGGAGTCGGAAGGATTGTGTAGTTTTAGTTGGTTGTGTGGTATGGACTCCGAAACCTGTGTGTTTGGAGGTCGGATCTGAAGATCCGTCCGTGTAAATGTGACACCAATTTGGCCAATTTTCGTGTATGTATGCTAGTGTAGTGGTTTTAGCTATGTTTGGGTCGGTTTGTTTATTTATTTGGCTAGCTAGTGTTGTGTCTATTTTGGGTATTTTAAGTTTAGGGGTGAAGATATTTGATTGTTTGCAGTTTTGTTTAAGATTTTTAATTTTGTGTTCATTTAGGTAGTTTGTTATTCTTTGGGATATTGGGGTAAGTAAGGGGTGTTTACGAGCTAGAGCTTGGTTTTTGGGGCTGATATTCTGGTTTATTAGGTTTTGGATCAGAGGGTTTGATTGGGATGCGGCCCAGAAATTTAAGCTTAGCTGTTCCCTGCGTAGACTTAGTGGCATTTCTCCTGTTAAGGCCTGAAGTGAAGTGTAGGAGGTGCCATGTTGGGTGCGTGTAATTAGTTTGAGAGCCTGATATTGTATTGAGTCAAGTTTTTCAGATAGAGAGTTGTTTAGGGTGTTGTATATGGCGCAGCCGTAGTCTAGTTTTGATCTAATTAGTGATATGTAGAGTGAGAGGAGGGTATCTTTGGAGGCTCCCCAGTTTGAGCCAGTGAGGCATCTTAGGGTGTTTAGGTCTTTACTGCATTTAGTTGTTAGGTTTTGGATGTGAGCATCCCAGGTGAGATGTTGATCGAAAATAAGTCCTAAGAATTTGGTTTGTTTTTGAAATTTGATTGTTTGGTTGTTTAGCTGGAGGATTGGGGAGGCGGGTTTCATGTTTTTATGTTTGAATACTATTCCTGTTGTTTTTTCTGAGTTAAGGGAGAAGCCCCATTTGTCAGCCCATTGTTGTATTTTATTAAGAGATTTTTGGAGTAAATTTTGGGCCATATTAATACTTTTTGTGCGGATCCAGATGGCTCCATCATCCGCGAATTTGGATGTGTTTACTTTAGGGGATAGGCCCTCGAAGAGATCGTTTATCATTATATTAAAGAGTGTGGGGCTGAGGATACTGCCCTGGGGAGTGCCATTTTCTAGGGGACACTGGTCCGATAGAGTATGGTCTATCCCCACTGTTATTTTACGTTTGTTTAGAAAGTCCTGAATGTAGTTTATTATTTGTCCTTTTAGTCCTATTTTTTAAAGTTTTTGTATTAGCCCGTTGTGCCAAACCATGTCGAATGCTTTGGAGAAATCCAGAAAGATGCCTGTTGTGTATTGTTTGTTGAGTTGTCCTGTCTTGATGTCCTGTTCTAGTCGGGTGAGATTATCTAAGGTTGAGCGGCCAGGAGTGAAACCGCTTTGATCTGTGTTTATGATGTTATTTTGAGTTAAGTAGTGTTGTAGTCTATTTTTGGCCATAGATTCCATTACTTTACATAGGTTTGAGGTTAGGGATATTGGTCTATAAGAATTTGCCTGGTTAGTTGGTTTATCGGGTTTAGGGATTGGGATGACTAGTGCCTGTTTCCAGGGAGTTGGTACCTGTCCGTTTTGATAGATTAGGTTATATAGCTTAAGTAGTGCCTGGAGTAGGTTGTTGAATATGGGGCAATGGTGCCTCAAAACCCCATAGCCACTGGGCTTTGACAAGATTTGACACTGGGCATTTTGACACCTGCCGTTTTGGTCACTTTGGGCTGAATGACAAGCAAACACATCTCTGTATTTCTTATAAAAGGTTTCAATGTTGGCCATATTAATATTGTCCAAGCTCAAACGAGGCACAACAGGTGTAGTGATACACAATTCTACCATATTGGAACTCATATGACTTATCATGATGCTTGCACTCACTCATTTCAACAACATGCATAAAACCGCACGTTCAAAAAAGTAAACAAATTCATTTAAAAATATATAAAAAATATTTCAACCTGGAAACACATGTACACAGATTTGAACACTTACTGTTAGTATATATGCCAAGTCTCAAGTCCATTTCTTATAAAATACTGTAATAGAGATATAGCGAATCAAACACGTGCACTAGCTTCACCATATCAGGCCTCAGACCACAATTAATTTCCTTCTTTGCTATCTACAATGACATGACAGCCCTCCATAATTATTATCGGTTGTAGGCCATTCTACTGTTGCATGCTGACCAACCTGCCACTTGTCACTTAAAACGCAAAGTTTCGGTCGACATTTACCAGCTACCTTTCGCAGTAACCACTGTCAACAATGCTCACCGGAGTGTTCCAGTCGAAACACACAGAGCGGCCTTCAACTTGGGGTCAAGTCCTGGGAAGCTGGAATCAATACATTCACAGATTGTGGCTAACAAAAAATTGTCAACATACAACAATGTCTAATCTTTCATTTAAGCTATCACAAGTCACTCCAAAAAATTGGCACAGGCTGAACAGCCCATTTGAACAGGGCACTATATTCTCCCATTTGAACAGGGCACTATATTCTCCCATCTAAACAGGGCACTATATTCTCCTATTTAAACAGGGCACTATATTCTCCTATTTTCCTTCCGGTTCCTGTAAAACTTAGGAGGGATAACTGTGGTCTGAGGCCGTATTCTTCACCTGAAAATATAACAAAGGATTTTTACAGTTTGTCTTGTTAAATAGTTGAAATATGATTGCTTTTGAGTTATATGAATGTTATATTTGAACCTTGAATAATAAAAGTTCATATTTTGCAGCAGCAACACCCCAAAATATCATCTCGTTAACCTTGGTTACTGAAATATATCAGTTTACTATCGAATAGCATACACAGACAATGTGAATATATATGTTTTCAAACACAAGATGGCTCAGGTGACTGTGGGAAGTGGATTGACAGGTGTTGAATGTGTGGATTATCTCCCTTTAATTATTCTTCACCTGACATGAACATTAATATAAAATATAACACCTTGATGACTTGTTTGGTTCTACAATTTTGTGTTTGAGATCTGGTTGAGTAGAACTATATGAATAAAAACATGCCACCCCTGATAGAAAGGGAGACTGTTTGGATTGTTTGTTAGTTTGTTTAATGCCGCACTCAGCAATATTCAAGCCATATGACAGTGATCTGTAAAAAATTGAGTCTGAGCCAGACAATCCAGTGACTGACATCAAGAGAATCGATCAGCACAGTTGGAATACAATGACACTCATCAACCAACACACAAACATATATATTTTGTTTGTTTCTTGTTAAACGCTGCATTCAGCAATATTCCAGCTTTATGACGGCGGTCTGTAAATAATCGAGTCTGGACCAGACAATCCAATGATTTATATCATGAGCATTGATCCAGGCAATTGGGATCAATGACATGCATCAACCAAGTCAGCGAGCCTGACCACCTGATCCTGTTGGTCGCCTCTTACAACAAGCATAGTCGCCTCTTACAACAAGCATAGTCGCCTCAAATTGACTATTGGTGTTAGCATGTCAAGTTGAGATCAAATAAGGTTTGGACTACCTGTGGGATGTGATTCGGACCAAGACCATTCATCCTTGGTGGGATCCCACCAAAGTTTCCCACTGGGGTCCAAACCAGATTTCCCACTGGGAATCCCACAGATATTTCCTCTAGAGGTATGATGAGCATAGTCACCTTCTTACGGCAAGCATGGGTTGCTGAAGGCCTATACCACTCCAGATCTTCACGGGTCACATTTATATATAAACAATGGTATATAATATGGCAAATTTTCATGGACAGAACATGTATCACATTCACAACTGAGCCAAATACTAACTAAATGTAATACTTGGATGCTACACTGTTCTACGCTACGGGACCAGACTGGAAGGAAGTTAATCGCAGACATCAGCGCCAAGACGGCACGTTGGTGTGGTAGTTGAGGAAGCAGGACTTGGAGGGATTCACACAGAGAAGGACATTGCGCTTCCAGCAACTGATTGATGATTTGGCCCACTTAAATGAATTGTCAGCCAACCTTGTGTATCTTTTCAGAAACCACCCACCTGGTCACTCCTGTTCCAACGATGTCACTGATCTTGTAAATATATCCTAATGGGACCTGTCTCAATCAATAGTATTTCACCTATCTTCAGGTAAATATATCATAATGGGACCTGTCTCAATCAATAGCATTGCGCCTATCTTCAGGTAAATATATCATAATGGGAACATGTTCATGCACAAATTCCTTGTGGTAACGCCCACATATGTAGTCTTTGTTCCATATAGAAAAATCCACAGGAAAATATTCCGTGAAGCATTCAAAACCATTGTCATCGCCATCAGAGTCGCCAAAGGTTTGCGAAATTCGCATTCGCCCTTTGGATTGAGTTCAAGCATATCAAAACCACCACCAATAAAATCATTGTCTGACATCTCATCGCTATCTGAATTATGACTCGCAGCCATTACACATACATGTTCAAAGTCAAATGGTAACACAAAGTTTACTTTCAGAAAAATCAGCGATCTAAAGACACCTTCTAGATAAACATCCCATTATACATAAAATCTTGTTTCTGGTAGTCAGATGACTTGTTATCGTGAGTATTGGATGACTAATTATTTGTTGTTTACTTGTATACATGCTGACTGGTAGACTGGCCTATGGTGTCATCTTGGCTGGTCAACTGGCCTACAGTGTAGAAAGAGTTAACACACCCTGTAATCTAAATCTACTCATGCTATGATGTATCTGGTCACTAAACAACAGAACCGCCTCCGTGGTCTAGTGGCTAGAGCAGGGTTTGATATGTAGCCGTGTCATACCAAGGCTATTAAAGAATGGTACTTGTTGTTACCCTGCCTGGCGCTAGGCAATAAGGGGCTAAAACAAGGACTGGTCCTCTTGGAGTGAGTGTACTGTGTTTGAGTTCCGTGTTCATGTTAAAGCGCGAAATGGTATCTCAGTGGGATACCACAATTGATTGGCATAAGTTCAGACTAGTACAAGTAGCCACTCACACACATCCATGCACATTGCCATATCAGAGCAATAATTTTGAACGTGATGTTAACCCCCCTTTCACCTCACATCACTAAATAACAGTCTATTTGACCACTTGATCCATGTCCAGAGAATGACTTTGACCAAAAACAGTACAAACCACCCTTAAGTTAACCTGTAATCTATATCTACCCATGCTATGATGTGTCTGATCACAGAAGAGAGTCTATTTGACCACTTGACCCATGTCCAGAGACACAAAAAAGCTTCATTTCACATGGCATCTTTCTCAGACATTAGGTATGGCAGCAAGTCCGATGTCATAAATAATGAGCGTCCATAGTTTGTGATCACTGCCGTTAGCATATCTCCTCAAGGTACGTGTAATAAAAATTAGAATGTACCTTTGTTATCAAATTAGATTTCAAATGATTTATGCAAAGCTGACAAGTAGTGGTATTTCTTACTGAGCTATGTTGCAACCAGGTGTAGTCATGAAACCACCACATTGATTGATTGATTGATTGATTGTTTGATTGTTTGATTGATTGATTGATTGATTGATTGATTGATTACACTCTAGTCGTTGTTGCCATGGCAAGCAAACTAGGGAGTCTTCTTCGACGCCTGCAGAAGAGTCGCTTTGTGCATAGGCTCACAGGGTGCCTCCATATAAGTACACAGGACCTTAGCCAGATTCCACTTGGAAAATGTGCGCGTTGTTTTAATATTGTCCATTTGAAATTACATCATGAAGCCATTTTGGACTGGATAGGTACCGATTGAGAGCCCGTCATGTTTGAAGACTGATGCGAAAACTGATGGGTATCCCTCAATCGTATCATGTCTGAAGTTATTCTCCTGGCGATGGATGTAGCAAAACATCTGCTACCATGGGATAATAGTTACTGCAATGTGTTCCCAACCACTTCCTCGAAGCCATTGTCCGAACTTGAGCCATCAGATGGCGGAGGAGGAAAGTCTCCCAAACCGTGCCACTTGGAGAAAACGGAAGCCTACACTTTCGCCATGCCAGTTTCCAAGTGTGTATGTGTAGATTGTGGAGGCTTCCATGTCTGATCGAGGCTGACGAAGTAGATTGCGACCTAGTGGAGCCGGAGAGGTGCTGTCATGAGAAGTAGAAACAGTCTGGGAACAAAGAGCTTTGGAAACACAATCCGTCTTGTCCACATTTCTCAGGACTCGGTCCACCAGAGGCCCAGGGGAAAACTGTAAGCGAGCAACCCGCCCAACTCACTGACACGGCGTCCATGTGGAGAGTTATGGATGGGGATATGGTACTGGACTGACATAGGTGGGGAGCTGGTGGTTGAGACACATTGCAAACAAGTCAAGATGGGCAGTGTCCAAACTTGTCATTATCCACTTGAAAACTTGGGGATGAAGAGACTACTCCGTCGACACACTCTTGTTCTTCCGGGATAAACAGTCGACCAAAAGGTCTGGGGAATGGGGCTGGCTTCCAATGTAAAGCTGATCCAGGCTGTTCCCAACTAAGACATCCGACTTTGACAATCTGTGATCCAACAAATAAAAAAATAATGGTCAGGGTCAAGACAATAATTTCAAATATCCTCCTTAGGACAACAGACCAAAGGGAGCTTACTCTTCCTCCAATGTTGCAAATTACCTCCCCCTTGTCTACAGATGAGATACTGTTGTTTGTTTGTCGCAGTCGCAGATACATGTATTCCAATTATTTGAGCAAACCCCTCAGCTCAAACATTGCAAACCTGTGAAGACTTTGAGGTAGCATACTTGGTACTCATAGACATATCAACCAGTTCTCTGGAACAACGCCACTCATAAACCTGGGAGAAAGTGGTGGATGTCAGGAGACATGCTGGTACAGGACCCTTGGGAGAATCTGTCATCTGTGTGGATTGTCATCAGAGTGGATTGTCATCTGTGTGGATTGTCATCAGAGTGGATTGTCATCTGTGTGGATTGTCATCTGTGTGGATTGTCATCTGAGTGGATTGTCCTCTGTGTGGATTGTCATCTGAGTGGATTGTCATCTGTGTAGATTGTCATCTGTGTGGACTGTCATCAGAGTGGATTGTCATCTGTGTGGATTGTCATCAGAGTGGATTGTCATCTGTGTGGATTGTCCTCTGTGTGGATTGTCATCAGAGTGGATTGTCATCAGAGTGGATTGTCATCAGAGTGGATTGTCATCTGTGTGGATTGTCATCTGTGTAGATTGTCATCTGTGTGGATTGTCATCAGAGTGGATTGTCATCTGTGTGGATTGTCATCAGAGCGGATTGTCATCAGAGTGGATTGTCATCATCTGTGTGGATTGTCATCTGAGTGGATTGTCCTCTGTGTGGATTGTCCTCTGTGTGGATTGTCATCTGAGTGGATTGTCATCTGTGTAGATTGTCATCTGTGTGGACTGTCATCAGAGTGGATTGTCATCTGTGTGGATTGTCATCAGAGTGGATTGTCATCTGTGTGGATTGTCCTCTGTGTGGATTGTCATCAGAGTGGATTGTCATCAGAGTGGATTGTCATCAGAGTGGATTGTCATCAGAGTGGATTGTCATCTGTGTGGATTGTCATCTGTGTAGATTGTCATCTGTGTGGATTGTCATCAGAGTGGATTGTCATCTGTGTGGATTGTCATCAGAGTGGATTGTCATCAGAGTGGATTGTCATCATCTGTGTGGATTGTCATCAGAGTGGATTGTCATCAGAGTGGATTGTCATCTGTGTGGATTGTCATCTGTGTGGATTGTCATCTGAGTGGATTGTCATCTGTGTAGATTGTCATCTGTGTGGATTGTCATCAGAGTGGATTTTCATCTGTGTGGATTGTCATCAGAGTGGATTGTCATCTGTGTGGATTGTCCTGTGTGGATTGTCATCAGAGTGGATTGTCATCTGAGTGGATTGTCATCAGAGTGGATTGTCATCAGAGTGGATTGTCATCTGAGTGGATTGTCATCTGTGTAGATTGTCATCTGTGTGGATTGTCATCTGTGTGGATTGTCATCAGAGTGGATTGTCATCAGAGTGGATTGTCATCAGAGTGGATTGTCATCATCTGTGTGGATTGTCATCAGAGTGGATTGTCATCTGAGTGGATTGTCATCTGTGTAGATTGTCATCTGTGTGGATTGTCATCTGTGTGGATTGTCATCAGAGTGGATTGTCATCAGAGTGGATTGTCATCAGAGTGGATTGTCATCATCTGTGTGGATTGTCATCAGAGTGGATTGTCATCATCTGTGTGGATTGTCATCAGAGTGGATTGTCATCAGAGTGGAATGTCATCAGAGTGGATTGTCATCTGTGTGGATTGTCCTCTGTGTGGATTGTCATCTGTGTGGATTGTCATCTGTGTGGAGTGTCATCTGAGTGGATTGTCATCATCTGTGTGGATTGTCATCAGAGTGGATTGTCATCTGTGTGGATTGTCATCTGTGTGGATTGTCATCAGAGTGGATTGTCATCTGAGTGGATTGTCATCTGAGTGGATTGTCATCAGAGTGGATTGTCATCTGTGTGCATTGTCATCTGTGTGGATTGTCCTCTGTGTGGATTGTCATCTGTATGGATTGTCCTCTGTGTGGATTGTCATCTGTGTGGATTGTCATCAGAGTGGATTGTCATCTGTGTGGATTGTCATCTGAGTGGATTGTCATCTGTGTGGATTGTCATCTGAGTGGATTGTCATCTGTGTGGATTGTCATCTGTGTGGATTGTCATCTGTGTGGATTGTCATCTGAGTGGATTGTCATCTGTGTGGATTGTCATCAGAGTGGATTCTCATCTGTGTGGATTGTCATCTGAGTGGATTGTCATCTGTGTGGATTGTCATCTGTGTGGATTGTCCTCTGTGTGGATTGTCATCAGAGTGGATTGTCATCTGTGTGGATTGTCATCTGTGTGGATTGTCATCTGTGTGGATTGTCATCAGAGTGGATTGTCATCTGTGTGGATTGTCATCTGAGTGGATTGTCATCTGTGTGGATTGACATCTGTGTGGATTGTCATCTGAGTGGATTGTCATCTGAGTGGATTGTCATCAGTGTGGATTGTCATCAGTGTGGATTGTCATCTGTGTGGATTGTCATCTGTGTGGATTGTCATCTGAGTGGATTGTCATCTGTGTGGATTGTCATCTGTGTGGATTGTCATCTGTGTGGATTGTCATCTGTGTGGAATTGTCATCTGGGCTAACTTATGTTGTCATTTAACTGTTATCCCATGTCCTGCCCAAAGGATGAAACAAACCAAGTTTCAATGGTTCACAGGCCATTGAATGTATTTTCAAGCTAGGACCTCAGGCTCACGATGGTATGAGCACAAATCAAGTAGATTACAACAATCAGCCAGGGAATATAACTTTCATTACCTGATTCATAGAGCTCATTCACAAACCACCATTACCTGTCACTGTACACAGCCTATTACACCACTTGACTCATGTCCAGACAATGCTGTTAACCTAAAGCTACATTGAACACCCTGTTAGACACCCTGTAATCTAAATCTACTCATGCTAAGAGGTATCTTGTCATTATACACAGCCTATTACACAACTTGAGTCATGTCCAGAAAATGCTGTTAACCTGAAGCTACATTGAACACCCTGTTAGACACCCTGTAATCTAAATCTACCCATGCTATGATGTATCTGGTCAGCATACATTGTCAACTTGACCCCTTGACCCACCTCAAGAGGTGGATCTTAACCAGAAACAACACAAATCACCCTTAAGACACCCTGTAATCTAAATCTACCCATGCTATATGGTATCTGGTCAGCATACATAGTCTATTTGACCACCTGACCCATCTCAAGAGGAGGACTTTAACAAGAAACAACACAAAACACCCCGAAGACACCCTGAAGACACCCTATAATCTAAATCTACCCATGCTATATGGTATCTGGTCAGCATACATAGTCTATTTGACCACCTGACCCATCTCAAGAGGAGGACTTTAACCAGAAACAACACAAAACACCCTGAAGACACCCTGTAATCTAAATCTACCCATGCTATATGGTATCTGGTCAGCATACATAGTCTATTTGACCACCTGACCCATCTCAAGAGGAGGACTTTAACAAGAAACAACACAAAACACCCCGAAGACACCCTGAAGACACCCTGTGATCTAAATCTACCCATGCTATGATGTATCTGGTCAGTATGCATAGTCTACTTGACCCCTTGACCCACCTCAAGAGGTGAAACTTAACCAGAAACAACACAACCACCCTGAAGACACCCTGTAATCTAAATCTACCCATGCTATGATGTATCTGGTCAGTATGCATAGTCTACTTGACCCCTTGACCCATCTCAAGAGGAGGACTTTAACCAGAAACACCCTGAAGACACCCCGAAGCCACCCTGTAATCTAAAGCTACCCATGTTAAGAGGTATCTGGTCAGTATGCATAGTCTATTTGACCACTTGACCCATCTCAAGAGGAGGACTTTAACCAGAAACACCCTGAAGACACCCCGAAGACACCCTGTAATCTAAATCTACCCATGCTATGATGTATCTGGTCAGTATGCATAGTCTACTTGACCCCTTGACCCATCTCAAGAGGAGGACTTTAACCAGAAACAACACAACCACCCTGAAGACACCCTGAAGACACCCTGTAATCTAAATCTACCCATGCTATGATGTATCTGGTCAGTATGCATAGTCTACTTGACCCCTTGACCCACCTCAAGAGGTGAAACTTAACCAGAAACAACACAACCACCCTGAAGACACCCTAAAGCCACCCTGTAATCTAAATCTACCCATGCTATGATGTATCTGGTCAGTACACACAGTCTATTTGACCCCTTGACCCATCTCAAGAGGAGGACTTTAACCAGAAACACCCTGAAGACACCCCGAAGACACCCTGTAATCTAAATCTACCCATGCTATGATGTATCTGGTCAGTATGCATAGTCTACTTGACCCCTTGACCCATCTCAAGAGGACTTTAACCAGAAACAACACAAAACACCCTGAAGACACCCTGTAATCTAAATCTATCCATGCTATGATGTAACTCAGTTTTGACGAATACTTCAGGAGTTTTTGAAAAAATTTGTCCCCATTTGACCAAAATACAAAAAATTCTAGCCACACTCAACAATACTCCAATTGTCTGTAAATAATCACATCTGGACCACACAATCTAGTGAATGATATTACGAGTAACGACCCACGCTCGGTGGGTTTACAACGAGCCACACTAAGTAATATTCCAATAGTCTGTCAAACATCGCATCTGGACCACACAATCCAGTGATTGATATTATGAACAACGACCCACGCTGTGTGGGTAAGACAGGCTACACTAAGCATTATGCCAATAGTCTGGAAATAATCACATCTGGACCACACAATCCATTGATTGATATTATGAACAACGACCCACGCTGTGTGGGTAAGACAGGCTACACTAGGCATTATGCCAATAGTCTGGAAATAATCACATCTGGACCAGATAATCTAGTGACTGATATTACGAGTAAAAATCCACGCTGTGTGGGAATATGACAAGCCACACTAGGCAATATTCCAATAGTCTGTAAATAATCACATCTGGACCAGACAATCTAGTGATTGATATTACGAGTAACGACCGACGCTGTGTTCGTATACGACAAGCCACACGAAGTATTATTACAATAGTCTGTAAATAATCACATCTGGACCAGACAATCTAGTGATTGATATTACGAGTAACGACCGAGGCTGTGTGGTAGGACAGGCTATCGACCTGGCCACTGAGTTGATCTACTCTTGTTGATGGGATCAGTTGTAACCCGAATCCCTCAGGGTGTCAGGATATAATACAGCATGACCGACGCTATGTGGTACGACAGGCTATCGACCCAGCCGCTGAGCTGATCTACCCTTGTTGATGGGATCAGTTGTAACCCGAATCCCTCAGGGTGTCAGGATATAATACAGCATGACCGACGCTATGTGGTAGGACAGGCTATCGACCTGGCCACTGAGTTGATCTACTCTTGTTGATGGGATCAGTTGTAACCCGAATCCCTCAGGGTGTCAGGATATAATACAGCACGACCCATGCTGTGTGGTACGACAGGCTATCAACCTGGCCACTGAGTTAATCTACCCTTGTTGATGGGATCAGTTGTAACCCAAATCCCCTCAGGGTGTCAGGATACAATACAGCAAGTCCTGACTGCACAAACTTACACCATGCTTGATGACTAGATTTAGACACAAAGATAACACAATCTATTTTTAGTGACATAAGAATCACAAATTTGTCTATAAAGAAAAGTAAATATTTAATACATTTGATGGTGTGTGTTCTTGTAGACATATACCGAAATTTATCTTTTTATAGCTATTTCAGGTTTGTATACATGGTAGAGGTATTGTTGCCACACTATTCCACTACTCCAGCTATAATTATGACGGCGTCTGTGAATAATCAAGTGTGGATCACACAATCCAGTGGTCGACACCATGAGCATCGATACAGATTGAGATTCCAGGACATGCAATCAACCAAGTCACTGAGCCTGACCAGACGGGTTACCGGTAGTTATAACACTGATATAAATCAAAATGTTACTATTCATATCGTTTACACACACAATATCAAAAGACAAACACATTTGTAATTTGGACAGTTTCACGATTTTTTCAAATTAATTGTGTTACACAGGTTATCAATGATCAAGGGATTTTAGAACTGAAGACTGATATTGACACTGTCAGCCACTGTGGACAATGCCGGATATTTTTACATGCCGCGTGCAGGCATGGCAAGGGGGCAGACTGTGTGAAACTGAAGTGTTGTTTGATATATGACGGCGGTCTGTAAATAGTCGAGTCTGCACAAGACTATCCAGTGATTGACATCATGAGCATCCATTTACGCAATTGTGATACCAAAACATTCATCAACCAAGTCAGTGAGCCTGACCACCCGATCCGTTAGACGCCTCTCACGACAAGCTGGTGGCCTCTTACGGCCTGCATGGGTTGCTGAAGACTTACTCTCTACCCGGATCTTCATGGGTCAAAAATGAAGTGACACTGGTGCATGACAATTACATGTCAAACAGACATGACATTCATCTGCCCATACCCAGGCTCATCATGGCCGCTAAGAATGCAGATATTTTCTGGGGAATATTGTACGAAGGCCAAAACAATAACAGTCTTGGTTCTCAGGCACCGCCTGCATCATCATAAAGTCTGCTGCAAATGCTGCAAATATTTTGTAATTTTGACTCTGTCAGTATTTAAAAGGGGTGGATGGCAAATCTGACAGCATGAATGTGTACTTCTCTAGAAACAAATGTAGCATAAAAATCCGTTTCCGGGTTTCCAGAGGCAAGGCTGGACCCCAGGGCGAATTTGATTGGCATAAATGTATCATTCTCTTCATAACAAACAAATGTATACAATGTATCTGTTAATAATAGGGTGGAGATAATATCAGTTTGCATGTTATGGTCAAGGTTCTAACTCCTTTGGGACTGCCGGACAGATGAACAGAAGGGCCAGTCCTGGTCACATATGTGCATTCCTGTCATTATACTCAGCAACTGTACATATGGTTATACGGTGGGGATCTTAACTGTGTCCAAGTTATAAACTCTTTTTGGCCCTGCCCCTCAGGCCCTAGGGGGGTCAGACCCTCTATTTGTACAACTGTGAATTCCCATCACCTGAGAATGCTTCCAACCAAATATGGTTGATGTCTATCTCTTAGTTGTAGAGAAAAAGTTGTTATATATATTGCCAAATTACCCTTTTCAACCCAGCCCCTCAGTCCCTTGGAGGGGGTCAGCCCACCATTTGTACAATTTTGAATCCCTACCATCTAGGGATGCGTCCAGTCAAATTTCGTTAATTTCAAATCAGTGGTTCAGAAGTAGTCATTTGAAAAAGACTGCTGACGTACAGATGAAGGATGGCGGATGAGCGGCGAACGAACGACGGACAGACGAAGTACGACAAACGGACGACGGATGCCAAGGAAAGGCATAAGCTCATCTTGGTCCTTTGGACCTGGTGAGCTAAAAACAGTCTATTGAACCACTTGACCCATGTCTATAGAATGACTTTAACCAGAAACAGAACAAACCACTCTTAAGACACCCTGTAATCTAAATCTACCCATGCTATGATGTATCTGCTCTAGGGCCAGTTAGGTAGCCTAGTGGTTAAAGCGTTGGCTCTCCCCGCCAAAGACCCGAGGTCGTTTCCTGACATGGGTACAATGTGTGAAGCCCGTTTCTGGTGTCCTCCTCTGTGATATTTCTGTAAAATTGCTAAAAGCGGCGTAAATCCATACTCACTCACTCAGAACAGAGTCTATTTATACACTTCATTCATAAGGTGAGGTGAGGTGAGGTGAGGTGAGGTGAGGTGTGTGTGAGTGTGTGTTAGTCATGCCAGTTTTATGGTGTTAACTCACTGAGATACCATGCTGCAATTTAACATGAATACATACTCTATATGGCCACTCAGACCATAAGGCCTCAGACCACAATCACTTTCCTTCTTTGTCATCTACAGTGACATGACAGCCCACCATAATTAATATCAGTCGTAGACTGTTCTCCTGTTGCAGGCTGACCAACCTGCCACTTGCCACTTAAACCTCAGAATTATCAGCCAAGATCCACCATCCAGCAAACACCAATGTTAGTCCAGTCAACCAATTCTGTATTTTCTTTGCCTATTTTTAAATACATACATGCATGTTTTTATCAAATGTTTTTACCACATTTTTCAACAAAAATGAAAATTGAACCTTTTAAACATAATTCCCAAGAAATCCCTATCTTTACTCATTAAACTGATTAGTTGCCCAGGTGGCTGTGTACAGCCAATCATGTGCAGCAAATCACCAGGTGTGACCACCTCTCAGCTGACACTCAGCCAATACCCCACAAAGTGTCACACTGTGTAGACCAGGGGTTCAGAAAATTGAAAATTCCAATCTGACATTTGAAACTAGGCCACCCCCACATATATAACCACAAATACTAAAATATCGTTGATATCAATAGCTATTTCAATATCTTTTTTCATCTGTACTTAATTATTGACGATAAAAAATTATCAATCGTCACAGAAAACAATATGGCGGACGATAAAAATTCAATATACGACTAGCTACTGAATATAATAAAATTCCTTTTACCTGGCAGAACAATACAGCCTAGTTCGGCAAGGGTGAAAACTGGACTTTTATAGTCAGTTAACTCCCTTGCCTCAGGAAGATGATATACGACTAGCTACTGAAAACAATAAAATTCCTTTTACCTGGCAGAACAATACAGCCTAGTTCGGCAAGGGTGAAAACTGGACTTTTATAGTCAGTTAACTCCCTTGCCTCAGGAAGATGATATACGACTAGCTACTGAAAACAATAAAATTCCTTTTACCTGGCAGAACATCATCTACAAATCCTCATTGTATGTCAACCAAGTGATGACTTACAAAATGATCGTCCAGACTTTGAGGGTTTGGCAGATCTGCTCGACTGATCTCAGTTTATTGGCTATTAGTGATTGATCGCTAGGACTATCATGTAGGTATGATGTATTTACAGCAATCAAAACAAACAAAGCTTGTTAGTGTAGATAATCTTTATTGTGTTACAATTGCAGACAGAAACCACTCAGTCCTAATTGTAGATCATGTCCAGTCAAAACTGAAGAATGTCCGAACAATTTTTTAAAAATGTTCTGACAGAAAAATTTAAATGTCCAGTAAGCAATATTTTAACTGGACATTTGAGATTCACAGGACATGTCCCTCACATATGACTGTTTCCAGACCCCTGGTGTAGACAGCTAAACTGCAATTTGGACTGCTTGCACGAGAAATGTGTATGTCTTGAGAGTTTCTAATAAAACAATCATGATGAAAGTCAGTGGCAAGAGAATCAAGTCACAGTTCAGCAAGGGCCACACTGCCTGGAACAATGGTCTCACCTTTCAATCTGAAGAGTCAGAAAGTGCCCCTCCACCCCAGATATCCAGGACTGTCACTAGGATGAGTGCTGAAGACTTCTCAATGGTCACCAAACCCAGGTTTGATGGCACTAGGCTGTCGACGCCTGACTGTGACTGCATCTCTACATCTGTGTGGCTGTTGGGTCAAACTGCGGGCAGCAAGCAAGACCTGAAACAAGAGTCAAACAAAGCTGATTTGGAGGGATTGCGACAATGAAAAGATGGCCAAGGCATGGAACACAACTCTGTGACTGCATCATTCAACATCCACTAACATTTTACAATGTCAGTCAGGTCATTGTATTCAACAGTGAGGACTGGTCAGTTATGTCATTGTCCTCAACAGTGTGGACCGTTCAGTCAGGTCATTGTATCCAACAGTGTGGACTGTTCAGTCAGGTCATTGTATCCAACAGTGTGGACCGTTCAGTCAGGTCAATGTATCCAACAGTGTGGACCGTTCAGTCAGGTCAATGTATCCAACAGTGTGGACTTGTAGTCAGATCAATGTATCCAACACAGTGGATCAGGTTGTTAGATCATACATTGTAACCGCTCACAATATCAATCACTGGATTGTCTGGTCCACACTATTTACAGGTCATGGTCATAGAGTTGGAATATTGCTGAGTGTGGTGTTGAACCACGAACAAAACTTGTTGTGAGAGGACAATGTAATATTCAAAGTAACTTTATAGAACAGTGATTAAAGACCGATGTGAAGCAGCACCACAGTTTCTGAGAAGTAAACATGGTTCCAAATTAAGCATAAAAATCAAGGGGTCCACGTCATAGCCCTATAAAAAAGGAAAAGTGTTTTGTTCATAAAAAATAAGGTACTTCTTAACATTTCCTATCAAAAATAAGTCCCATTCCATAATTACACATCATAGAAACATTTCTTGGTGTGTGGTTTCTGAGAAAATATATCTTAAAGATTTTGGAAGTACTTAATTATAAGGCATTTTTTACCCTTTTTTATGTCTTGAGTATGTGTTCATTCTACAAGCAGGAACAGCTCTGGATCACAATGTGTTTTTACATATCATATCAGGTTTACTGCTTGCTGTGCCCAGTTGATTTTAAAAAGAAGATTTGTAAAGATTATAGATGTCACTGAGGCAAAGCAGAAACCAAAAAAACCAATATGGTTTCTGGGCAAAGTTACCATGGTTACTGTCAAAACCTATTATTTCCAAACTAGTCAATGCCCACTTCAATATATTCACATTATCTGAACAAATAATACACGCGTAGTGGCTAACAATGGCATGCTCGCCTTTTGAACAAACTTTATTCTGGCAATATTAGACCGATCATCCGAGTTTCATCTTTGTTGAGTGTTTTTTTCTGAGAAAAAGTCAAAACAATCCAAATTCACAGTGGATACACTTACGGTGCAGCTATAGATTACAGAATGCAGTTCATTCACAAATAGCGGTCATAATACATCAACAAACATAGCTCCATTATTTCCTGAGAGGAGAGAGGATTGACATCAATAAGCATGGTGCCTGTTGGTGCAGTCGAATGCAATTCTTGCTAGATCCGTCTCTACAACTTAATATATACATGTTAAATTTCTTTAAAAAGTATTAATAGTAAAGATACTACCTTATGTATCCACGGGCTGATAAGGTATCCGATGACATTTCACATTTTGCTTATAAAACAGCAAACATCATCAAGATCATTTCTAAAAATCACTTCCTGGCCGCCATGTTTTGGTTCAAGAAAGTTCAAGGTCGTGTTGGATGGCACTTCTGCGCTGGCCGCTGGACACAGGCGAAAGCTTGGCCCCGTCTATAAGTTTCGGCCGCAACAATAGCGTGGAACTAGTTTTCCTTCTGTTTCAGAAAAAAACTCCATTACTTTGCATGCTACCCGCTGTATGGATACCATATTGAATGTGTAGAGAACAATACATCGATGTGAGGAGCTTATTTAAACTGGTACCAAGAACTCGTTGTGCCACACATAGAAGGAAACCAGTCCGGTTGAAATCGCCCACAGCAAATCTTGATCTAAATTTTTCTTTCACAGACGGCCTGAAGATGCTGACGTCAGAGCTACAAACATGACGGCATTACCTTTGTCCCTGCATGTTAGAAAACTTGGCAGTGACTCAGCTAACAGTCGCATCAAGTCAAATCTCAATTTGGCCTGAAAATAAGTAAACTTTAAAGAATTATTTTTAATCAAAAGGCCCCTGTCAGACAGACTCTCTTTGCCGGATTTGCACTTATATGCAATAATTACAATACGTTTCTAGGAAGAATGGATTTATGTTACCACAAATTTGACCTTTATAGTCTGATAGAAAAGCTACGCTTCTGCAATATGTAGAGACATTATACATATGACATAACGTGACTTGTGATGGCGAGTGTGGACAGAAATTGAACAGAGAATAGAAGCAAAGTGAAAAAATATTGACCCTTTACAGAAAAAGGGACATTTTGTTCTTCACAACAGACTTCAATATTTATGGGGGGATCTCATAAGGATTAAAGCCTAAAAATAATTTTGGTTTACTATAAATCTATTGAACCACTAAACTTTATGGGGGGTTTTCAGTGTACCATAGATTTTCCAAATGATAAATGTTCACGGGACTAATGTTGCAGCAACCTTGGGTTACATGAAGATTCAGTAAACAGAAATATGCATACAATTTCCACTAGAGAATATATGGACGTATGTGTGTGTGTGTGCGTGTGTGTGTGTGCGTGCGTGTGTGTGCGTGTGTGTGTGTGTGGACTGCAGACCAAGTAGCTGATTCTTTGAGACATGTAAGTAATCAGAAACATTCTGGGAATCCGTGTACTGTACACGTTATTTGTTTGTATGTTTTTCATTCAAGTCAAGAGAAATAGCCAGAAATTCACATAAATACGGATGTGGCTGTGCGTGATTTTGCGTCATTCATTGAGTCACGCAGGACGGAAACTTTGACAATTTCAGTTGAATTTACCAAATCATTGCAATGTATCTATTTTTAATTCCCTTATACTTGCTACAATTCTCTCCCATGCATAGTCTGAAAATGTTGAGGCGAATGTGTGTAACAAATAAACGAATAGATGGCTCGAAGTAGGAGAAATGCTACACTGTGTAAAATCTCTATGTTGCCTTGTTTACATTACTAAGAAGTGCAGTTTTCCAAGCACTGAGTTCGTTTCTACACCTGATTTATTTCGCTTGATTTCATCTAGACATTTTGTATTGGTGAAAAGGGCAAGGACCAAAGCATTCAAAACATGGTGTATATAACGCCCCGAATGGTGATTTTGTAATGTGTAAACAATGGCGTGATTTACCATTTACCCTATTTTCTGAGGTCATTTTCAGATATTTTGCTTTGCCTAACAGTTGACAGTGGACGGTTTCACAGAAAAGGGAATTTCCCACAGAATTCAAACTGTGAAGTGAATTTGTGTGCGTGATATATTTTGAATTTTATTCGACTTCAAAGTGAGGTTTGAAGAGGAGGGACATATCATTTTCAGATACTGCAGTAATCTAGACTTGCCAAATAATATAGACTTGCATGGGCTGTATTGGATATATTTGTTTCAGGGTCTGTATGGTAGACTAACATGCTGTAGACTGCTGGTGTGTCCGGCCCAGACTCGGTGTTCACAGGCGGCCTTAGATGGCAGTGTTGGCGCGACATGTGACCAACTATTAGTGAGTTATAATTTAACGCCGCATCGGAATTATTTACTAGTGATTAGGATGACGTACAATGTATAAAAGTATAATAAAATCACATCATGCATTGTCTGTTGTGTCCATATTGGATGGTTTTCTATGTTTGTTTGTTGTTTAACGCTGCACTCAGCAATACTCCAGCTATACGGACCAGACAATCCAGTGATTGATATTATTGATCTACGCAATTGGGATACGATGACATGCATCGAGCCTGCTCGATCCCGTTAGTTGCCTCTTACGACCAGCACAAGATTGAACAGTATTCAACATTTTGTGTTATTACAATAATTAAGAGTTGATTCATTTGTTTGACTGGCTCTGGTTCTGGTAACTGGCTCGTTAACAGTAACGTTTAGCTTAATATTGTTGACAAATTATTCCTGTGTCAGGCTTTCAAATATGTGCAATCCACACGCTACATCTTATATGCTAATTTGGTGAGGCCGTATACAGGTCATCATGACCATATAGTGATACTTAGCATGGCACCGCCGTCATATATCTGGAACATTGCCGAGTGCGGCGTTAAAAAACAAACAAACTAATCCTGGTCACCTTAATTAAATATTTAAGGAGCATTATGTGCTCATTGCTTAGTTTTATTAGTTTCATCAAAATCAGTAAACGCACCATCCTGTTACTGGATTTCTGGTCCATCCATCACTGGATTTTTTGGTCGACGGCTTTAATCATGCAATTTAAGTGAATATGGCGGGCGCTACTAGTAGAGCAGGCCTTGCTAGCCCTTTTAACGAGCACCTGGTGTCATCACTGATATTTGGTTTGTTGTTGTTTAACGCCGCACTCAGCAATATTCCAGCTATATGACGGCAGTCTGTATAAATAATAGAGTCTGGACCAGACAATCTAGTGATTGATATCATGAGCATCGATCCACGGAATTTGGATACGATGACATGAATCAACCAAGTTGGCGAGCCTGACCACCCGATCCCATTCGTCGCCTCTTACGTCAAACATAGTCGCCTTTTACGGCAAGCATGGGTTGCTGTAGGCCTATTCTACCCCGGATCTTCACGGGATGATATTTGGTGGTCCATTCATACAATTTACATCTATTTTGCTCTCCAAGTGGAATCTGTTTTGGCGATAATCAAGACTAGTTATTCTCTTACACTGAGAGGGGCAGTTGGGTAGCCTAGTGGTTAAAGCGTTCGCTCTCCACGCCGAAGACCCGGGTTCGATTCCCAACATGGGTACAATGTGTGAAGCCTATTTCTGGTGTCCCCCGCCGTGATATTGCTGGAATGTTGCTAAAAACGGCGTAAAACCATACCCACTCACTCTTACACTGAGAATTATTATTCCCCCCGGCATATGATGCGGGGACATATAGTCCACGCCTCGTCCGCCCGTCCGTCCGTCCATCCCTTATCATTTGTTTCAGGAGCGTAACTCGACAATCGTTCAATAGTGTTCAAGAAAAATGAGCAAATATATCAAACAGATCCTGAACACCTGCTATTTACGTATTTTGGGCATTTTTATTTTTGTGGATTTCCATGGAAACAATTTGTACTTTATCTAAGGATTTTGTTTCTGCAGCACAACTCAAAAAAACATTTAATATCGTTCAACAAAATTTGGCAGATATATAGAACAGATCCGGAAATTGTGCCCTTCGCTATTTGCAGATTTTTGGCATTTTTATTTTTCTCGATTACCATTGAAACAATTTGGACTTAGTCTCAGAAGGGAGGGGTAGGTGTCGTTTCTGGAGCACAACTTGAGACTTTTCATCCAAACCTGGTACATGTATTAACCAAGGGCTGAAGCGGTGGCTTTTGTTGATTAGGAATTCTTCAAAATGTGATGTTTGCCTGTTTCCATGAAAACAATTTAGCTGAAACGGAGGTAGGTATCGTTTCCGGAGCAGAACTAAAAAACATATTTCACATTTTTTATCCTAACTTGGTACATGTATTGACCAAGGGCTGAAATAGTGCCTTTCGCCATTTAGGAATATCAAAACAATTATTAATTTCCTGTTTCTATGACAACAAGTTTGACTTTGACTCTGTTCATAGTGGTGTTTATAGGAATTCTGTCATGACGCATTGCACACACAGTGACCAGGTTGTCAAATGGTGCCTTTTGCTACTTAGGCGTGTTGAGAATTTATATTTGTTTCTGTTTCCATGGCAATAAGTTTGATTATGACTCTGTTCATAGTGTCGGGTACCTGACATAGTAATACAAAGTTCCTAATCCCAATTCCACGGTATTGTTTTGATAGCTCATTGACTACTCTTGTATACGGACAGACAGATTAGATATAAATTCTCTCATCAAGTTGAACTTTAAGTAACAGATGATCTGTTCATTTTTTAATTTGTGGGGGCCTGGGGGATTTGTCATCTTCTGATGACTCTTGTTTTAACAGATTTCATGAACATTAATAACATAATATTCCAAGACTGTTTACAGTTTCAAATATATAATGTATTGTGATTTTTCCACAGTCAATAATCAAGGTTTTATTAAAGAACATGCTTGAACAAAGTTGCTTCATTCTGAGGCTGCCATTCGAATGTGTAAAGTGAAGGAAATAGTATCTCGGTGCATTTAATTCTGAAATTTCACAGGACTACCCAGCTTCTGTGACCCTTTATAGCCCCTGGTGATCACATTCGTGTATTGCTTGTCAAAGTTTTCACTCAATCGCTTACAGGTTCACGCACCTGTCTACAGTCTGTCCAAGTGTTATAACCTGGCTAGGGCCGCTTCACAATAGGCTTCTCGCCCGCCGTGAGTCGGAGTGACTGTAGTGCACGACACACTGGGAGATGTACAGGACAGCAGAAACTTTGCAATATGCGTGTCAGAAAATATTGCAGGGAGGCAGAGAAATGGAAAAGACTCTCTTGCAGGTTCCAATGCTCGCAATACATATAATACTCTGGCACTCAAATTTGTGAAGGGCTTTCAAACATTCGAATCCTCATCTACCATACCCCAGTTATTTTGCCTGTTCATTCAGTTGGACCATGCTTTCAAGTGACAAAATCTAGTTTAGATCTAGATTTAAAAAAAAATTCTATTGGACTTTTTAAAAATTTAAGTAAGGCTTAATGAAATATTTAAAATATGGTCAAATATGATCAAACCTACAAATTACAGGATTTGTAGATTTTATTGCATTAGGTCCAGTACACCTTATATTGTTTAACAAAATCTGCAAACATACAGTCACTATGTCAGGCTATGACACTTGGCCAAAATACAGAAAATTGTAGGCCGCACTCAGCAATATTCCAATCATCTGCAAATAATCGCATCTGTACCAGACGATCCAGTGATTGATATTATGAGTGTAACCACCCACGCCGCTGACTTGGTTGAAGCATGTCATCGTATCCCCCAATTACGTGGATTGAGGCTCACGATGCCAATCACTGGATTGTCTGGTCCAGACTCGATTTATTTACAGACGACCGTGATATAGCTGCATTATTGGTGAGGTGAGGTGAAATGGGGTTTAACGTCGCGTCATTGAGATACCATGCCGCAGTAACCTCGAATCTCCACCCAGTGTCAGAATATATTACATTAAGACCTGAATACACGAACGTTTAACCTGCTTCATAACTAGGTCAAGACACAAGGATAGCACAATCTATTTCAGTGAAATGAGACTCGCACATAACATACACGTTTATCTATAAAGAAAAGTAAATAATTAAAACACTCGTTGGTGTGCGTGCCTGTACTGCAGTAGACATATACTGTCTTGTTATAGTTATTTCAAGGTTGTTTGCTTGTTGCTTAATGCTGGGTTTAGTAATATTCCAGCTGTATGACAGTCGTCTGTAACTAATCGAATCTGTGTGATCACACAATCCAGTGATCGACATCATGAACATCGACCCACTTAATTGTGATTCCAGGACATGCAGTCAGCCAAGACACTGATCCTGACCACCCCATCCATTTCGTCTCCTCTTACACGCATGGCTGACTGGGGATCTGTTCTAACCCGGAACCCAGACGGGCTACCGGTAGTTATAACATTGATATATATCAAACTGTAACTATTCATATACTTTAGACACACAATCTCAAAAGACAAACTAAACACACTTGTAATTTGGACAGTGCTAAGATTTTCTTTCACATTTATACAGTACTAGTGTTACACATTTTACAGCCATTTTTTTTTTTTTTTTTAAATATCAAGATACATACTAAGTTCAAATTTGAAGATAATAAGTTCAAATTTTAGGATCATAACTTATAATTTGAAATTAGTATATTGAAATTTCCACAGTTTCAACACTGTCAGCCACCGTGGGCCTTGCCAGATGATGTTTTACATGCCAGATGATGTTTTTTACATGCCAGATGATTTTTTTACATGCCAGCAGGCATGGCATGGGGCAGGCTGTTGAAACTTAAGTGGCACCGGTGCATGACTTTCACCGCATGACTTTCACGTGTCCCATGCATGCAACTGGCCATATCCTGGCAGCCAAGGATGCAGATATTTTCTGGGGAATATAATGACCATTTGTAACATAAAGTTTCCTTGGCTAGACAAATTCTACGGAGCATTTTAGGGCCATTTGTTCATTTTGTGTGTGGAAATTTCAACATAACATCTTCAAATTTCAAGAAAAAACAAAACAAAGAACAAATGACCCTAAAAGGCTTCCGTAAAATTCATAGAAAAAGAGTCGGATATAGCCATATATTGCTTGCTTCCTCTTTTCGAAACTATGCTTTCCACTACAATACAAGTATATGTGCCTTCGAAAAGACTTAATTCTTCACTTGGGAACAGAACTGGAAACTGTAGACAACAATATATATTTATTTACCATGTTATTTCTTGCTTACTGTATTTTATACATGCATCAGTGTTGTGAAATTGACTACATTTTTGGGGGGTGCACATTAGAAGTGACATATTGAACACCCAAAGAAAACTATCAGTCCCTGGGGTGACTGATAACGGGCGAGTAAATAAATACAACGTGGCTTTAAAACACATGTGCACCGGGAGCACTGACTGTATATATTTAAGGCATAATTTGAAATGTCCCAAGAATTGCCTGAACTACATTGTGTAACATTTAGAGTTTGGTGTGTGGCATAAATCACTACATTGGGCTATTTAGAATAGGTTGCAATTTCTTAAATACACCCTCGGTCCTCGGTAAAATTACCGAACAAAAAATATAAGACCGATCAACAAATAATTCATATTTTGTGGCCTTATGAGCAAAGTGTTGAATATGGGAAATCCCTCGCTGGATACGACCAAGTGTGTGTCTATTTCAAAGTTTCCACGCGCTATGATCTGTCAATCAGATAGAACCTTGTGGCGAAACTACAAATCGCTTGAGAGACCATCGCTTAAAAGACTCCTGACATTGCGGTATATTGAGGACTGGACACAACCCCGTTATAACGTCTCGTTACTGAACTTGCACCATATCTCTGGCACGAATTAACAGAAACAGTTAGCAATTTGCCTCTTGTTTTGTGATATTATTACTTTTAAACCGCCTGTTGGGGAGGCGTTAGAACATAAGCTCTTCAGAACAACATTGGCTCTGTATATTACTTATTATCATTGGCAGGACGAGGATACTCACAACCTGAGTGTTCACTAGCAAGTATTATTTTGTCTACTTTAAGAAACAGTGTTTTGCAATATTTATCCTCTGGGCTGGGCTGGGCTCGGCTTTCTGTTGGTGACACTCACTGCTTGGAAACAGAGTTCTTTTCTGTAAAAGGAGTTTTCTGGAAAAAAATAATTGTTTTGTCTGGAAAAGGTGTGTTTATTTAAAAAAAAAAAAATACACATGCCATCAGAATACCAAATGGTAAGTCCCTATGAAATGTGGGGCAAGGCAGTTAGGATAAACCCAATTTTCTTCATGTGACCTTAAACACAGGCACGTTTGTTTTCATGGGAGGGACGGAACATAGCCCCAAACACATATAAGCAATGATCCTGGTGATGTCATTGGTAGCTTGTATATGTTTTTCATCCTTGTGAAAAAATACTTTTGTACTGTTTACCTTTATTCTTATATTTATGGTTACGTGGTTTCTTTTTTAAGATCGCAAATATGAAGAACAGCTGTTGTCTATATTTAAGGAAATTTACTAATTTCGAGTGAGCTTTAAAACAATGTATATAATTGTAGTTTTACATTCAACAAGAATTGTTCTTTTTTTTAACATTTTATGGTATGTTTTTCAAATTTCAACAAGATCTTATTTCCAGTTTTCTGCGAGAAAAAAATTGGCACATGATTAGGTAATATATTTAGGGGCGTGATACGGCGTAGTTTGAAAAGAAAAATCAGTTTTGGTACATTCAGGGCCATTCTTGTTTTTAAAAAAAATGCATTCTTGTTCAAGTTATTCTGTTCACGTTTTCAATTCATGCTTCAGGTTTCCTTTCGTGAAAAATCGGTTTTAGTACATTTAGGGCCATTCTTATTTTAAAAAAAACACATTCTTGTTAAAGTTATTTTGTTCCAAGTTTTTTCATTTCATGCTACAAGTTTCCTTTTGTGTCATTTGTGGCCTTGAAAAAGGCCGTCGAGGAAGCTAGGTTCCTGACATAGATGTTAGCGGCCGAACTCCCTGTGGTCGATGAAGCCCTCCACTCCTCGTCTGAAGTCCCCGTACTCCCACCGGAGCTCCGCGCCAGCACTGACCCCCGTCTAGGTCACCATCCAGAACCTGTGCCGTTCCCCCCTCCTCCCCATAACCCGGGTTAACTTACAATTAGCATTATCCCTAGAGTGGTTCATGGTTGCCCCCAAATTTGAATCAGGGTCAATAAGATTATCCTGATGATTTCGATGGCCGTCCAAAACAAGTGCCTCATGACCATGAGCCCCCTGAACGTGAATAAACCGGTAAGTTAAATGTTAACCTGTCGTACTCATCCAACCTCCCAGCAACGTCTGCCCTGGGAATAAGCTGGCCCAAGTACTCGCACACCACCTCCTTCCTCCTATAATTCCGAGTGGCAAAAAACCCCTTTCCAATTTCTCCACCGACAGGTGCGACGATAGGTGCCGAAAACATATCCCCCCTCCTCTCCCTCTCCTTCACTGCTCTACGAGTATTGTGACCCCTCAAAGAATACCGCAAAGGTTCCCCCAAAACGTCCCTATCTCCCTCCCCTCCCCCCAAATTCCGACCTACCCTGACCTTCTTAACCTTATACCCACGGCGAGGAGATGCCACGTAAGCGAAGCCAACGTTGATGGCGACCGCCCGGAACTGAGTAGTGAAGGCTTGGCGTCTACCGGCGAGAGCTACGAGTTGCTGGTCTTCAGTCCAGGCTGCCACTTTGGCCTTGTACTCCGTGAAGAGTTCCAAAGTTGGGATGACACTGTTGTCCGGGCTTGGAGCAAACAGGTTGGCAAACCTGGAGAGGAACGGACAGTCGCACTGTATATCCCGATCCACAGAGAGTCCGCGGCGAAGTAGTCGATTTCCAGACATCGTTGGTGTTCTTCGAAAGAAAGAGCAGAATGACGCCGCACTGATGGCTTTGTCTTTTATAGTCCCGCTAAAACTGCCATGATTGACAGGTACACGTGTTAGAAACAAAAACTAAGGTCGTCACTGATTGGCTCCCGCTAAAACTGCCACGATTGACAGGTACACGTGTAAGATTGGCTGGCTGCGAGCACACCTCAACTTTGCCAAATGTGGCGCTTATTTGTCTCCTGGAAGAAAAGCGTTTAATTGCATACAATAATCTGTTGATTATGCTTATGTCACTTATGCTGTGATTATATTTTTAAATAATTCGTCCCATAAAAAATAAAATTTATCCCCGGATGCTCAGTTTGGGAACGTGTAAATCCAAACATGCACATTCATAATAATCATTGACGATGTTGTGTCATACTGATTTGAGATCCAACAAATTTTGTTGGTTGACAAACAGTGGGAAATGACGTTAAGCCAAGTCGCTGATTTTTCTTGAAAATGCATAGATATGAATGATTTGCAAATGTTAAAAATGTGTTTAGTCAAGGTACATCCTTGTCACGGCTTGAAACATAACAAGATCAAATCAAGATCAGGTGAACGTGCATATGTAGTGTTGATCGAACATAATTCATAAACCCTTCTCCCTATCCCCCTAAACTTGGTCCAAAATTAGTGATATACTTAGTGTGTAGTTTCCCAGGCAGTTCTCTAATATTTATATTTATTTGAATACTGAATTCATCCCATACTAAATATTACATAGTGGGTCCCTTATGTACCAGATTGATATCAATATTTATTGCAGTGCACTTTTGTCATAAAAATCAATAACCCAGTGACTCAATCTTTTATAATTCTTATTAAAATCAAAGGAACAAAAAATGCTTTGCTTTAGGCCTAATCTACGGAAGCCTTTTAGGGCCATTTGTTTTTTTGTTTTGTTTTTCGATACTATCTTGAAATTTCAAGATACTAAGCTGCAATCTCAAGATACTATCTTGAAATCTCAAGAAACTATCTTGAAATCTCAAGATACTATCTTGAAATATCATGATACTAAGTTAAAATTTCAAGATACTAAGTTGAAATTTCATGATACTAAGTTGAAATTTCAAGAAGATCATCTTGAAATTTGAACTTAGTATGTATCTTGAAATTTGAACTAGTATCTTGAAATTTCAAGATCATTATCTTGAAATTTCGACTTAGTATCTTCAAGTTTCAACCTAGTATCTTGAAATTTCAAGATAATAAGTTGAAGTTTCAAGAGACTAAGTCGAAATTTCAAGAAGGTTATCTTAAAATTTCAACTTAGCATGTATCTTGAACTTTCAACTTAGTATCTTGACATTTCAAGAAAAAATAAACAAATGGCCCTTAAATACTTCCGTACTAATCAAGCTGCTGACAATATTTACATTTTTCACACATCAGGAATTGGCTGTGAGCCAAAAGTGCCGGTCCATTGTTATCATGTGCATTTTGCTTGTTGGGGCAAATTCGGAAAGCAAACTAATGAACGTGCAAGAACACACGGGAAGATTTCGATGATAAACCTCACACAGTGAACGTATTCCAGTAACACCAGCAAGAGCCCCAAACACAGCCATGAACTTGCCCATGCGCAAAGTTTTGTCTGGTACTTCCTATACGTCGTATTTCTTAAAATGGGGTCCCCTTTATTAGGACTGAAGTCGGAGATAAACAGCTGTTATTTCAAACAAAATGACAAGTATTTAAGTTCTGTTTTGACTTAGGAAATTGATAACTGTGGTAAAATAGTTTATTTAATGCATTTTCACTTTAAACAGTGAAACGATGTCACTTTTAGTTTTTGGGAGAAACTATGTGATTTATGTGAATTTGATTAGAGAAATGACTGAAGCCCAAAGATGAATAATTTAATCATTGACTATTCCACGTGCAGTGCAACTGGTCCGGTTTGTTTGTTTGTTGTTTAACGCCGCACATAGCAATATTCCAGTTATATGGCGGCGGTCTGTACATAATTGAATCGGGACCAGACAATCCAGTGATTAATATCATGAGCATCGATCCACCCAATTGGGATTGATGACATGCATCAACCAAGTCAGCGAGCTGACCCCCCGATCCCGTAATGTTTCTGTGTATGGCTGGGAGACTGTACTGTGGACCTTCCGTCACCTTCTTCAACAATTTAAAGGGGGCGAAGGTCTATCACCCTCACCATCTGGGTATGATCTAGATAAGATGACTTTGACATGGTACAGTCTGAATGATAACATGAAACAGCCTACTGCTCGTGTAATGGCTCCATCCGAATCGTACGAGTGCCGGGGTATATGTACGTTATTAAATAGTTTGATAAAGGAATAACTTTGATACATTAAAATCCTTGAGGAATCGATCTCACACTCTTCGCAGAATTTCTGCTCCTCAAACATGTATGATCGGCGTGTTCATAATCAATATTTCAGGAACCTGTAGATTACTGGGGTATAACCATTCACACAAGTGGTTAATATCATGAACAACAATGCATGTCGCTTATTTTAGGAGACTAAAATTCCACACAATGAAACATGTCCCACATTGTGTATTAATCTTGTATTTATCACGACGGAAATGACATGTGCAGGTGCTTGCCAATGTTAAAATCCCGAATATGTTGCCACAATGTTCCCATTGCGACCGGCCGACGACGGTCTATACGGAAATGACAGTGTTAACATTACGCCGCTCATCCTCCTTAGTAGATGAGTTCCACTATGTCTTTAGATGTGAAGTTATTTAATATACCACAGAAATATACCAATGATCGAATATACTCGCACTAAAGAAATATTTAACATCCAAATCTGAACAAACTGAAAAAAAACCACACTCAAATTTTGCTTTATAATTAGTGCGCCAAACTAAACGCTAGATACTTAAAAGAAATTGTAAATGTTATCTGGACTGTGTATGTGTTTATTTTAACATTGTATACAGCTGCCTTTGTCCATTGATGGTGGTTTGCTGTATTAGAAATATATGTACGCCTCTTGAATCTTGAAAAATGTACCTTATCCCCAAATAAGTTGGCTTGTGAGGAGTTGAGGGCCCACTGTGATCTGTAATAATAATAAGTGGTCAAAATAAACTTATACACTTATACATGTATCGCTTCCTTGCTGTAACATAGCTGAACACATTACATAATCATCGCACGTGCATTCCTAACGTTTGTTAACAAGGTATTACTTGATGCAATTCCCTATTTGGACTTGTACCATATCTTCCCGTGTTTTTTTCAGGTGAACACTTGACTTGCCTTTGCATGTGTGTGTGATGGGTGCCACAGATGGGGAGGATACGCTCAGCTTTCCACGAACGCCTGAGTGTTCTACATTACACGTTTCTTTAAAGGAAGACCTCGTCTGATTGACTTTTCACATACTTATTACACACAATGTTTGTATAGCACTCTCTTGGTATACAATATTCAGGACATCTTCAAGTTGGGACAGCAGCCGGTCTTTTCACTTCCATTAAAAAGTGTAATGTAGTAATGAGCTTTATCTATATCCTCTCCACATAATGTACAAATAGATACTTTTGACATTGAATCTCCCATCTCACTTGGGCTCATGTCTCAGAGGCCAAGAGTAAGATCATCGGGACGACCACTGCACTGGTGGCGTGTGGCCTGTGGACAGGGTACTAGGTGATCTGGCCGTCTTACCTTATTAAGAATATGATCCACAATTTTAGAAGGTATATGCATGTAAAGCAGCCGTGAGCTAGGCAGGATGGAACTGAGCGCTGAGCACTAAGCTCACAATAAAACGTTGTGAACGCAGAGGGACTGTTTACAGTTAAAGAATTATCCGATTTAACACCTACTACTGGGGCGGATATCAGTTGGCTTCCGCTTCCTTACTGTAATATTAACCGAATACAGGTAAAGTATATGTTAGTGAGTGAGTATGTTTTACACCAGAAATGGGCTTCACACATTATACCCATTTGGGGAATCGAACCGGATCTTTGGCATGACGAGAGTAATCATCGCACATGCATTCATAACGTTTGTTAATAAGCCACATTTCCACTTACATCAGGGCGTGTCAGTTTGACGGAAAAAAGGCCAAAGTGATGCAGGTCTTAGACGTTCACCACTTTGGTGAAACCCACGAGCACGGGTTTTGTGCTGACAACAAAATCGGGGCAAACCGGGATCCAAACACACTGTCATAGGTTTCTGGCGTGCCCAAGGGACACAACTCTGCATAGCGAATTGCAGCTCCTTAGGCAAATTGGGCCAACAGTGCCGCCGCACACAACTGTGAGAAACTATCATACAACAAAGATGGTTTAGATGAGATATGTATTGGGTAACATTCCATGAAGAAACAGTGGCAATATCAAACTATCACAAACTACAAAATATATGCCCAATAAGTGACAATTAAAACACACAGGTACATTCAACATACAAAGGAGGTACATTGTAACAATTTTATTTTAAAACAAGAGTAATGATATGGAAACAGTGTGAGACTTGAGCAAAACTATAACAATGTGGTACATACAAGGAATGTGTTTGTAATTGTTGATATAACAGATCTTGGAAGTTGTTTCTGGATAACTGTTGGTAAGATTATAAAGAACTGCTCCTTTGAACAGAAATAGCATGATTGAGGATTATTTGTGATTTCTTGGTTGTATTTTATACAAGACAGTGCATAATGTTGCTCATCTTCTGAGATATCTCTGTTTCACAGAGACCTTGTTCCAACGGTGTTGGTGTTTTGTACATGTACCAGTTTCAATTTTTAGTTTGTGATTACTTAAACGAAGTTTTGAGAAATGAGACCTATCGGCTTTGTTTTCACAAGATGTAAGATAATTCTCAATATTTATAGATGTCTTGACAAACCTGTAGGTTCTTAACTTGCTGTTAGGTAAATGGAAATCCATTAATGAGTAGGTGAACATTTGTTTACATCTGGACTGAAGTTTATTGACAGTGGATTCATTGCATTTATTTGTGTTTACTATTTAAAAAAATGTTTTATTTAACCCAACCAGCATTTTGACCAGAAATATTGATTTTTGCTGGCAAAGCATGTTTAAGAATGACATGTGTTGTGTTATCTATGTAGGACTTGTAATCAATTATTGTTTATATTATTATTATATTATGGGTATATATCGAGTTCAGTCTGACAGACCCAGTTGACGCCCTGCAGGAATCTCTACTTGTATAGTCTGGATAGCGTAGTTTTACCGCGCGGACGTCGGAGAAGACAGTCCGCGCTGTGAATTTCGATCCCGATCCGAAATGAGAAAAGTTAGTAAAAGAGTAGTTTGACGTGTTTAATAAATGTAGTGATTGCTGTGAGTACCGCCGACTTCAAAACAATCAACAAAAACAATCAACACCAGGTAGAACAGTCACACAAAGAGTCTTCATCACATTTAAGACAACAACATTACCAACTCATATCACCTTCGGCGCACTAAAATACAAAGTCCATCCAATTAGAAAATATATCCCCAACAATGTCAACACTGTCTCTCATTCGGCCATAAAAAACAAACTGCAAAAATCTCCCCCTATGCCATTCAAGAATGCACTTGGGCCCCCTACTGTGTCAATTGTCAAGCCGAAGGTCACCCATCCAACCAAAACACATGTCCCATCAAGCAAACACGTGTCCCATCAAGCAAACACGTGTCCCATCAAGCAAACACGTGTCCCATCAAGCAAACACATCCTAAAACTTAACAAAAAATCAAACAATCAAACGTCCCCAAACCCGCAACTATTCCCTTAAAGACAATTACACTACAGATGACCAAGAAGACTACTTTTACCACTCACCGACCAAACACTAGACTCATCTTTCAGCTCATCTACCGACTCAACCATCCCAACCATCCCTCAGAACCCCAAACAATGTTCAGCACACCAACAATCCCTCACCCCCGCCCCACCCCCTACTACATTACCAAATACAGGAAAACCTACCAAGCTAACAAAATACAGCATCCTCTACAAATATTACACACCCAATACTACACAGCAACATGAACAGAATAGTTGAGTTTATAGTTGCTGCAATCCTCATGAAACTACCCACTGCCAAAAAACTACATAACCTTGCTACAAAATCCAAAGTTTACCAAAAGTCCTTCGCCTCCCTCTTAGCAACCACCTTAAAGCTAAAAAACTAATTAAATAACCAATTTCACTTCATGTCACCTGTCACCCTAATCCCATGTTTAGTCCAAATTAGCCCCCACCATATTATTTATAAATACATTTCGTACCCTCTCATCCTTTGTGGTCATACAATGGGCATGAACTTAAGGGCCTCATCAGCCAAAACAAAATTCAACCACACTTAATAGCACTACAGGAAACCTGACAATCTACTAAAATGGCCTTTAAAATTCCATGAATCCAATTTATTCGGAAAGATAGACACCCCCCCCCCCCCCCCCCCCCCCCCCAATATTCCTGGTATTTTCATCAAAAACTCCTACCCCTAATCTAGGAGTCCTTGCAATAAATACCACTGTTAATAAAAGTCAAGAATAATAAATATATACCATTCAAAAGCCAAACCTGTCATGTTCTAGACATCTTAACTAATTATATAGAACCTAATACCTTTATCCTCGGGGACCTAAATGTACACCATCCATTGTGCGGTACAAACAATTATACAGATAAGTATGGAAGACTTCTGGTAGACTAGATAGATAGCAGTAACCTTATTAAATTAAATGACAACCAATAAATCATCTTTAAAATTCAATTGCAGTGAACATAACAGTAACTATAGGTAAATCTATTAAAAAAACAGCTGGGAAGTTCATAACGACACCTGGGTAGCGACCACTGCCCCATCAAAATTACATTAAATATAGATATATATATATATACCATCCTCCCCCACCCCACCCAACTGAACCCCCCTCATACACCCCCGAGCAAATAAATTTTAATTTTAAAAAGGCCAACTGGCACTATTTACAAAACTATGCAACCAAACAGACACAGACCAAATCCACCACAGAAACATAGACACTTGCAACACAAACCTCACTAATAAATTACATGAAATAGCTATAAAATGTATCCCCACCAGCAACACAAACCACCACACCCATAACCCTGGTGGAGCTCTAAAATTGAATTTTTTTTTAACAAAAATGGCTCTCAATAAAGCAAAGAAAGACTTTTCAAAATTACCTTTATTTATAAATCTTAGAGACAAAACAAAACATCTTATTAAGGCAGCAAGGAAGAGCCACTGGCAATATTTTTGTAACATCTTAATAATTCTTGGAAACTGTGGAAAAAAAGGTGAAGCCACTCCTTCAATTATACAACCAAATATGGACATCAGGCACCTCACCATCAATATGGAAACATGCAAAAGTAGTACCAGTCCTGAAACCAGGAAAACCCCCAAATGAGCCTGATTCTTACCGTCCCATATCACTCACCTCGCATTTATGTAAAATTCTAGAATCAATTATTGATAACAGGCTCAAACATCATATTTCTATAAACAACCTTATTAGCCCTGACCAGAGTGGCTTCACAAACAATAGGCAAACTTTAGACCACATTTTTCATTTGGAACAAGGCATTAGGACAGCACAGACATGAAAACAATGCACCTTGGCCATATTTATAGACTTTAGGGAAGTTTTGGAAATGGTTTGGCACAATGGCCTAATTCAAAAACTGGAAAATAAAGCCATAAATGGGAGAATTTTAAATTTAATTCATTCCTTTTTAACAGGCAGAAATATCACAGTTCAATCCCATGACACCTTATCAGATGCCCACCCATTAGAAAATGGCACTCCACAAGGTAGCATATTGGCGAGGACATTAATATTTATTTAATTTCATGATCGACAACATTTTTCCAAATTACATAAGAATTAATCATATTTCAGCAGCAAAATATGCAGACCACATTTCATTCTGGACCTCATCATCATTAAACTTAATTAAAACAAAAATACAGTCTGTACTTGACAGCATTAAAAAAATGGCTACTAAGTGGGGATTTTAAATTAACACTAAAAAACTATTGCCATGCTTATAAAAAAACAACATATGTTGAATTATACACCCAAACTTCACTTAAACAATGAAGAAATTACATTCCAAAAAGAAGCAAAATTTCTAGGAGTCACATTTCATCAACATCTTGTCTGGACACCCCATATTTCAAAATTGGTCTGCTCTTTGAAACAGATTTGAACCTAATGAGGGCCATCAGAGGCACCGACTGCGGAACAGACAAACAAACACTTCTTAGTATATATAAAACACAAACACACTCAAAAATTGATTATGCCGCTCCCGTCTTAAGTGGCATTTCCATCACAAATCATAATACACTAAAATCTATACAATATAAAGCCCTAAAAATAGCCACTGGTACCAGGTTTGGTACTTCACATAGTGCACTACTACATATGACAGGCACACTCTCAATCACTCAACGCAGACAGCAAACCAGCTTAAATGGACAACAATAAGAAATCTACAATTCATAAATTCAAAACTCACCCAGAAAAAGACCCGAAGGTTACCCACTTATACAAACTACTACAGACCCATAACCTTATGAATATCACACACACACACACACACACACACACACACACACACACACACACACACACACACACACACACACACACACACACACACACACACACACACACCAAACCCCCCACCCTCACACACACACACTAACACTAACACTATATACTTGACCAACCAGCTCCAGAAATACACACACACTAACACTAACACTATATACTTGACCAACCAGCTCCAGAAATACACACACACTAACACTAACACTAACACTAACACTAACACTAACACTATATACTTGACCAACCAGCTCCAGAAATACACACACACTAACACTAACACACACACTAACACTAACACTATATACTTGACCAACCAGCTCCAGAAATACACACACACTAACACTAACACAAACACTATATACTTGACCAACCAGCTCCAGAAATACACACACACTAACACCAACACTAACACTAACACTAACACTATATACTTGACCAGAAATAGACACCCCCACTCCACAGTGTTCTACTTACACAAACCAACATTTCCCCTACAGAAAAACAACAACATCAATACTCAATCACATACACTCTACCTGGCCATCACATTCACACATATACTCAGATGCCTGACTAGACAACAACAACATCAATACTCAATCACATACACTCTACCTGGCCATCACATACACACATATACTCAGATGCCTGACTAGACAACAACAACATCAATACTCAATCACATACACTCTACCTGGCCATCACATTCACACATATACTCAGATGCCTGACTAGACAACAACAACATCAATACTCACATACACTCTACCTGGCCATCACATACACACATATACTCAGATGCCTGACTAGACAAGAACAACATCAATACTCAATCATATACACTCTACCTGGCCATCACATACACACATATACTCAGATGCCTGACTAGACAAGAACAACATCAATACTCAATCACATACACTCTACCTGGCCATCACATTCACACATATACTCAGATGCCTGACTAGACAACAACAACATCAATACTCACATACACTCTACCTGGCCATCACATTCACACATATACTCAGATGCCTGACTAGACAAGAACAACATCAATACTCAATCATATACACTCTACCTGGCCATCACATACACACATATACTCAGATGCCTGACTAGACAAGAACAACATCAATACTCAATCACATACACTCTACCTGGCCATCACATTCACACATATACTCAGATGCCTGACTAGACAACAACAACATCAATACTCAATCACATACACTCTACCTGGCCATCACATACACACATATACTCAGATGCCTGACTAGACAACAACAACATCAATACTCAATCACATACACTCTACCTGGCCATCACATACACACATATACTCAGATGCCTGACTAGACAAGAACAACATCAATACTCAATCATATACACTCTACCTGGCCATCACATACACACATATACTCAGATGCCTGACTAGACAAGAACAACATCAATACTCAATCACATACACTCTACCTGGCCATCACATACACACATATACTCAGATGCCTGACTAGACAAGAACAACATCAATACTCACATACACTCTACCTGGCCATCACATACACACATATACTCAGATGCCTGACTAGACAAGAACAACATCAATACTCAATCATATACACTCTACCTGGCCATCACATACACACATATACTCAGATGCCTGACTAGACAAGAACAACATCAATACTCAATCACATACACTCTACCTGGCCATCACATACACACATATACTCAGATGCCTGACTAGACAAGAACAACATCAATACTCAATCACATACACTCTACCTGGCCATCACATTCACACATATACTCAGATGCCTGACTAGACAAGAACAACATCAATACTCAATCACATACACTCTACCTGGCCATCACATACACACATATACTCAGATGCCTGACTAGACAAGAACAACATCAATACTCACATACACTCTACCTGGCCATCACATACACACATATACTCAGATGCCTGACTAGACAAGAACAACATCAATACTCAATCACATACACTCTACCTGGCCATCACATACACACATATACTCAGATGCCTGACTAGACAAGAACAACATCAATACTCAATCACATACACTCTACCTGGCCATCACATTCACACATATACTCAGATGCCTGACTAGACAAGAACAACATCAATACTCAATCACATACACACTACCTGGCCATCACATACACACATATACTCAGATGCCTGACTAGACAAGAACAACATCAATACTCAATCACATACACTCTACCTGGCCATCAAATACACACATATACTCAGATGCCTGACTAGACAAGAACAACATCAATACTCAATCACATACACACTACCTGACCATCACATACACACATATACTCAGATGCCTCACGGGACAAGAACAATAACACAGGGCTTGGTATCCGTGTAGACCAGGCCCAACCTATAAGTACTAATTATCACTATAAACATTTCACTTATATTAATACTGCTGAATTACTTGCCATACTTACGCCCTCCATCTAGTCAAAACTCTCAAACAAGACAACTTTTTTATCATTTCTGACTCCCTTGGTTCACCTAAACAAACTTTTAAACAAACATTCAAAAACCCGACCCGACTTAATCAACAATATTATCCATTTCATTTCAGAACTAAAAGTAACAAATACATCTAGAACTCTACTATGGGTCCCTAGCCACAGCATGGCAGACATTGCAGCTTAATCAGCCACAACACACACATCCCTATCTATTGACTTTCATACTTCAAAAACCCAGTTGAAATCTAAAATAAAACAATCCATCAAAGTTAATTTCCAAAACCTCATTCAAAATCGTAACTCTATCTGGATTAAGATCTTATTTCCTAAACCAGTCTACAAATGCCACATATCATTAGTGGCAATACCAATTTAAACTATATTTTTGAAGTAAAATAGACACCCTAATGGTAATTGCACCAACTGCCTCACCCCCCAATACTTAGATCATGTTTTTAACCACTGTCCTTTTTAGAGCACCTTTCACTCTCAACTATACCATTGCTTATGGGGTTTAACGTCCACGTCACAGTTAATGCATTTCGCGGACGGGGCAGGTGGGGAATGATAAAAATAAATAATAGTTGAATAATAATAAATCACCATACCCAAAAAACTGTAACTGAAGGGTCATACACTTATAGCTAGATCCTAAATTAAAAAGTTACATCTAGTGTATTAAAAATAGGGTCATTTGGAATGTTGTAGAAAGATGAATTACTTTATGAAGGGGGGGGGGGGGGGGGGGGGGGGGGGAGGGGTCATTGAGTCTTGTGGTCAAAAGTTGGTAAAGGCGCAGCTTAATCTAACCTACTGTGACTACTCTAGTCCTAAGAAAAAATATATAGCGTAGTGGGGTTAAAAACCTAGCAGTTAAGCTGCTTGCAATTAGATGTAAGGGCCATACTAAATAGGGGTCGGGGAGAGGGGTCCGAAGAGCTTGTTACTGGTGTGTTGTCGCATGGCAGAATGTTAGCGTCCTTGACCTTTGCAGCTGGCTGGCTGATCGTCTATCTGCTTTAGTAGTATGGTTTAATGAATTTCCGCGCGCGGACGTCGTAGAGGACAATCCGCGCTGTAGATTTCGATCCCGATCCGAAATGGGAAAAAGTGTGTTTACATAATAGATTTTGTAGTCAGAATTTGTTTGGATGGTTCTAAAATTGTTCGATTGAGTTGGCATCAAGGATGAAGTGAGATATGGCGTTGAATATGTAGATTGGGTTAAAGGGACTGAAAAGTAAGGAAATATTGTGCTGATAGTGAGATGGGATAGAGTGATAAAGTTTGGAGTGAAGGGTGCTGTAGAAAGGACAGTGGTTAAAAATGTGGTCAAGGTCTTCTTGGCTATTGCAGTGAAGACAGTTGCCATTATCATGTTTGTTTTGTTTAAAGAGATAATAGTTAAGATTGATATTGCCACTGACTATTCTTGATATGGTTTGGTTGAGATATGTCAAATGTTATAATTGTGGCATTTGTTGACTGGTTAAAAAAAAGGGGTTCAAGCCAGTTGGAATTAGAATTTTTAATGATATACTGGTAATTTTGAATTTTGATTCTTTTTTAAATTTTTTGACTGTAGTTAGGTTTTGGATGTATGAAAGTGAATGGGTAGTGATGAGTGTGTGGTGGCTGTTTTTGCTGCTCTGTGTGCTGTGTTGTTGCCAGGTATGTTGGAATGGCCAGGTGTCCACAGTTGACTTATTTGTTTATTATTTTCTTTTAATTCTGCTCTAAGGTGTATGATGTTGTTAATGAGGTCAGGGCGGCATTTTGAGTATTTGTTTTGAATTTGTTTAAGCGAGCCTAATGAGTCAGAGATAATTAAGAATTCTTTTTGTTTAAGTGTTTTAGTTGAATGAATGGCTGTGAGTATAGCTAGTAGTTCACCAGTGTGGTTATTGGTGTAGTTGTCATAATGGTAGTTGGTGGTAATGGGGGGAGTCTGGTATATATGGATACCTAGCCCTGTTTTTTTGCTTTATTCTGAGATGCATCTGAGTAAATACCTGGCCAGGTAGAGTGGATATGATGAAGTATGAGTGTTGTTTTATCAGGGGTTGGGGGTGGGGGGTGAGGGGGTGGGGGTGGGGGTGGGGGAGAGGGTTGGGTTGTGAGAGAAGTGTTTTATGAAGTGATGTGTCAGTTGGGGGGCTTGTAGGTCTGCTATATAGTGCTGTGCTGTGTGTGTGTGTGTGTGTGTGTGTGTGTGTGTGTGTGTGTGATATTGGTGAGATTGTGTGTGTGTGTGTGTGTGTGTGTGTGTGTGTGTGTGTGTGTGTGTGTGTGTGTGTGTGTGTGTGTGTGTGATATTGGTGAGATTGTGTGTTTGTAGGAGCTGGTGTAGAAGGGTCATGTAGGGGGCTTTAGGGGGCTTTGTCTGGGTGTTTTTTAAACTTGTGTGTTGTAGATTTGCTAATGTTGTCATATTAATGTTTGAGTGTTTAATAAATTGGGTTGTGTTGGGCCCCACCCCAGTAATTAAGTATAGTTTGGTATCTTCTGTGAGTGATTGACAGTGTGTTGGTTATGAGTTATGAGGAATTATTGGAGGTACCAGTCCTGGTGCCAGTAGCTATTTTAAGGGCTTTATATTGAATTGATTTTAATTTCTTATGGTTTTGGGTGGATATGCCACTAAAGAACGGAGCGGCATAATCAAGTTTTGATTGTATTAGTGTTCGTATATGGAGAGGAGGGTTTGTTTGTCAGGTCCCCAGTCATTGCCTCTGAATGTTCTCATTAAGTTTAAATCTTTTTCACATGAGGTGACCAATTTTTACATGTGGGGAGTCCAGGTTAGATGTTGGTCAAATGTAACTCCCAGGAATTTGGCTCCTTTTTTTAAGATAATTTATTCATTATTGAGGTGTAGTTTGGGTGTATGATTTCTCATATGTTGTTTTTTTTAGATATTAAGCCAATGTTTTTTTAGTGTTGATTTGAAATCCCCACTTGGAAGCCCATTTTTGAATATTATCCAGAGCAGACTGCATTTTGTTTTGGATTAAATTTGTAGATGATCAGGAAGTCCAGAGGGAAATGTCTGCAAATTTGGCAGTTGAAATTTTGTCTTTTTTTTATAGAATTTGGAAACATATCGTGTATCATGAAGTTAGATAATGTCTGCGATAAAATCCTACCTATGAGGTGCCATTTTTTTATGGGTGTGTGAGTGTTCCATGGGATTTTACTGTTATGTTTCTGTCAGTTAGAAATGAATGAATGAAAGTTAAAATTCTCCCATTAATGGCATTATTTTCTATTTTTTGAACGAGGCAATTGTGCCAAACCACATCAAAAGCTTTACTGACGTCTATAAATATGGCCAATGTCTATTGTTGTTAACAATTGTTTCCAGAATTTTACAAAGGTGGGATGAGATATGGGCCGGTATGAATCAGGCTCATTTTGGCTTTTCCTGGCGTCAGGACTGGTATGACTTTGGCATGTTTCCATGTTTGAGGTGTTGTACCTGTATACATATGTTATTGTAGAGTTGAAGTAATAAATGTTGCATTTTAATGGGAATTTGGTTTATTATTATGTAACTTATGTTGTCCAGACCTGTGGCTGAGGCTGGGTTTTTGTTTTTATGGCTGTTTGTAATTCATGTATGTTAAATAGTTTGTTGATAGAGAGGTCTTTTTTTGTGTATATGTAGGTTATTCATTGATGTTTGCTTGGAATTGGGGGGGGTTGGGGGGTGGGGGGGGGGGGGGGGGGGGGAAGGGGGGTTAAAACCGCAGAGTATCATCCAAGAGAATTCATATTGAGCATGTCATTGGACTTGGCAACACTTACAAAATTCTTCAGAGGGAGCTTCATCCATCAAAAGTTTCACTAGGTTCCAGAATTGTTCGAATTTGCTATATGTTGTCAAACTTTCGCCCAAGCAATGCCAACTGACTTGCATGAATAATGTCCATTCTAAACATACTTCACACATTCATGTATGTTTGTATGACCTAGTGGTGTCTGTTCATGGCATTGAAAGTACAACAGTTTACTTCTAGTAGAGAGATGTGATTGTCTACTGTGACTGTATGGTGGGTATTAGACATGGCTGTATGATTGCTGTTCACTCAGTTTCTTAATGATCTTGTTCAACTAATACAATCAGGAAACTGCAAAGGTATGTTTGTGAATGAGTTAGTTGATAGCATTAGCACATTGATATTTACTGATGGCATGGTGAATGGAAGTGAAGCTATTGTCAAATTGCAGAAATCAGATGTAGCAATCTTTTGTGACAAATATGATATGAATGTAAATTAAGATGAAACAATTATGATCGTATTTTGCAGAGGAGGACGTTTCAAACAAATTGAAAAATGGTGGTCCAAAGGTGAAAAACTTTAAATTGTATCAGCATACAAAGTAAATGAAAAACATTAGCACAACAACCTGAAAAGCCATGAATATTTTGCTCACATTTATATATACTGTAAACATATCTTTAAGAGTTGTGTTTATTTTTGACAGAATGATTGTGCCAATCATTTGTCATGGACCATGCATATGGGGTTATGCACAAGCTCAGACAGTTTAAAGTGTACACATGAGAACATTGTCTGTTAACACAAGTACAAATAAAGCGGTTGTTTGTGGTGAACTAGCCTGGCATCCCATCCATGTCACCTCATGTTTAATGTGATAAAATACTGGTTGAAATTGTTTTCCATGTATATGCCAAGTTGTAGATACCACAAAGCATGTTTTACCAGTCAGAAAAAAAGCAAAATAACACGGGCAATTTGTGTAAACAGTCAGATGTACATATGATATGAAGACGTGACACGCATTCTGATACCATGGATAATCTGACAAGCATCTAATCACAAGGACTACTTATGCAGTGTGTCTAAGTCTGGTGAAAGAGGGACACTTTACTGAGTTCCATTGTTTAACATATATACTATGTACTTTTATAGTTCAAGGCTGTTTGTGGATTATGCACACAAAGTAAGCATGTTTATGCATAAGTGTTTATAGATTGTGGATCAACATTTAGGGACAAACATATAATGTTCAAATATAACAACTTTATTGTGTTTTAAACAGTTGAAATGATGAATATATGTACATAAGACTGTACCTGTGATATTATATAAAAAATACCATTGAATGTTTCACATTTGTTTGCTGATCTGCTCTCTCTCTCTCTCTCTCTCTCTCTCTCTCTCTCTCTCTCTCTCTCTCTCTCTCTCCACCACTTTAACAATGAATGCAATAGTACAACACCATCACATGGTTGTCAGACAGACATTCAGTCATGTAGTTTCATTGCAAAGGACGTCCACCACATTCCCAAGGCCAGCGTTCCAAGGTTTTAAAAGCTGATAATTTCCTTGATAAATGTAGGCTCCATCTATCATCCAGCTTATGACTGACTGGTTGTATTTTGTAATTTTATATTGCAAGAGTATGTCTAACTGCTTCAGCTAAAATGTTTGTGTCTACAGTTTTTCCACAAGGCCTACAGTGTTTTAAATGTGCTGGCCCTAAGGAGTTTCAGACACTGACCAAGGGCCAATATATTGAATGTGAATTTTTCCAACATCAAGAGATTAATCTAATTTGTACATCTTATATAATTCAGAAATAAGTTCTTCTCCAGATTTCAGCACTAGCTTGTTATTCCAAATGAATTCCTAACACAGGCACATAAGTTGGAGTACAGTGATGAAAGTTCATTATATAACCTACCCCTTATTCTAACAGTCTTCAGGGTTACAAGTGATATATAAGAATCAAACAGTGTCAAAAACTTCAGAAAAGTACACCAAAAAGACAGTAGTATATGTTTTTCTTTTTGCCTGTATATATATAGTTGACGAGTTGGGTCTGAATACAGCCTAAGCCTTGTCAATTATGTTATACTCTTCATCAAACTGCTGTAGTCTACAGCTAAGAATACAAGTGACTACTTTACACATAGTGTCAATCAGGGATATACCTCTGTACTTATTTGTATCATTCTCATCACCAGATTTCAATTGTTGAAAATATTTACTTTTATTCCTTAACTGTGAAAAGTCACTACTTTCACATATTTTTTTTTAAGAGCAAGGCAAAAGTAAGTTTGATGAGACTTTTAGTACTTTTTAGATACATGGTCTTCACATGGATGTATAAATCCACAAAAGGAAGTTTGTTCGTGAATCTTAACAAATGCAGTGAGTAGCAATGTAAGGCTTGAGGAAAGACTCAAAGAATAATGAGAGTCTGGTAATCAAACTTCCTGTACACTATTCCCCATCAAGTGAAGTCGTTAAACATAGAAACAGCAAATAAGCAGTACTTTCGCTTTGATAGATACATCTGACCCTGCACCTGAAAGTTGGTTGGTTGGTTTGTTGTTTAACGCCGCACTCAGCAATACTACAGCTATACGATGGCAGTCTGTAAATAATCGAGTCTGGACCAGACAATCCAGTGATTAATATCATGAGCATCAATCCACTTAATTGGGATCGATGACATGCATCAACCAAGTCAGTGAGCCTAACCACCCGATCCTGTTAGTCGCCTTATACGACAAGCACAGTCGCCTTTTATGGCAATCATGGGTTGCTGAAGACCTATTCTACTCCGGAATCTTCACGGGTCGCACCTGAAAGTAGTAATTACTGTTTTCTTTTAGTTGTATGAGACCATTTCTCTCACAAAGATAAGGAAAGAGTTTCCCTGGAGCAATGACCTCATTTCTAGCACTGTAAGGACATTTAAACAACCTCAGCAATGGTAGTACAATCAATGACACCATCTGGGGTTGCTGCAAGGAAAGGGAGTTCAGAGTCAACAAACATTCCACAACGGTTTAACATGCACATTTCTATCTCAAGTTTGGCAACAGCTTGGGGTTCCTGCTGTAACCCATGCCTCACAGAGTTACAAACTAGTTTTTTTCCAGAGACAATTTGTTTACATAATTTAGTTTTGTTTCTCCTTGTACATTTGCAAATTGTCCCAAACTGAGATGCTGTCAACCTCCATCTCCTCTCTTCATGCCACAAGCTACACTTAGCCTGCTTCCTTGTCTTTTTCTGCAGCCTGGTCATCTGTAATCTGGCAAACATTGACAGAATAAAATTCCATTATATCACACAAAAACGTATCAATAACATTGTTGAAACTCCTTTACAAATCAGAACAAAACAATTCAATCAGATAACATGGCTAAAACAGTTTAACCATGTCGTATCTAGCTGAAAGGGACCAGAAAAAATCCATTGACAAGTCATTCAACCTAACCATCAACTACCACACTGCAAAGTCTGAAGATAATGTGATCAGATATCTGTCATCTGCAGTAAAAAATGAACTAACCATATCGTGAATAATATTGGGTATTTTTTTAGAAAAAAGAGAATTACTTATTTGAATGCAACAAAACAGTAGCTATTGATATCCTAAAAAATAATAATTTAGTGATTTGTAAGAATACATAGATCTCAGGATTGAAGATCTCTTCAGCTACAATTACGGAAAACATGAGTGTAAAATACCTTCAAGGCTCTCTCCACCCAGTATTTTGTGAAGGGCTTTCCAGATAGTCATGATCTGTTACTGCAGATGACAGACTGGCTCTTTCAAACAGGTATCTATTCGTGATATCCTCAGACGCTGAAGAGCATTAGTTGAGGGTGATGTTTTGCACATGGTCCCTATAAGATGTACTTTTTCTGTATTTTGACAGTCTTGGGTCATCAAACATTGATGGCTGCTTCGCCCCACACTTGAATGAGACTGCTTTCTTTGGTGAATCTATTAAAAGGTGAAAAAAGAAGAGGAATAAGTTTTTTGCTGAAAACATATTACTGATACTGGGATACATTAGTTTATAATATTTGAATGTAGAAACAGCCAATAAGCACTATTTTCAATTTGATAGATACAGGAAGTGAAATTGTCATAATTTGAGACAATTCATAATTTGGGGTATACCCGCAACGGGAGAAACAACTGAAAGAGTGATGATCACACAACTATGGTCTGCAGAAATAACATGTGAGGCTTTAAAGTAATTATTTTTAAGCGTTACGATCAATGCCTACTGAATACATTAGCAGAAAGATCAGTTTCATATGTCATGAAATAAATAATCATTCTGTATATTTAATTTTAATAAATGTGATAATATAACCAAGGGGTACTTAATTTATTTTAATGTGTAAAGCTGAACTGAATATCTATTTTTTAAAAGAATAAAAACTTTATTTTCATAAGAAAATAATTGACACAAAAAACGTGATAACTAATTCATTTTAACATGCTGTATAAGCACTTTGAATACTAATATATTTGCTCCCCAGTAAACATGGTAAGGTACCTGAATATTCCTTTTGTGGCCTGTGGAATGTCTGCAGTATGTCTGTGCAGGATCACACCTCACAGCAATCACACCTGTAGACTTGAACTGAGACAACATGAGGAGGAAGGAAGCAAGGTGTTTGCAGGTTCCATTGGGACCTTTACCAGCTGGGCATTCACAGTGTGTGTTCACCACCACCATATTCTGCTGTTTTGATGCGAAAGCTGTAGATATAAGTGAAGGAATTCAAAACGTGTAATATGGAGTTATCTTACTATCATCCTTATAACACGTTATGCATTATTCCTGTTTATGTCATTGTTTATGTATGGTATAACACATTATTTACACAAAGGTTGGTTGTTGGTTGTTTTGTTGTTTAACGCCACACTCAGCAATATTCCAGCTATATGACGGTGGTCTGTAAATAAACGAGTCTAGACCAGACAATCAAGTGATTGATATCATGAGCATCGATCCACGAAATTGGGATCAATGACATGCATCAACCAACAGACTTAAATGTACTATCATGAATAGCAAAACTGTGAATGATTACTCACTCATTTAAAACCATAAATCACTGACGACGCAATATGTGCTTGAGAATGGAGCTTATGACCAATCTGTTTCTAAGGCAACAAACCTTTTTCTTCAAAGCAGCACTGACTACTGAAGTAGGCATGGTGATCAATGACAACACTGCAAGCCAGGACATGATTGGATTTCAAAAGTTGATGTCCCTTCTCAAATCTGCAGTCTGAAAGCAAAAGATTTCCTTTTGCTCATTTTAGTATCTCTTTATTGAAAATATTTCTCATGTATGTTTCACAGGATATGTATTCTTAAATACATCTGTTAATGTTAGTGTTACTATTGGTAATAATTTCAATAAATTTTAGTAACACATAGAAACAAATTGCACACTTACCTCTTCATTATCTACAGCTAACCCGTATCTAAAATATGCCTCGACATCTGAAGAGGCCATGGGCGACAACCTGTCTTTGTGTGATGGCATCAGTTGCTGGAACCCTAGTGACTGGCAATGATTCAAATCATACAGGCTTTGGTAACTTTATGTCACCTTCTCAGTGGTAGAAGTTATTATTCCTGTCGTAGGACTCCAATCTGAAACAAATTTTATAAGAAACCTGTATATATTTGAGATATGAATTTTATATGAACATACTTTAAAATCAGTCGGGGGGGGGGGGGGGGGGCTATGAAGCTGAACTATGCATTAAATTACTATGAATGAAAATAATTTGTGCAACTAGACCCTTAATTGGAACTGAATTCGAACTCGTGTAAGAAGGTATTTCTATTTTCCAAGTACTGGAATTATAACTTAGATTGAGAATGAAAATGTCACAGGTCATGTCAAACCCCAGAACTAAGAACATCAGATCATACCCAAAATAACTTCAATGATGGTTATTTTGCCAGGACTGTAGCTTGTAAAAAACATTTTTCATTCAGTTCGGATTTTCCAGGTTATCTCGGGTGGTCGTGGAACAAAACAAAGACTTTTCAAGATTCATCACAAACTAACACAGTATTGGAAAATCTCTTGTACAACTACATACCTTTCAATCAAATCGATCTTCCTCCGCGTGCCGCTGCTCCACTGCATCGCAACTCTGTCTTCAGCTTCTCAACTGTCAAACAGCTGTAGCCGACATGTTTACATTACATTACCACCACTTCTGGGACAGAAATTCCGACGCGCCACCTGGCAGATTAGTGTACCGGTGTTTGCCATTCATTCACTTTTTTTTGAGTTACTGCAACCGTTTGTTGCATAACGCCGCACACAGCAATATCTCAGCTATATGACGGCGGGCTGTAACTAATGTGTAACAATGTGTAAATCCAGGTTGAACAGGAAAATGTATCAACTAGATTTCGATGGATTTATGTGCAATGGGAAATTCATTGGTGCTTGATGGGACATGGGGCAATATTTTAGCAAGATTTTATTTGCTGCCAGCAATAAATTGTCCTTGAATTATTTTGTGATCTCGCTTTGTTATTGAGGGACTCTGTGTGATGGATCCACAGTAACAACTCTATTGTAACCGGCTGCCTGTGTGAGTCTACATTGTAACTGAAGGAGTAAACTGGAAATTACATAAATCACTGGCGCATAAAGTTGTTTTGTTGACACTGTTGGCAAACTGCACTGTAGGCAAAAGTAGGCGAGGCACTGGTACATAAGATCGTGCATTAATTTGTTGAGATAACACAGTTCGCGAAGTGCACTGTTGTTGAAAGTAGACGACGCCCTGTATATAGTTCCGCTGTCCACAGTAGGGAAATTTGTTTTGTTTTTTTAATTACACATTTCAATGTCAGGAACAATTGACCAATGGCGCGTGCGAGTGGTCAGTGGGCTGCACCGAGTGGTTGGGATATTTGATCTTGAGGACAGATTATTACAATTACAAACAATAACAAAGACAATTTTGAGTGTAAGTAACTTTATCATGCAATACAGGCTACCACAGGAGATATCGCTTGGGTGAGATCACGTGATGTATACATTGTAGATATTGCTGCAATGAAATTGCATCACAATGCTTTGCAGACCATTGTGATGTCATTGTTACCATGACATTACAATCAAATGACATCACTAATGGCTCTGCCACTGAAGCTTTTGACAGTACTTTTTACTGCTCATTACTGTCTACAAACTGAAAAAGTTGGAAGAATGATGTTGGATGAAAAAAAAAATCTCACCCTCGTGTCTTTTCACATCAAATATATCAACATTCGTTGATAAAAGTGGAAAAACTCGTCGGCAAGCCTCAGAGTTTTTCCAATTTCATCAACTCATGTTGATATATTTGATATCAAAAGACACTCTATGAAAGGCTCAATTAATAATAGTCCATTGTAATCCCTATAACCAACATGTCATATTTTTTACTTTCATTTACTGCTGTAACAAAACAATACACAACCTTTAATAAAGAGGACATCGAAACAGATAAACTGTTCCATTTACATTTACTTTTTGCAAAATTCATTATCTATAGAAGCAAATTTCAAAATAAAAAACCTTATTTTCATGTTTATAAAAGGGCAGGTTTTCAGATACAACTTTGAAAAAGATGTTGCTTTCAAGACAGGTAATCAGCAGATATTCAATGAAGCTTGGATGTGGCATTATAAATTTTTCGAAAATGAGGAGCAGCATCCGTTTTAATTTTAGTTCCATACTCAAACATTAATGTTAGAGACCATGTACTTTATAGCACTGCAAAATGATAAATAAGCTTCATTAATTTATGCGTACTTGATATATGCAGTATATTTGTAGTACTAGAGTGAATGTGTGAGTGAGAAGTATGTTATATCCATAAAAAAATCTAAGATGTAATGATAAGTTTTGCTATGTGTCATGGGCTTTCTGCTACCCTGGGTGAAAGCCCATTTTATGTAACAGGTATTTCTTTTTAAAAACAATAATAGAAAGAAATAATACACAACAGATTGTCTGATAGAACTAACTGTGCATAACAGAAGGCTAGTTTGACTTCTTGGCACGTGTCTGAATTTCATTGACTATTTCCATATAATAAAATTGACTTTATCATCAAATCCCGTTGCACTGTGAGGAACAAATACCAGAGAAAAACATGCCACGAAACATTCTGCCTCTGGAAGAAGCCTTGGGCATCACGTGCGTCAATGAATCAGCGCAATGTGAATGACCCTTAACAATTTACAATGCGGAGCCAAAAGCATCGTTTTCGACTATTTATGCTTGAAAAACGCTTTTCCAGATACTTTCTGCATGCTTCCCAATACAAGTGTATGAAATAAATTGTAGCAGTGATTATTGTACCATGGGTAAATGATTTAGGCTGAAATTAAGCCCTTGAAAATACATCAGCCAGTATAATTGTCACAAATGTATCTAGCATGCCATGAGTGACAGAAGGGCATAAAGTCAGTATTATTGTCCTAGTGTTTTTGAAACTTATTGTCACAGATGTATCTAGCATGCCATGAGTAACAGAAGGGCACAAAGTCAGTATTATTGTCCTAGTGTTTTTAAAACTTATTGTCACAGATGTATCTAGCATGCCATGTGAGGACCGACGGGCACAACGTACCAGCCGTTTCCTGCTCGTTATAATCTTTCCCTTACTTTTTCTGTCAGTATATATACATTTGAAGTTAAGCGGATTATATAATGTTATGGTTTGTGGGATGAATATTTTCAAAAATAGATATAACAAGCTGGATCTACCTCTGCAAAAGATTGATGAATCCCTGAAGGACGCTTTCCATTGTATATAATTTGGAATATATATATTATAATGTTTGTGTCTTGAACTTGATAGGAAAGCTGGGTTTACCGCTCAGAAAAGTACTTGTTGGTTATAGGACAAGCCATTTCATAGACCTTTATTGGTGTGACGCACTCGAGCCCCAGTGCATGGGGTAATGAAATCTCTTCGGAACAGGAATGGCGTAATTGTAAATCTGCCTTTGGGAAGAAGATTTTAAAGCATAGGTATGGGTATGAGCGAAAACCATTTGGCAAAGTGACTCTATTAATGTGAGAGGAATCTCAATCAAAGGAACAGTAGCGACTTCTGGATTAATGTAAACAAACAGCCAGCCGGGATTTTTTTAAACCAATACTCTAAATTGGCATAACTGATGAAAAAACGCAGCTCTATACCAGGGGAGGTAATCCAGGTGGATTGTATTATTACAAATAAAAATGTTGCCCTTAATAGATGGAAGAGTGAATATCAGTCCTTGTATAATGAGGAAGACAGTGATTAATTTGAATGAGGCCTATTTCCAGAAAATTATAGGGGATGTTGCTTGTGGAGGAGTTCTGTTATTCCTGTTGACACTGGTCTTTTTCGAAGCAAATACAACCCGGAGGAGGTAGAGACAGCTGTGAATATTGCTAAATGTGGCAAGGCAGCGGGTTAAGATTACATTTCAGCTGAAGCATTAAACAAGTAATCCTGCAGTCCTATTCTGTTAAAGATTTTTGCACATTGTCTCGAAAACAAAGTATAATTTATCATATAAGAAACCATATGGACCTGTTTGGTGATTTACCAAGGATGCGGAATTAAAGACACACAATACTTATACTTGGAACAAATCGTGAGAAACTATCATACTATCATTTGCGTAAAAGGTGAAAATGATACACTTATTCCCTTGGGAGAAAGAGCATGTCCAGCGATTCCACTATATTGTATGTTGTAGGTGTTTTTGCATACTTGAAGTGCCTTGAAGCGGGTCAGAATTTTCTCATTTGGGGAACTACGAAGGATGCGCAATAATAGACACAAATTATTCATGCTTGGAATATATCCTAAGAAGCCATAAAACTATTATTTAGGTAAGTATGTATATGATACACTTATTCCCGTGGGAGAAAGACACTTTCAAGTGATACTAGTATCGCGTAGCTGCTGTGTACGCTTTCCTTGAAATGGCCTAGAATTGTCTGATTTGGTAGATTACGAAAGACGCGCAATAATAGACACAAAATATTCAAGCTTGGAATATATCCTCAGAAGCCATAACACTATTATTTAGGTAAGTATTTATATGATACACTTGTTAACTCGGGAGAAAGACACTTTCAAGCGATACAACTATTGCGTATGTACTATCAACCGTTTGCATTGAAATAGCATAGAATTGTCTGATTTGGTAGATTACGAAAGACGCGCAATAATAGACACAAAATATTCATGCTTGGAATATATCCTCAGAAGCCATAACACTAGTATTTAGGTAAGTATTTATATGATACACTTATTCCCTCGGGAGAAAGACACTTTCAAGTGATATTACTATCACGTAGCTGCTATGTAGGCTTTCCTTGAAATGGCCTAGAATTGTCTGATTTGGTAGATTACGAGAGACGCGCAATAATAGACACAAAATATTCATGCTTGGGATATATCCTCAGAAGGCATAACACTATTATTTAGGTAAGTATTTATATGATACACTTATTAACTCGGGAGAAAGACACTTTCAAGTGATATTACTATCACGTAGCTGCTATGTACCTTTCCTTGAAATGGCATAGAATTGTCTGATTTGGGAGATTACGAAAGACGCGCAATAATAGACACAAAATATTCATGCTTGGGATATATCCTCAGAAGCCATAACACTATTATTTAGGTAAGTATTTATATGATACACTTATTCCCTCAGGAGAAAGACACTTTCAAGCGATACTACTATTGCGTAGGTGCTATGTTCAGCTTTTCTAGAAATAGCATAGAATTGTCTAATTTGGGAGATTACGAAAGACGCGCAATAATAGACACAAAATATTCATGCTTGGGATATATCCTCAGAAGCCATAACACTATTATTAAGGTAAGTATTTATATGATACACTTATTAACTCGGGAGAAAGACACTTTCAAGCGATATTACTATTGCGTAGCTGCTGTGTATGCTTTCCTTGAAATGGCCTAGAATTGTCTGATTTGGTAGATTACGAAAGACGCGCAATAATAGACACAAAATATTCAAGCTTGGAATATATCCTCAGAAGCCATAACACTATTATTTAGGTAAGTATTTATATGATACACTTATTAACTCTGGAGAAAGACACTTTCAAGCGATACTACTTTTGCGTATGTACTATCAACCGCTTGCATTGAAATAGCATAGAATTGTCTGATTTGGTAGATTACGAAAGACGCGCAATAATAGACACAAAATATTCATGCTTGGAATATATCCTCAGAAGCCATAACACTATTATTTAGGTAAGTATTTATATGATACACTTATTCCCTTGGGAGAAAGACACTTTCAAGCGATACAACTATTACGTATGTACTATCAACCGCTTGCATTAAAATGGCCTAGAATTGTCTGATTTGGTAGATTACGAAAGACACGCAATAATAGATACAAAATATTCATGCTTGGGATATATCCTCAGAAGCCATAACACTATTATTAAGGTAAGTATTTTATATGATACACTTATTAACTCGAGAGAAAGACACTTTCAAGCGATACTACTATTGCGTATGTTCTATGTTCAGCTTTTCTAGAAATGGCATAGAATTGTCTAATTTGGGAGATTACGAAAGACGCGCAATAATAGACACAAAATATTCATGCTTGGAATATATTCTCAGAAGCCATAACACTATTATTTAGGTAAGTATTTATATGATACACTTATTAACTCGGGAGAAAGACTCTTTCAAGCGATACAACTATTGGGTATGTACTATCGACCGCTTACATTGAAATAGCATAGAATTGTCTGATTTGGTAGATTACGAAAGACGCGCAATAATAGACACCAAATATTCATGCTTGGAATATATCCTCAGAAGCCATAACACTATTATTTAGGTAAGTATTTATATGATACACTTATTCCCTCGGGAGAAAGACACTTTCAAGCGATATTACTATTGCGTAGCTGCTGTGTATGCTTTCCTTGAAATGGCCTAGAATTGTCTGATTTGGTAGATTACGATAGACGCGCAATAATAGACAAAAGATATTCATGCTTGGAATATATCCTCAAAAGCCATAACACTATTATTTAGGTAAGTATTTATATGATACACTGATTAACTCGGGAGAAAGACACTTTCAAGCGATACTACTTTTGCGTATGTACTATCAACCGCTTGCATTGAAATAGCCTAGAATTGTCTGATTTGGTAGATTACGAAAGACGCGCAATAATAGACACAAAATATTCATGCTTGGAATATATCCTCAGAAGCCATAACACTATTATTTAGGTAAGTATTTATATGATTCACTTATTTACTCGGGAGAAAGACACTTTCAAGCGATACTACTATTGCGTAGCTGCTGTGTACGCTTTCCTTGAAATGGCCTAGAATTGTCTGGTTTGGTAGATTACGAAAGACGCGCAATAATAGACACAAAATATTCATGCTTGGAATATATCCTCAGAAGCCATAACACTATTATTTAGGTAAGTATTTATATGATACACTTATTCCCTTGGGAGAAAGACACTTTCAAGCGATACAACTATTACGTATGTACTATCAACCGCTTGCATTAAAATGGCCTAGAATTGTCTGATTTGGTAGATTACGAAAGAGGCGCAATAATAGACACAAAATATTCATGCTTTGAATATATCCTCAGAAGCCATAACACTATTATTTAGGTAAGTATTTATATGATACACTTATTAACTCGGGAGAAAGACACTTTCAAGTGATACAACTATTGCGTATGTACTATGTTCAGCTTTTCTAGAAATAGCATAGAATTGTCTAATTTGGGAGATTACGAAAGACGCGCAATAATAGACACAAAATATTCATGCTTGGAATATATCCTCAGAAGCCATAACACTATTATTTAGGTAAGTATTTATATGATACACTTATTCCCTTGGGAGAAAGACACTTTCAAGCGATACAACTATTGCGTATGTACTATCAACCGCTTGCATTGAAATGGCCTAGAATTGTCTGATTTGGTAGATTACGAAAGACGCGCAATAACAGACACAAAATATTCATGCTTGGGATATATCCTCAGAAGCCATAACACTATTATTTAGGTAAGTATTTATATGATACACTTATTAACTCGGGAGAAGACACTTTCAAGCGATACAACTATTGCGTAATTACTATCGACTGCTAACATTGAAATAGCATAGAATTGTCTGATTTGGTAGATTACAAAAGAAGCGCAATAATAGACACAAAATATTCATGCTTGGAATATATCCTCAGAAGCCATAACACTATTATTTAGGTAAGTATTTATATGTTACACTTATTCCCTCGGGAGAAAGACACTTTCAAGCGATATTACTATTGCGTAGCTGCTGTGTATGCTTTCCTTGAAATGGCATAGAATTGTCTGATTTGGTAGATTACGATAGACGCGCAATAATAGACAAAAGATATTCATGCTTGGAATATATCCTCAAAAGCCATAACACTATTATTTAGGTAAGTATTTATATGATACACTGATTAACTCGGGAGAAAGACACTTTCAAGCGATACTACTTTTGCGTATGTACTATCAACTGCTTGCATTGAAATGGCCTAGAATTGTCTGCTTTGGTAGATTACGAAAGACGCGCAATAATAGACACAAAATATTCATGCTTGGAATATATCCTCAAAAGCCATAACACTATTATTTAGGTAAGTATTTATATGATACACTGATTAACTCGGGAGAAAGACACTTTCAAGCGATACTACTTTTGCATATGTACTATCAACCGCTTGCATTGAAATAGCCTAGAATTGTCTGATTTGGTAGATTACGAAAGACGCGCAATAATAGACACAAAATATTCATGCTTGGAATATATCCTCAGAAGCCATAACACTATTATTTAGGTAAGTATTTATATGATTCACTTATTTACTCGGGAGAAAGACACTTTCAAGCGATACTACTATTGCGTAGCTGCTGTGTACGCTTTCCTTGAAATGGCCTAGAATTGTCTGGTTTGGTAGATTACGAAAGACGCGCAATAATAGACAAAAGATATTCATGCTTGGAATATATCCTCAAAAGCCATAACACTATTATTTAGGTAAGTATTTATATGATACACTGATTAACTCGGGAGAAAGACACTTTCAAGCGATACTACTTTTGCGTATGTACTATCAACTGCTTGCATTGAAATAGCATAGAATTGTCTGATTTGGTAGATTACGAAAGACGCGCAATAATAGACACAAAATATTCATGCTTGGAATATATCCTCAGAAGCCATAAAACTATTATTTAGGTAAGTATTTATATGATACACTTATTCCCTTGGGAGAAAGACACTTTCAAGCGATACAACTATTGCGTATGTACTATCAACCGCTTGCATTAAAATGGCCTAGAATTGTCTGCTTTGGTAGATTACGAAAGACGCGCAATAATAGACACAAAATATTCATGCTTGGGATATATCCTCAGAAGCCATAACACTATTATTTAGGTAAGTATTTATATGATACACTTATTCCCTCGGGAGAAAGACACTTTCAAGCGATATTACTATTGCGTATGTACTATCAACCGCTTGCATTGAAATAGCCTAGAATTGTCTGATTTGGTAGATTACGAAAGACGGGCAATAATAGACACAAAATATTCATGCTTTGAATATATCCTCAGAAGCCATAACACTATTATTTAGGTAAGTATTTATATGATACACTTATTCCCTCGGGAGAAAGACACTTTCAAGCGATATTACTATTGGGTAGCTGCTGTGTACGCTTTCCTTGAAATGGCCTAGAATTGTCTGATTTGGTAGATTACGAAAGACGCGCAATAATAGACACAAAATATTCATGCTTGGAATATATCCTCAGAAGCCATAACACTATTATTTAGGTAAGTATTTATATGATACACTTATTAACTCGGGAGAAAGACACTTTCAAGCGATATTACTATTGGGTAGCTGCTGTGTACGCTTTCCTTGAAATGGCATAGAATTGTCTGATTTGGTCGATTAAGAAAGACGCGCAATAATAGACACAAAATATTCATGCTTGGGATCTACCCTCAGAAGCCATAACACTATTATTTAGGTAAGTATTTATATGATACACTTATTAACTCGGGAGAAAGACACTTTCAAGCGATACTACTATTGCGTATGTACTATCAACCGCTTTCCTTGAAATGGCATAGAATTGTCTGATTTGGTAGATTACGAAAGACGCGCAATAATAGACACCAAATATTCATGCTTGGAATATATCCTCAGAAGCCATAACACTATTACTTAGGTAAGTATTTATATGTTACACTTATTCCCTCGGGAGAAAGACACTTTCAAGCGATATTACTATTGGGTAGCTGCTGTGTACGCTTTCCTTGAAATGGCATAGAATTGTCTGATTTGGTAGATTACAAAAGACGCGCAATAATAGACACCAAATATTCATGCTTGGAATATATCCTCAGAAGCCATAACACTATTATTTAGGTAAGTATTTATATGATACACTTATTCCCTCGGGAGAAAGACACTTTCAAGCGATACTACTATTGCGTATGTACTATCAACCGCTTGCATTGAAATAGCATAGAATTGTCTGATTTGGTAGATTACGAAAGACGCGCAATAATAGACACAAAATATTCATGCTTGGAATATATTCTCAAAAGCCATAACACTATTATTTAGGTAAGTATTTATATGATACACTTATTCCCTTGGGAGAAAGACACTTTCAAGCGATACAACTATTGGGTATGTACTATCGACCACTTGCATTGAAATAGCCTAGAATTGTCTGATTTGGTAGATTACGAAAGAGGCGCAATAATAGACACAAAATATTCATGCTTTGAATATATCCTCAGAAGCCATAACACTATTATTTAGGTAAGTATTTATATGATACACTTACTCCCTCGGGAGAAAGACACTTTCAAGCGATACAACTATTGCGTATGTACTATGAACCGCTTGCCTTGAAATGGCCTAGAATTGTCTGATTTGGTAGATTACGAAAGACGCGCAATAATAGACACAAAATATTCATGCTTGGAATATATCCTCAGAAGCCATAACACTATTATTTAGATAAGTATTTATATGATACACCTATTTCCTTGGGAGAAAGACACTTTCAAGCGATACTACTATTGCCTCGGTACTATGAAGGACTTTCCTTGAAATGGTAGACTTGTGTCTCTTTTAGTGAAGTAAAGCAGTAAAATAGACACATTATATCCCTATCGTTCCATCATGCAGGGTTTGTAGCAGCAAACGCATCAATTCAAAACATATAATCATATACTCGAAATCTTCGAAGTATATTTTTGATAAATAACAAATTCTGAATATATATATGTTCTAAAAATATCGAATTCATCTTCTACCTCGTTATTTCAACTTAAGCATAAACACCCTGATTGAGGCCTTTGATGACAAACCCATGTGTTCTATCATGGGATTAGGGCCAGTGGGGTAACCTAGTGGTTAAAGTGTTTCCTGGTCATGTGGAAGGCTTGTTTCGAATACCAACATGGGTACAGTGTGTGAAGCCCATGTCTGGTGTTTCCCTTAAAATTCATGATATTGCTGGAATGTTGCTAAAAGCTGCGTAAAACCACCCTTAGTCACTAACTCACTATCATTCGATTAGGTGAAGTTATCTCAACTGTGTAAGAGTGACACTGCATTAAGGGGTATCTCTTTTATATATACATGTTAATTATTCTCAAACTTAACTTGTATTTTCTGTCTTGTGTAACTAAGATTTAATTTAATATATTAATTTAAATCTGTCCCAAACAAAGTGTTCCTGGTGTCATATAAGGTGTATATCATTCATTTCCTAAAGCAAACACTGGATTGTCTGATGCAGACTCGATTATTTACATACCACCGTTATACAGATCGACTATTGCCGAGCGCGGCGTTAACAAACAAACAAACACTCATATCCCAAAGCCTTAGCCAACGTTTCTGGCATTAATGCTACCAACTCATTTTCATGAATTTGTTTCAGACAAATGTACTAATGTTCACACTCTTCCCCGATTTCACACACAAACCACTGTTGTTTTTACACTTAAATGCATCGAACTTTCGTATCTTTCGGCTCCGGAGTGAAACACTAAATAAATCACAATGCTTTAAGAATCTCATTTTCAAGTACATAATTATTCGCCAGCCACAGATATTTTACGTCCGTTTCCTAAGATTCACGGAAAGTGTTCTTTCGGTTCACAAATAAGATAAAACACCCTCAGGTGGGGATTGTTTCGTGTTTTATCCTTCATATACAGTGTATGTAACGTTCCGAGGGGGACACAACACTCTCTGTACAAATACTTGGCACGGTTTGGAACGTCAAACAACAAATAGTTGTTTGATTGTTGTTTTGCTGCACTCCAGCTACAATGACGGCAGTCTGTAAGTAATGGAGTCTGGTGGGTTAATGGAAACACGTTTGCACATTGATCTGATACACGCTTGATAGTCAATAGTGGTCCAAGTTTTATGATCAGAGAGAATCTAGAATGCAAACTACTACCAGCGTATTCTGGCATGGTGGGTAATGGGTGCGTTTATAATTTTCATTTTTATGGACTGTAATGTATAAACACACCACCTCCAGTGCAACAATACCACAATAAGTCTACCCCGAGGGGAGGGAAGTCACCAGTCTATGATGATAATAAATAGTGGCATTTTGAAACAATGCTTCAGAATCAAATACAAATCCATGTCCTTTTGAAATGTTGTTCTAGTTGTATCACGTAACACAACTCTCTCACTGTTTTAAACGAAATCCACTGAATACATACTACATATATACGTGTGTGCGTGCGGTTTTTTCCTGCTTAGCGTAAATACGTTTTAGTTCACATTCCGTTGTCTGTTTAATTTCTGACCACGCCCGCCATTACGTCACGTGATGTTGTCTTTAATTTCCCTACATATAATGCAGAAGGTTGAAAATCTCAACACCGCAACAATTTCCCACTTGACCTGTACATCAGTAGTTTGTTTGCAGAAATGTATTCTTAAATATTTGATTTCCTTTTCAAGGCTATTCACAATTAGATTACCTTTCTTCAAATGTAAAATGCTAAAAAAATGTACTTTCAAGTTAATATTTGTTTGTTCATAAGCAAATATTTTTTCTGGATTTACTTTAAACATGGCTGGACCAGAATAAAAAATAATACCTATTCTATATCTAAATATTATAAAAATATAACAAATTTTGTTTTTCAGACTCTCAAATTAACATAAATTACATGTATCCCATCATATTATCTAAAACCTAATTGAAAAAAATTAAATTAGGAAAAAAAGATGCTTCTCAAAAGGCACTCAGAGTTCCGTTACAATGTACCAATACTAAAAAAATAACTGCGCTATGGGAGATAAATCTCATACGCTTCCTCTTTTGGCAACATGTGTTTGAAGATCATCTGCTGCTGATAGTTAGATGCCACATTTATGTAGAATGTTTAAGCCAATGACATCAAGATGTCTCTGGTTAGTACAGTATGTTTTCTAAGCCTCAACTCTGTAACACTGTCTGTTATAGTTACAACACACCAAGACGAGTTGTTTGGGCAGTAAGAGCACGGTTTGGCTTGGCATTTGATTGACAGACAAAAGGACCGAGGACCGAGGACCGAGGACCCGTGCTACAAGTAGATCTATGTCTCACTCTATTTTCCTTCACTATTCCAAGATAAATTGGTTTGTAAGACCATGTTAGCAACTAGTATTTTAGTTTCCATAAAAAGCAAAGCATGGTGGGATATGAGCCATATATAGTAAGGTTTCTCAACTCCGTTACACTCAACTCTGTAATGCTGTACAGCGTAACGGAGAGGAAAAATTTGTGCATCTGCACAATTTTGATAGTTAATGTCGGTACATAGCTTTGTTTTTTTCAAGAATATTTTATTCTATTTCAACCCTATACCTGACAAATAATTTTCCCACAGTCAGTTATAAGAACTTTATTTTAAAATAGTCACTCGGATTACTCTGATGTTTCTGATGAACAAGATGTTAGGACCTGTGCAAAATGTGAATTTGATACTATTGATAGCCCTCTTTCTGACAGTGGACTGATTATTGAAGACAGAACTGATGTTTTTTACATTGATGGGAGTTCCTGGCTATTGTGTTTTGGCTGCAGAAAGCAGTTTCAATATGCATGTATAAACAACACATTTTCTGACAGTGTTGATGTTATGATTGATGTGGAATTTGATCATTACAATTGTGAGTTTTGTAACGATATTATAGTGATATACAATGGCATTTTAAGCAGCTTTGTGCTTATTTATTTCAACGTCTATACAAAGGGTTGAACATTATGTACATTTTGTATGCCATCACCATGATTACTGCAGTAACTGGCTTATAAACCGAGTACCAAAGTCCTAACAAGTAACACAATACAGTGCCTGTATTTTTCACATTTCATCTCAAAAGGGATGAAAAGGTTGTTATTTTATGCTACAGAGCAATAACAAAATATATGAGTTACAACTCTGTTACAACAAACTCAACTCTGTTACGTCAAGATTTTTTTTATAGATGACTTCTTTTGACAATTGACAAACATCTTTATCGTTTTTTTATGATTTTTAACTTTAGATTGGATTAATGATAATATATGTTGTGACAAAAGATGAAAAATACTATATTTTGGATACTGTTTTTCATGTAAATGACTTTGTTGTCTAGGCAAACTTTTGAAATATGGAGCGAGCACTTACAAATGTCCAATCATACGTTTTATTTAGGCAGTTTCCATTTTTATTAACATTGAATTGTATTCACACTTAATTGTTGAATATGATTTTATATTTCAAAGCAACCTAGCGCTATTAAAATTACTTTCCATTTTGTGATCCGTAATGGAGTTGAATGTCCTAGCAGATTAGGCTGATTCATTAATTATTTTCTAATAAATTATATCATATATATTTTTTTTTTTCAGAGACCAAACGTTAGTCTTGCACCATCGAACACGACCTTGAACTTTCTCAAACAAAATGGCGGCCAGGAAGGGATTTTTAGAAATGACAACGACGATATTAGCTGTTTATAAGCAAACTTTGATATGTCATGGGATGCCTTATCAGCCCGTGGATACATAAGGTAGTATCTTCACTATTAATACTTTTTACAATTATTTTGCATGTATAGATAAAGTTGTAGACACGGATCTAGCAAGACTTGCTATCGCCTGCACCAACAGGCACTGCGTGCGGCCGAGGCAAGACATGCTCATTGGTGTCAATCCTCGCTCCTCTCAGGAAATATGAAGCCATGATTATTATTTTGACCGCTAATTGTGAATGAACAGAATTCTTGTATACACAGATGCGCCGTAAGTGTATCCAGTGTACATTTGGGTTGTTTTGACTAGTTCTCATAAAAAAAAAACACGACGAAGAAACTTGCATGACATCTCGCTAATAATGTCAGCTTAAAGTTTATTAAAACAACTCTTTTTTCCAAACTATCGTTTGCCATGTTGCAAATGTTAACCATTACCCATGTGTTATTTGTTCAGATAATTTTAATATACTTGAAGTGGCCACTGACTATGGTAAAATAAACTATTGTAAATAGCATGTTTTGACTGTAGCTTTCCTCAGTAAAATTTTGTGCAATCTTTAAAAACTTCTTCTCAAAATACACTGGGCACAGCAAGTAGTAACTTTGATATGCTTTTTAATAACACATTTTGACTCAGAGCTGTTCCTGCTTGGAGAATGAACAAAATAATTACTTCATAAAAAAAATGGTAAAAGATCTGAAAAGACCTTTCAGACTTTATTTCTCAGAGACCACAGACCGAAAGACTTTGCTATGATGTGTAATCTAACAATTTTATGAATTGGTTTTTACCTAACTTAAAGTTACTTTTTCAAACCTTCCAAGAAACTACAGTGCTGAGGAAGCTGCAGAGTTGTGGGGCTCAAAGCTGTACATGTCAGTTTTGTTTGTTTGTTTTTTTGTTGTTTAACGCCACATTCAGCAGTATTTCAGCGATATGACAGCATCTGTAATAATAAGGTCTGGACCAGACAATCTGGTGATTGAAATCATGAACCATCAATTAACCAATTAGGTTGCCAGGACATGCATTAACCGAGTCAGCGAGCCTGACCACCCAATCCCATTAGTTGCTTCTTACGACAAGCATGGATTGCTGAAGATCAATTATAACCCAGATCTTCACGGATTGTTCGTGCCAGTCAAATGTCTTGTTGGCATATTGAAAATTTAAAAAAAATAAAATTCTGAGATAGGGCCCAGCATAGGAAGATGATACCTTAAATCATTAAACTTTTTCATGCCAGTAAAATCTATAAATTACTTTTCTCATAAGAAATGGCAAAAATCTGTGTCTGTGTTTAAGATTAACAGAAATCCTTAATGTTATGAACTGTTTTCTTATATGTTGGAATATTAGTGGTCTTGGGGTCCTCCAGGTTTGTTGCTATTAGTATTTGAATTAAGGAACCCCCCTAAAGTTTAAACTTTTCACATGACAAGTACCCTTTGAGTCTCATGGTTAATTTCGAACCTTGTTTTACATCTCAGAATATATGGTGATGCTTAACATTGGTCTTTAATCATTGTTCCAAAAAGTTCCTTTGAATATGATCTCACATCAAACCAACAACTGATACAGTTTTTTGTTTGTGGTTTAACACCACTCTCAACAATATTCCATCTGTATGACCATGACCTGTAAATTTTAAGTCTGGACCAGACAATCCAGTGACTGATATTTTGAGCAACAATCTACTCTGTTGACTACATTGACCTCGCCACCAGATCACACCGTTACAGACAATGACCTGACCACCAGGTGAACACTGTTCTATACACTGACCTGACCACCAGGTCCACACTGTTCTATACACTGACCTGACCACCAGGTCCACACTGTTCTATACACTGACCTGACCACCAGGTCCACACTGTTCTATACAATGACCTGACCACCAGTCCACACTGTTCTATACAGTGACCTGACCACCAGTCCACACTGTTCTATACAGTGACCTGACCACCAGTCCACACTGTTCTATACAATGACCTGACCACCAGTCCACACTGTTCTATACAATGACCTGACCACTAGGTCCACACTGTTAGATACAATGACCTTACCACCAGGTCCACACTGTTCTATACAATGACCTGACCACCAGTCCACACTGTTTTATACAATGACCTGACCACCAGGTCCACACTGTTCTATACAATGACCTGACCACCAGGTGAACACTGTTCTATACAATGACCTGACCACCAGTCCACACTGTTCTATACAATGACCTGACCACCAGGTGAACACTGTTCTATACAATGACCTGACCACCAGTCCACACTGTTCTATACAATGACCTGACCACCAGTCCACACTGTTCTATACAATGACCTGACCACCAGGTCCACACTGTTCTATACAATGACCTGACCACCAGGTGAACACTGTTCTATACAATGACCTGACCACCAGTCCACACTGTTCTATACAATGACCTGACCACCAGGTGAACACTGTTCTATACAATGACCTGACCACCAGTCCACACTGTTCTATACACTGACCTGACCACCAGTCCACACTGTTCTATACAATGACCTGACCACCAGGTGAACACTGTTCTATACAATGACCTGACCACCAGTCCACACTGTTCTATACAATGACCTGACCACCAGGTGAACACTGTTCTATACAATGACCTGACCACCAGTCCACACTGTTCTATACAATGACCTGACCACCAGGTGAACACTGTTCTATACAATGACCTGACCACCAGTCCACATTGTTCTATACAATGACCTGACCACCAGGTGAACACTGTTCTATACAATGACCTGACCACCAGGTCCACACTGTTCTATACAATGACCTGACCACCAGTCCACATTGTTCTATACAATGACCTGACCACCAGGTCCACACTGTTTTATACAATGACCTGACCACCAGTCCACATTGTTCTATACAATGACCTGACCACCAGGTCCACACTGTTCTATACAATGACCTGACCACCAGGTCCACACTGTTCTATACAATGACCTGACCACCAGTCCACACTGTTCTATACAATGACCTGACCACCAGGTCCACACTGTTCTATACAATGACCTGACCACCAGTCCACACTGTTCTATACAATGACCTGACCACCAGTCCACACTGTTCTATACAATGACCTGACCACCAGGTCCACACTGTTCTATACAATGACCTGACCACCAGGTGAACACTGTTCTATACAATGACCTGACCATCATTCCACACTGTTCTATACACTGACCTGACCACCAGGTCCACACTGTTCTATACAATGACCTGACCACCAGGTGAACACTGTTCTATACACTGACCTTACCACCAGGTCCACACTGTTGGATACAATGACCTGACCACCAGTCCACACTGTTCTATACAATGACCTAACCACCAGTCCACACTGTTCTATACAATGACCTGACCACCAGGTGAACACTGTTGGATACAATGACCTGAGTTCCAGTCCACACTGTTCTTTACAATGCCCTGACCAACAGTCCATACTTTTGAGGACAATGACCTGACCATCAGGTCAACACTGTTAAATACATTGACCTGACCACCAGGTCGAAACTGTTGAGGACAATGACCCAAACATCAGACCCACGCTTTTGGGTAGAATGACCTGACCAGCAGTCCACAATGTTTGAAACAATGACCTGAATATCCGATCCTCATTGGTAGATACAATGACCCGAACACCTGTCTACACTGTCAGATACAATGACCTGAACACCAGATCCACAGTTTTGAGTGCAATGACCTGAACACAAGTCCTCAATGTTGGAAACAATGACCTGAATATCCGATCCTCATTGGTAGATACAATGACCTGAACACCAGATCCACACTTTTGAGTACAATGACCTGAATACCAGATCCTCATTGGTAGATACAATGACCTGAACACCAGATCCACACTTTTGAGTACAATGACCTGAATATCCGATCCTCATTGGTAGATACAATGATCTGAACACCAGTCTACACTGTCAGATACAATGACCTGACCACCAGGTGAACACTGTTCTATACAATGACCTGACCACCAGTCCACACTGTTCTATACAATGACCTGACCACCAGGTGAACACTGTTCTATACAATGACCTGACCACCAGTCCACACTGTTCTATACACTGACCTGACCACCAGTCCACACTGTTCTATACAATGACCTGACCACCAGGTGAACACTGTTCTATACAATGACCTGACCACCAGTCCACACTGTTCTATACAATGACCTGACCACCAGGTGAACACTGTTCTATACAATGACCTGACCACCAGTCCACACTGTTCTATACAATGACCTGACCACCAGGTGAACACTGTTCTATACAATGACCTGACCACCAGTCCACATTGTTCTATACAATGACCTGACCACCAGGTGAACACTGTTCTATACAATGACCTGACCACCAGGTCCACACTGTTCTATACAATGACCTGACCACCAGTCCACATTGTTCTATACAATGACCTGACCACCAGGTCCACACTGTTTTATACAATGACCTGACCACCAGTCCACATTGTTCTATACAATGACCTGACCACCAGGTCCACACTGTTCTATACAATGACCTGACCACCAGGTCCACACTGTTCTATACAATGACCTGACCACCAGTCCACACTGTTCTATACAATGACCTGACCACCAGGTCCACACTGTTCTATACAATGACCTGACCACCAGTCCACACTGTTCTATACAATGACCTGACCACCAGTCCACACTGTTCTATACAATGACCTGACCACCAGGTGAACACTGTTCTATACACTGACCTGACCACCAGGTCCACACTGTTCTATACAATGACCTGACCACCAGGTGAACACTGTTCTATACAATGACCTGACCATCATTCCACACTGTTCTATACAATGACCTAACCACCAGTCCACACTGTTCTATACACTGACCTGACCACCAGTCCACACTGTTCTATACAATGACCTGACCACCAGGTGAACACTGTTCTATACACTGACCTGACCACCAGGTCCACACTGTTCTATACACTGACCTGACCACCAGGTCCACACTGTTCTATACAATGACCTGACCACCAGGTGAACACTGTTCTATACACTGACCTTACCACCAGGTCCACACTGTTGGATACAATGACCTGACCACCAGTCCACACTGTTCTATACAATGACCTAACCACCAGTCCACACTGTTCTATACAATGACCTGACCACCAGGTGAACACTGTTGGATACAATGACCTGAGTTCCAGTCCACACTGTTCTTTACAATGCCCTGACCAACAGTCCATACTTTTGAGGACAATGACCTGACCATCAGGTCAACACTGTTACATACAGTGACCTGACCACCAGGTCGAAACTGTTGAGGACAATGACCCAAACATCAGACCCACGCTTTTGGGTAGAATGACCTGACCAGCAGTCCACAATGTTTGAAACAATGACCTGAATATCCGATCCTCATTGGTAGATACAATGACCCGAACACCTGTCTACACTGTCAGATACAATGACCTGAACACCAGATCCACAGTTTTGAGTGCAATGACCTGAACACAAGTCCTCAATGTTGGAAACAATGACCTGAATATCCGATCCTCATTGGTAGATACAATGACCTGAACACCAGATCCACACTTTTGAGTACAATGACCTGAATACCAGATCCTCATTGGTAGATACAATGACCTGAACACCAGATCCACACTTTTGAGTACAATGACCTGAATATCCGATCCTCATTGGTAGATACAATGATCTGAACACCAGTCTACACTGTCAGATACAATGACCTGAACACCAGATCCACACTTTTGAGTACAATGACCTGAATACCAGATCCTCATTGGTAGATACAATGACCTGAATACCAGATCCACACTGTTAGATACAATAAGACTGAGTCTAATTAGACTGTTGACACTAAGTGACAAGTGTAGAGAAACACAGGATGTGAGGGATTATTATCTGTACACAAGTTAATTGAAAGTAATTGGGTTTTAAATATTTTTTTGGGGGGTGGGGTGGGGTGGGGGGTGGAAGGGGGGAGGAGAGGGGTATTTTACCCTAATATGCTGCTTATCTGTAGTTCTGATGTGGAAGTGAATTCAAGAAATATGCCTCCATACATCTTTTGTTTGTTGTTGGTCTGCAAAAATAACTGCATCCTACGAAAAGGATGTTTTGAGAGGAGTTGACATTCTTTGGCAAAGATATACTCAGTGGTCTGTTCACAGTTTCACATTTTGGTGAGTCAGTTTCATTTGTTTGACATTGTGCAGGTTTATCTTGAGAATTTCATTCAGGATCATGTTTATCATTGTTATCCGTAATGAAATGGGTAATTGTATTGCAACTGACCACTGCAACCAGCTGTTGGTCACACCATCACCACCACACACGGGTGTGTGCGAATCCCGTGCGTTTTGAGCCTGGGTCAAAGGACCTGTTTATGTAAATGTGGCACCAATTTGGCCATTTTTTGTGAAGGTATGCTTGTGTGATGGATTTAGTGGTATTTGGATCAGTTTCTTTCTTTAGTCTGGTGGAGCGAGATATGTCGATTTGTGGGGTTTGGAGTTTGGGTATGAAGGTGATATTTGTTGCTGTGTTTAGTTTTAAATTATTTAGGTTGTGTGTATTTAGGTAATTTATTATGCTTTGAGAGATTGGTATTAATTGAGGGTTTTTGCGAGCTAGAGCTTGGAGTTTTGGGCTTATGTTGTTTTTAAGGTTTTGTTGGATTTGTTGGTTTTGTTGGGTTGAAGCCCAGTAATTTATTGTTAGATGTTCCCGGCAAAGATCCAGGGGTATTTCGCCTGTAAGTGCCTGTAGCGATATGCACGGCGTGCCATGTTGAGTGCATGTAATTATCTTGAGTGCTTGATTTTGAATTGAGTTTAGTTTTTGCTTAATGAGGAGTTTAAGGTCTTGTATATTTGGCATCCATAGTCTATTTTTGTTCTAATAAGTGATTTGTAAAGTGATAGTAGGGTCTCCTTGGCAGCGTAGTGTGTTTAGGTCTTCAATGCATCTATTTGTTAGGTTTTTAATCTGAGCACCCCAGGTGAAGTGTTCAACAAAGATTAGTCCAAGAAATTTGGTTTCTCTTTGGAATTGTGTGGTGTAGTTTGGTGGTGTTTGCGCACATATTTCTGTGTTTGAATACTATCCCTGTAGTTTTTTCGGCATTTAGTGAGAAATCACATCTATCTGCCCATATTTGAATTTTATTTAATGCATTCTGCAGTAATTGTTTAGCAATATTTATGGCAGGGATAAGACAAAGATTTATTCGCATGGCATGAGACGAGACATGCACCTGACATCCCCTTAGGAGTAGAGGAGTACACCTGATAGCCCCTTAGGAGTAGAGGAGTATACCTGACATCCCCTTAGGAGTAGAGGAGTACACCTGACAGCCCCTTAGGAGTAGAGGAGTACACCTGACAGCCCCTTAGGAGTAGAGGAGTACACCTGACAGCCCCTTAGGAGTAGAGGAATGCACCTGACAGCCCCTTAGGAGTAGAGGAGTACACCTGACAGCCCCTTAGGAGTAGAGGAATGCACCTGACAGCCCCTTAGGAGTAGAGGAGTACACCTGACAGCCCCTTAGGAGTAGAGGAGTATACCTGACATCCCCTTAGGAGTAGAGGAGTATACCTGACAGCCCCTTAGGAGTAGAGGAGTATACCTGACAGCCCCTTAGGAGGAGAGGAGTACACCTGACAGCCCCTTAGGAGTAGAGGAGTACACCTGACATCCCCTTAGGAGTAGAGGAGTACACCTGACAGCCCCTTAGGAGTAGAGGAGTATACCTGACAGCCCCTTAGGAGTAGAGGAGTACACCTGGCAGCCCCTTAGGAGTAGAGGAGTACACCTGACATCCCCTTAGGAGTAGAGGAGTACATCTGACAGCCCCTTAGGAGTAGAGGAGTACACCTGACAGCCCCTTAGGTGTAGAGGAGTACACCTGACAGCCCCTTAGGAGTAGAGGAGTACACCTGGCAGCCCCTTAGGAGTAGAGGAGTACACCTGACAGCCCCTCCTTCTTGGTGAAATGCATCAATTACCGGAACATTGTCCCCCAAACATTCCTGCTTCCCATGAATCACATCCTTCCACAGTGGATGTCTACATCATTGCTTGAAAAGTTATCATAGTCTCCCACTTCATATTTTTAAATAAATATGGATAAAACATCTAATAAAGATTTTGTGATGGCATAAAACGCATCAATATATAATAAACAAAACAGTTAGGGATCATGAATATATTTGGGGATATTGTTATGAAATTGTGTGCTTAGTCTTCATGGTCTTCACTTCAAAAATATTTCCCCAAACATATTCAGGATCCCTAGCTTTTTGTGTTCAGTATAAGTGAAGAGTCTGTTGCAAGTTTAACTGAGGCATTGATCTGTTGTAGTCCTGATTACCTGGCCAGCTAATGGGATGTTTTCATGTTGTTTTCAACACATGGTGAGTGTGATGTTTACTGTGATGTTCAGGATATGCTGGAGATTGGACTCGGGCTGCAATGGTTGGTTGGTTGGTTAGTTGTTTAACGCCGCACTCAGCAATATTACAGCTATATGACGGCGGTCTGTAACTATTCGAGTCTGGACCAGACAATCCAGTGATTAATATCATGAGCAACGATCCACGCAATTGGGATCGATGACATGCATCAACCAAGTCAGCGAGCCTGACCACCCAATCCTGTTAGTCGCCTTTTACGACAAGCACAGTCGCCTGTTACGGCAAGCATGGGTTGCTGAAGACCTATTCTACCCCCGGGTCTCAGGCTGCAATGGTTTCCTCAGCAACATGTATCTGGTGATGGCCTCCTACAACGACATGTTCCTCCACAGACAGGTCGACAAGTAGGTAGACAAATGATCACAGTGGGTCCTGGAGACTTTAGACCAGTCCCTGTAGACCATAGACAAAACCCTGTAGATTGTAGGACCAAACCCTGTAGACTGTAGGACCAGTCCCTGTAGACTGTAGACCAGTCCCTGTAGACTGTAGTCTAGTATCTGTAGACTGTAGACCAGTCCCTGTAGACTGTAGACCAGTCCCTGTAGACTGTAGACCAGTCCCTGTAGACTGTAGACCAGTCCCTGTAGACTGTAGACCAAACCCTGTAGATTGTAGACCAGTCCCTGTAGACTGTAGACCAGTCCCTGTAGACTGTAGACCAGTCCCTGTAGACTGTAGTCTAGTATCTGTAGACTGTAGACCAGTCCCTGTTAACCGTAGACCAGTCCCTGTAGACTGTAGGACCAAACTCTGTAGACTGTAGACCAGTCCCTGTAGACTGTACACCAGTCCCTGTAGACTGTAGACTGTAGACCAGTCCCTGTAGACTGTAGACCAGTCCCTGTAGACTGTAGTCTAGTATCTGTAGACTGTAGACCAGTCCCTGTAGACTGTAGACCAAACCCTGTAGACTGTAGACCAGTCCCTGTAGACTGTAGACCAGTCCCTGTAGACTGTAGACCAGTCCCTGTAGACTGTAGACCAAACCCTGTAGATTGAAGACCAGTCCCTGTAGACTGTAGACCAGTCCCTGTAGACTGTAGACCAGTCCCTGTAGACTGTAGTCTAGTATCTGTAGACTGTAGACCAGTCCCTGTTAACCGTAGACCAGTCCCTGTAGACTGTAGGACCAAACTCTGTAGACTGTAGACCAGTCCCTGTAGACTGTACACCAGTCCCTGTAGACTGTAGACCAGTATCTGTAGACTGTAGGACCAGTCCCTGTAGACTGTAGACCAGTCCCTGTAAACTGTAGTCTAGTATCTGTAGACTGTAGACCAAACCCTGTAGACTGTAGACCAGTCCCTGTAGACCGTAGACCAAACCCTGTAGACTGTAGACCAGTCCCTGTAGACTGTACACCAGTATCTGTAGACTGTAGACCAAGCCATGTAGACTGTAGCCCAGTCCCTGTAGACCGTAGACCAAACCCTGTTGACTGTAGACCAGTAACTGTAGACTGTAGACCAGTCCCTGTAGACTGTAGACCAAAACATGTAGACTGTAGACCAGTCCCTGTAGACTGTAGACCAAACCCTGTAGACTGTAGACCAAACCCTGTAGACTGTAGGACCAAACCCTGTAGACTGTAGTCCAGCATCTGTAGACTGTAGACCGTTCCTTGTTGATTGTAGACCAAACCCTGTAGACTGTAGACCAAACCCTGTAGACTGTAGACCAGCATCTCTAGACTGTAGACCGGTCCCTGTTGATTGTAGACCAAACCCTATAGACTGTAGGACCAAACCCTGTAGACTGTAGACCAGTCCCTGTAGACTATAGACCAAACCCTGTAGACTGTAGACCAGTATCTGTAGACTGTAGACCAGCATCTCTAGACTGTAGACCAGTCCCTGTAGACTGTAGACCAGTTTCTGTAGACTGTAGACAAAACCCTGTAGACTGTAGACCAGTCCCTGTAGACTGTAGACCAAACCCTGTAGACTGTAGACCAAACCCTGTAGACTGTAGACCAGTCCCTGTAGACTGTAGACCAGTATCTGTAGACTGTAGACCAGTATCTGTAGACTGTAGACCAAACCATGTGGACTGTAGACCAGTCCCTGTAGGCTGTAGACCAGTCCCTGTAGACTGTAGATTAGTCCCTGTAGGCTGTAGAACAGTTTCTGTAGACTAGACCAAACCCTGTAGACTGTAGACCAGTCCCTGTAGGCTGTAGACCAGTATCTGTAGACTGTAGACCAGTCCCTGTAGACTGTAGACCAGTCCCTGTAGACTGTAGATTAGTCCCTGTAGGCTGTAGAACAGTTTCTGTAGACTAGACCAAACCCTGTAGACTGTAGACCAGTCCCTGTAGGCTGTAGACCAGTATCTGTAGACTGTAGACCAGTCCCTGTAGACTGTAGACCAGTCCCTGTAGACTGTAGACCAGTCCCTGTAGACTGTAGATTAGTCCCTGTAGGCTGTAGAACAGTTTCTGTAGACTAGACCAAACACTGTAGACTGTAGACCAGTCCCTGTAGGCTGGGGTGCTTTCATGTCGGCTACCTTCTTGTTCTCCTGTTAAAATATAGGGTAGCCCAGTGGTTAAAGCGTTCGCTCATCACACCGAAGACCCGGGTTGATTCCTGACATTGGTACAACATGTGAAGCCCATTTCTGGTTTCCCCCACCGTAAAATTGCTGGAATATTGCTAAAAGTGGTGTAAAACCTCACTCACTCACTCACTCACTCACTCACTCACATATTCTTGGATGTGACATTAAACCCAAATTCAATTCACCTCACCTCATGCGAATGTAAACAAACCTTTATGCATGTGCGAAGGTGTGAAACCGTCACCTCGTTTCCGTGTCAGCTGTATCAACAGCATAAAGTTTGCTCTGTGATATTCGCCTCACGACTTTGGACTTTATTTATAAATGCATATGGCAGCTTTACAAACACAAACTTCAAGTGCATCAAGTGGTCAAATAGACTGTGTATAGTCACAAGATACATCACAGCATGAGAAGATTTATATTACAGGGTGTCATTAGGAGAGTTTGTGTAGCTGATGGTTAAAGATACCTATGAAGATCCTGGGTAGAATAAGTCTTCAGGAACCCATGCTTTGCCATAAAAGGCGATTATGCTTGTCGTAAGAGGCGAGTCATGAGATCAGCTGGCCAGGCTCGCTAACTTGCCGGATACATGTCATCATATCCAAATTGTGTAGATCGATGCTCATGATGTCAATCACTGGTTTGTCTGGTCTAGACTCAAATATTTACAGACTCCCGTCATATAGTTGGAATATTGGAGTGCGGAGTTAAACAACAAACAGAAATGATGTATTAACCCTGGACCTAAAAGACACACTAAGTCATACTTCAAACCATATTTTCATTCATAGCAGTTAAATGCTAAATTATTAAACAAGGGTAGTCTTTAAAAAGGCAGGTTTTTTTGCATGGTGTGTCACAAACATTACATACAGACACCTGTTATGTTCTTGTTGCACTCCTGTAACATGTACACGTTATTGGAGGATATATCGAGGTTATCACGCTTGTGTGTTTGGGGATGATAAATATCCTGCATTAGGAATAAACATTGGATTTAGCGAGCCTAGGCCATATGGTTAATTCTGACTTGATTGCCGAATGACAAGGGCGACGCCATGATTGTTTATGAACACTGAAAGTAGTCCCTACTTGACCTTTGATATTTACATCTCTATCCGCATATGACCCCTACGGATATTGTTTTTATCAGTTTATAGCTTTATGCTGCCAAGAAACCTACCCATTATATGATAAAAATGGATATGTTCTAAACTTTTTCACGATACATAGACTCAATCCATTGGAATTGTCAGTCATGTAAAGTATATCCGACAAACATGACAATGCTGAGCTGAGGATTCTTTACAAATATTCAGGAGACAACAGAAGGAACCAGAGTAAGGCACACATGGTAATCAACTGGTAATGTCTACTTTGCATGACTTTTGGGTATAAAACCCAGACAGACAAGAATTGATTGTAAACAAATAAATATTCTTTTTCAATACTGATAGTTTTGTCTTTCATGAGGATGTCTTGATTATGCACAGTAAGTCACAAGTTTGTCCAGGTCTAAATTTCAAATTCTTGTTTCAGCTTTATTTTTTGCCTGATGTCCACTTATAACATGGGGACATTTTGTCAAGTTTGTTTCTGTTCGTGTTTCAGCTGCACAGTTTGCCACATTGCACAGTGCTGAATATAGTTTTCTCTCAGGTAAGATACTGAATTTTACTCATGTTAGGTTACATTTCGTCTCACATTGGTCATTGGTGTACTGTCTCAGTGTCTGTAGACATGGACGATCTTGGCCCACCTTCTAAACCAGAGACCATATATTGGTATGAGGTCTCTGTCTAAACATTTACCGCTGAATAATTCTCGCTGTTGTGGTGTGACTAACTCAGGTTTCAGGATACCCAACAGCATCTTGCATCTGAGGGCTGTTGACATGAGTGAAAATGTGCAGAAGTTAGGTGTGTGTGTGTGTGTGTGTGTGTGCACGTGTGTGTTTTGTGTTGTATGTGTGCATGTGTGTTGTATGTGTGTGTGCGTGTGTCTGTTGTGTGTGCTCGCACGCGTGTGTTGTATGTGTGTGTCTGTTGTATGTGTTTGTTTGTGTGCATGTGTGTATTGTATGTGTGTGCGTGTTGTATGTGTGTGCGTGTTGTGTGTGTGTGTGTGTGTGTGTGTGTGTGTGTGTGTGTGTGTGTGTGTGTGTGTGTGCATTGTGTGTGTATTGTGTGTGTGCGTTGTGTGTGTGCGTGCGTTGTGTGTGTGCGTGGCTTCACTGGATCAGGGTAATATAGGGAGGCTTCACTGTGGATCGGGGTAATATAGGGAGGCTTCACTGTGGATCAGGGTAATATAGGAGGCTTCACTGTGGATCGAGGTAATATAGGGAGGCTTCACTGTGGATTGGGGTTATGAAGGGAGGCTTCACTGGATCAGGGTAATATATGTAGCAGGGTTGAGAATAATGTTATTTGAAGTTATTTGGTGGTGGATTTTAAGTTCAGCATGATTAATTTAGTATTTCCAAGATAAATGAATACTTCCCACAACCCAATAAGGGCCCCCAGGCCATAGAGACCCTCATGGTAATTGAAAGGTATCATTTCTAAACAAGAAGTGTGTCATCACATTTGATTGGCTACAAGTTTCTGTAAACCAAGTAGAACCAGTTTGATTGGTTTTGCAATGCACATGCTTTTTGTGCTGTGAGCATGCCACATGCATGATCACTTGGCTGGTGACATCAGGAGTGGGAACACCTATTCCTTTCTTGCTTGGTGTGTGAAAACTTCAGGTAAGTTTAGTTTGTTTTAGAAAAGTTGTTTTATAAAAAGTATAAAATATGGATAAAAATTGTTGTATTGTTTTACACTTTAAAACAGTAGTATAATTGTTGTTCATGCAATTTGGTAATAACTTAACTTGGAACATTTCAAGTGTGTAGTTGGGTACGGAATAACTGTTGATAGTAAACGTTTGGCAGGTTTGTCTATGCAGTTAATTATTGTAATATTTGGTGTATTTTAAGAAACTGTAGGTTGGATATGGCAGTGGCGACCAGGTTAATATCTGCTTGTGAGAACATGTGGTTTTCAGCCCATAGGTGGTTATTATAAGTTTTGTATATAATCCTGTCATTTAATTCATGATAATTATGGTAAGGTACAGTACAAAAGATTTTGTTAATATCTCTATTGTAATTAAGCAGTCACTTGTTATTTACCTTTTGTTAATGTTTTGTACGTTGTAATGTTATTTTGCTTTTAAGCTATTTTGTATGTCCTGTACAGAGTGATGTGCATCCAGCTATACATGTATGTCAGTTACAGTTGGAATAGAGTATTTTATATTGGATTTGATAATGTTGACAGGACCGTTGTAACCACGAGATCAAGCTGTGCAATAAAGAACTCGGCCCAATACATGGATCATGTCTTCACTGATGGATGGACACGTGAAGATTCTGGGGTAGAATTGGTCTTCAGCAACCCATGCTTGCCGTAAAAAGCGACTATGCTTGTCGTAAAAGGCGACTAACGGGATCGGGTGGTCAGGCTCGCTGACTTGGTTGATGCATGTCATCGATCCCAATTACGTGGATCGATGCTCATGTCAATCACTGGGTTGTCTGGTCCAGACTCGATTATTTACAGACCGCCGTCATATAGGCTTCACTGTGGATCGGGGTTATGTAGGGAGGCTTCACTGTGGATCGAGGTAATATAGGGAGGCTTCACTGTGGATCGAGGTAATATAGGGAGGCTTCACTGTGGATCGGGGTAATATAGGGAGGCTTCACTGTGGATCGGGGTAATATAGGGAGGCTTCACTGTGGATCGGGGTAATATAGGGAGGCTTCACTGTGGATCGGGGTAATATAGAGCGGCTTCACTGTGGATCAGGGTAATATAGGGAGGCTTCACTGTGGATCGGGGTAATATAGGGAGGCTTCACTATGGATTGGGGTAATATAGGGAGGCTTCACTGTGGATCGGGGTAATATAGGGAGGCTTCACTGTGGATTGGGGTATTGTAGGGAGGCTTCACTGTGGATCAGGGTAATATAGGAAGGCTTCACTGTGGATCGGGGTAATATAGGGAGTAGATGGCACCTACAGCAGAGTTCCAACTGGTGCTGCATATTGGATTTGTGGAGTTTCTGGAATCACTAAGACGTCTGGGTCATCAATGAAGAATAACTTCTTCACTAGAGTGTGCAACTCTTCATCGGTCCATCTGCTGGCAGAAACTGGAACTGCCGCGTGACTGCTGCTGTCTGGGCTGAGTGGGAAAAGTGTTGGTTATAAGCGATGTGATGAGTACTGTCTTAATGGTTGCATAAGGACTTTCGTCCCCTGTCAGCTTTTAGTGTTTGTCTATAACCACGATAACAGTCTTCTCATTCAGTTAATCATATCGGTAGGTTCATTTTGTGTGGCTGTTGATTTCAAGCTCATGAGCAGGAGACATTTTGGTCTCTTTGTCTTATTCTGTCAACCACTTGTTCTGTATGCACAGGGAACAGGAAAGTTGATTCATGGTCAGATATCCTGACATTCATTTACCGAGATATGAAAAAGTAACCTTGGAGCACCTCTGTAATCTGTCCATGTACAGGAATGCCTAATATTGGCATGGGGCGACCTAACTGGAGGTAAGACCTGTTTCATTGGGGTATAAATCTTGATTATCAATAAGATCGTTTTGACTTGCTGCCGACAATATTTTTAAGCAAATGATATGAGAGGTGGAATCTGATTGGCCAATGGAAGGGACATTACTCATAAGACTTTTATAGTCAGTTAACTCCCTTGCTTCAGGAAGATGTGTTGAAGGATGCTGCAAGAAGTCTTGTGAAACCGGACCACACAGGGACTGACCATTTGATATTCTGTGTGCAGACTAGATACTTTTTAAGCTTCAGCTGTAAAACCAGATATATTTTTTCAATGAAAACTGTGCCTAAATCATTTTTTTTTTTAAAAACATCTTGGAACTATGTATTTTTTGTGGCAGACAATTTTCTGTTTTGACAATCTGAGCATAATTTATTGTTTGAAGCCTTTTTCCAGACAATATACACTTTTTTTTCTAAAGTCCCAGGCCATCCCCAGAATACCAAGTAATATGACCCTCATGAGGTTTGCTCATGTTTAAATTTCTCCTCAGAGAATTTGTGATAATTGAATTGGGCCACACTTTGTTTTAAATCTGAATTTGACTCTTTTTTTATCCCACCAATAATAAGTGATAGCATTTTGCACCAAAAATAAATTTTCTAAACAAGGACCCATTATTAATTATTTGCAGTGGATCATCTGGCCACTTTGCTACACTAAATGTATGTTTTGTCTGAAATTGTTTCAGAATGGGCTAATGCCCTGTTGTAGGTGTTGCAGTCACTTTGCATTTAATCAGTTCTTATGAAAACACACTGGCAGTGGATGTTTCATATTTGATAAATTATGTTTCTTTGGGGCACCCCTATTGTTTCCAGATCAGTCAGCAACATACCTGTGTTCATGGGTATGCATCTAAGACCTGCATCACTTCGGGCTTTACTCCCACATTAAGCTGACAGGTTCTGATGTAACTGATTTATGTGTTAAGAGCAGCCTCTCAGGTATTATGTTTGTAATCTATCACAGAGCAGACAGGACCCGTGAAGATCCGGGATAGAATAGGTCTTCAGCAACCCATGCTTGCGGTAAAAGCTGACTCTGCTTGTCGCAAGAGGCGACTGACGGGATCAGGTGGTCAGACTCGGTTGATGCATGTCATCAATGCTCATGATGTCAATCACAGGATTGTCTGGTCCAGACTCGACATTTGCCATTTGGGCAATGTGTGGCGACTTCAGAACTAGCAAAACCTCTGCAGTTAGATCAGTGGTGTCAAAATGTGGAACAGGTCTCTCGGAAGTATAGCAAGATGTATTTGGTATGTATCTTTTGAAGGTTCAATGTTTTGCTCCTTGCACAATCGAATTTGAAGTTATTCCTGCTTGAAATTAAATGTCAACAGTTACAATGTTGGGACATGCCATTTTGATCATCATTCTCTACCTAAATATTGCTTTTCAATGATGTGAGTGCTATCCTCCATGAATATGACCTTGTATTAACATATCTGGATTAAAGTTGAATATTTTCTCACTTGTTTTGGTATATCAACAAATCATGTGTGTCCCCCGCCGTGACATTGCTAAAATCAGTGTAAAACCATACTGGGTGGGCATTTCCAGCAGTTGCGTCAATCACTGGATTGTCTGTCATAGCTGGAATATTGCTGAGTTTGACATCACAGATGTTGCACAATGAAAGACCGCAAAAGCAATTTCAAGCTAGCAATTATCATTGGTTATCCAGTGTCTTTATGTTGCTCCTGCCTCAAGATCACATGAAGATGTCGAGCCAATATAATGGACATTTACAAACTGAAAGTTAGATGCAAACATTATGTAATGGTGGACGATTTATGAATATGCTGCTGAGACATATTCAGTTGCAAAAAGACACTGCATAACCAATGATAATTGCTAGCTTGAAATTGCTTTTGCGGTCTTTTATTGTCCTCAGGGATGACGGCAGTCTGCACCATACAATCCAGTGACAGGCTTTAATGATTGACATGTATCAACCGAGCAATCCCTTCAGTCGCCTCTTATCGCAGCACTCATCGATATTACAGCTATATGGGCGGTTCCGGGTAGTGTGATGGAAAACAAAGAAGACTGGCGGCTGGCACACAACATTTATTCTGCTCAACTACACAAGATATTTCTATATTTAAAGTAACCCAAGCTGTCGACTTGCAATCATTATGCAAACGTACACCCACAAAATCCATTTTTCTGAGCTCGTTGGATGTGCTAAAACTTGGGCCTCGGTGAGAATAGAATAATTCCATACGTGTGACCAGTGACAAAACCAACTCCGAATCATTGGGGACACATCTGAGCAAAGCAATGTAGGTAATAGTCACCTCAGTTTTCTTGACATCATATTCCCAATGAATTCCATTTCACATTGTTCCAGTTTCCTCCTTCGACATGACCTAACTTTGTCTCCGGACTGAACTGCCCTCGTTCAGTTAAGCCATATTTCTCCCTCCCCCATTTCTGTTCGATAACTTGCCCTCATATAGTAAACAAATTTCCAAGTAAGCTATCTACTTCAGCACACACCAATCAGTTACCAACTCAATCACCCCACAAGCACGCTTCTCACAGTCAATCAAGCATGACGCCGACCACCCAAACTGGACCCCTTGTGAACCACACAAATATACAACGTCACTCATAACACCAGGAACAGGTTAATTCTGGACAGCTTCAGTACCCATTATTTCCGGGAGTCCTTCGCCATCACCTCTCATTTGAGAAACCAAAATTGATTTCTACTATCCTTAAAGAAATGAAAGTTTCAGAGACGTCATACTCCACGTTACCTTTTCTCAAATTGAGATTAGGTGTAAGACATGCATCCTGTCTAAATCCGTGTTGGTTTGTTGTTTAACGCCGCACTCAGCAATATTCCTGCTATATGATGGTCTGTAAATAATCGTGTCTGGACCAGACAACCCAGTGATTGATATCATGAGCATCGATCCACGCAATTGGGATACGATGTCATTCATCAACCAAGTCCGCGAGCCTGACCACCCGTCGCCATTTATGGCAAGCATGGGTTGCTGAAGACCTATTCTACTCCGGATCTTCACGGGTCCCTAAATACGTGTACAGTATCCAGAGTAGTTTGTTGATGGAATCCAAATGCAGGTTGAAGTTCTTTAGATGATAGTTTCATCATAGCAGATGGCGTTAGCTCGAAAGACTGATGAAAGGCCCTGTGGAAATAATTACAGAGTTAAGTTATGCAACATACAACATTACGGTTAGAATCTTATATGATCACATAATAATTATTGATTATAGTAACTAACTAGTTACCTTTACATATCGATGTATCCACCTATTAACGATCATATCATGCCGTGTCGGCTAAATGTGTGAGGAAAGCCTGAAGTGATGCAGATCTTAGACATTTACCACTTTGGGGAAACCCACGCGCATGGGTACATGCTCAAAAACCAAGAACCATAACCCACTGTCATAGGATTCTGACGTGTCCAAGGGAAGCAACTCAGTACATTGAATTGCGACGACACTGACTGGGCCACCCTTGTCTCCGTACACAAGAGTAGACATAATGTATACTGACAAACAGGTTATCTATGAAATTGATCATGATTACATTAAACCATAACTTGAGTGCACAACATGCAAAAATAGAATAAAATACAAGATATAACTCACCGTGAGTATGGCACCGAGCCCAATGATGTCAGTTACCCCAGGTATGTAATTACCATGGTCACCCACCTGAAGGTAAATGTCGGTCCAAAGGAACATTATATAAATGTCAACAAAAAGTTCGGTTTGATCTGCCATTCCATATCACACACTGCACAAGAGTTTTATCCATCATCGAACTTTTGAACTGGTCCCCATGTTAGGTAAACAATTTCAATTTATTTAAAGGTAGATAGATAGATATAATATGTGTACACGATAAGTAACACACACACTTGAGAATGCTTTTTGAAAAGAGCAATTATAAACTTACATATGTGAAGCATTTTAGCAGACATAGTAAGGGACAGACTCTTTGATGGCTAGCATTTTACCGGATAAAATAAATTGTCATCGAAAGATTTCAGGAAAAAACTGCTTCAGACGGTTGAAAAAGATAATATTGTCGGTCGCAAGGAATACATTGTTGCAATTTTAATGTATCCACTTGCACCCAAGAGACTCCAATGAAAGTGTAAAAGTGAGCTGACGAGTCACCCAGTCGCTAAAAGCCCAGAGAAACAATATTGCAGACAAACACAATGGCAACTGCTGTTGTATCAGTGCGGCATGTTAGATTAAATACATGACACCTTTATATGGATAGCAACTTCTTGTACTGTTTGAACGAAAGTTTCAGACCTACTTTTTGCTCCCTCATCAAGCATTTATCTGACGAAGGAGCAAGAGTGAGTGAGTATGGTTTTACGCCGTTTTTAGCAATATTTCAGCAATATTACGGCGGGCGACACCAGAAATGGGCTTCACACATTGTACCCACGTCGGGAATCGAACCCGGGTCTTCGGCGTGACGAGCGAACGCTTTAACCACTAGGCTACCCGACCGCCCCGAAGGAGCAAGAGGTAGCTCTGTACGTCGTACAAAGAATAAAAGAAGTTATTATCCATAAAAAGGGCCATGCATTCATGTTCTCCCAAATTCTAAATGCCCACCAAAGATTTTACGTCAGATTAAGTACTAATACTAAGACCTAGGCATTTAAATAGTAACTGAAATTAAATACACTTTATAATATATACATTATGACACTACTGCATTTGTATTCACTGAGCAATGGTACCGACTCACTAAGGGTGGTAAACTGGGCTTTTATAGTCAGTTAATTAATACTATAAAATGACATGTAAATTATCTTTAACAGATTTGGACTACAGAACATCATAGAAATGTTGATTCCAAATTCATCAGTGGCTTGAGAAGCTTTTTTTAGTATGGAAATCAGTAGCTGCGTCTTGTACGTACAACAGTTCTGTCAACTTCTATAAAATACTTCTCGATCGTTTGGTGGTAAAATAAGGACAAGTCCATGAAGTTCTGTCTTAAACTCAAAGCAAATCCATTTTCTAAACGTTCTCGATGTATGCAGAAAATGTCATTTGCTTGGGGTAATTAACTGGCATATAAAAACCTCCCCCGATAGTGGAAGCTGTTTGGGGTTCCCAGAGATAACCGAATTCTCTCCCTCTGGGTCGGGCACGCTGGCCTGACTCCGTGTGACACACTCAACAAAAACTGTCATGAAAATGGATTACAAAGTCATTTTTTGACTTACACGTTGGATTTTCATTTGTTGTACCTTCAAACGTTCTCCACCTGTCATCAAATGTTAGTGTCACCAAGGAAGGCTGCCCGCCGGCACGCAAAATACTTTTTCAGATCGACCAGATCGGAAGACAAGGCTGATCTGCACATGCTGCACGGGCGACCCGTTCACCATACTCAGCCCTGATTGGCCTGTCTTGTCACGTGCCGTGGCCCACGGACAGAGCTTTATTTGAAGTGACCCTGTCATAATGTTTACATCTAACAATAGATTGACACATAAATAAAAGGTTTGTCCAACCACTAGAGCCATCAGTTACTTTGATCACCTTAGTAAATCTAGGGACATGTTCAATAAACCACTGAATACATGAAGCTGACACACGTTTCTGCACGGAGGCTTCTGGGCGGTGGGGTCGCCGAGTGGTTAAATCGTTCGCTCGTCACGCCGAAGACCCGGGTTCCATTCCCCACATGGGTACGATGTGAAGCCTTAATTGGTGTCCCCGGTCATGATATTGCTGGACTATTGCCCAAAGCGGTGTAAAAACCTACTCGCTCACTTATGTTGCATGTACTGTTGGCCCTTCGTTTCACTGTTCAAAATATCATATGGACCATTTCTCGTCTGATGTACTTCCAGTTTACCTCCAGGGGAATATTTCTGACCTAATTAGATGACACTGGAGATCAAGGTTACTCATAAATACTTACATCATGTTTGTTGATTAACGCCACACAACAATATTACAACCATATAGTGGCAGTCTGTATACAATCAATTTGGACCAGACAGTCCAGTGATTATAATTACCCCATGAGTTTTGATCTATGCAGTTGTGATACGATGACATGCATCAACCAATTAGATTCATATCCCTAAAACACGACAACCTGTATCAGCTGAGGAAGATTTGATTCAGCATATATATCTTGCATTTACTATTACACAGACAGCGTCCCAGTTTCACACAAGTTACTTATTACAAAATCTGGGAATTGATAAGAAGTGAAACTCATCGGTATGGCGCTGACAAACCTCAAAACTATCAGGACGAACTGGGATTCACCCACGGTCCTAGGTGTCCGGCATTCCTGAGAGATTCAACTCCTCACATTGCAGTGCCTTAGACCTACTCACAAACCGTGACCATCTGATTATCATAATAGTCGGCTCTAAGGGCAAGCATGTGCTGCTCTCACAGCCTCGGAATACCCCGCAATACCAAGGAATACCCAATCAAACCAAGGAATACGCCGCTATACTCAGGAATAAAACGCAATACCAAGGAAACCCCCGAATACACCGTCATACCCAATATAATTACATATGAGAGTGTTATAACGGCTCTGTAGCCAACATAATATTTACATATGAGTGTTATAACGGCTCTGTAGCCAACGTTATTACATATGAGACTATTATAACGGCTCTGCAGCCAAGGTTATTACATATGAGAGTGTTATAACGGCTCTGCAGCCAAGGTTATTACATATGAGAGTGTTATAACGGCTCTGCAGCCAAGGTTATTACATATGAGAGTGTTATAACGGCTCTGCAGCCAAGGTTATTACACATGAGAGTGTTATGACGCCTCTGCAGCTGCAGCCGCACCACTGACCTCATGTATTATAGCGGCTCTCCGACCAATGGAACTGGTCATGGGTAGTTGAAACTTCGATGAGCAGGAAGGACATTGCATAACATGCCATAAAACTCACCAGCCAAAGACAAACTCCATTCTCATGACGGGTGTTCACCTGGAACACATGAAACAAACAAAATGACACAAAACATAAAGCATATCCATACATGTGCACGTCATGTTTAGCCTCCAAGCGTACCAGTTACTGGATAAAGCCAAACTCATGTATAGTAACTGTAGGTGTGGGAGCGGGAGTGGGAGTGGGAGTGGGAGTGGGAGTGGGAGTGGGAGCTGTTTATGGTACAATAAAACAATGCAGGGAGAATAAACCATGAGGGCCGCAGTGTGGTTTATTTCATGATAAAACATTGTTGTACCATGACGTCATTTCTGGAGATTTGAACATGCGCTCGCAACTTTGGACGACGTAACTTTTAAGAGGGAATTGTCCAACGAGTTGTTCCCCGTAGATGTAGCCGGGCAACGTAGATAAACGCAATGGCAGAACGATCGTATCCAAAAGCGGGAGAGATATGACAATCGGTATTGGGAGAAAAGGTACAGTTATCGACGTGCAAATTATGAGAATATGCGGGAAAGACCAAATAGATCCCCCGCCCCCAGCCCTTTTAATAAAATTGACTTGTCAGACATTGACGAGGTCAGATTCTATTCAGAGAATCATCATTATTTAAATACGTGAAAATACATTTAAAGCTTTTAAATTTTATTACCATTATTGAAGAGGCTGTACAATATTGATATTTCATATAAAAAAATAAACGATACATGGTCGTTGTTTATTGTACAATAAAACACTGCATGATAGAATAAACTAGAAAACTATTTCCCTCTCATTCAAACTTCAACCGAAAAAAATATCATTTATTGGTGAAATTATCACGCACCTAAATCCTATTCACTGACCGACTGACACTATCTTGTCATGCACAGCGCATTAAATTCCCATTTCCTGATAAGACGACCTGCACGTTGATACAGATAGGTATAAGTATGTCAAACCTGATACAGTCTGACCATCAATGATCAATATCTTTTTAAAGACACACTACTTCAAACTTCAACCGAAAAAATATATCATTTATTGGTGAAATTATCACGCACCTAAATCCTTTTCACTGACCGACTGACACTATCTTGTCATGCACAGCGCATTACATTTGCATGTCCTGAAAGTGTGACCTGCACCACGTTGCACGTATCTGTGCACGTTGATATAGATAGGTATAAGTATGTCAAACCTGATACAGTCTGACCATCAATGATCAATATCTTTATAAAGACACACTACAGCATCAGTAAGCTGTAGGAAGCGTTACAGCGCTTCACACACAGGCGTTCTTTGCATATTATACCGCTAATACCAGCTGTTTCTCGCACAGTATCGGAGGTCTGTTCACAACAATGGCGTGTCGCGGAATAGCAGTATTGGCTGTGTTGCTGTGGGCTACAACGAGCACCTCTTGTTCATCTCCACAGCGCCCCAACATTGTGTTCATCGTAGCTGACGACCTAGGTAAGCTGGAGATGATGATTAATGTCATGCTGAATTAATACGATACTCTCTCGCAGCTCCTGAACCATAATCATTTGCCCTTCTGCCCAGCCCTTACTGTAATCATATCACTGATTGTACCCTCCAAGTTATATATTTTCAGAGACTAAGCGTTAGTCTAGCAACCTGACAATGTGTGCACGCTTGTCGAAGATCCATCGATCCTATGTTCACATTATTTGCTGTGATAAACCTCATTAAGACTGCAATACATCTTGCATTTCAATTATTTATTGGAGCTTTTATCAACGTTTGGATGTACAATTTCACATTGAAGGCTCACCATGTGATGCATGGCGAAACGCCATCTCGATTAAACAACGTAACAGCTGTTATGGCGATCACATGTTATTGACGTCTTGTCCGCGAGATTTTAGAGATGTTTCCTGAAGTATATCAATCCTGCGGACACGTTTCCTTATTTGTTTATTGTTTAACGCCTTTCTCAGCAATATGCCAGCTGTATAACGCCCCACCGGTGGTACCCGTTGCACACACATGCAAAGGCAAGTCAAACGTTCAGCTTAAAAACAACACGGGAACGTTTGGAACCTGTCAAAATAGGGAATTGCATCGGACATAGTTCTTGTCACTGGTTCGTGCAATTGTGAAATGTCCCCTACATGATTACCAAAAAAACGTTTTTAAAGCTTTGCTTTTGATGTGAAGAATGTGTTTAAATTTATATTTTTGACGCTGAACATGAGAATGAAACCAAATATTATGGATGGCCTTTGCCACAGGTCAGCCCTTAAGCTCTTTCAACAGGTCCTTCCTATCCGCATATGCATTACAGAGTGTAACAGGAAACTGGGGTTGTTATGTGTAAGTTTGAACTGGGGACTGTTTACTGAGTGAGTGAGTATGTTTTAAGCAGCGTATAGCAATATTCCAGCAATGTCACGACGAGGGACACCAGAAATGGGCTTCACACATTGTACCCGTATCGGGAATCGAACCCGGGTCTTCGACGTGACGAGAGAACGCTTAAACCACTAGGTTACCCGACCGCCCCTGTGGATTGTTTAGAGGTGTGTTGCGTGTTGGTCGTAGTTATTAATATCGTATTCAATTTTGTTAGGTATCCTCCATATTGTCAGCGTGTTGTATTTCAGGCTGGAATGACGTTGGCTTTAGGAACCCTGACATCCTCTCCCCAAACATAGACAAGCTGGCCAGAGAAGGGGTCATCCTCAACAGTTCCTACGTCCAGCCTGTCTGTAGTCCGTATGTTGCTTTATGGCATCGATGATGTCATTGTAAAAATATCCTCCATGATTACTGTTATAATTTTTTTCTATAACGGTATAAGGTCCGGGGTTCATACCAAAAGACGTTAAAAGATGGTACTTGTTGTTACCCTGTCTGGCCCTCGGCATTAAGGGGCTAAAACAAGGACTGGTCGGCTCGGAGTCAGTATGCTGTGTGTGAGTGGGGTATTCATGTTAAACTGCGACATGGTATCTCAGTGAGCTAGCACTATAAGGCGGCATCAGTACGGACTATTTCAAGCAGCCACATACACACGCACACACACACATGCACGGCGCTATATAAGTGCAATAATCTTGGACGCGACGTTAAACACAATTTCAACTCACCTCGCTTTTTCTATAGGGCATCGACGATATCATGGTAAAAATGTACTCCATGATTACTGTTAAAATTATTCTTTATAACTCTATTAAATTGGGAGCAGTGGGGGCAATAGCAATAGAGTTAGTGAGTGAGTTAGTGAATGGGTGGTTGAGTAATTGCGTGAGTGAAAACTCTAACGAAGAATGAGTGTAGAAAAAGCACAAACAAAAAGCTTGCCAAACTCTATTGACAGTTATTTTGGGCTACCCTGTCTTGAACTGGCTGTCATTATATCATTGACACGCCTTGAAACTAAGTTGGGTCAAATCTTGGATTTGAACCCACAATCATAGAGTCTAAAGGACGCAACTTTAGTAGCAAAAGCAGAAGCAGTAGCAGCAGGAGTAGCAGTAGTAGTGACAGTAGTAGTAACAGTCGTAGTAGTAACAGTCGTAGTAGTAGTAGTAGTAACAGTAGTTGTAGTAGTAACAGTAGTTGTAGTAGTAACAGTAGTAGTAACAGTAGTTGTAGTAGTAACAGTAGTACTAACAGTAGTTGTAGGAGTAACAGTAGTACTTACAGTAGTTGTAGTAGTAACAGTAGTAGTAACAGTAGTTGTAGTAGTAACAGTAGTAGTAACAGTAGGAGTAACAGTAGTAGTAACAGTAGCAGTAGCAGTAGTAGTAACAGTAGTGACAGTAGTTGTAGTAGTAACAGTAGCAGTAGTAGTAACAGTAGTAGTAACAGTAGTAGTAACAGTAGTTGTAGTAGTAACAGTAGTAGTAACAGTAGTAGTAACAGTAGTAGTAACAGTAGTTGTAGTAGTAACAGTAGTAGTAACAGTAGGAGTAACAGTAGTAGTAACAGTAGCAGTAGCAGTAGTAGTAACAGTAGTGACAGTAGTTGTAGTAGTAACAGTAGTGACAGTAGTTGTAGTAGTAACAGTAGTGACAGTAGTTGTAGTAGTAACAGTAGCAGTAGTAGTAACAGTAGTGACAGTAGTAGTAGTAGTAACAGTAGTGACAGTAGTTGTAGTAGTAACAGTAGCAGTAGTAGTAACAGTAGTAGTAACAGTAGGAGTAACAGTAGTAGTAACAGTAGGAGTAACAGTAGTAGTAACAGTAGTAGTAACAGTAGCAGTAGCAGTAGTAGTAACAGTAGCAGTAACAGTAGTAGTAACAGTAGTGACAGTAGTTGTAGTAGTAACAGTAGCAGTAGTAGTAACAGTAGTAGTAACAGTAGTTGTAGTAGTAACAGTAGCAGTAGTAGTAACAGTAGTAGTAACAGTAGCAGTAGCAGTAACAGTAGTAGTGACAGTAGTGACAGTAGTTGTAGTAGTAACAGTAGTAGTAACAGTACTTGTAGTAGTAGTAGTAACAGTAGTAGTAGTAGTAGTAGTAACAGTAGTTGTAGTAGTAACAGTAGTAGTAACAGTAGGAGTAACAGTAGTAGTAACAGTAGGAGTAACAGTAGTAGTAACAGTAGCAGTAACAGTAGTAGTAACAGTAGCAGTAGCAGTAGTAGTAACAGTAGCAGTAACAGTAGTAGTAACAGTAGTGACAGTAGTTGTAGTAGTAACAGTAGCAGTAGTAGTAACAGTAGTAGTAACAGTAGTTGTAGTAGTAACAGTAGCAGTAGTAGTAACAGTAGTAGTAACAGTAGCAGTAGCAGTAACAGTAGTAGTGACAGTAGTGACAGTAGTTGTAGTAGTAACAGTAGTAGTAACAGTACTTGTAGTAGTAGTAGTAACAGTAGTAGTAGTAGTAGTAGTAACAGTAGTAGTAGTAGCAGTAGTAGTAGCAGTAGTAGAAGCAGTTGCAGTATTAGCAACAGTAGTAGTAACAGTAGTAGTGGTAGTATTAGTGGCAGTAGTAGAGGTAGTAATAGTGATGGTAGTAGTAGTAGCAGCAGTAGTAGTATTAGTAGCAGCAGCAACAGTAGTAGCAGTACAAGTAGCATCAGTATTAGTAGCGGTAGTGGTAGTGGTAGCAGCAGCGGTAGTCGCAGCAGTACAAGGTCTTCAGCAACCCATGCTTGCCCTGAAAGGCGACTATGCATGTCGTAAGAGACGACTAACGGGATCGGGTGGTCAGGCTCGCTGACTTGGTTGATGCATGTCATCGATCCCAATTGCGTGTATCGATGCTCATGATATCAATCGCTGGATTGTCTGGTCCTGACTCGACTATATACAGACCGCCGTCATATAGCTGGAATATTTCTGAGTGCGGCGTTAAACCCCCCAAAACAAACAAAAAGTAGCATCTGGAGTTGCAGTAGCGCTAGTAGTAATACATGTAGCAGTAGTAATAGCAACAGCAGCACCAGTAGTTGGTAATTTGTTTCTGAATGTGTTACTCCTCGTGTTTCAGATCTCGCAATGCTTTCATGACAGGTGTATATCCTTTCAAAGTGGGTCTTCAGGTAGGAAGTTTCACTTAGCTTGTGGTTACACGCATTTGATTTACCCAAAAGCGTAAGAAAATATAAAATTTGGACAAGAAGGATGCTTACAACGAATAAATAAGTGACACAAACACACAAGTTTAATGTGTGTCTTGTTTGCGCGCTCGATGACCTGTCTGAATACTTTGCCACATTCTTGATTGAATGATTCGTGTTGAACTCCCTCTTGCTTGAATGATTCGTGTTGAACTCCCTCTTGATTGAAAAATTTGTATTGAACTCGCTCTTGCTTGAATGATTCGTGTTGAACTCCCTCTTGCTTGAATGATTCGTGTTGAACTCCCTCTTGCTTGAATAATTCGTGTTGATCTCCTTCTTGCTTGAATGATTCGTGTTGAACTCCCTCTTGCTTGAATAATTCGTGTTGAACTCCCTCTTGCTTTAATAATTCGTGTTGATCTCCCTCTTGCTTGAATAATTCGTGTTGATCTCCCTCTTGCTTGAATAATTCGTGTTGAACTCCCTCTTGCTTGAATAATTCGTGTTGATCTCCCTCTTACTTGAATAATTCGTGTTGAACTCCCTCTTACTTGAATAATTCGTGTTGAACTCCCTCTTGCTTGAATAATTCGTGTTGATCTCCCTCTTGTTTGAATGATTCGTGTTGAACTCCCTCTTGCTTGAATGATTCGTGTTGAACTCCCTCTTGCTTGAATAATTCGTGTTGATCTCCCTCTTACTTGAATAATTCGTGTTGAACTCCCTCTTGCTTGAATAATTCGTGTTGAACTCCCTCTTGTTTGAATGATTCCTGTTGAACTCCCTCTTGTTTGAATGATTCCTGTTGAACTCCCTCTTGCTTGAATGATTCGTGTTGATCTCCCTCTTGCTTGAATGATTCGTGTTGAACTCCCTCTTACTTGAATGATTCGTGTTGATCTCCCTCTTGCTTGAATAATTCGTGTTGAACTCGCACTTGCTTGAATAATTCGTGTTGAACTCCCTCTTGCTTGAATGATTCGTGTTGAACTCCCTCTTGCTTGAATTATTCGTGTTGAACTCCCTCTTACCTGAATAATTCGTGTTGAACTCCCTCTTACTTGAATGATTCGTGTTGAACTCGCTCTTGCTTGAATGATTCGTGTTGAACCCCCTCTTGCTTGAATAATTCGTGTTGAACTCCCTCTTACTTGAATGATTCGTGTTGATCTCCCTCTTGCTTTAATAATTCGTGTTGAACTCCCTCTTGCTTGAATGATTCGTGTTGAATCCGCACATTTGTTTGTTGCAGCACATAGTCATCTGGCAGTGGCAAAACGTCTGTTCCCCTTTGAACCACACCTTTCTGCCTCAAGTGTTGAAAGGCCTGGGCTATGCAACTCACATCGTGGGCAAGTTAGTGTTGGCGCATAAGTTACCTTACTGAAACACTTGTAAAGATGTTCGCGCAATTGTAATGATTATCATCATTAATCCTTTCAGTCTTTTACCAGAGTTTCGTAATTCTACAATTGTGTGACATATTGTTGCGTTTTAGTAAAGTAACACCTTGATCGACAAAAAGCTATGAATTTCTGTACTGCTTATCTATTTGGTATTTTAATGGTGTTCAACGGTTTTTTAACGAAACGCAATTTTCGGTTCTTGTTTCCAAGATGGCATCTCGGCTTCTGCAACTGGGACTGCACGCCCACCTTCAGAGGCTTCGATAGCTTCTTCGGCTACTACAACTCTCGCGAGGACTACTACAGCCATAAACTGTGTAAGTACAACAGAGATTTAGTTACTACTCGATTTTAAAGTGAAGGTCAAACATCATTCGCCTTTTCTATTGGACGAGAGGCGCGTCACGTGACCCTAGAGGTGAAGGACACATGTTGACATTCAAATGTCTTTTTGTCGAGACGGGTTTTCATAATGACGTAAACATCGCCACTTCCAAATTCCTCGGAAACCCCTTGGGATTCCCTGCATGAACACAAATTGCTGTTGTTTAAGTACTCACACATATACATGATTGAAAGATTGTTGTGTTATTGATTGTCATTTATGATTGTTGGTTTGTGATAAGTTATGACAGACATATCTCAATGGAAAGATGCTGAAGATAATATAAGCCACCCTTCATGTTTATCAACCTTCAGCTCTGTAGTCTGAATACTTCATTGTGGTGTTAGGAATGGTCTCTGAGGTCGGTGGGATACCCGAAGACCCGGGTTCGATGGGAACAATGTGTGAAGGCCATTTCTGGTGTCCCCCACCGTGATATTGCTGGAATATTCCTGAAAGCGGCGTAAAACCATACTCACTCACGCTGGTGTCCCCACCCCCACCCCGGACGTGATATTGCTGGAATATTGCCGAAAGCGGCATGAATGAACCAGTGCAATCACAACAATGTGACAGTCAATTTTATGCCCCCCCTCCTCTTGTAATTTTAATGAGCATCCAACGTCTGTGAAACATCTCATGTGTTCACTATTACTACATTTATGCAAAACATGTACTTGTTTGAGTGTAGACGAAGTTGTCTGGACTTTGCCGCTGACCCCGGTGCTTGTATTACAGCAGGATATTTGGACTTCCGGGATGACCAGAAAGCTGCGTGGCAGTACGAAGGCCAGTATTCTGCGGTATGTGTGTGTGACGTCACTCATGTGATGACATGAAATATACAACGAATACAATGTTTATATAACGAAATAATACCCTCATTGTTGTCATACACAGGACTACAGTTTAATGTACTTTTGTTCAATATCTCAAAGTTAGTGAGAGCTCATACATCTTTGGAAATCATATGATATATTATTTAATGATACTCCATACAAAACGGTATTATGTTAATACACACTTTCGTACAAAGTTCGACTTTGGTTTCCAGAACCTGTACTCCCAGAAGATTGTCAGTGTTATTGAAAAACATGACAAGAGCCGACCATTGTTCCTCTATCTGCCGTTCCAGTCTGTGCACTCTCCAACACAGGTACTGTGTCACCCACAGGTACACTGACACAGACACACAGGTACACTGACACAGACACACAGGTACACTGACATAGACACACAGGTACACTGACATAGACACACAGGTACACTGACACAGACACACAGGTACACTGACACAGACACACAGGTACACTGACACAGACACACAGGTACACTGACACACACACACACAGGTACACTGACACAGACACACAGGTACACTGACACAGACACACAGGTACACTGACACAGACATACAGGTACACTGACATAGACACACAGGTACACTGACACACACACACAGGTACACTGACACAGACACACAGGTACACTGACACAGACACACAGGTACACTGACACACACACACAGGTACGCTGACACAGACACTCAGGTACGCTGACACAGACACACATGTACACTGACACAGACACACAGGTACACTGACACACACACACACATACACTGACACACACACACACAGGTACACTGATGCAGACACACAGGTACACTGACACAGACACACACAGGTACACTGACACAGACACACAGGTATACTGACACGGACACACAGGTACACTGACATAGACACACATGTACACTGACACACACACACACACAGGTACACTGACACAGACACACAGGTACACTGACACAGAAACACAGGTACACTGACACACACACACACAGGTACACTGACACAGACACACAGGAACACAGACAGACACACAGGTACACTGACACAGACACACAGGTACACTGACATAGACACACATGTACACTGACACACACGCACACAGGTACAATGACACAGACACACAGGTACACAGACAGACACACAGGTACTGAAACATGAGACACCCTTCTACTCTGTAAGTGACTGTATTTTGAATGTCACATTCACAAATCAAGCTAAAGATTTCGTGTGTATCCCCTCCACGTTCTTCGTGCGTCCTTGACAGATTACTTCTGATCAAGTATCCAGTGATCCACGGTAACTGCTGAGGAGCTGTTTTGATGAAACTTGCATATTTAAATTCTAATCTCAAGGCACTCTATCTGGTATAAGGCCACACGAGACGGACGTGTAAGCAGTAGAGCCCAGGAAGGCACATAACACAGCTCTGAACCAACAGACTTCCACGAAGGGACCCCATCACTTGGCATCAAGTCTGAAGACATTCTGATACAAGATGGACATGGGTGCTATGTGTGTCACTATTATTATCTGTTTGATAACAGCAGGAATGGTTAACACCATCCCACAAAGCGTTAATTGTGATTCTCTTCCCATGTTTTACAGGCTCCCGAACGCTATGTTAATCTGTACAAGAATGTTAACAACGAAGGAAGGCGGGTTTTCAGCGGTACGTATCATGTTCCGTAAATGCTCTATCATTTCAATGATTGATCACTGCAATGGTCTGGGAGGCATTGGTATGGCGTTTAGGGAAGATATGACATATTTAGACTACTTGTTCAACTAGTTGTATGACATGACGTCCCCAAAATATGTTTAACATACAGCAATGGAAGTTCACTATTTTAATGACGTTCCAGGCAATTTCAATTAAAGAGACGTCTTGTCCACTGAACTCTTTATATGTTATTGTTGTATCCATCAGGAATGGTCTCTGCTCTCGATGAAGCGATTGGCAACGTAACCGCTGCTCTCAAACAAACCGGTCTCTATGACAACACACTGTTTCTCTTGACGACGGATGTGAGTTGCATATTTCTGTAGTGTCTTATACACTTCTCTTACACTTGTTTCGGCAATTAGTACCGCGAACCCTCGTTAGTCCAGACTCCGTTATGACGGAAACTCAACGTTCCAGACGATTCACATCAAGAACGTCAAACATTCTACAATGGTGAGGTGAGGTGAATTGGGTTTGACGTCGCGTGCAAGATTATTGCACTTATGTAGCGACGTAAATGCCATACGTAGGTATATGCTGTACATAGGTAAACGCTGTAGGTAGGTAAATGCTGTACTTCGGTAAATGCTATACTTCGGTAAATGCTGTACCTAGGCAAATGCTGTACGTAGGTAAATGCTATACTCAGGTAAATGCTGTACTCTGGTAAATGCTGTACTTACGTAAATGCTATATTTAGGCAAATGCTATACTGAGGTAAATGCTATACTTCGGTAAATGCCATACTCAGGTAAAAGCTATACATAGGTACATGCTATACACAGGTGAATGCAATACATAGGTCAATGCTATACACAGGTAAATGCCATACTCAGGTAAATGCTATACATAGGTACATGCTATACACAGGTGAATGCAATACATAGGTCAATGCTATACACAGGTCAATGCTATACACAGGTAAATGCTATACACAGGTAAATGCTATACAGAGGTAAATGCTATACACAGGTAAATGCTATACAGAGGTAAATGCTATACTCAGGTAAATGCTATACGTTTTGGGGTGGAGAGAAAACAGATATGAACATACTGAGATACACAAAACACAATGCTGACCTTGACTGTGCACAGTTCCTTATTTCAGTCACATTTCCAGAAGGTTTCGATCAAACTGAAATATGTCTTTTCATTGTGTGTATACTGCATGTTACATGCTGCCAGAATGGAGCCGAGATCTTCAGCCACGGCAACAACTGGCCCCTGAGAGGGGGGAAACATTCCATCTGGGAGGGGGGCACGAGGGGCACGGCGTTCCTGCACGGGGCGGGGCTCAAGAAGACTGGCTACACCTATAACGGGTGAGATGGACTGTTTGTAGTATTGATGTTGGGCTGTTTTTATTGTTTTGTTTGATTCTCAGTCGAATGCTGAGCATCAGAGGGAGAGTCGATCAGAATAAATCTAATATTGTCCATGCCAGTTTCATGTGACGTAGTTCCAACTTAGATGACTTGCTTGTCAAGTAACATGTGTAGCATTCATTCATTTCTAAATGACAACTTTATCAGGTCACAAGATAAACATATTATTGGTCCAGTAGCGACATTAAAAAGGTGATTTATTACGCCTTTTCCCGTACATCGTCACGCTCGTTCTCTGGAATAATTTCCAACATAAAGTGTTATTTCACACGAAAGATAAAAACAGTATTTCATCATATATTATATGTTCAGATGAAAACAGTATCTCATCATATATATGTTCAGATAAAAACAGTACTTCATATTATATTTGCAGATAAAAAAGTATCAAATGTGTTCAGATAAAAACAGTATGTCATCACATATTTTCTGATCAAAACAGTATCTCATCACATATTTTCTGATAAAAACAGTATCTCATCACATATTTTCAAATACAAACAGTATCTCATTACATATTTTCAGATAAAAACACTATCTCATCACATATTTTCGGATAAAAACAGTATCTCATCATATATTTTCGGATAAAAACGGTACATGTATCGCATCATATTTTTCATCACTAAATAATAAATTGACTCAGCTGACCTACTTGTGATCGTAAAACGAACATATATAATGATAGTTTGCATTAAAGGTTCCAAATGAACTCATTCACTCGGGAGAGGAATTCCTCTTGGCTCCTATGCTATTCTCTAACATCGTCCTCATGCTGGTATTATTGTCCCTGCTCACAGAATGATCCATGCAGTGGACTGGATGCCGACTCTCATCTCTGCTGCAGGGGGGACCCCAGGTGAGGGAACATATTTTGTACCAAAGTGGTAAACTTGACCTTTATCGCTTTGGGCTTTGTTGTTTCATCAAACAGACAGTTGGTGATATAACTGACACAATGTTGTTTAAAGCCGCTGTATTTTCAGCATCATACCCGTGCTGTGCTTGTTGGGTTCACCAAATCTATAAACGTCTTTGAACTGTATCACTTCGTGCTTTCCTTCAATAATAGTGAGTTAGTTGGGTTGTACACCGCTTTTAACAGTATTCCAGTTTTCTCACGGCGTGTCAACTGAATGTGGAAGGAAAGTGATGCAGGTCTTAGACGTTTACCACTTCGGTGAAACCCACGAGCACAGGTATGGTGCCGACAAACCTTGAAACATAATCGGGGCGAATAGGGATTCGAACCCACAATCATAAGTTTCTGGTTTGCCCAAGGGACGCAACTCTGCACAGCGAATTGCGGCGCCTGAGACGACTGGGTCACCGTGCCCCCTCCTCCAACAGTAAGCTGACATGCCGTGATATAAGTGAATTACTGTTCCAAACTTGCACTGGTATGGTACTGAAAAACATCAACTAACAGATAATCAGGGCGATTCACGAGAAACACATCATAATGTGCGTAAGTGATTTGCACAGGATGTCAGCGTGAGCTAAATGTGGGAGGAAAACCCGAAGTGGCGCTGGTGTTATGGACACTTCAGTGAAACCAACTTATGGCATGGCGTTGATAAACTGAGAATTATTATGACGGCGAATATTGGTTTCGAACCCACGAAGTTTCTGACGCGACCATGCAAGGAACGCAACTATGCTCAGCTTTTGACGACCGGGGGGCACCAGTGTCCCTCCCCTCATCTTATTTATAAACAATCAATGAGGATTTCAATTAGGTTTGGTTTGTTTTACGCCGCATCCAGCAATATTCCAAGCTTTATAATGGCGGTCTGTAAATAATCGAGTCTCGACCAGACAATTACCTCCCTTGTTGAAGCGTTTGTAAAATATATCTTTAGTCCAGTGTATGGAATTTAACATGACTACAAAAGATCAGTGATGACGTGAAATAATTATATTTGTAATGTCTCTTATTTATTTTAGCTTTTCCTATAAAGTAAAGGGTACAAAAGATCAGTGATGACGTGAAATAATTATATTTTTAATGTCTTTTATTTATTTTAGCTTTTCCTATAAAGTAAAGGGTACAAAAGATCACAGATGACGTGAAATAATTATATTTTTATTATGTCTTATTTATTTGATCTTTTCCTATAAAGTAAAGGGTACAAAAGATCAGAGATGACGTGAAATAATTATATTTTTAATATGTCTTATTAATTTGATCTTTTCCTATAAAGTAAAGGGTACAAAAGATCACAGATGACGTGAAATAATTATATTTTTATTATGTCTTATTTATTTGATCTTTTCCTATAAAGTAAAGGGTACAAAAGATCAGAGATGACGTGAAATAATTATATTTTTATTATGTCTTATTTATTTGATCTTTTCCTATAAAGTAAAGGGTACAAAAGATCACAGATGACGTGAAATAATTATATTTTTATTATGTCTTATTTATTTGATCTTTTCCTATAAAGTAAAGGGTACAAAAGATCACAGATGACGTGAAATAATTATATTTTTATTATGTCTTATTTATTTGATCTTTTCCTATAAAGTAAAGGGTACAAAAGATCACAGATGACGTGAAATAATTATATTTTTATTATGTCTTATTTATTTGATCTTTTCCTATAGAGTAAAGGGTACAAAAGATCACAGATGACGTGAAATAATTATATTTTTATTATGTCTTATTTATTTGATCTTTTCCTATAAAGTAAAGGGTACAAAAGATCAGAGATGACGTGAAATAATTATATTTTTATTATGTCTTATTTATTTGATCTTTTCCTATAAAGTAAAGGGTACAAAAGATCACAGATGACGTGAAATAATTATATTTTTATTATGTCTTATTTATTTGATCTTTTCCTATAAAGTAAAGGGTACAAAAGATCACAGATGACGTGAAATAATTATATTTTTATTATGTCTTATTTATTTGATCTTTTCCTATAAAGTAAAGGGTATCGATGGGATTGATCAGTGGCAAGCTGTTAGCACAGGAGGACCCTCAAAGAGGTCAGAGTTCATCTACAATCTAGACGACTACGTCATACCACTACAAGGGCAAGCAGGCATAAGGTGAGTGGGTGAGTGAGTGAGTTTGGTTTAACGCCACTTTGACCGGTGTTTCTGTTCTGTCATTGGGAATTGAACCCATGCAATATTCCAGTAATATCACGGCGGGGGACACCAAAAATGGGCTTCACACATTGTACCCATGTTGGGAATCGAACCCATGCCTTCGGCGTGATGAGCGAACGCTTTAACCACTAGGCTACCCGACCACCCCTAATATTGTTAAGTAGCTGTAGGAGTGAACGCGAACCCCAATTCATCTCACCTCATCTGTTACCTTTTAAACACCATATTCCATTTAGGGATGCTGTTAGGCCTCATCATCGGTTAACGCTGCCAATAACATTTGTACAGATTACAATTAACATGTAATGATTGGATGTATGAAACACAACAGCTGTGAAACTGGCCTCTAGTGGTTGTTAGGTTATGAGAATTAACGCAATTATCACACCTTTCGCTTTCATATCAACGGCGATGCCATCTTTTATCATGAGCGCGCACAGAGGGAAACAAGCAGCCTCAATATCCGTGTCTTTGCAGGATGGGGGACTATAAGCTGTTGCTGGGATACCCCGGAACTCAGGATGGATGGCATCGTCCCATGAACAACACCAAGGATGACATATACGAGAAGCACCTGTACGACCCTCAGGGAAAGGAGACACACTTGTTCAACCTCAAAGGTACACAGATCGGAGTCCAAATGTTGAACCAATTTGTAAAGTACGATACAAAGCACAAATCACCAATGGAGTGAAAAACTGAAATATGAATAACACACCAACGTAACCTATGTCGCTTGACATCCCTGAAGTAAACCGAAAGAACAATACAATGTTTAATATTTTGTTCATATTTAAACCTAGAAATAGTGAAACACCTCTTAGTACATATTTCCACTTAAACAGACATTTAAAAATCGTATCCTCTGTTTATTTGTTTGTTTATTTGTTGTTTATCGCTGCACTCAGCAATATTCCAGCTATATGAAGACGGTCTGTAAATAATCAAGTCTGGATCAGAAAATCCAGTGATTGATTTCATGAGCATCGATCCACGCAATTGGGATACGATGACATGCATCAACCAGGTCAGCGAGCCTGACCACCCGATCCTGTTAGTCGCCTCTTACGACACGCTTAGTCGCCTTTCACAGCAAGCATGGGTTGCTGTCATCATATTCTACCCCGTATCTCCAAGGGTCCGTATCCCCTATGAATGTTCTGACGAAACACGTGGGATTGGCGGTGTGTGTAACAGCTCTGTAAGTGTATGTGTAAACTACAATCTGTCTGTGCTGCTCCGACAGCGAAAGGTGTTTCAATGCCGTCCGCGTTAACCAAACAACGTTTGGCGCTTGGCATAAAGGCATGAGGTGAGGTGAAATTGGGTTTAAAGCCGTGTACAAGATTATTGCACTTATATAGCGACGTGCATGCACGCATGTGTGTGTACTAGTCCGGACTGAAGCCGATTTATAGTGCTAGCTCACTGCGATACCATGCCGCAGTTTAACATGAACACCACACTCAGACACAGTATACTGACTCCGAGCCGACCAGTCCTTGTTTTAGCCGAGCGCCAGACAGGGTAACAACAAGTACCATCTTTTAACGTCTTTTGGTATGACGGTCAGGGATCGAACCCCGGACCTTTAGCTCTCTGGGCGGACGCTCTACCACCCAAGCACGGGGGCGGTCCCTGAAGGGATAACACAAGGACTGGTATCTCAGTGGAGTAGCGCTATCATACTGGCACAGATCCAGACTAGTACAAGCGTTTCTATGGCCTAAAAATACAATGTCAAGAATAAACCATGTTGATTGGTTGAGCTTAGAATGTCAGTGTCTGTGATCACAATGAATCTCGTATGATTTGGTATGTGATCTGTCATTATATTGAAGCTTACCAGTCATTATAAGACATAACTGATAAATGATTTGTCAAAGAACATAAGAAGCTATTAGTGATCATTATTTTTCATTTATGCAAATTGTGTGAGTGGCGGGTTCTTCTGGGAGAGCAGGACATGCTCATCCTTCCACGAATGCCTGGTGTCATCATTGATTTTCAGTGATCCTTTAATATAATTTTCAGTACAATTGTCTTTTATGCCCAAAGGAATCTGTTTGTTAATTGACATTGACGATTTACATAAAAATTTCAGCGTTTCTCTGTTAATGTATTTAAACCAGTTGACCTATAGAGCCGTTTCGTTTTCACTTTCTCAGATGATCCCCTGGAAAAACATGATCTTGCAGAAGCCATGCCAGAAATGGTTGCTAAGCTACGAGAGCGCCTTCTTGAATATAAGAGACATATGGTTCCAGCCAACTACCCTGACCACCCTGACCCAAAAGGGGACCCCAAGAGATACAACAACACATGGACGCCAGGGTGGTGCTGACGTCATCGGGGGTGGTGCTGACGTCATCGGGAGTGCTGTGAACGTCATCGTCATTGTACTGATCAATCGTGGGAACTAACGCGATGTGCGTGCACTGTACAGTCAATGTTTCACTACACTAGTAACTACTAGAAAAGAAGGTCGCCATGCAACAAAAATACATTACATCTGTCTATACATTTGTACAGAGTTCACAAATGTATTTGGCTTGACCGTTTTCATTTTTATAATGCTTTGCGCTTGTCATTTTTTGTTACTTCTTGTGTTTAAATGATGAGCTAATATCGATGAAGCCAAGATGCAAATTGTGTTTTTTTATGCTGTGAATAAATATTTCTATTACGTGTTTGTACATTTGCAAAATAATTTAGGCCAAACATATGCTGATCATAAGAATAATCAACTTCAACTCGAAATCAGAAAAGATGTGTTTTTTTGTGCTCAAGTCGACCTCCAAACACATGGAATGAGATTCGAACCGGTACAGCGTTGTGTTTGATTATCTCATGTTGTCACAGTGTTTCAGTATTGTAACGGCCTCTGATCCTTTCTCTGAAGGAAACCACGAGACGGCCTCAATACATTGTGTCATTTAACGTTGTGTTTGATTGATCGGGTGGTCAATTTGGCTGACTGGATTGATGCTTGTCATCGAATCCCAATTGCGTAGATCGATGCTGATGATGTCAATCACTGGATTTTCTGGTTAATAATTTACAGACCGTCGTCATATAGCTGGAATAGTGCGGCGTTAAACAAGAACCAAACAAACACATGCATGCACTAAAACCTTGCATTGTAGCGAACTATTTGTATCGTATACAATTCAATGACTTACACAACACAAAGGATGGATCGTCGTGGTGACGATTTCTAATTTTAGTCAAATAATGATATGTGACCATGTGCAACGGACGGAGGTCAAATCCGCTCTAGTTGAGTGAATCTTTCTGGAACCTACACTCATTGGCTGACATTGTAGGTACAGCTAGCGCCGATGGTCGAAATATAAGAACCTGGATAGTTCCGTCTACTGGTTATCCTACACTGGTATTAATGCCTAAAAATACATCTTACTGTAAAGATAATAGCAATTTCAAAACATTATTTTGAATTTGAAATATTTTTTTCTTCTACTCTGTTCAATATGTGTTGGCTATCTTTGTGTTTTGATCGATATGATTAATTGTTTGTTGTTTAACGCTTTCACACTTTTAGAACAATCCCAGCTACATATGACAGCGGTCTATAAACAATCGAGTCTGGACCCGACAATCCAGTGACTGACAACATGAGCATCGTTCCTCGTATTTGGGATACGATGGCATACAGATAACCACCCTGTCCATGTAGTCACCTCTAACGACAAGCATATGGTGCTGGGGACCTATATTCTTACCCGGAATCCCTACGGGAGCGATGGAGGTGTTCATGGCCCATCGGATACCACAACGGTCAACAGTCCTTTTTCTGATGGAAGACGGTATTCAACTCCGTGAGGTATTGACGATAATGTTGAATGGGATTCAAACCCACACTCCTAGGTTTTTGCCGAATGGAACATGTCTAAAATGAGGACTTCTAGTTTTACTTGTTTAACTCTTCTTTCAAAGAAACTATAGATTAAATTATCCTTGGAGGTAATGAATGCAATTGATCGAGGCAAGTGTTCAATGATCCTATGACCTTTTACAATCACAATACTGTGAAGTCTAGTCCTCAAAAGTTCATTCGCTGTTTGTCGGGACGGGAGACAATGGCAGGGAATTAATCGCTCTTGGCCAGACGTAAGTTGTAGGGTTAAGAAGCAACTCTCATTAACTGCGTACTAAAGGTACCACGTTGAGAAGAAAACTAGGGGCACTCTAGACGTCTAGACTCCTTCAGATGATATCATACTACCCCTCCAGCCAAACAAGCCTACCTTTGACACTTAAATAATTGCACAGCATGTTATTTCTATGATGGTGTTGATAATCGCCCATGGGCAGGTAATGTTTTATCTGTCATTGACAAAGTAGTGAATAAATGCCACAGAACATTCTCCATATTTATCAGAAAACTGTGGTTAAAGCAGAATCAACTGTACGACCGTAATAATAATACTAATATGAATAATAATATGAACAACATGAAGAATATGTTGAGGGCGTCATGGAAAATGATGAATACAAAATTCTTTGGAAAAGGCCCGTGTACAGCCTCATGTGTATCAAGGCCAACAAACCTAATTTTGTGCTTTATGATAAATCCAATGCAATCATTAACATTATTGAATTTTCTGTCCTTTTGACACTAATGTGATTGACATATTCAGGAAATGCATGGCAAACATGCGGATGTCACCTTCGAAATGTCACGCTTTCATCCCAAGTACTAAGTTGTCTGATTCCCCATCGTACCGTGGGTTGTCTGCTTCAAGAGCGAGCGCTTTAACATCTACTACACCGCCGCAATCTTCCAGTTCCATTTGTATGGCGGTGACCTGTAAACAGAGTATGGGCCACCATGATCAGCAGCCTGCGACATCGGATACGATGGCATATAGTCAACCAAATCCTAGAGTCTAACCATGATTCTTTGGGTATATACCATTCAAACGAAGTTAAAGAACGACCGATTCTTTCATATTACTACAGCTAATCTGTCATGGAAACAAAGAACACCAACGTTTCTTTCATATCACTACAGCTAATCTGTCATGAACAGTGATATGAAAGAATCTGGTACTCTTTAGCCTCTTGAGTTGTAAGTTCTGACAGAGTAACTATAGTGATATGAAAGAATCTGGTACTCTTTAGCCTCTGGAGTTGTAAGTTCTGACGGAGTAACTATAGTGATATGAAAGAATCTGGTACTCTTTAGCCTCTTGACTTGTAAGAACTGACAGAGTAACTATAGTGATATGAAAGAATCGGGTACTCTTTAGCCTCTGGAGTTGTAAGTACTGACAGAGTAACTATAGTGATATGAAAGAACCGGGTACTCTTTAGCCTCTGGAGTTGTAAGTACTGACAGAGTAACTATAGTGATATGAAAGAATCAGGTACACTTTAGCCTCTGGAGTAAGTACATTTTGCTGTGCTGAAACTTGCGTTCTCAAATTTGAAGCGGCCGTTAAATATCTATTCCGCCTCGCGATACCTGTTGCGCGTAAGTTTTCCATCACATTGACAATATTCAGCCATATAACAATCGAAACAAGTTTCATATTATTACATACTGTCAACAAATGGCAGTATAATTTGTTATTATAACATACTAGTTCAAGAATGAAACATATTTTATGAACAATATATATTATCTATCAGAAAGATTGGTTACAGACCCCGGGGAACCAAACCTAAGGCAGCTAACTGGGTATCATGGGGACCAAACATTGGCTTCCCACATGATGTTCTGGACAGTTTTCAGTCACTACCTCATGATCAGCTACCAGTGGGATTGTGAAAGTTAGCCAATACACACTCACATATGATGTAGAGTGAGTGAGTGAGTGAGTGAGTGAGTGAGTGAGTGAGGTTTAACGCTGCTTTGAACAGTACTCTAGTTATATATATCGCAGCGTGTCCCAAGCTTAATTTTGGCGGAAATCCCAAAGTGACGTTTACCACTTTGGTGAAACCCATGAGCACTGGAATATTGATAAAAACGGCGTAAAACAAGCTCACTCACTCATAGAACTTGACCATGCAGCTTTGGATGCTTCCGATTTATTTGGCACTGACATTCCCTGGCAACTACTCAGTTTTCTGACTCTAGATATACACTGAGATGAAGTGTGAAGGCTCATTCGTCTAACGTTCTGATCGTCTATGGGATATTCCACATTACAGATTGAAATAAAAATACAGCAAAAAGGGTTTGGGTGATCCTGGCACAGTCGGGCTTGTTAGGCTCATCATCAGCTCAGGGTCCTTGCCCCCTCCCTCTACACGCAGCCCAGACAACGAATGGGACTTCTCCCAGGAAGCGCTGTCAAGTCAAACCCAACAAGAACTTTTCGGAGAATGTGAAGTCTCCCCAACACTGAAGCCTTCTGTATTACCCAGATTGTCAGAAGGGCTGTATTCCTGGTAGCAAACCCGGGTACTCTCCCGTTGTCAGTCAACAAATTGGGATGTACCAAACCTAAGGCACCGAGAATAATTTCGAAAGTGAGGTCTGCATATTTGCCATGTTTTGCCTGAATCTTCTCAATCACATTAGTCAAAACACACAAGCATTGCGAAGACGGTAATACAACGATCGAGCCACACCATCATGTCGCTGAAGTTACTGTGTTTGTGCCAAAGCTGGACATCCACTCACAATGTGTTCGACAGCCTCATCACATTTATTGCATAATCTACATTTCATAATTTACATTTTGATGCAAAAGTGACTGGTTCTGAGCAGCAAAGCCTTCTGTTTCACTTTTCAGGCTAGCCGACTTTATCCAGTCAAATCACCTGTCTTTGGGAGTAGTATTGTTCGACCTTTGCACAACCAAGGCAAAACATCCCCTGTATCCACAAGAGAATTTAAAGTAATGGTGTTTGGATTCAAGGAAACAGTTTCCAATACAGTTATGATGATGGTGATGATGATGGTGATGATGATGATCATTATTATTATTATCATGATGATGATGATCATCATCATTATTATTGATGTTCCTGCTGCTTCCTCAAATGCTTAATGTCAACGTTTGTTGTATATATTGTAATGGGTGAACTTATAATCTCATTTGTATAGTGGGCGAATTATAACTCTCTCCGTCGTCTTCAAAATTTTTAATACTAAGAGAATAGCGGCTCTAGGAATCTGTCGGGTAAAAGAAAGTATACACCCATGTTTGATGCTGGCTCTAGGAATCTGTCGGGTAAAAGAAGATATACACCCATGTTTGATGCTGGCTGAAAATAAAGCAAACAAAAAATGGTTATTCGATGGTGTTGTATTTAATACGGGTACCTTAGTTGTGTTTGAACCTAAAGTTTGCAGTGTTTCGGTGATTGTTTTCAGCCTATCAACATTTTAATAACGTTCGTAATTTTGTAGGTCAAATCCAATTGTCAAATGTATACACCCTGCGTTTGCCCTGCCGTTTATATAGGAGTACAAAGGGCATCCACAAACCAGCCTTTCAAGTAACTTCGTGGGGTTCCTTGCATCTTGACACCAGCTGTGAAGCAGGAAGCTGGATACCATGACCAACACGATAGGTACACAAACAATGTTCGTTGATATCACGCTCGTTGACTTCTCATTTATTGTTGCTGCACATGCCAAGCCGAACAACGCGGGTGTTCATTTCTGACATGTCAGAGAGGTTTGTTTCACCCTGTTTCTGGGATACCCTGGTCAATTTGATGAATGTGTTCTTCTATGAAAAATTCGAATGACATTTACAAACCACATGTCGGATGTCAAGGTCATTTTCAAGTATTACTCGAAATCAAGAACATGGAATGTTTTAAAAAATATATTCAGAAAAAATCAGGTTCACAGTCTCCATTCTGTCTGGCTGTGTCATGTCAGATACATGCATGCCCTATGCTAGACAATGGTCTTGGCATGTTAGACAATGGTCTTGGCATGTTAGACAATGGTCTTGGCATGTGAGACAATGGTCTTGCAAAGTAAGATAATGGTCTTGGCATGTTAGACAATAGTCTTGGAATGTTAGATAATGGTCTTGGCATATTAGACAATGGTCTTGGCATGTTAGACAATAGTCTTGGCATATTAGACAATGGTCTTGGCATGTTAGACAATGGTCTTGGCATATTAGACAATGGTCTTGGCATGTTAGACAATGGTCTTGGCATATTAGACAATGGTCTTGGCATATTAGACAATGGTCTTGGCATGTGAGACAATGGTCTTGGCATGTTAGACAATGGTCTTGGCATTTAGACAATGGTCTTGGCATGTTAGACAATGGTCTTGGCATGTTAGACAATGGTCTTGGCATGTTAGACAATGGTCTTGCAATGTTAGATAATAGTCTTGCAATGTTCGACAATGGTCTTGGCATGTTAGATAATGGTCTTGCAATGTTAGACAATAGTCTTGGCATGTTAGGCAATGGTCTTGGCATATTAGACAATGGTCTTGGCATGTTAGACAATGGTCTTGGCATATTAGACAATGGTCTTGGCATGTTAGACAATGGTCTTGGCATGTTAGACAATGGTCTTGGCATATTATATAATGGTCTTGGCATGTTAGACAATGGTCTTGCAGTGTTAGATAATTGTCTTGCAATGCTGGGCACAACACTTGCAATGTTAGACATTAGTCTTGCAATTTGAGACTATGACTTTGAGATTTTAGACAAAAATCTTAACGTGCATCATTGTCATGCCTTGATAATTCTTTTAAAAATGATTTATGCAAATAAAATGCTACGTTCGTCTAATATGGAGTCTTATGGGTACCATGTGTAACAGTTAGATGTTTTGACCAAACTGTTTATAAATATGTACATAATATACTTAAAAATTATAATATCTTTGCAGCTTTGGCGTCATCGTTGTTTAGAGGATTACAAATAACTAGACATCATATGTAGGAATATGCATTCCCTGAAAGTTACCATTGCCCTTGGTGTAATCACTGGGGTGGAGGAGTGCTGGGATTTTGTGTGGAGATTTCTTCAGCTACATCTGGCTGTCACGTATTGAATCAACCACAAACACAAATGAAGTTGTAATAAAGATTTATTCCCTCCCTTAAGTTAATTTTAAAACCCAATAACAATATTTAAATACAAACTAATACCAAATTAACAAACACAACTAACTAAACTAGCTTCTCCTACAACTAACAATACTACCATCTACTACTTATACTAATATCTTAATACTAACAGTACAAATGTCTACTACTAATAATACAACTATCTACTACTAACAATACAACTATCACGATACACTATCCTAATACTAATAGTCTACTTTTAACAATACTAACACTAATACAAATGTTCTAAGAATAACACAACTAATACACAGTAATAACTTTGTGGGTGTACATATATACAACAATACAACAACACAAAAACACACCCCCCCAAAAAAAAAATAAAAAAAAATAGAAAGATACAAAGCCACTCCACTGTCACTGTCACACAGTGACTTTGGAATCTCTGATGTTACTGAGCAGTTCACACTAGAATTCTTCCTCGTAATATCGAATGGTGATCTTTCCACCTAGGCGATGTTGTCACCACGGAGTTAAGGGTGCCACGGCTGTGTTCATCCTTTGATGTGCACACGGAAACGGAGATACTTCTCTCCTTACGTGATGTTGGAGGTTGATACTTCCTCCTATGTACTATCGGGGGTACTTCTTCCCTCCTACGTACTATAAGGTTAACCGGCCAGTTCCGGGACACTACAATATAATATAAGCAATTACAGTTACTGAGGTATGTGTCACTACCTCACAATACATACAACAATGCACCAATACTCTGATTTACATATTACTGAGTTGAACTGTTTATACTTTGATCATGTTGTGGTTATTGTTACAGTGGCTTTACGTTATTACAATCAATATGTGTATATAATTACATTTGAAAACAATACATAACTCAAAATTCTATCCTCTAAAATACAATTCTACATGAAACAATAAATGTAAAAACTTACGCCAACCAGAGTAGAAGTCTCCCACAATGTTAGTCTATGCCTTACATGACCATACTGATTCTGGCTGACTGTACAAATTATTTCCCTGCCCCGCTATTTAAACTGACCCCAAAGCCCAAGCTACCCCTGACCTCCCTATTGTTACACCAATTAACTCCCCAGCTATCACCCGTACCCAGCCACGCTTCCCTGAACCTAACTTGTTCCCATAGTATTACCTGACAATATCTAAAAACAACCCGCTAAGCTTAATATACTAATGTAACCATACCATGATACATCTATCTGAACTACTAACATATAATTAATATATACAAGATTATCTGTGATCTTGACATCACCTCCCCACTTAAGTTAATTGTACCTGAGCACAATTATATACAATGTATTTTTGTGGCAGTAATATATCAAATGGTCCCTTAGAATAAAAGCGTGAGTAACACTACTTTGAACAGTTTTTCAGTTCTTTCACGGCGTCTAAGCTTGATATGGGAGGAAAGCAAAAGCGAAGCAAGTTGTGCACGTTCACTTTTTGACGAAACCCACAGCCATGGTTATGGTGCTAGCCTAGAAACAAAGGGCGAAGCTGGAACGATAGATGGGGTTTCTGGCAGGTCTAAAGGACCTAACTATGCACAGCGAATTGATGCACCTCACCCATTTTGTTGCATGTATACATTTTTATTACTTAATGTGGGAGGTTTTTCAGATGATCACAGATAGGAAAGAAAAATATTATATTTAATGCAAACTGTATATACAAACTGATTGCATGGTGTTTGTAACGAATACCTCGGTGGTACATGTGTAGTTTCAAGATGTTATCAACATATTTTCACTCCGTGATAATTCTTGCCAACCAAACAGAAATACAGACACCCGTAGAAGATAATGTTCTTACAACTGTACTATTAAGAAAGTGGCACGGATGACCCAATGGCTCAAGGCGACGTTATTATCTACGAGGAGTTACTCCCCTTAGTCGTGACCGGATCTTCTTGTCATGGGTCCTTCCGTACGACCTATACTCCGCCAACAAAAGCAACCTGAAATTACTGTTCTCCTTCATGGTCTACGTCTACGACTAGTAGACAGTATTTCCGAACTTCTCCTATTAACGGTCTTATGATCTGTCTCCTAAAGGGGAGATGGGCTAGCCTAGTTGTTAAAGCGTTCGCTCGTCACGCCGAAGAACCAGGTTTGATTCCCCACATGGGAACTTTGTGTGAAGCCCATTTCTGGTGTTCCCCGCCGCGATATTGCTGGAATATTGCTAAAAGCGGCGTCAAACATCACTCACTCTCCTCAAATCCACAAAATCCATGTTCCAATGAGTCAGATCCAGCTTCAGCTTACAACTGCGTTTTAAACCTCTTCATGAGAACTTTGGGATGAAAAGTTTTATTCCTTCTCTAGGAATAAGAATAAAACCTTTCATATCAGCTGTCACTACTGAACTGGACAATATATCTCATTTCCACCACATCTTTTCATCAAGACCTGACATTAACAAACCAAACGGAATCTGACACAAATCAATTACATAATCAGTAAAACTATAATATAATATAATATAAAAAGCACAATACGACACTCACAAATCTTTATTTACAAATTTACGCAAATATGCTGACACGGTTGCTAGCGCCACTGTCATGAGCTTCAAAACGATCTCATTACCAGCTAACATCTCCATTGTCACAACACAAGCAAATGCCATCGTAACAGCTGGGAAATATATCAATAACCAGTCTACACATAAAAGGTTTATATTATTTTCACATGCTCTGTCGTGCCTCCAGACTATTAGCAATATGTCATTAAACATCGACTTTTACATGATGTTACGTTATGTGTGATCTTGCTAATTGCCAATACGTCATCGTCGTTTTTAGTCAGCCAGCCATGTTGGAATCACTGGTAACATAATGGCTGATACTGAAACAAAAGAAAATGTGTAAGACCACGTCTTTTATCATGTAGCGATTACATGACGTTACGTTATGTGTGATCTTGCTAATTGCCAATACGACATCGTCGTTTTTAGTCAGCCAGCCATGTTGGAATCATTGGTAACATAATGGCTGATACTGCAGCAAAAGCAAATGTGTAAGCCACGTCTTTTATCATGTAGCGATTACATGACGTTACGTTATGTGTGATCTTGCTAATTGCCAATACGACATCGTCGTTTTTAGTCAGCCAGCCATGTTGGAACCATTGGTAACATAAAGGCTGATACTGCAGCAAAAGCAAATGTGTAAGACCACGTCTTTTATCATGTAGCGATTACAAACCTGTAATTAGGTGCTACATCAGATATATCATACAAAAGAGTTAGACACACAAGAAGGTGTTAATAAACGTCATGACATTAAACGAACCGAAGGTAATAGCTACTTGGATTGTCAGTCAGATTTGAAGAAGTAATTTTACGACGATGTCTGTCGTATATTGGTCATACCAGGTTACACACTTGAGTCTTTATTTTAAATGTGCGGATCCTCCAATGTACATGCCCTGTGATGAGAGAATCACAATCAAGCACGTTTTGCTTGGCGATGTGGATTTGTCTATCACGAGTCATACAAATGTCAAGGTTTTACCTCTGAAGGGTTGTTTTTATCTCGACAAAGGTTCTTTAATTATTCGTTCTTAAAAGGATTGTATTAATTTATAAAATTATGAATTGTAAAAAGTAAATATATAACGTTAACATCAGAGTGAGTGAGTGAGTGAGTGAGTGAGTGAGTGAGTGAGGTTTAACGCCGCTTTTAGCAATATTTCCAGCAATATCGCGGCGGGGGACACCAGAAATGGTCTTTACACATTGTACCCAAGTCAGGAATTGAACCCGGGTTTTCGGCGTTACGAGCGAACGCTTTAACCACTAGCTAGGCTACCCGACCCATTAACACCAGAGAATAGCCAGTCTCCACTATCCCCCGAAACAGATTCCGTTGGGCTTAAAAGGCAAAATAGCGGTGAAACCTATGAATGGATCACTGATCAGTGATTAAACCCGGTGTTCGAGACAGTTAACATTTCCAGAGACTTCAGTCCACTGAGCAAGTAATATTTTAATTTAGTAAAATAAACTTAGTAACTGAGATGTTTGTTGCTGTATGTTAAAAGTAGCACAAAGAAATGTCCCCCTGGGAGTGTACACAAGACCACATCATACAAAGCAGTTCTTTTCCTTCCATGGTTTAAAATTAATCGTAAGAATACACGTTTGCTTACTTTTCGGCTTATCTTCTCAACAATCATCAGACGCTGTACACAATTGTAGAGAAACACATACTTCTAGGTCTTTGAAAGGCATTTAGAAGTGATACACATGAGGAAGAGAATATATGGATGTCAACTTCTTTATTAAGAGGAACACAACGTTTCGGAGTATATGCTTACTCCTTCATCAGGTGATGTTGACATCCATATATTCTCTTCCTCACATACTTCTATATGATTTTCAGGTAAATGGGTCGGAGGCCTTCAATTCAACAAACCATCTTGATTGTATGCTACAGGATTGTATTGTGCAGTTGGAAAACATACACACACACACGCACGCACGCACGCGCACGCACGCACGCACGCATGAAATGTACTATTCATCTTCTCACCTAAATAACGATGATTGATGGGGGAAGATTGCGTCTCGCCGCGCGTTTCAACCATCTTAAGACTATAGGAACCTCTCCATGCAGAAGAAATCCTATTAAAGTTTTGGTATGGTGGACCTTCAGTCTAATTCATTTTTGAATGACAGTTTATCGATAAATCGTTTTCAATTATGTGGGATTCAGAAGCAACATCATCTTCGGTACTTCGATTTGATCTGCAAATAGCAATATTTCATTTAACAAGATTCATAAAAATTATATAAAATGATGAATTGACATCGACCTACACGAACATATTGAGCTCTCCGTGGGAGCCATATGTGTCAGTGCTAACGTCTTCACCGGTAAAACTGTCTCTGATTGGCTTTATTTCTTTACAATTATTAAAAAAATATAATCTATGATATTAAAGAACTAATCGTCCTGTATGTCAGTCCACCTACGTCGTATGAAGCAACAGCATTAACAGGAAGCGTTGTGGGCTGGACATGAAAAACTGCTCTTATAAAACTCCCGTGGTAAAAAGAGCCTTGGGTACATTGAGAAAATATAATTAGTTCCGTCTAAAAAAGAGAGGATAATTGTGTTTGTTTTTTTACACAAAAAATGTGGAATGAGAAACATTAAGTTTTTGCAGTGTTGTTGATGAGAATTGATCTGACCCTTCTGAACGATAAAAAACATGTGATACCGAAAGTGTGTTTTGTCCCTGCTTACTCAGATGTTACAACTTATTGCTGTTACCAAAGGATGCGTTTATTCTTACATGCATCTTCTGTTACGTAGAGTAACATGTTGGTTAGGCTACAATCATTATTAATAAACCAAAGAAAGCTAATATCGTTAAGTAAGTGAGTAAGTATGGTTTTACGCCGCTTTTAGCAATATTCCAGCAATATCACAGCGGGGACACCAGAAATGGGTACCCATGTCGGGAATCAAACCCGGGTGTTCAGCGTAACGAGCGAACGCTTTAACCACTAGACTACCCGACCGCCCCAGATATCGTTAAGCAGCATTTAGCTGCAGTATCCTTTGTTTGTTAGCTGTTTAACGTTGCAGTCAGCAATAGTCTAGGTACATGACGGCGGCCTGTAAAAATCAAATTTGGGAGGCAAACCACTGATTGATATGATGAGCATCGTCCCACACAGTCGGGGTACAATGCAACTCAATGAACAAAGTCACCGTGCCTGACCACCCCATTCATTTAATCGACTCTTTCGACAAGCAGAAGTTGCTTGGCCAATTCTAACTTGCATCCCCGCGGATAAGCTCTAGTATCAACGAAGACTGTGCCTGACCACCCCATTCATTTAATCGACTCTTTCGACAAGCAGGGGTTGCTGGGCCAATTCTAACTTGCAATCCCCCCGGATAAGCTCTAGTATCAACGAAGACTGTGCCGAAACGCCACCTTGAAAGATTAAAGAGATTGAAATCCATAACCTTCAGCTGCGGTATCCATGAAACCAAGGTTGATTTATAGGAATCAATTTCTTTATTCTTTGAATGTGGCGTATCGATTGCTAGAAGCATTATCAAACAAGCAATCCACCTCTGGGTACACATGGTTATACAGCTGGAATCAAACACAGCAATGACACCATCTATCTATCATTAACACAAATGGGGCCGTGGGGTAGTCTAGTGGTTAAAAGGCTTCGCTCGTCGTCATTCCGAGGCCCGGGTTTGTTCCCAACATTGGTGCTATGTGTGAACCCACTTTATGTGTCCCAAGTCGGGCAATTGCCGGAATATAGCTGATAGTGGTGTAAAAACACTCACTCACTCACTCACTCACGCTTTTTACAGGCTTCGTCCATTGCCATTATCAGTTACGCCATTTGGTTTTGTTTATCTATGTGTATAAGTAATATTTGCCTTTATACCCAGCTATTGATCACTCACTCGATAAAAGTAACAGTCCAGCATATATACCGAAACGTTGCATTGAAATAAGAAAGAAGTTGATATCAAGAAGTCAAGGCTCTCTTCTCAGAAGGATCGACCCGTGGAAAAAATCAAGGTTAGAATTGGTCTTAAGCAGCCCGTGCTTTTCGTAAAGGCGACAAGCGGATCGGTTGGTCAAGCAGATGAACTTGGTTGATGCATGTCATCGCATCCCAATTGTGTGGATCGAAGCTCATGATATTAAACACTCGATTATTTACAGACCGCCATCTTACAGCTCAAATATTGCTGAGTGCGGCGTAAACAACAAACCAACAAACCAATAAATCGTAGAAAGATAATTCTAACTGCATTTGCGTTCCATGCAGCTATGAAAGAAGGACAAATGAGATCATCTCATTTTCAAACAAATCCTCTTCGCTCTAACATCAAGTGACACGGTAAAGACCAACAACATTTAAAATCAATTCCTTCACCTTCAATGGCTGGATGAAGGATAAAGAGTGGTTTCAGATCACATAAGTTTATGTAATCATATGAAAACAGCATTAATGTATTTATGTCAATGTGTGTGAAGAAGTTCACGGAAAACTTGAAAAGGAAGATTTGATTGCGTCATGATGATCAGCCATTAGAGGAACTGTTAGTCATCGTGTCTTGGATTATGATTTTTTTGCACTGCAAAATGATTCTAATCAGGTTCACTTCTATTTAGCTATTAGCTAATATATATTGATCAAAGAGCGCCAGTAAATTATTTCTGAACATGAAATAGTTTTAAATATAAAAGCTTGTGTTCTTTGATTGAGTGACACCTCTGACGAGATTAATTAATTGTAAAAGACTGCATCCTTTGAATGAGTGTCAAAGCTGAATAAACTATGGCGAAGATAGGCACTTTATCACTTTTATGTATTTTCGCAAGAGAACAGCTTGATCATATTTCATAAATTTCCCAAACGGATGAAAAAAATGTTCATAGCTAATTTAGTTATCAAAATTATATCTTCAGTATGGAATCAGTGCCAGGTAATCTTATTTTGTGACTACTGGCGATAATATATCATTCATTTCAAACCATTTCCTTGCCATGATGATGTACGTTTGCTGTCTCCTGGCGTTCAAAGAATATTAGAAATCCAATGGAATTTATGATTCTTATGAGGTCTGACGTTTCTAAAAAAATGTGAATTATTGATGTAATAAACGTTCATACCATTCATACATTGTATGTCTTTCATATAAATGTACAATTTGAACATGATTTAATGTTTTGTCACAACGTATTCAAAGGACGTCACGACATTGACGTCACGCGAGGCAGACAACTTCGGGGCAAGAAACATCCCGTTGGCAATATTGAAAGTAATTTCACCGGGGAACACTTGTAATTTAGAATCAATAGCCATGTTCGTTTTACAGTGATGTAATTCTGAACTTACATTTTGTAAATGATCAAATAAAGTGAGAGTGTCAGATTAGTGCTTTCTCTTTCACATTGCCAATTGTGTGATGCGCTCGTATATCGTACTGACACTGCCCAGCTTTAAAGATGTATTTTAAAACATTAATTTCTATTGAGATGATAGTTTTAATGAAAATATATCAAAGTAACATGACTGGATGTTGCAATGTGACCTGCAGTTTGGGGTGCTCGGATCAATCAATCAATCAATCAATCAATCATACAATATCCGAATCCAGGTGTTGTGTTTACTTTCATGGTTGACATCGTGTGTGGGCAGCGAAAAACGAAACCTGGAGACGGATTGCATCGGGGTGAAGATTTCCCAGAGAAGTGTTTAGGAGTAGTGTATTAAGTGGTGCCGTTTATACGTGTACGTACAGGGATGAAATTCATCACTGCATTGTGTCTCATTACACAACGTCAATGTGAAGATTTCCCAGAGAAGTGTTTAGGAGTAGTGTATTAAGTGGTGCCGTTTATACGTGTACGTACAGGGATGAAATTCATCACTGCATTGTGTCTCATTACACAACATCAATGTGAAGATTTCCCAGAGAAGTGTTTAGGAGTAGTGTATTAAGTGGTGCCGTTTATACGTGTACGTACAGGGATGAAATTCACCACTGCATTGTGTCTCATTACACAACGTCACAGACACTGCAATAAGAAGTCAATGTGAACCGTTAAAGTGACGCCATCGACGTCATGGAGTGCCTGTCTACTGTATATTGAGACCTTAAGTCTCTCGTACATGCAGAGGTGAAGGCGTTGTTGAGAGTTGTACACTGTTATTTAAGTCATAAACGACAAGTGGAGTTGTTTATCGTACAATAAAACACAGCAGGCAGAGTAACGCATGGCGGGCGCAGTTGAGATGCCAACTTTATTTACACCCCCTCTTTAAGGTTGATGTTAAAATGTACAAGCTTTAAATATATTTACCCGTATTTTAATAATGATGGCTCCCTCAGTAGAATCCGACCTCGGCAATGTCGGACAAGTACATTTTATGCACAGGTTGATGTTTCTCGTATATTTTCACAATCCTCTGGTCGATTACCTGTACCTTCTCTCCCATTACCGATTGTCATATCTCTCCCGCTTTTGGATTCGATCGTTCGGCCACCGCGTTTATTTGCGCTGTCCAGTAACGTTACATCAAAAGGGAACAACTCATAAGATACCCCCCTCTCAAAAATAACATCGTCCAATATACGACGTCATCAAGTTGCAAGCGCATGCTCGAATCTCTAGAAATGACGTTATGAAAGAACAATGTTTTATCGTGAAATAAACAACAATTTATTCTTCGTTTTTTTGCGATGTATCGCGTAGCTATGTTATATTGGGCTATCAATGGTCGACTAAACACTGTAGTAAGGTATTACAATATACATGGTGGAAAATTCCACGTGTCCATCGACTAAAAATGTAAACATAACAACTGAAGAACAAGGTTTTAACTGAAACTGTCAGAACACAATAGTATGCAGTCATAATTATTTTTCTATAAAGAGAATTGTCACTGGATCCATATATAAATGATGCTAAATGTAATCAAGTTACCCGGAACATATTATTGCTTTTGTTGAGAGTAGCAATGTTTGTTTCAGGAAAAAGAAGTACGTTAACGGATGGACTAGAGTTTATTATCATATGCAGAAAAATGTCACTTACATTGTTCCATAACTTTTACCAAATGTATGCGTGGACAATGGGCATTTCTTTCTCTAAAGTTTCAGATCAAAATTCATAATTCAGTAATAGTTGAACTCTCGACTGGGGAATACAACAATTGTAACATTCCTTTTGTGAAGTCTGTGTGACACACACAAACATAATGATCTTTTTACCATAACATGTCAATATGGGAATAATTCACTTCAAAATGTCGTTGTGTAATGTCTTGAGTGACAACTAGTTCCAGGATTGGCGTAGAATAACGATTCTGCATACCATTGAACTGGCGTGCTAATCTGAACATGTTAAAAAGATGTGCATCAACCAGAGAACAGGAAAAGAAATCCCAATATCTGCTATTTGTGGTGAAGGAAGGGGGCCACTGACATGTGACAGCTGGATACTTTGAACATCAGTGTTTCTTGCTACAGATGATGTGAGGGTGTGTTGAGGAGAAGGATAGGAGTATCTGACAGGAAATGTGTACCTATCATTTGTCTGACACTGGAATTTGTGATGATTTCTTTATGAAGCTGTACCTACACTTTCCGAAGTACAAGCGTGTACTTAAATAGCTCAGTCTGGCTACCTGGCCAGGACAACCCTATTGAATAAGAGTGAGTAAGCGAGTGAGTAAGTTTGGGTAATGCCGCTTTGAACAGTATTTCAGTAATCACGGTATGTTAGCTTAATGTTGGAGGAAAGCCCGAAATGATACGAAGTGAACATCTTCGGCAATTACCACCTTGGTGAAACCCACAAGCATGGGTATGCTGCTGACAAAACCTAAAACATAATGGGGATGGCATTCAAACTTCTGACCATGATCTTCAAGTCAGTCAATTGTATGCACACATCACACCAGTTCTGAGAAGTCTTCGTTGGCTCCCTGTACGGCAGCGTATGGCATTCAAACTTCTGACCATGATCCTCAAGTCAGTCAATTGTATGCACACATCACACCAGTTCTGAGAAGTCTCCGTTGGCTCCCTGTACGGCAGTGGATGGCATTCAAACTTCTGACCATGATCCTCAAGTCAGTCAATTGTATGCACACATCACACCAGTTCTGAGAAGTCTCCGTTGGCTCCCTGTACGGCAGCGGATGACATTCAAACTTCTGACCATGATCTTCAAGTCAGTGAATTGTACAGCACCAGGGTATATGCAAGAACTAATCACCATCTTTAAGCCAATGATAAGTATTCGGTCAGCAGATCACGTACAGCACACAGTTCAAAGAACATCCAAGACCTATGGCGACAGAGCTTTCCAGAAAGCCGGACCTGTTCTGTGGAACTTTCCATTTATCATCAGAAATCAAGCCAATCTGAACTCATTCAAGATACAACTCAAAACCTATCTGTTTGCACAAGCCTAGAACTACAAGTTTGGAAAGGTAGCTATGTGAATATCTAATTTATCATGTACAGATTAAAATAAAAAATCACATAAGTGTCAAAAGGGACAGAAAATTCAATAATATAAATAATTTCATAAGATTTATCAAAAAGGACAAGATCAGGTTTGTTGGCCTGGATACGTCTGAGGCTGTATACGGGCCTATTCCAAAGAATTTTGTATTTATCATTTTCCATGACGCTCTCTTCATAGTCTTGGTCGTGACCTCTGTGTCAAAACAACAAGCATGGCAAAGACGGTAATACAATTATTGAGCTACACCATCATGTCGCTTAAGATACTGTGTTTGTGCCAAAGCTGGGTATCCACTGACAATGTGTTGGACAGTCTCATTAAATTCATTGCATAATCTACATTTCATATTTACATTTTGATGCCAAATCACACATAGACGGTTTCAATGGGAGGTGACTGGTCCTGAGCAGCAAACAGAAAACCTGCTGTTTCACTTTTCAGGCCAGCCAAATGACTCTACAGGGTTGCTGATCTTCACAACACACTGCACATAAACTTGATGCAGTGGTCGCTCAGAAAGCCTCATATTGAAAAACTGAGTCTGGGCCGACTTGATATTATTATTATCAGTAGTAGTAGTAGTAGTAGTAGTAGTAGTAGTAGTAGTATTAATAATAATAATACTAATAATACTAATAATACTAATAATTATAATAATAATAATAATAATTCATAGTGATACCTCAACAACATAACACACGTTTAACGTTTGACTATAAACATAGCTGTAACATATCTATCGATCGTAATGTATTGTCATAAATACATTTTTCTGCGCATTATATAATAAGTATACACCTTTATGAAGTAAATGCTAATCACCTATCAGCGCCAATTAACTGTTGGCTTCCCTTGTTAAGTTTCATCGTTGTTATCTTACAGGTACGTATATATGTTCTCTACTTCAAAACATTTATTCCCCGGATGAAGGAGTAAGTATATACTCCGACACGTTGTGTTTCTCTTAATAAAGAAGTTGACCTCCATACATTTTCTTCCTTACGTGTTTCACTTCCAAATGCCATTCAAAGACAAGTACATGAAGTAAGTAAAGAGTACAATTAGGCATGTAGAGTCTGAGGAATTGTCAATAATTATAAGACCTGAATGATTCATGATTTTGTATCACCTTTTATTGGTAAACATAACCCCCCTTTCCAAACACGACAGCCATTAAATCACTATGTTCATGTAGGGTTCTTAGTTGTTCATTAAGTGTAGGTTATATGTACTAGATCCAGACCATTTTTTTCACACAGTTCTTAATCTTGCCTCAGAGACAGCGCTTCAAAAGGTACAAACTTGGCGTGCATTTACACATCATTCGAGCTCATGTTTTAGTCATCAAAGGGTGGGACTGTGGTGTATCTCATGACCAGATAGGTACTGTACAGATTGGAATAAAGTAAACATGTCGCAATAGGACACCGTCATTTGAAAAAGAAGCCGAACAAACGTCTACTTGAAGCAGTCAATAAAAGCTTGATTTCCCAAGACTAACCTAATTCGCCTCTGGAATTCGTTCATTCACAAATAAACGTCGGTCCCCGCACTGCAATCAATTAAACAGGACGCTGGATTTTCTTCATAAGACTAGAATTTACTAAATCTAAATGAAATTTCCCTTTGAAACCGGTTTTATTTGATGACTGAGAGTCTTGTCTGGTAAGCAAATGCCAGGAGGGATGAAATGAAATCCTGTAGACCAGACGTTCAAGCAGATAACAGACAGTTCACGAGGTGATGAATTTTCCCCTGACTGCGTTCATTATGAAGTTGTTTAATGACCCTGACAACAATTATATTTCAAATATTAATGACATTATATATGCTATATCAGTGATATTACATACACCAAGTATACGTGACTACTTCCGTGGGACGGGCACCGACCTGTTTCCAGTATCACTCATGGCAGAATCTACAGTGGATTTTGTGACCGTTTTCAACTTCAGATATATTTCAAACAAAAACTGTCGTCTTCAAATCCGATCGAGGTAACACAGCACTCAGCAATATTACAACTGCATGTATATGACGGCGGTCTGTAAATAATCGGGTCGGGGCCAGACAATCCAGTGATTGACATCATGAACATCGATCTACGCAATTCGGATACAACGACATGCATCATCGAAGTCAGCGAGCCTGACCACACGATCCTGTTAGTCGCCCATTACGACAAACATGGTCGCCTGTTACAGCATGGGTTGCTGAAGACCTATTCTCTTCCCGGATCTTAACGGGTTTTTAGTTTAGAAATCTTCGAGCACTACCAAGGGAGAAATGGGCTTCACACATGGTACACAAGTGGGGAACCAAACCTCGGCGTGACGAGCGAATACGTTTGACTACCCCACCACCCCTGCAATTAACTAAAGCCCGTGAACCTTCAAGAGGGAGTATTGTGTTGTCCCCACTTCCAGGATATACAGACAGTGTAAGAATACCAAAAGAGAATGAACGAAGATGGTGCCCTATATCACATCGAGATGCCATCTCTACTTAGTTTGGTATGACAGTCTCTTCCTGACTGAACTACACCCCAATCGACGAGTAAAGAAGTAAAGAAACATAATCAGGGCGAACCGGGATTCGAACCCACAACCATAGGTTTCTGGCGTGCCCAAGGGACACAACTCTCCACAGGGAATCGCGGCGCCTAAGACATCATGGAAACCCCTGCCCCATGTTTGAAGTTGATTTGTTTGGACGCGTTCAGTACAATCAGTTTTAGTTGATAAGGAATCAGTTATTTGTAATTAGGCAGTATGTGTTAATTCCTTAAACTTCTTAGAAAAAATACCTTTGCTTCATGTGCATCTCTTCTCTATAGTAGCCAGTTCGTCATTTTTTCCTGAACATCTAGATTAAGACTAATTTGAGTTCAAAGATCTTTCTTTTGACAAACCATTTTCCATTTGATGTCAGCAGCGACTGATTATTCAAGATGTAATTCCGGAGTCTGCGTATTATTTTTTGTTTATGTGATGTGACATCAGCAGGTGATGCTTCCAATGATTGGCCTCAATGCTAGCCACTCCACACACCTTGTTTAAAAATGTGAAATCAATTGTGGCTGCAAGAAAGCCTGACGTCATCACAACATGGCATTCTCTATCTAATAGGTAGCATCTTTTGTACACAGGGAAAACTGCTGCCCACAGCAAAAGAGCCTAATACATTTATTACATATGTGTTTTAGATTCAACGCTGATGGTTATCTATCCTTACCAACACCAATAGGTATTACTCATTATGTCAAAGAACTTTTTTAAAGTCATCTAACACAAATCAGTTTGGTGATTATATTTTAGTAATTGATCATGAAAAACAGAAAATCGGTTTCATTTGATTTTTGGTTGTGTAAATAAAAGCAACAATACCTTTTCCGTATTCACAAGAAATCTCTGCTAAAAGCAGAGTGGATTGAACGATTCCGACAGTATAATGAGGATGTGTTTATGAATCCCTATCAAATAGTGATGATACCAGGTGTTCGCGAAAAGGTCAGCGTATCCTGCTCAACCGATGGGAGCCCTCACGCCAAGGCAAGTCAATTTGTACCTGAAAAAACATGGTAACATATGCTTTGGACATCATAATCAAGATAATCTGTACCACTAAAAATATTTTGGAGGATTATACAGTCTACTATACCGTATTGATGCTATTGACCCCGTTTAAAGCAATCTATTTCACAATGAAGCCCTTGCAACCCCAATTTTCCAAATGCTTACGTCAATGTCCTCAAATCGTTGTTTAAATCCCGTGGTTCCTCTCTTATGTTAATAGTTTAGAAGGTTCAAAATAATACATGGTCCCTACTGTGATATCCCAATGCAGAGGCAATAATGTGTGTTGCCAAGGAAAACTCACCACAAATAACTACTACAATCTAAAATTGTTTAATGTACAAGTCCTAGACTTCTGAAGGTTATATTCCTACTTACTGGCAAAAATACATCATCATAAAAAAACAGCGATTGATTTCTATATATGTGTAACTTAACTTAAAGGACGTTCTGTTGAATTCCTATAACATAAAACCCGTGAATATGTTTCATAAATTGTTTCCAAATATTGTATGCTCAAATATGTTTTACAACTTGTTTTTAAATAAAACTTTGCATTAATGACTAAATTGTAAATATATTAACTTGGTCTCGTCGCTATATGGCTGAAATAATGCCGATGCAACGTTAAATTTTAACTCACTCACTCACTCACTTTAAGCTGACACACTGACATCACGGAGATGCAGTTAAACCCTATTCACAAACAAGCTAATATTTGCCATTGTAATTTTTTCTTTTGTTGAATAAGTTTATTCCTTTTTATAGTCTTCCTTTATTATTTACTACATTTGTGTAATCTCAAAATTACTGCAATTACTTCGAATACCCTCAATTCAAGGTCATATTGTATACTCCCCAGGAAGCTGAGAATGAATATCAAGTGCACACTGATCCGTTGACCGGGGTAATTATAGTGTAGCGCTATGAGTATGGTGAATGGATTTTTGCGCATAATAAGGGCACATATTATTATTATATTATGTTCAAAATCAGTTGATATAACATATGGTGAATAACATGAGGTGTTTATGGCATAATGTAAAGCTTAAAAAAAGTGTGTGAATAAGGTTTTTCATCAACGAAAAGTGCAAAGGTTTGTTTCATTTCGGAAGTAAACGTCACAGATAAGAAATACTAATGCGCAATGACTGATGAGCGTGGGTTGCGTCCACCTTTTCGACTTAACCTTTCTATAAAATGTGAGTGAGTGAGTGAGCTGGATTAACGCCTCTTTGAACAGTATTCCAGTTATATCACGGCGTGTTAGCTTAATGTAAGAGGAAAGCCGGAAGTCATGCAGGTCTCAGACGTTTACCACGTCGGTGAAATCCACTAGCACGGGTATAGTGCTGACAAACCTAAAGACATAATCGGGGCAAACCGGAATCTCATCCCATAATCATAGGTTTCTGGCGTGCCCAAGGGACGCATTTATGCACAGCGAATCACGGCGCCTTAAACGACTGGGCCACCCGTGCCCCCTTTCTTTAAGAAACGCGAGTGTGATCAATTTCCTGTTATGAAACAGTGGTATGCTTCGATCCAAGCAATCGAGGTGTTACTTGCATCAACGGACCTCTTTGAGGTTTGGGCTATGATTATTATTAAACACTGTGGTCAAGTTGCGCACACATGTCTATGCATAAATATACGATTGTAAAGTATTCAATTGTCTCGTTGTGGTAGATTGGAGAATTTCGTCAGGGTCTGCCCTCGTTCTACTTTGATGTACACCATTAGATATTGTCTTCTGTCATTCGGTTGTCCAGTTCCTACGTGTACTATGTATGATGTACACCATTAGATATTGTCTTCTGACATTCAGTTGTCAAGCTTAGCTTCTACGTGTACTATGTATGATGTACACCATTAGATATTGTCTTCTGACATTCAGTTGTCCAGCTTAGCTTCTACGTGTACTATGTATGATGTACACCATTAGATATTGTCTTCTGACATTCAGTTGTCCAGTTCCTACGTGTACTATGTATGATGTACACCATTAGATATTGTCTTCTGACATTCAGTTGTCCAGTTCCTAGGTGTACTATGTATGATGTACACCATTAGATATTGTCTTCTGACATTCAGTTGTCCAGCTCCTACGTGTACTATGTATGATGTACACCATTAGATATTGTCTTCTGACATTCAGTTGTCCAGTTCCTACGTGTACTATGTATGATGTACACCATTAGATATTGTCTTCTGACATTCAGTTGTCCAGTTCCTACGTGTACTATGTATGATGTACACCATTAGATATTGTCTTCTGACATTCAGTTGTCCAGTTCCTAGGTGTACTATGTATGATGTACACCATTAGATATTGTCTTCTGACATTCAGTTGTCCAGCTCCTACGTGTACTATGTATGATGTACACCATTAGATATTGTCTTCTGACATTCAGTTGTCCAGTTCCTACGTGAACTATGTATGATGTACACCATTAGATATTGTCTTCTGACATTCAGTTGTCCAGTTCCTACGTGTACTATGTATGATGTACACCATTAGATATTGTCTTCTGACATTCAGTTGTCCAGTTCCTACGTGTACTATGTATGATGTACACCATTAGATATTGTCTTCTGACATTCAGTTGTCCAGTTCCTACGTGTAGTATGTATGATGTACACCATTAGATATTGTCTTCTGACATTCAGTTGTCCAGTTCCTATGTGTACTATGTATGATGTACACCATTAGATATTGTCTTCTGACATTCAGTTGTCCAGTTCCTACGTGTAGTATGTATGATGTACACCATTAGATATTGTCTTCTGACATTCAGTTGTCCAGTTCCTACGTGTACTATGTATGATGTACACCATTAGATATTGTCTTCTGACATTCAGTTGTCCAGCTCCTACATGTGCTATGTATGATGTACACCATTAGATATTGTCTTCTGACATTCAGTTGTCCAGTTCCTACGTGTAGTATGTATGATGTACACCATTAGATATTGTCTTCTGACATTCAGTTGTCCAGCTCCTACGTGTACTATGTATGATGTACACCATTAGATATTGTCTTCTGACATACAGTTGTCCAGCTCCTACGTGTACTATGTATGGTGTACACCATTAGATATTGTCTTCTGACATTCAGTTGTCCAGTTCCTACGTGTACTATGTATGATGTACACCATTAGATATTGTCTTCTGACATTCAGTTGTCCAGTTCCTACGTGTACTATGTATGATGTACACCATTAGATATTGTCTTCTGACATTCAGTTGTCCAGTTCCTACGTGTACTATGTATGATGTACACCATTAGATATTGTCTTCTGACATTCAGTTGTCCAGCTCCTATGTGTACTATGTATGATGTACACCATTAGATATTGTCTTCTGACATTCAGTTGTCCAGTTCCTACGTGTACTATGTATGATGTACACCATTAGATATTGTCTTCTGACATTCAGTTGTCCAGTTCCTACGTGTAGTATGTATGATGTACACCATTAGATATTGTCTTCTGACATTCAGTTGTCCAGTTCCTACGTGTACTATGTATGATGTACACCATTAGATATTGTCTTCTGACATTCAGTTGTCCAGTTCCTACGTGTAGTATGCAGGATATGCAAAGGATGATCAAATGTAAGCAGTTTTATTTTAAATTGACCTGTAGCATCATCTGTTGGACTTGGACTGTGATCTGTTATCTGTTTCCTGGCGTTGACGTTTTGTTATAAATAAGTAAGCATTGGCGGCAAATTTTACCTTCATTGAAATGGAACGATAAAGTATTCAGAACTATCTACTCGTATTGTGCTCTGAACATTTATATGAGCATAAATAAAAGTGACAAAACTCTTCGCTTCTTCATAAGACATTTCTTTCAAAAACGATTGTACGATTCCGACTTACTCATGAGCATGTGTTTATGAGTCAGTATTAAATAGTGCAGGTTTTAGCGATAAAGTAAGCGTATCCTGCCCAACCGGTTTCACCTGTCACAAACACATGCAAACGCAAGTCAATTGTTCACCTGTAAAACCACGGGAACATGTGGTATACGTACAAGTCAAATAGGGAATTGCTTCGGACATCATTCTTGTCACTGATGCTTCACATTTGGAAATGTCCTTCACATGTCTACCATAAAACCTTTTGAAAGCTTTACTAAGGTTTGTGAGCAAGAGTCGCATGACGTTCTTTGAATTCTTGGTAGATACAGCATGCTCGATTGATACGTCCCAAGTTGTGAAATGTAGAGACCAAGGGGTGGAGCTGCAAGGATACTGCTCGACAGAAAGGGAGTGAGTGCGTATGGTTTTACGCCGCTTTTAGCAATATTCCAGCAATATCACGGCGGGGGACACCAGAAAAGGGCTTCACACATTGTACCCATATCGGGAATCGAACCCAGGTCTTCGGCGTGATGAGCGAACACTTTAACCACAAGGCTACCCGACCGCCCCTCGACAGAAAGGGAAAGTTGAAAGTTGACTATTGAAAAGTTGAAGTCATCCCTCTTGTCATACAGTCTTGTGGAAAGTGTTTTGTGTCTCTGAATCTTTATACATAGATATAAATATGAAACAGACGACGTTATCTCACTGTTCTCCTTTATTTATACATTTACTTCAGGCGGGTAATTCAGTGGAAGGAATTGGTTATTTGTTGGTTATTGAACGATATCAGATCATCGATATACCTGGAGCTTAGGTTAAACTCCTTGGTCAATATTATCTTGTTTCCACTTTGCCAATACCGTTTTCTCAGCAACTTGTTTTGTAACAAAAAAAAAAAAAAACGCCCCATGGATCAAGGAATGAAGTTTTCCATTAAGTTTGTCATGGGAGATAGTGGTGTACAAAGTTGATAAATCATATGTTTTGACAGAATTCAACCTAGTTCTTTTCTGTGATTGTAAAATGTCAAGCAAATCCTTTGCGTTTTTGAGAATCCACATGGTATTAATTCCACTAGTCTGGAATACTTTATGTGAATATAAAGAAGGTCCTTCCTTGATTGTATTAAGGATTGTAGTGAATCGTTGAGACAGGGATTTAAGGTACATTTGCTGGTGATACAAATTGGGCATTCATCAAACAACTTACAAACACATACTTTGGAGAATGCACAACAATCTCAACAATTTGTCTGAAACTACTACCAATCATCGATTTACACTGAAGGTGTGGTCTGTTCAATTCACCATACTTCGAGAGCGATCTAATGGCAGACTGATCACTGTTTGTACAGGAGAGTGAGCAGTGGAATCGGATTACATTGTATTTAGCTAAGGCAAGGTTAATTAACCCCTTCACCCCAGACAAACAGGATCAGTCTAAACTGGTTATCTACCATTGCCAAGGGCTTTGTATCTCCTCGCAATGTCTGACGTCCAGAAGTCATCTTCACATTGTATAAGAATGCCTGGATACGAATGCTCAGTAATTACTTATTCATACATGTAGGATGTTGTCGTAAGAAAAAATACTTAGAATTTACACTGATATATTGTTATTGTACACATAACTGCACAATAACTGCATAATACAGTGTATAAAATTCCCCAAATTTGGCAAAGTTACCTGACGAGATAAAACGTTGCCAGTCCAGAATTTTCTTGTGTGAGTGTGAGTGAGTATGATTTTACACTTTTAGCAATATTCCAGCAACATCACGGTTGGGGAAGCCAGAAATGGGCTTCACACATTGTAGCTATGTTGAGAATCGACCCCGGGGCTTCCGCGTGACGAGCGAACGCTTCAACAACTCGGCTACACAACCGCCCCTAGCGTTTACAGCAAGCAATGATGAAGAATAAAAGTCGTACTTGACAAAATACAGAAACTTTGGGACCAATGTCACCCTGCTCTCTGTCAAATATGAGATCAGATGTTGTTTGAATATTGATGCTTGCTATCGACATGTCATTAACGTTACGTTACGTGACGGTTACATGTAGCTAAGATGCAGTGGGATGTGGAAATGGAAATAAATGGAACATGATCAATGGAGATTATGAAGATTGGATCCTTTTAAATGTTGGTGTAATTCGTTTTGGACTGACAGTTTACCAATAAATCCTTTTCAAATATGTTGGATATGGACAAGAATCTTCCCCAGTGCATCGATTTGAAACGCAAATAGCAATATGCCATTCCAACAAAGCATGAAGTTCTAAATATGATCACTTAATATCGACTGCCATGACAAGCTCACAGAAGATGCTGTACAAGTGTGAGCCTACTTCCTACATACCAAGTTCCAACAATATCAATAGGATGCATTTTACTTAAAGTAAACGATTACAAAAGATAGAATTAGGCATCTGTTCCATAATAATGTGTTGAAGACTATCCCTTGTGAGATGAACCCGACAAAATGATGTTGGTCCTTTCCCAAGTCCATGACGTTTTAGTAGTTCAGATTCGAACGCAGCACCGCATATTAGCACTGTCACTGGTCTGCCTACTTTGCGGTTAAGGTGTCAGATACAATATTTATAAGGAAGAGAATTTAAGAAACGTTTCGGAGCCAATACTTACTCCTTCATCAGGTGAGGAATGAGTAAGTATGTACTCCGAAACGTTGTGTTCCTCATCATAAAGAAGTAGACATCCATAAATTCTCTTCCTTATGTGTATCACTTCTAAATGCCTTTCAAAGACTTGATACATCTTCTACCTTGATTCTACCATGATTTCTACCTTACAATAATTTGAAACATCCTTCACATGGCAAACCTCAGATTGATAAAAGGATTTTCTCTGCGCCTGTAGATTATTGTAATCTGAGCGCTTTGGCACCCACGCCAATAGCCTCAGGGCTATGGACAATATACGGAGCACGGAGTCAGTATGGGCACAGAGTCAATACAGGTTAATCACTTCAAAATTGCAGTTAAAGAAAATGTCTTCAGACCAATATCATCTGACACCCCTCCAGCTTAATAGTAATGTTAAGTCAAAGAACACAAAGCCGTTTATGAATCACAAACAATATGCCAAATGTCTAACATTCTTCTGATTGATCTTTACTGTTCTTCAGAATACCGAAGAATTATCAGACTGCGCATTTTTGTGCCCTGTTGTGTGTCTTGTTTCATATGAAGGGAAATATTGACAATGTCAAAACACTCGGTAATCCTGAACTGTCAAACGTTCGGCCATGATGTTTTTGAGATGTGAGGTAATGTAATAAAGTTATATTTTGTTGCTCTCTCGTCCTTCGTTTTGCCTTTAAATAAGAAACGATATTTCAGATCAGATTCATTTTCTTCTAAGACCGATTTGGTCTTATGTCACTATGTTCTTGAAATCGAAATATGAAGAAATAGAATTCATAATAGAGATAGCTTTGAAGTAGCAGGAAAGGTAATATATGAAAACTTTGCAATGTCAGAACTGTCACTTGTTACACAAGTTGTATTAATATATGCACACCATTGCTGTCAAAGCCGTTAATTTCACGTGTTTTAAAGACCCTTTTTGAAACGATTGAGTTAAAGAGAGTTTTATGCACAGCTACAAACATCGCCATTTAGCACTCAGAAAGTTCAGTTGTTTGGTATTTCCTTCTTTATTGTGATCTAAAATTCATTGTCCTTTGAATGGATGTGATCTTTTGATGTGGACAAGTATAACCATAAACGTACTACATAAACGTGTATCTTAAACTACAGTTTGTAAGAGACATGTAAATATGAAATATTGCACAACATCCGTTACGTTTACGATGTGTTGTGTTGTGCAATTTGAGACTGTAATGGTCAGGGACAGAAAGTGATTGCAGTGCCAGTAAACTGTCGGGACCTGTCGGCAGCAGCGAATGATTAGAGTTATCCACCCTTGATTGTTTACAGGTGAGGTGAGGTGAAATGGAGCTAAACGTCTTGTCCAGGATTAGTGCACTTATACAGCGACATGAATGGACGTGTGTGTGTGTGCGTGCGTGCGCGTGCGTGTGTGTGTTTGTGCGTGTGTGTACGTGGCTACTTATTTGATATTTGAGCCATTCACTTAAGATAAGATAAGACCAGATAAGATCTTCCTGTTTTGATTGTAAAAGTAATTTAAATTAAGTGTTTGAATATAATTTGTAGATTATTAATTGATCTTGAGTGATCATTTACTGATTTCACAATTTAGTTCTGTATGAACCGATTTCTGGTATGATCCCATTTCTGGTATGAACCGATTTTGAAATGGCCCCGTGAAAGTGTTCATTCCGAGGAAACGTAAAATGTGCAAGAAAGTCCCCTCTCGCAGAAAACATGGAATATGTAGCAACATTGGGCCATCTCAGAGAAGTCACGAGAAAAGGAAAAGACAGAAGTCATTACTTCCTTGCAGCATCCACGATTCAGTCGATTACATATTGATTAAACAGATGGTGTGTTTGCCTGATACTTGAACACCAACATTCCCTTTCTGGTCGATGTATGTGTAGCACTCACAGGTACAGTGCTGAAATAATAACGGCCGTTCTTAATCAGGACCCGTCTTCAGATACATGTAGCAAAGGTTGAGTTGACCTGTGAACTCTTTGATCAACTTCTCATATCTTTTCATCATGGTTAGTGAAATTGAATATATTTTTCCTACAAAGAAGCTACTGGTGTCGTCCATCCAACGGTTCCATTAGACCTACATGTAAGTCAACTTTACCAAACGTTTCATTTTGTTTCTAAAGGATCCAGATGACGCCACACACATACAACTTATCGTACGATACAACGTCTTTAACCTAGAAAAAATATCAACAAAAGATATGTGTGAAATTCGCCCACCGGTATGGTTTCGCCATGACAAGACATGTCAACTGACACACTGACATTATTTGTCTGGATGAGGACTTATATGAGCATTGCCTTTACTAACTACATTGGGAAGGGATCCTGTCGTGACCTAATCTGTGAGGCACACACAAGGATCAGTCTGCGATTGGCTGTATCTGATTTGCAGCATGATATATCAGTCGGACATCTATGATTAATTGGAATGATCAGACAAAAGATGCAATCCATAATCTGCATTCTAATTGACATCGACTGTCGTCATCTCTTCTATAATCTGGTGTTAGGGTTAATCACCTACATCGATATCTGAGGACAGACATCTAACCCCATGGTTGTCTGCCAGTCTACGAATTGCATCATGAAATCGAAAAGAAATTATGCTTCAGATATTTACATTGTTGCAAGCTGTTTTTCTTTAACAAAATTCTGGCTCACAGTTTAAATAAAAACATAATCTAATCTTGATACAAAATAACCTAAAATAGGGTTAAACATCGCTTCCAAGATTATTGCACTTATATTGCGACTTGCATGCATATAGTCCAGGCTGATGCCAATTTTATAGTGCCCACTCAGGTACCATGCCGCAGTTTAACAGGAATAACCCACTCAGACACAGTATACTGACTCCGAGCCGACCAGTCCTTGTTTTAGCCCATTGTGTAATGCCGTGTGCCAGACAGGGTAGCAACAAGTACCATTGGTTAACTTCTTTTGGTATGACGCGGGCGGGGATCGAACCCCGGACATTTCGCTCTCCGGGCAGACACTCTGCCACTACAGCACGGGGGCGGTTTGATAAATAGTAATTAGCTTGTCTTCAAATAAGTCACTTTACACAACAGATAATGTAAGTACACCCTAAACAAATATGTCCCATTTATGTTTCAAGATGCCTTAGGATGAACTTTAAATCCCAGTTTCGTCCTGATTATGATTCTAGGTTTGTCATCACACTCGTGTTCGTGGATTTCAGTGGTTAAAGACCTCCATCACTTGGGGCTTTCCTCCCACATCAAGCTGACACGCCATGATATTACTGAAATACCAGCCAAAGCGGTGTTAAACTAAAACTCACTCACAATGGGAGGACTGCAGACTATGACAATAAGACAATAACAACTAATGCATGTGTTGGTCGCAGGTGTACCAACTCATTGATTTCTTCCGACCATGAACACTATGTCAGTAGGATGTTCCTGTGGTGTTTTCAGACATCTTGCTTTCCATGGTGTTTGTTTCAAGGGAATCATACATGTTTCAGCCGTTACAGACCAAAACCGCAGTCACGAAATCAAGTTATTTTACTTTTCATTCATTCAACGTAGCATTGACGATACTTCAGCGGATCTCCATGCGATGTTTTCATTGATTTGCCTTAATGTCAACCTCTCTCAATACCTGATTTAAGAATTCTGTAATCGATTCACACTGCAAGAACGAGAAGTGTAATCACAGCCTGTCATGAAGAAAACCTACTCTTTAATTATGGTAAAGCTTGGTCTTTCATTGTAATATAAAGTTTTAATCTTCAGATGGGATGCCCTTGTGTGATTGCTACAGGTTTTTACACATTCACAGTTGCCTCGATTTATTTCACCGATTTTTCTGTGAATTTAAGTGCTTGATTAGTTTTTCCTTTCTTTCGATTCTAAGTTTATTTCAACAACAAAATAACGACCCAACACTAACTTCCATAATATTCTTGCCCGTTTTGCAGTCAACGACTACATGTATTCGTGTGTCACACGAAGGGTTCTTGCACTAAACAGAAGAATCAGCAATACGCCAACACTACGCACAACGTGAGTCTATTTTATATTGGATCAGAATATTTAGAATAGATCAATTTAAATGCAGAAACAATTTCCATCAAAATATTGGATTTGACTCTGATTGTGAGAGATATTATTCACAACCACGTTTCACATGGAAATGTGCCACACATCTTCAGTGTTTGAACTCCTAATACATGTCTACCCATGACATTATTGAAAGCTTTACTGAGACCGTGAATGTTGTAACCCTGATCTTTGAAATCAAAGTAGAAAGAGCATGCTCGATTGTATATCAAAAGTTGTGAAATGTAAACTGGGAAGGCTGGAGCTGCTCGAATATTGTTCGACATAAAGGCAAAGTTGACTGTTGGACAGTTGAAGTCATCCCTCTTGTTGTTAGTCTAGAGGAGAGTTTTTTGTCACTCTGAATGTTATGCATAGATCTCAACATGAAACAGATGAGGGGTTTCAATTGTCTCTGATATTTCTAGTTCACCTGGGTAAATCAGTGGATGGTATTTGGCTGTTTGATGGTTTTTTAACAATATCAGATCATCGATATAGCTGAAGCTTCGCCTAACATTTTGGCCAAATTGCGGTGTTTTGAATTTGCCAATCCGAGCAGAAACTCTGATTAAACAGGACGTTAACGCTTTGGATACATGTTCTGTGGCTTTTACCTCAACATGTACGCAGGTCGCCCATGAGTGAGTGAGTGAGTGAGTATGGTTTTACGCCGCTTTTAGCAATATTCCTGGGTCGCCCATGAAGCCTGTGCTATCTTATTATATATGACATTTGATTATACAGAAGGAATCAGAGAGATTTTGGCATATCTAGGCAGTCGTGTATACTATGCAATGTCAGCAAATATATATCAATATTTCACGTTGTACCTTGATCAGGTTTGCGTGGATGTGTGACAAGTACTACTGCCATTTGCATTCAGATGGTAAGAAGAGGCATAAGGTAAATACAGAAATGATTACTTTTGTAGGGTTTCATTACACCAGGAACTGATCTGGTCAAAGGTGTAGTTAGTAACCATAATCCTGGACGAAGTTGATGCACATTTATTTGACGTGAAACATGAACTATATAATATGGTCAAAAGTAAATTTATTGTGTACACCTTATCTGACATGCGTATTGCAGTGCCTTAAACATGAATTAATTAACAATCAAAATTTACCTAAATATCAAATGTGTAATAAATATGTTAATAATACCCTAAATCTATATATAATCATAAGTTGCATTAGAACACCAAAACGTAATGCTGTAACTATGGGTACACCAAACGATGTTCTAAAAAGGAAGTAGACAGACTTAGAAAAGATGCAGTACACATGAACTCTGTAATTATAAAACCCTTGAGAAACAAAACTATGGTCTCAACTCAACCAAACATTTTTGTTGAGGAAAGATATCAGAGTGTGTTTTGTTTTGTCGGTGACACAAACTTTAAATTAAATTGTCTCCTCCTTTCTACTTTAAAATGCAATCTTTAGCACACATCGAATGTTAATCATGCTTATAGTACCGAACCTGACTTGCAGACACAAACCCTTGGGTTTTACAGTCGTGTGAAATAAGATCAAAAGTACAATGATTTCAATATAATGGAATCTACTTTCATTTATCTGACATCTGAAGAGCTGAAAAGTCTCCATATCGCTGTTGAGCAAAGTGTATGAACGTTGTCTCAAGCTCCGACGTCCATACAGGTTAGCCATTACTCTGTCAAGGTTCATGCATCATTGAACTCACACAAAGTGAAAGTCAATTCTTAAGTAAGTTGAAACCCTGCACATGATATGCATCAATGAACTCACACAAAGTGAAAGTCTATCTTAAGTAATCTGAAACACTGCACATGATATGCATCAATGAACTCACTGTACAACAGCTGTCATATACTTAAGGGATGCAACTATGCATGGCACACAGCAGCGTCTTACACAGCTTATTACTACTGTAGGACCTGAAGGACCTGGAATGTATTAAATGCCAAATTAATAATTTAACTTCATGTTTTGTTGGGAATGTGAAGACTCAGGGGAGTGGTGTTATTTACATAATATTATCAGTTGTGTATAATGGCTTCTTAAGGAGTCTCCTTCATCTTAGTGTGTTTGCTTGAAGGGAAACAACGGCATACTTAGATTTAATGTTACCTCGTCCAAATATAATGCCCGACATACATCCCTTAAAGCTTGTTGCTGTCAATGCTACAGTTTATTATTTCTAAAACAGTTGTGAATAATGATCATCTGTGAACAAATATCTGATGAAGGCATCGTCTAAAGAGTTTGTTTGGAGACTTGAATTGTTGGTCATACTCCTCCTTCCTGTGTCGACAAAGGCCGTTACAAGATTTGAAGGTACAGTTGAATAGAAGCAACTTAACCAAATTCCATCTAAAGGTGATTTTGTCATGCTTCTGTTCTCTGTATAACTACATGTCGACACTCTAAATTCAATTACTTATGACAGTTATTGAAAAAAACCACATACATGTAGGTGACGTCATGCTTCTCCTGTGCCCATGTGGGGAACTGAACCATGGCCTTCGGAGTGACGAACGGCTTACCCAGTAGGCTATCACTTCCACATTGAACTCCTTGTCTCTTAAAATGTTAATGTTGAAAGTAAGATCATACACATATATTAATATTATGATCATATACTTTAGGAAAAAAATCCTGTTTATCCACGAGCTACTATATATTGCTTCCATGCAGCTCTTTTAAACAAACAGCGTTTACAACAAGCGATGATAAAGAAGATAAGGGTTACTTGACAATATACTGAAACGTTGCAGCCAACTCGCGGTGGGGTCAACAGGTCAAAATGTGCATGTAACCCTACTCTCTGTCAAATAGGACTCTTTAAGATATTGATGCTTGTCATTGAGATGTCACTGACGTTACGTTACGTGACGGTTACATGTAGCTAAGATGCATTGGGAGGTGGAAATGGAAATAAATGGAACATGATCAATGGAGATTATGAAGATTGGATCCTTTTAAAGTTGGTGTAATTCGTCCTGGACTGAAAGTTTACTAATAAATGTTTTTCAAATATGTTGGATACGGACAAGAATGTTCCTGGGTACATCAATTTGAAACGCAAAATAGCAATATGCCATTCCAAAAAAGCATGAAGTTCCAAATACGATCACTTAATATGACAAGCTCACCGAGGAGGCCATCCACGCGTGTGCTCACTTCCTGCATACAATGTCCCGATTTACAACAATATTAATGTCATCCATTTTACATAACATACTTGATTAAAAACATCAAAACGTGTAGAATAAGTGATGTGTTCTAAAATATATTGATGTGGTGAAGAATGTCCCTTGTGTGATAAAACGTGCAAAATGTTGTTGGTCCTTTCAAAAGTCCATGGCGTCTTGGAAGTTCAGGTTCGAACTCAACATCCCATGTGTCCTGTCTCCGGTCTGCCTACTTTGCGACTAAGGTGCCTATTACAATATTGGTGATTAAGCCATCTGCAGGGGCAACCACAAGAGATAACAACCTCGGAACCGGTGGCTAAAAGGCATTTTTCTAACAATAATTTGAAACGTCCTTCACATGACATTACGCAGACTGATTCCATGCCTGTAGATGATTGTAACCTATGAGCTCCTGTACCCACGCCAATAGCCTCAGAGCTATGGACAAATAGAACTGTCAGTATGGGCACTGAGTCATTACAGGTTAATCTCTTCAAAGTTGCAGTTAAAGAACAGGACTGGAGACCCCATATCATCTGAGAAACCTGACGGCTAAATAGTAATGTTAAATAACAGAACACGAAGCTGTTTCTGAATCACAAACAACATGCCTAATGTCTAACTTTCTACATTGATCTTCACTGTTCTTCGGAATTTCGGAGCATTATCAGACTGTGCAGTTTTGTTCCCTGTTGTGTGTCTTGTTTTAAATGAATGGAAATATTGACAATGTCAAAACACTCGGTAATCCTGAACTGTCAAACGTTTGTCCATAATGTTTTTGAGATGTGAGGTAAAGTAATAACGCTATATATTGTTGCTTTCTTGTCCTTCATTTCGCCTTAAAATAAGAAACGATATTTCAGATCAGATTCATTTTCTTCTGCGACCGACTTGGTACGATCACTATGTTCTCGTGATTGAAATATGAAGAAATGGAATTCAAGGGAAAACAATTACGCAGAGATAGTTCTGAAGCAGCAGGAAAGGTAATAAGCCTATATGCAAACTCTGCAAATATCAGAACGATCGTGTCTTACACAAGTTGTAATAATACGTGCATATCACTGCTGTCAAAGCCGTAAAGTCCGCAAGTTTTAAAGACCGAGAGTAAAAGGATAGAGTTAAAGAGTTTTATGAACAGTTACAAAGATCGCCATATAGTCTGCAGAAGGTTCAATTGTTTGTTCTTTCATTTTTCACTATGATCTTAAATTTATTGTCCTTTCAAAACAGTGTCAAACTAAAACTCACTTAGGACGGACAGCAAAATATGGCAATAAGATGCTTTTGACAATAACTAGTTCCTCATTTGCCTGACTACTTATGCATGTGTTGGTTGCACATGTACAGGCTCATTGATTTGTTCCTACCATGAACACTATGTCAGTAGGATGTTCCTGTGGTGTTTTCAGATAGCTTCCTGTTCCTAGCGTTAGTTTCAAGGGAATCGTACATGTTTCAGCCATTACAGACCAAAACCGCAGTCATGAAATCAAGTTATTTTACTTTTCATTCATTCAACGTAGCATTGACTTGCTACTTCAGCAGATCACCATGCGATGTTTTCATTGATTTGCCTTAATGTCAACCTCTTTCAATACCCGATTTAAGAAATCTGTAATCGATTCACGCTGCAAGAACGAGAAGTGTAATCACAGCCTGTCACGAAGAAAACCTACTCATTAATGATGGCAAAGCTTGGCCTTTTATTGTAATGTAAAGTTTTAATCTTCAGATGTGTGATTGCTTGGCCTTTTATTGTAATATAAAGTTTTAATCTTCAGATGTGTGATTGCTACAGGTTTTTACACATTCGCTGTTGCCTCGATGAATTTCAACGATTTTTCTGTGAATTTAAGTGCTTGATTAGTTTTTCCTTTCTTTCGATTCTAACAATTTATTTCAAAAACAAAATAACGATCCAACACTAACTTCCGTGATATCCTGGTCCGTCTGGCAGTCAATGACTGCATGTATTCGTGTGCCACGCATGGGTTCTTGCACTAAACAGAAGAATCAGCAACAAGCCAACACTAACTTCCGTGATATCCTGGTCCATCTGGCAGTCAACGACTGCATGTATTCGTGTGCCAGACATGGGGTTCTTGCACTAAACAGAAGAATCAGCAACAAGCCAACACTAACTTCCGTGATATCCTGGTCCGTCTGGCAGTCAACGACTGCATGTATTCGTGTGCCACACGTTGGGTTCTTGCACTAAACAGAAGAATCAGCAACAAGCCAACACTAACTTCCGTGATATCCTGGTCCATCTGGCAGTCAACGACTGCATGTATTCGTGTGTCACACGTGGGTTCTTGCACTAAACAGAAGAATCAGCAACGAGCCAACACTAACTTCCGTGATATCCTGGTCCGTCTGGCAGTCAACGACTGCATGTATTCGTGTGCCACACGTTGGGTTCTTGCACTAAACAGAAGAATCAGCAACAAGCCAACACTAACTTCCGTGATATCCTGGTCCATCTGGCAGTCAACGACTGCATGTATTCGTGTGTCACACGTGGGTTCTTGCACTAAACAGAAGAATCAGCAACAAGCCAACACTAACTTCCGTGATATCCTGGTCCGTCTGGCAGTCAACGACTGCATGTATTCGTGTGCCACACGTTGGGTTCTTGCACTAAACAGAAGAATCAGCAACAAGCCAACACTAACTTCCGTGATATCCTGGTCCATCTGGCAGTCAACGACTGCATGTATTCGTGTGTCACACGTGGGTTCTTGCACTAAACAGAAGAATCAGCAACGAGCCAACACTAACTTCCGTGATATCCTGGTCCATCTGGCAGTCAAAGACTGCATGTATTCGTGTGTCACACGTGGGTTCTTGCACTAAACAGAAGAATCAGCAACAAGCCAACGCTACGAAAAGCGTGGGAATGTTTTACTTTGGATCTGAATATTTTGAATAGGTCACTTTAAACGCTGAACGCTGGCCACAATTTCCATCAAAATATTGGATTGGACTCTGATTGTGAGATGTCCTTTAATTAATGTCATAATGCTATGCTAAGTTTACCAGTTTAAATTATTACTGTCCAGTGTGTCATGCATTCGGAAATTACCAGCATGCATAAGAGTCCTTACGACCTTGACTTTCAAGTGTTTCTAATGAGAGTAGCCTGCCTTTGACTGAGATTCAAATTGCTGTAACCTTTCAAATGTCGTTTCTCTTCTTCTTAACCGCCGCCTTCATTAGGTACGTTTCTAAAAACTGTCAAGTTATAAACTGCAAACGTCTGCAAGGAAAAATCATTTTATGGAATATAATTGTTTAATTCGCGAACTCGCACAATATACGACCTTTAAGCTTGGTCATAGCCAATCAGTTTAAACTAATCAACAACGGATAGTAATCAGTTGATTCAAAGTTATTTTAGACGGCCAATCGTTGGCGCTCCAGGTCTAAGTCTTCAGATTTACCCTGCACTGGATCACAAGTTGTGAAACTTCTTGTGCCTCATTTAGGCAAGTGAACTGTTTAAACTGTGCCTCTGTTTAGCTCCCGGTTATTGGGAATAGTGAAGGATGGAACTTTAAATGAATACATATTATAATGATCTCAATATGATCATGGGCGTTGGGGTAGCCTAGTGGTTAAAGTGTTCGCTCGTCATGCCAAAGCCCCAAGGACAATGTGCGAAGCCCATTTTCTGGTGTCCCCCGCCATGATATATTGACTGATCATGTGCCACCTTAAAGTGACTGGGGGCGGTCGGGTAGCCTAGTGGTTAAAGCGTTCGCTCGTCACGCCGAAGACCCGGGTTCGATTCCCGACATGGGTACAATGTGTGAAGCCCATTTCTGGTGTCCCCCGCCGTGATATTGCTGGAGTATTGCTAAAAGCGGCGTAAAACCAAACTCACTCACTCACTCACTCACTTAAAGTGAATGCGTGGATCAGTGGTCATTTGGTACAGTACCTTGCAAATATATATTTACAGGCGTGGTGATGCATCTTGACTATTTCGGGCTGCAGTGTATGTGAAACAATTTGTGCTCACTCAAACAATAATATTAACGGTTTCTATGTTCTGTACTTTCGAAAGCCATTTTTCTGTCAGAGATTGTTTGCGTGACAAACCCTTTCTTCAATCACAAGAAATCTCTACTTAAACCAGAATCCATTGTACGATTCTGACAAAATCATAAGCATGTGTTTCATTATGCATGTGAATGGGATTTCTACTCGTATTTCCAAAGTCAAAACAAGATAATTTGGCCAAGAAGTATAATTTAAGCTTCGATATATCGATGATCTGATATACAATCAAATCGCCAATTCCCTTCCCCTGTTTACCCACGTGAACCAGAAATAAAGGAGGCCAGCGAGACCGCCTCGTGTGTTTCATTTCTAGATTTGCTGCCAGTTGCACTCAGGTGATAAGAAGATATAACGTCATAAAGAAATGATTTTATTGGGTTTCATCATACTTTGTAAGGATCCATCAAAACATATACTTCTACTTACAGGTGTTTTGTGGTCTAAAGTACTATTATTGTGGACATATAACCTGATAAGGAAATGTGCATTGCAGTGAGTTAAACATGAAATAAATAATCAAAAATACCAAATATATATAAATCCCAAATGTGTCATACATTTATAAATAACACACAAAAGTTATATGTACTGGTTAGTTACTTTAGAACAACAAAGCGTAACGCTGAATCCAACTATGAATACACGAAACTATGTCCTAAAAAGGATGTAGACACTCAGCAAAGATGCAGTAGACATGTACTCTGTACTTAAAAATCCCCAGAGAAACATCACGATGATCTCAACACAACCATGCATTGTTTTCAGGAATGAAATCAGAGGTGTTTTGTTTCGTCGGTGATACAAACTTTTAACTAAATTGTCTTTTCTTTTCTTCATTGAAATACAATCTTTAGCACATACCTAAAGTTAATCGTCTTTAAAGTGCTGAGTGTGACTTCCTTATACAAACCATGGAGTGTTACAGTCGTGGGAAATAAGATTAAACGTGGAATGGTTTCAATGTAATGGCATCAACCTTCATTTGTCTGAGAGCTGGAGAGGTTCCATACCGCTGTCAAGCCAATTGTCAATGTATGTCTTATAAAACACATAGTGTCTGAGGTGAGTAACAGAGTAGTGTACCTTTTTTATTTAAAAAAATACACAATGTAAGTAAGCTCTAGAATGACTTTTGAATTGAATTTGAATGAATTTAATCACAAAAACTTTACGTTTGAGCGCAATGGGTTCATGTAGTGTGCCTTACAGTAACAGAATGGTAGTTCGGAATAGCTTTAACATGTTATACCCGTAAATACAAATATGCAATTTGGAAGTTAAGCCGAGACCATTTGTCCACGGTGGTACATCAACGATGCATAGTATAAGAACAATTGGGGCATAATGACAGGCAATCAGCCAGGTAACGGAGCGTGAACACCCATTTCAACTCAAGAGTCAGCTCTTACATGACGCTGCCAGATTAAGATACCAATAAATGGGATTCAATGGTTACACTGCGGTTCAATTCAACTATCTGGCAGTACTTTACCTACATGTATACAGCACTCGAATCTCGAATACAAGCATGTCAAACACAACTATGGATTTTTTATGACAAAATCAAGCAATCGAGATAGTATCTGTCAACAAATAAAACGACAAACAAAAGCAACAAAAACCTTTCCGTATTCCTAACAAATCTCTGTTAAAAGCAGAGTTGATTGTACGACTCCTACTAATTATTAGCACATGTGATCAAATACTGATGAAACCAGGTATTGGCGAAAAGGTGAGCGTATCCTGCCCCACCTGTGGCACCCATCACAAACACATGCAAAGGCATGTATACATGTTTTATTTGTTTGTTTCCTGCTCAACATCACTCAGCAATATTCAAGCTCTATGACAACGGTCTATAACCAGACAAACCAGTGATTGATATTATGACCATCGACAGGGATACATGACATGCAGCAACCAAGTCATGGATCCTGACCATCCGATCCCGTTAGTCGCCTCTTACAACAAGCATGAAGTACTAACGATCAATTCTAACCTGGATCTGCACCTGTACCAGTATATATGTGTTTCCCTTGACCCACATGTTGTAGTGAGAAACATGGCTGATAATCTTAATCTGAAGTACGCACTGTACAACAGCTCACATACGCTCCCCCAAATCAATGATTCTAAAAGGTGCATGTACTCTCATAAAGTTACCACAAACATGATACCACTCATAACTTTTTACTTCAAATCGCATTTTATGTGCATGTTGGACGTCGATGAAATTCTGATAGCAATCCTCTTACAAGATATTAGCACTTAATGACAAAGCTTTGCGTAAGGGTTTGGTATTAAAATGATCTTAATCTAGGGCATCCACTCCGATTGATTAACATTAATATCATCTAAATTCCAACTGTGATTTTGACCTGCAATTAAAATCTGTAATTCGTGGAGGTGAAGTTTTCACTTTAACGGAGCGATTTTATACTTTTTCTGAATTGAGCAATTTTTATTTTAATTTAGTCATTAGTTACATTTACTTATGCTTTTGACATGTTATAAGTAGTACTCAAGTGGTCGGAAATCACTCGGAAGTCATTCCTAACGATAAATTAAACGTGTCTTAATCTTGGCTCGGTATTCGATACCCGTGGAGAACGAACTCGAAATAGCATGCCATTCGATCCGACTTGGCCCAGGAGATCTTATGAACACTTCATCACAGGATACTGGTTTGTAATCGAACCTATCCATCACGGAATACCCAATCAAACGAATAATAATTAAACTTCTCGAAAATAAGCCAAATAAAGTATGTTTCTCCTTCTTTGATAAACAACTGACTGCATCATTGTTGATGACTCTGAAGAATCGCACCGTGAGGACCTCGGTTAGAAACGATACTCAGCACTCTAATGTTTGTCTTAAAGCGACAGGTATGTTGTCAGGCTTGGTGATTTAGTTTTGTATGCTCTGAGACGGTGTGGGACGTTGTTCATAATATCACCCACTGGTTTATCTGGCCCAAACTCAATTACTGTTGTGATAAAGTTGGAATAAACTTTCAAGACGTTAACGTTTGAAGAGAGTCGCGGGCGTTTGTTACTCAGAACACACCCGTGAGCATGTGTTTGGTTCTGAAAAACCAAGGATCGTAATTAGTGAAAATCTGGGGTTCGAACAGTAAATCCTGCACGGTTGAGGGATGTAGCTATGGATAGCATACTGCAGTGTCTTAAATAGCTTATTTTTGTGGGATATATAGGCCCTGAAATGTATTGAGATGTTTTCTCATCATGGACAAACACGATCAAACATGGTCTACCATTACACACAGACTCACATTCTTTAAAGGACACCTGAAGCTGCTTGTGAAATGTAGGATTTGTCAGATGACATGTGCAGTACATCTTAACAAGATGAAAATATTGCAAACACTACATTTCTCAAGTCATACTCACTTGTACTATAATTATATTTACAAAGTCATAGTATAAAGTCATTCACATGTTTAACCTCTATCTATTTGAATTCATATTGTGAATTTAGTGAATATTCCAAATAAAATATTTGAGTTCATGCTTTGATGGGAACACCATAGAAATGCATCTTCATGTGTGATTTATATCATTTTGAGTTCATACTGAATTTACTTCAGGAAATCAAATAACGGAATCAACCTTCATTTGTTTGACGAACTTTGGTCAGCTGGAGAGGTTCCATACCGCTATTATGCATCAGTTGTCAAGATATCTCTTATGAAGCAGACACGTAATGGTTAGTATTCCAAAATAATCATTTAAATTCATGTTTTGTTGGCAACGTGAAGATACACGGGAGTGGTGTTATTTACATAATATTATCAGTTGTGTATAATGGCTCCTTGCGAAGCCCGCTACATGTAAACGTGTTCGCTTGTAGGCAATGAATGACATATTTAGATTTAATGTTACCTGGTCCAAAAATAGATACTGTTATACATGTGCTAAAGCTTGTTGCTTGCCAAGTCTATACGTTTTTAGTTTGTTGCTTCTAAAACGGTTGGAAATAATGTTCACCTGTAAGCAAATATCTGATAACGGCATCGCCTGAAGAGTCTGAAGGGAGATTTAAATTGTTGTTCTAACTCAACTCTCCTGTTTCACCTAAGGCCGTTAAAAGATTTCAATCTACAGTTGCGCAATCTGAAGAAAAAACCTGCAACGTATTCGATCAGAAGGTTATTTTGTTTCCACGTTTTCCATGTTTGACACAAGTTTTTCTTTGTGACATCAGCAAAAAATTCTTAATGTCTGTCATTCATTGAAGATAACCTCTAATTTCTCTTTTTACATTTGGAATGAAAATACCGTCACACTCTTTTGACTTCTGTCGCCTGTATAAGTACAGATGGACAATCTGAATATAAATACTTATGACAGTTATTGTCAGAGATACGCCTGTACATGTTGGTGACGTCAGGTTGCTCCAAGCTATGTGAGTGAGTGAGTGAGTAAGGTTTTACGCCGCTTTTAGCAATATTCCAGCAATATCACGGCGTTGGAACACCAGAAATGGGCTTCACACATTGCACCCATGACGGGAATAGAACCCAGGTGTTCAGCGTGACGAGCGAACGCTTTAACCACTAGGCTACCCGACCGCCCCTACCAAGCTATGTAAGAGCCATGACTTAACCCATAACATCATTCTTTCAATACCTGATACGAAAATATTACAGCTACAAATCGTCAATCATTCAGGATCACGTAAACATTTTTACATGTAGATATATGATAACAACTGCCAAAGCCAATACAATGAGGATGATCAGCAAAACCGCCCCTTTACAACCTTCACCATGTCTGTACCCAACGGCACACAGAACATACACTGTATCGATATGTACTATCTGATCACAGTCATATACAAGGTTAACAGGTAAACAATTAGGACACAGTTGTCCATTTACAATGCTAAATAGAGGACTGTTTTGAATGAGGTTTGGTATATCAAGCTATGGCAACGAGATATCAATTCTGTTCAAGTCTTGATTGGTTCCTCAGCTGGTTCATTTGCAGAGAACAACCTTAGACTTGTTCTTGTGCACAATCAACTATACAATTCTACATATGTTGTGTGTTTGTTAAAAGTAGTGAAAATTATATGAATGGATCACCGAAAAGGAGTGATGACACAAAGTGTTTGCGAAAAGCAAAGAATGTCCTGCCCTAGCAGAAGCACCGCCACTCACGCAAGAAAGGGTTGAACTAAATGATGGAAAATCTACATGTAGTCAAATGAAACTAGGTGCTCGCCGGGCGTCAGCATGCCAATGTCTACAAAGAGAAACCACCCCTAACTTTTAGATTATGAACTGAGAATAGATTTCCTTGAATTAGCAGAAGGGTTATGGTTATTGATATAGTATGCCGACACTTAACGTATTTATTCTTCCCAAATTCCCGATGTGTTCTTCATGTTGGCGAAAGGTGTGTGCGGTTCTCAGTTCAGCTCAGTTTTGAAACTTACATTCTCTCGCATGTCTTGATTAAGTGACGACAATGATGAATCTACTTAAGATTGCTCCAGACCAATTGCAAACCTTTCAATAAAGATGACATTGATATTAGTCTTCACTACTTTTGTGCAAGGAAAGGGCGATTGAAGCCAAGGCCTGAGACCGTGTTCTAACGACGATATGAAGACCTTTTCTAATCCGGATGTTCAAGGGGATATATGTCCCTCGGAAATATGTTACTTAACTCAGGCCACAAACACGTACTTTCTTTATGCAGGTTGTGAGTGGCGGGTGCTGCCGGTGAGGCAGAATTACCCTTTTCGCCAACACCTGTGTCAGCACTGATTTCAGTGATCCATTCACATAATTTTCACTGCTATTTTACCTTTTACGTCCAATGGAATCTGTTTACTCATTCTGGACTAGTCTCTAGCGTTGACGTTATTAATAGCTGTACGCTGAACGATGAACAACGACAAAACCCTTTCCCTATTCATAAGACATATCTGACAAAAGCAGAGCGGACGGTTGGACGATTCCGACTATGTCATAAGTATGTGTTTAAGAATCAATATCAAACAGTGATGATACCAGGTGTTCGCGTATCCTGCCCCATCGGCGGTATCCGTCACAAACACATGCAGAGGCAAAGCAATTGTTCACCTACATGTAAAACAAACACCGGAACATGGTACATAGGGAATTGTATGTTGAGGAATAATCATTTGTTTGTAATCTGTGTAACATCAATATGTGTTTCATTCTAAAAGACGGGTCAATACACCCACTACAAGTGTTAAATCTTAATAGTTATTGAATTAAAAGTATCAGACACGTTTAAATTGCTTACAACTAGCCCTTTATCTGCCTTACACTTGTTATGAAGTTATGAACGTCTGACATGGCTGAAATGGATAAAAATGGTCGTCACAACGTCAATACACATTCTAACTGAGAGGGAGGCAGTGACCCCCATAGATGAATTTTTATCACATTTCTTTCCAGTCCTTTCCAGTCTCCCCTTTGACTTTGAACATCAATTCGTACTTAGGTAAACTATAGGGGCACGTAAAATAATAGAAACGTGCTCCTCAAAAACTGCTGAAATCAGGCTTTTGACACATGATGGCCTTTACTGATACAAAACAGAAGTGTTTAATGCCTAATTCATATCAAATAAAAACAAATGTTGCTCATGACTGAAATTATGCAGATCCATCAGCATAAAACTTAACTTGAGTCATGTTAAGGGCAGGATAATATGTTTCGTCTTTGTACATGCGTATCCTAACTGACGACGTAGTGAGCAAGTTGAACTATTTCTGTTAACAATCAAATCTGTGAAAGCCCACTTCGTCATAATCACATCGTTTACGTCAGCAGATTCCAAGACTTTTGTCCGTGCTTTTCACAGATGACTCAACACAGAATATTCCATAAAATGCCTCTTTTGTGCCAGTCATAAATCAGACATAACGCCAATGTACTAATGCTGATGTACGATGATTTCATGATTATCTGAAGACGGTGTTTAATGGATTGACTGTCTTATGTCGGATGCTACTGCGACGATGAAGCATTTTTAGCAGCTGTGATCAGTACAGAGCCCATTAAGGCAATTCAGTCGAATTTGACGCGTATTGCATCCGTGTCCTCGTAATTCCTGTTTTTCTGGTCCAGACAACGTTTATAGAGTCTTAATCTGACAAAAAGTACATATTATACTGAAGGATAATATCGACATACATATAAGTCTTTATATTTGTAAAAAGCCCAGAAAGAAAGACATGATATGAGGTTTTTTATGTATGTTAATTTGTGTTGAAAAAAGACATTGAAGCTTTCACATAAGGTAAAGAAACTCGACCATTATTCAAAACTGCAATACTACATCAGAAATCTTGGATGCGTTACATACTCACTCTCACTGATAGTATTCTAACAGACAGGATGAGTGTCTATTTCCGCATATTCAATGTGGCATGGGTATTTAGTCGTCAGCAGACGTCGCGAGAGACATGATTGACATAATCCTGTTGGTTGACTGGAAGTCCAGGTATCCATCATATGGAGGCAGCTATAACGACATTATGTGGATAAAAGACCAGAAGATGTCCACTTTCACAATCTTGTCGGAAGAGACGACTAAACTGAGTGTTAAGTGCTTACCATGTTATCTGCCTGATTGCGTGTCATTGTAACACGGCAGCGTGTGTGGTTGCTCCCGGATTTGCTGTGACCCAGCGCGATTATGTACAGGCCAAACCTACAGCAAAGTGCTGGTATAATCTCATTGGTATAATGAGGGGAATATACATTACTAACAGGGCAAAAGTATGTGGAACTTTGTTTATAATCACCGGATGCTCCTCCAACGTGTGATGTACTCTCCCATTATAGGTTAACCAAGGATATTAGTTTACTTACTGCATCAGAAACATGCATACATTGCAGGAGTAACCACTTAAGGAGTGTTATCTTACATGCAGGAACACAATTGTGATAAATCCATGCGACGAAATTGCAACTTTAAATATTCGCAGTTTTACAGATGGGTGTACAGCTTTCTTCAGGGACAATTAGTGATAATACCACAGCATGTCATGTGTTCAAAGCGCGCAAAATTAGGCGCATCAGTAAGTGTAGTATAGATATGTTTTGTTTGTTTGCTTGTTTGTTTATTGTTTAACGCCGCACTCGGCAATATTCCAGCTACATGACGGCGGTCGGTAAATAATCGAGTCTGGACCAGACAATCAAATGATTTGCATCATGGGCATCGATCTACGCAATTGGGATACGATGACATGCATCAACCAAGTCAGCGAGCCTGACCACCCGATCGCGATCCAGTTAGTCTCCTGTTGCAAGCATAGTCGTCTTTTACGGTAAGCAAGGGTTGCTGAGGATCTTGACAGGTCGTACATTTTTGCAATAAACTACAATTGTCTGATACTTCAGAAATGTTTCAAAAACTCTTTCTAGAAGTGTGAACCAAAATTTACTATTCTATTCATCTTTATCAGTGATGTACATCCAAATCGTATAAGGTCGACTAGACAACTGTGGGGTTAGATGTCTGTGTATTTTCAGATATAAAAAAAGCTGATTACCCCCAACAACAGATTATACGAAAGAAGAGTGCAGTTGCTGTCAATTAGCGTCGAAATATAGATTGCGTCTTTTGTCTGATCATACCAATTAATCATAGATGTCCGTCTGATACATCATGTTGCAAATCAGATGCAGCTAGTATCAGACTGATCCGTGTCTATGCCACGCACATTAGTTCACGAGAGGACACCTTCACACTGAATTTAGGAGCGATAGTGTTAATTTCTCTCCTCTCCCAGACAAATAATATCTATCATGATGAAACAAAACAGGTGGACGAGTTTCACAGTTTGATCTTTATTTTTAGGATGTGGTTTTGTACGTAGGTGTTGTCGTCGAGAACATTCTTTAAAACAAGATGGAATGTTTGGCAAATCTGACAAGTAGATCAATGGAACTGTTCGACATGTGGAGTTTTAAAGGTCAAAAGACACAAGTAGCATCTTGCATCAATAATATACTCAATTACACACATCATGATGCCACTCGTTCTTAGACTACGTTATCCATTGAAACTTTTGCCCTGATTATGTTCTGGTCGTTATTTTTTCACCACAGATACATTTCTAAAAGTTCTGATGATGATGTTTGTTTTTTAACGCTGCATTCAGCAATATTCCAGCTATATGACGGTGGTTGGTAAATAATCGAGTCTGGACCAAACAATCCAATGATTGACATCATGAGCATCGATCCACGCAATTGGGATCGATGACATGCATCAACCAAGTCAGTGAGTCTGACCACCCGACCACGTTAGTCGCCTCTTACAGCAAGCATTGGTCTCTGAAGACCTATTCTGAACCGGGTCTTCACGTGTCCAAAAGTTCTGAAGAACAATAGAGATTAATAAACAATGTTGGACATAAGGCTTATTGTTTGTGATACAGACTCACTCAAAGTCATGTTGTTATGTAGCAGTAGAGATTGTTGTAGATATATCTACAGTGATTGTCAGTGGCAGCAATTGTTTGAAGCGCTGATAAAATGTCAAGTTGAGTGCTGGACAGGTTATAACAGAAAGTGTCATTAGAGTTACCGCATCTGGTTGTTAAAACAATCACAAGCTCATGATCGTTAGAAAACTTCCTGGATGGAACAGATTCTTGAAGACTGACTGTATCAATATAAGAGCGAGACAAGGGCGGTTTGAGGCCTTTTTCTTTTTTTCTGATTCTTAAATCTGTGTTTCAATATAACACGTTAATTACTTATTCGTCGTGTGTGGACATTTATATAAGTTCACAGTGTATTTAATGAATCGATTTCTGGGTACTCTTTGCATTTCAATTTGGAAATCATCTCGTAACAATGTGCACAATCCGCCATTGAAAAACATCAGACTTTCAAAGTAGTTTACGTCAAATTCACTACATGTAAATATTTGGGGTAAATATTTACTGTGATTTGACTAATTTGATTTGATTGAGTCTGGGCCGATTTGATAAGGCACTTCGCTTGAATCACGTGTACACTCATTTCTGTACCGTCCAGCAGTACAGAACCATCAACAAAATCAACACTGACATTGAGATTATGTCCTACATCCTTGGCTATTATTATTATTATTATCATCAATTTTATTTTTATTATTATTATTATTATTATTATTGATAATAATAATAATAATAATAATATTATTATTATTATTATTATTCAAGTTAATGCATTGTATCAACATGAAACATCAGAATTACTTAGTGTGCCTCAACCTTTACATGGGTAAAATAACAATCGTCTATCATATGAAGTCGACGTCAATTTGACGTCAATGATATACACTTGAAGTCTGGATAATCCCCAATAATCCATCTGGCGGAATTGTTGCCTTTGGCTCTCAGAGGGAAACCCTAATTGGATGATTTGACATAACTATTGTCGCCCACTTAGCCGTCAGGTCTGTTAGATTATGTAGGGTCTCAAGTCATGTACGTTTTCTGTAACTGCAATTTTGAAGTGATTAACCCGTAATGACTCCATACCCAGACTGACAGTTGTATGTGATCGTAGTCCTGAGGCTATTGGCGTGGTCGATGTACATGCTGGTCGACTGAGGGCCTGCAGTTTCATGATAAGCTCAGTAGCATTTGTCAAGAATGCTGACTCAACAAAATAAATGTTTGGGTCGAGAAACAAAACTGCCCCCTCCCTCCCTCCCTCTCCACACACACACACACACACACACACACACACACACACACACACACACACACACACACTCTCTATATGCCTCTTACGACAAGCACAGTCGGCTGTTACGTACGGCAACATGGGTTGCTGAAGACCTATTCTATCCCGGATTGGCACAGGTTACAACCGGGACTTATCAGTAAGATTCGAATCCATGACTCTTTACAAACAGTTTAGCTTCGAAGTTAGCTTCGAAGTTAGCTATGATGTTAGCTATTATGAGTACCTTACATTGTTATAAAATGGTTGCTTTAAAGTCTGTGGCGACTGCATAAATCTCATTAAGTTCTGAAAGCATTTGTAACGTTGAGGCTGTAGAAGCTTCCCGTGAAAAGGATCTCACACAATGAAGTCAATACCATCAATTATTTGTGTATAAGATAACGGGGGTTCATCTTACTGCAACCTAGATAGAAAATTGATTTGTGACATGCGACTTTCAAAATTGTATAACAAAACTTAACCATTTACAAATTATAACAAACAATTTATTGTACATATAATTATTAAACCCAGTAAAGTTTAACGAGTGATACTACCTCCCAATGGTACAAACTGAACATGAGGCTTCAGGTAAAATAAAGTTTTTGTTAAAATCATTAGATAGTGAGTGTTCTTCATGCCAAGTTGTAATGACATCAGGCTTTTTTGCAGCCACAATTGATTTCACATTTTCAAACAAGGTGTGCTGAGAGTCTGACGTTGAGGCAAATCAGTCGAAGCATCACCTGCTGCGGAACGAGCAGTTCAATGTCACGCCAAATAAAAGTGCATCAGCACCAATGAAATAATGATTAGGCTTCCTAATTATATGTTGACTAACCAGTCGTTTCGCTCGTCACGCTGAAAACCCAGGTTCGATTCCCAACATGGGTACAATGTGTGAAGCCAAAATCTGGTGTCCCCGGCGTCATATTGCTTGAATATTGTCAAAAGCGGCGTAAAATCAAACTCACTCACTCACTCACTAACCAGTCGTTGATAATATTACATAGAAAATGCTGTGACAGCTAAAAAGGGGAAATCTTTCAACAAACATTATTGCAAATCATAAGGATTGTTTAAGGAAACCTGTCTGCTGAAATAAACGGATAGAATTGTTTCATAGGCATTACTTAGAAGTTTACGGATGACTGTTTGTCTGCTGTCTATTGCATCGCTATCTGTTTACAAAGTAGACACAATTTATGGATAACCACTTCTCCTTCACAGTTATTAAAGACGTTGTTATCCATAAATTGTGTCTACTTTGTAAACAGATAGAGATGCAATAGACAGCAGATAAACGGAAGGCGAGTCAGAGTTGAATACGGGAGGCTTGATATATTATCAACTTTACATGATTAGATTGACTAAGCCTAAACAAATCAACTCATATTGTTACAACAAACTGCATTACCATATGTAATATTTGTTTCCTATAAAGAGAGTTCTATCCAAGACACGTTATACAGGATGAAATAATATTATATATTATATGTTTCCAAGGTTTATATGTCTTATAAAACATCATGTTATGTTTGTTATATACTGCACCACCATCAATCTCATATTCTGCCCTATACATGTAGCTACGCCCTGTATTATAAAACATCATGTTATGTTTGTTATATACTGCACCACCATCAATCTCATATTCTGCCCTATACATGTAGCTAAGCCCTGTAGTTGTATTATAAAACATCATGTTATGTTTGTTATATACTGCACCACCATCAATCTCATATTCTGCCCTATACATGTAGCTAAGCCCTGTAGTTGTATTATAAAACATCATGTTATGTTTGTTATATACTGCACCACCATCAATCTTATATTCTGCCCTACACATGTAGCTAAGCCCTGTAGTTGTATTATAAAACATCATGTTATGGTTGTTATATACTGCACCACCATCAATCTCATATTCTGCCCTATACATGTAGCTACGCCCTGTAGTTGTATTATAAAACATCATGTTATGTTTGTTATATACTGCACCACCATTAATCTCATATTCTGCCCTATACATGTAGCTAAGCCCTGTAGTTGTATTATAAAACATCATGTTATGTTTGTTATATACTGCACCACCATCAATCTCATATTCTGCCCTATACATGTAGCTAAGCCCTGTAGTTGTATTATAAAACATCATGTTATGTTTGTTATATACTGCACCACCATCAATCTCATATTCTGCCCTATACATGTAGCTAAGCCCTGTAGTTGTATTATGAAATATTTTGTTTGTGATTCGTCGACTCTGAGTCGTTGTTTCTTCATGTATCTGGTATGAGGAATTTCAATATTTCATCTGGTTAACAAAGGATTAGAAAATTACTATTGTATTCTTGAATGACACAAGTAAAGTCGCCCTTCATTTACACACCACAAACACAAATGCAAATCTGGTCATACAGTGCATATTATAAATTGTGTATGAACGAAGCTGCAGCCTCAAAAAGTACCACTTTTCAGTGAAGAGGTACGTGTAGTTTCACTTATCTGATCTCAATATCTACCATCCAAGTCTACAATGTCATACGATATCCACCTGTACGTTTTCTTTTTGTGGAGGAGGGCCGTGTACAAATTCAGCCTGTCTGATTTTAAGAACTTGTCATGGAGAGAGTGAAAGTATTAATTCACTTGAGTTTGTGGGGGCCATTGTTGAGAACTGTTATGTAATCAAGTAGTTATTCTCAAACAGGTGAGGTGAAATGGGATATAACGTTGCGTCCAAGATTATTGCACTTATGTGGGACTTCGGACCGTCAGCTCTCCGGGCAGACGCTCTACAAACATGTGACACAATCCATGACATAGATATAATGTTGTCTTCAAACATTCAGTGTAAGGGATGTCAGATGCAATGCCACACAATGCCCTTCATGGGTGCAAGACAAACTCTCTCAGAGAAATAGAAGATCTGTGGTCTTTTCCATCGTAAAAACGTGTTTTTGCTTGAATGATGTTTAGATGACTGATGTAGGATCCATGCTGATCATCCCCGGAGAAGGAATCCAAACGGAAAAGACATGTATAATCCTTATCAAGGATCATGAACGTGGAACACCATTCACTTCATTTGAAAGGACCAGGCACGATCTTAGCGATAGGTTGTGAGATCAGAAAAGAAAATGGCCATAAGCAATTTATAAATACGCGCACGTTTTCTTGAAACAGTTTGATAATAATGGCACGTCTGGAATCAGAATCTTGTCATTCCGGTACATGAAAGACATGCACGGTTTCGAAGATGACAAAGGCAATGACCAAGAGTGGTAAAAATGGGAATGGCACACGCAGTATTGATTATTCATACTTTAGCAGAGTCATGAGCTAATCACAGATTGAGTTACACACGAAGTATAAATATACTGTGCATTTTGAAAGTCAATAGACTCGAGAACACTCTCTTCCAAGGACAATGAGAAGAACAATATTTTTCGTTGATCCTGTATAAACATCACAGCATCTATTTTCTTCTTTATGACTTATTTCATATCTGTGTTCCCCGACATATTCATAATCAAAACTATCAGTCTTTGCTTGAAATATATTTGAAATTGAATACGGAAATAATACACACTGTAGGCAACGCCATACGGAGATATATTTGAGGTTGGCTTGTCCAAATTGGTGCCATTCACGGAAGTAGTTGCATATGTCTAGAGGATTCATTTCAAGGTCTTCTCATTGTTGCTTGCGTACCAGGCAAGACTCATCTAGCGTGCTGTTTAATTGATTACTGAGAGGGACCGGCCTTTATTTACTAATAAACGAGTTCCAGAGACGAATTCTGTCCAGTTTCGGGGAAATCAAGCTCCTTTTGACTGCTTCAAGGAGACGTTTGTTCTGCTTCAAATAACTGACGGTGTCCTATTGCAACCTGTTTACTTTGTTCCCGTCTGTTCGGTACCTAATAAAAGAAGCAAGGTTCCACCCTTTGACGATTAAAGCATGAAATCAGATTACATGAAACGGCACGTCAAGTGTATACGTTGGGAACGACAAAGGGACTATCTCTTAAAACATGTTTGTGAAGCGTTGTTGATGTCTTTTCAATATAAAGAAGTGCAGCGGTAGTCTTTGAAGCAAGACTGAAAACGTGTCATACTGAAGGAGACAGTATTATTGTGGAACATTAAACTTGGACCCAGTACATATAACCTACACCTGATGAAAGACTAAGAATGACAAATGAACCAGAAGTAATTTAATGGTTGTGATAAGAAGATATCAAAACCAAAAAGGTGATCGTTATGAAATATACATGACAGGTTCTGGAGTCGATTCTTACGACAAGCATAGTTGCCTGTTACGGCAAGCATGGGTTGCTGAAGACTTATTCTAACCCGGATCGTCACGGGTAGCGTTGCTTTTGAAGGACTTGAATCCATTTGCAGAAATTGAACCTTGCACCAATTCAGACATTATCTACTAACTACGTGTTTTAATGTAATTCGGCCATACCAGTTGAGTGCAATATATGCATAGACGTCTTTTGCAGCTGCTATGATCATCAAATGATCACAGTAAACCATGATTGAACTTATGAAGACGATTCAGTATTTTATAATGAATTCTAGTCCGCATCTTTCTTCTGTAAGGCAGATACATTCCTGAAACGTAGTGGCACTGAAGGCGTCCTATGTCCAGACAAATTGCTCCCTTTTGTATAAAATAAGGTCAAGAAAGTAGACATCACATTTAATTTAAATTTAATACTGGGGGTATGATAATTAATTATTGAAATGGATGTCGTGCTGAAAACATCTGGATATATACACCTTCACTCGAATGCCTTTATCATTAATACGTCATGGCGTCCTTGGAACTTAGTTTAGTTGTTGAAGAAGTTGTAGACTCACTGAAGAGTAAAGAAAATGCATTACTGATACACACAGTGGCACCAAAAGATGTAAGAGACCCACAAAAACTGTTCACCTATAGTTAAGTGAAGTAGACTGCTGCGCCCATTAAACGATAAACGTCAATCAGGTACGTGAGGAAAATACATGCACAACTTCAGCCATGAAACATAATGCAGGTATATTACATAATAGGTCGACAGCTCAAGCAAGCCCTTCAGTCTCCATCGGTGTCGTCGCCACCAAGGAAATAAGCGGAAATGACCAATGGCAGAATATAAGGGAAATGTCTTTCTATGAGGTTGCTAATTGAAACGTTCTTTGCTGTACTGGTTGTGAAAATTCACCAGACAAGACGGTACAGGCAGCTAATAACTTCATACAGGGGTAAAAGTCTTGAATTATAGCCTTGATAATTACTCGGGCACTTTCAATGAACATCGCACTGTAAGCGAGGCGTAAGAAAATGATAGTGACCATGTCCCATAATTTCACCATTTGAGTGAATCCAAACTACTTCACGTTATGGGGACGATATTAAGAGTCAGTAAGTGGCTATGTGTTGACCCTAACGACGACTAGTTTATAAGTTCGTCCCCGTGGCGCTATCATATAAATCTTGCCCTCTGGACGTCAGCGGTGGTCAGGCTGACCTGCTGAGGCAATAAATCACCAACTATCAATACACGTTTAGCGCTTAAACCCGTGTGGATATTGCGGTTTTATTGACTTGTTTATACTGATCAAGCCACGAACCGCAAGTTTATAATGAATTATAACTTTCTTTCCTTTGACTGAATGGTGTGATTTAATGTAATCGGAAAGATCTTTGTTGAACAAAGTTAAGATTTATCTTTGACCTCCCCAACCTTCTACGAATTTCTGTGAAAACCTGTTAGCATACATACACACAAACGATCAATATTTGTCTGGAATCTACCTTCGTGGAATGTGGAGGTGAACACAATCTCATCAAACCTCCTTCACTCCTGTATTGTCAATGAGGGAACTCTAAGGGATACAGATTTACAATGTAAACATTGCTGACACACAAACAGGCATACACACTAACCTTAGAAACACAAGAACAGGGCACATCTTTGGTTCTACCAGATTCTGTTTGTGAAGGGCATGCTGTCAGCATTACAAAGTCTGAACTGAATTCGCTAAGAAGTCAATGTGATCGCCATCGTCTATCGATCACCTACCGGTTACAATGCCGTGATGTCCAGACAGTAAAACTAACCGACCTATTCTATCCGAGAGAGAAAATGTCCCTTGTTATATTGCACTCGAAGAAAGTCTACATTTTGATGAGAGTTGATGAAAAGGTGCCATATGACTTCACGATGATTATAATTAGGTGAGTCGAACTTGACCAAAGGGAAGAAGTTACACAGGGATAATACAACATCAGGGGAGATAAGCAATGCCAGACTTGACCAAAGGGAAGAAGTTACACAGGGATAATACAACATCAGGGGAGATAACAAATGCCAGACTTGGCCTAACACTGCGTGGGTCAGCAGCGTTTTCGCCTCCAACTTTATGCAAGCGTACTCATACACGAAACATACAAACCACATGCATGTAGTTCTATGTATTTCTGTGACGCTTGTGCTGGATCCACACTGATCTGGACAAGCGTTCCTGGGAGAGTACTCATACACGAAACATACAAACCACATGCATGTAGTTCTATGTATTTCTGTGACGCTTGTGCTGGATCCACACTGATCTGGACAAGCGTTCCTGGGAGAGTACTCATACACGAAACATACAAACCACATGTATGTGTTTTCCTCAAACAGTTTAACGTTCACAGCAGCTGCATATGGCAAATTATTTTCTCAACTTGTATGTCATCTAACAATTATAGGAGTGCATGACGTTTAGGAAAGAAGTAGACACCCCGATGGACACCACATTCCCTCCCCTCCTTGCCCTCCTGTTTATTTATGCATACAAATAGGAATTTCGGCTCTAATTGGCAACATCAAAACAAGGAATTTGGCCAAGAAGAACTCCAGCTTCAGGAATTCTGACGATGTGATATCATTCTATAATGGTTAAGCAGCCACTTCCCTTATACTGATTTACCCTGAACTATAACTAAAAGAGACAAGCGGAGCTGCTACATCTGTTTTGCGTCAAGGTCCGTGCATACAGATTTTGAGTGACAAAAACCTCTTCACAAATTTGTATCACTAGGGGGACGACTTAAACATTTCACGAGTCAACTTTCCCTTTTTGTCAAGCAATATTCCAGCAGCGCCAGACTTTGGCGTCTATATTTCTCAAACACTTGCTCATGATATAGTAGGAATCGTACAATTGTCTTTGCTTTCAGCAGAGATTTTATGAGTATGAAATGAATTTCGTCACTTAAATGAAAGTTAGGATGTTATCAGTTCCAGCAAATCTGATCCAAGTCCGCCTAACACAACTGCTGTGTATGTCAGTACAAAGTATATTGTGTATAGACATGTATGTGTTGTAAACTTTGATGGTGACTGAAATTACACGGATAAATGACCAAGATACGGAATACAAAATCTAGAACAAGCAGAAAATGGGAAACAGAACTGTGAGCATGGCCCCCCTTAACTTTTTTGTAAGAACAAAAAATATGAAATGCATAATGAGATGCATGATCAACTGAAAAACACCGCTGCGCAGATAATCCATCTGGCTAGAAAAATACACATGACACGTTGATAGGCCAATTATTATGCTGCACCTAACTTGGAATTGCGTCGATGACATATTGGCAAAGCAGCGAAGACTTGGCAGCTGATGCAGAAAACTGAATAATTACACTAGTACCCAGACGTCACCAAGGCTGATGTGTAGAAGTAAGATTTGAAAATGAGCCCCTTCAATACTCCTAGGAAAAAGAGAAAGACAAATTGTGTGAGTTATTGTGAAATCGATTTAAGAAGTACAAAATAAAAAGTATCTTGGATCCAAAGAGCGCTAAGAAAAGTAAAAAGTAGATTTAAATTATGTCATGAAATAAGAAAAGCAAGCACAAAAAGTGAATGGAATGATTTTATAAGTAAAACGAGTTTTCGATTAAATTGCAATCTTCACGGCTGCATTTTTCAAGGATCAAAATCTGACTGACAATTTGCCAAGCATGGATTTACTTGCTGATTTTAGGGTCCTATCATTGACTCGTCCTGTGTATGCTTTGTTAGCGCCAAAACCGTTCTCGTGCTTTATGGTAAAAGTATTCGGATTGGTTCACTTTCCCTATCCTCCCCCGTTACGATGCACAATCATGTAACTGTTCAAAGCGGTGAAAACCCTACGTACTACAAAGTGGGACCTGTTAATACGATACGTGTACATGTCAAAGAGTACACCACTCAACCTGCAACTGTCATATAGTGTGGCCCAACAGCCTGTGTCAATGGTTGACACCACGAACACAAGACGTAACCATCTTCATTCACCTTCTCAAACTGCAAACAGTGCACTGGAGACCTATTCTGGCCGGGGCATGTACATTTACATGAAGTTAATAACCGTTCAATAACCATCATATAGCCAATTCCTTCCACTGATATACCCCCCTAACCTGGACAGAAAGGAGACCAGTGAGACCGCCTCATCTGTGTCATATTTAGACCTACACATAAAGATTCAGAGTGACAAAACACTCTATCAACAAGTCTGTATGACAAGAGGGATGACTTCAACTTTCCAATAGTTAGCTTTCCGTTAATGTCATTTGCCACATATTGGTTGCTGGCACTGTATGGCACTTGTTAAATATGTCTTCATGATCCTTAGCAATCCTTGAGTAGTATATATTGCCAGCTTCATATACACTAGATGCTTTAAGAAACAAACTGGTGATTTGCACGTCAGGAATTAGAAGCTAGTGAAGGAATTAGTTTGACGAAAGACAAAAGTGAGATTAACAAATTCAAAGTAGGAACCCATCGTCCACCTATCTGCCATGTTTGTTTGATGCCTGTGATATAGCCGCACGCGACAGCGCTACTATTTGAAAAAGATAGGCCGATAAAAAGGTGACAATATGCAGACAAAATGACTGCCTGCATTTGTATGGTGTAATATGATGAAACCTCGAAATTGAATATCAAACATTTTCCAAAACATAAAAAATTTGAGCCTCAACACAAAAGCATTACTCGGAAAGAGAAGTTTCATAATGGCGTGCAGCAACCTCATTGATGACATCAATCGGGGCCACCATTTAAAAACAAAGACATTACACTGACGAATGCATTTCTGTCACGTCGGTGTTTTGTGGGCAAGACCCCTAAACCATTATTGTTTCAGCGAGGTGGCCATAATGTATTCTGAAAACAGTTAGATAAAAGTGACAAAACCCTTTCCATATTCTTACAAATCAGAGTCGATTGTACGATTCCGACTTTATCATGAACGTGTATTTATGAATCAAATAGTAATGATACCAAGTGTTCAAGAAAAGGTGAGCGGTTAGGCAATTAATACTAAGAAAGGAGCTCGTGCACATCCTTACCAAAATGACAGAAGGTATCCAGTAAAACACATACTTACCTTACTTTCATTAAGTCAGTTAATAGATTACAATGAATTATAATAATACCATCTTTTTTCAAGGGGTTTGGATGCAGATGTGTGCTCATGGTGAATTAGGCTAATTACTTCGCACGTGTACATTTCTCATATTTTGGGCTATTTTAGTTCGTCGTGCAAGACGTTTTGGTCAAGTATTTTACTAGAGGCATGACAGAGCAGAAGAGTGTCACTCGACATGTATGTACTGAAGACAACTGATCTACTCGAATGTAAGTGTTCAGAAATGGATTTAGATATGCATATATACGATATATGTGACAATAAACGAATGTATAAATGTGCACAGACTGATTATCACGCGTGAAATCTTATGTATCAAATTAGTCGCACGTTTTGAAATCTGCTCGATCTTAATATCAACGACAAATATCTGACAAAAAGGTTTACATTAAAAAGATATATGTACATATATATTTAACCTGCATAAAACCTGGTGTCAATACACAGTACAATAACCATAGCATAACAGATGTCTTAGTACAATCAAAAGAATAAACTATTAGTCAACGATAAAAATAAAAATAAATGGGCTATAGATCTCCAGCAACCAATGCTAGGCCACCATGATTGCTAGCGACCATGTTGCACCAACAGCGCAACATGGCATTTCTTGTACTGCCAAGATAAGCAAAGAAAATCGACAAAACCCTTTCCACATTAAGAACAAATCTCTCCAATCACTCTGTATCACTATGCAATAGTAATTATACAGGTTTTCGCGAAAGGGTGAGCGTATCCTGCCACGACGGTGGCACCCATTACAAACACGTGCAAAGGCAAGTCAATTGTTCCCCTTGAAAAGTTAAAAATAGGGAATTGCATCGGACATCATTTTTGTCATTGATGCTTCAGATGTGGAATATCCTCGACATGTTCACCATAAAACTTTTTGAAAGCTTTTCTATGACCTTGAATGTTGTGACCTTGATCAAACAACTACTGAACAAGAGTCGTATGACGCTCTATGAAAGCTTCGTAGAAAGGGCATGAACATTATCTGATCTACGAAACTGTTGATCGTAACGGATGTAGCTTTCAGTCTGCTAAGATCAAAACCATTAATGCAGCATGGCGTCAACAACAAAGCTTATTTACCCTACGAACAGATACGTTTGCCATTTTTATTTGGCGCCATGCAAGAAAGTAGCTGGCATAATTATATTTAATAAGCATTGTTTCTTAAATATTTCTAATTATTTACAAAATACTTTTCTGGAGATAAGAAGCTGCACATAAGAAAATACAATCAACATGTCCACATATTAAGCATTCAGCTGAGTAAAAAGTCCAAAGCATATTTACTTGGACGAATTTGACATAAAACCAAAACGCAGGATTGGAATTGGTGGTCAGACGTTGAAGTTTGAAGCCACAATAATTGAATTGAGCCCCTTGTCCTGTGTCTTAAATACATGTTTCCCACGAATATCGCGCTATCTCCCTGAAACGATGTTATTACTCTGCACTGAAAACAGACTCTTTGCTTGTACAGAAATCAGCCGATAAATGATAAAAGCAGATATTATCATGATCGGTAGGATTTATTACTCGGAGAACTATAAAAGAAGCAATAGGGCCAAAGTTAAGGCAAACGTAATCCCAAAGGTTATCGCAAATCGCGGAAATTAATCGTTTTCAATTTATTGTAGAGACATTAGGTGTATTTCAGGTCGACAGATGTCGATTCACCAGGATTTGATTGATAGTGTTCATATACAAAACACGCATGATGAATGTCCTGGGTGGAATCGAGGTTAAACGTATAAACGCGCCTGTACATGTTATTGTTTGATGTAGGTCGTAGGAGGCAAAAAAATGGATCAGGTGGTCAGGCTCGATGACTTTGTAGATAGCATGTCATCGTATCCTGATGGCGTGAATCAATTTCATGATATCACATGACTGGGCAAGTTGCTTTTTGTTTAACGCCGTACTCAGCAATATTCAAGTTGTTGACGGCGGTCGCCTTTCATGACAAGCCTGGGGCTCTGAAACCTATCCATTGATAAATAAAGGTTCTTTTATCGACGTCAATCAAGCTACACATCCGGCATTCTGAAATAAGTCAAAATCGAAAATAAATCTTTCTTTGTAAATGTCACCTTAATGGGAAGCCAAATAACAAGTCTGGAAGCAAAATTCCAGAAAAATCAACACAACAGATGACGTCAACCAGACGATAGAACCGTGCCGTGTCCAAGAGAGGATTCACCAGCATCTGAACCACATTAAATGATGGTGTAATTGGTCCTAATTGTCAGTGTCCAATTAATTACTGATAGAAGTTGGTTGGATCATGCTAACAAATGGGATCACTGTCTACTGCCCCGTATTGTTATGCCAATATTTGTCATAATAAAATGTGGTTTAATGGCATCCTTGACAAACAAACAAACAAACAAACAAACAAACAAACAAACAAACCGAAGGAAGACGACTGTAGTCATTTGCCCTGGGGACATGGATAAATTATGCGGAATTAACAATGACGTCGACATATTTACTAACATCAAGAGCTAAACGTGTATGAGAGGAGACATTTGTGATTTATTCAGGGTGTTGTTCTTCTATATATTGAACGTACGTGTGATTTGCGTTTTGTTTAGAATACTCTTGATATCAGCTCATGAAAGGCCTGTCAACATGTCAAAGAGCGAGATGCATGTGCGAGAGGCCACGTGCATTCACAGTTCAGCATTCTGGTATATCTTTTAAAATACGGTTATCATTCTGTTTTTTTTACTCTTCGACATTGTTTACGATTAAACGATTAAACATCTTAGCCTTGTTGTCTCACCTGATGTTATTTTCAATGTTGAACATTTTCTTCTCGATTTCTTATCTCAAATTTTGAATAACAGAGAGATTATAAATTTGTTAGATTTATGAAACTCCAATTAAAAAATAACGATAAAAGTAACAACCTCTCTATGCATATTTTAATAATAATTGGCTGTTAATATTTTTTCTTAGTTGTGTTTTATATTTGAATTGAATTAAACGTGACAATTAATATAAATCTATCTGATTTGTTTTAATACTACCTTATTTGTATGATAAATAAAGTTGGTGAAAAAATGAGCACAGATAGCAAAGGAAAATATCATTCACGAAAAATTATAATGTGTCCTGTTATAGGCCACAGGTGGGCTGTGCAAGATGAAGATGGAACTATAACGCTGGATCAGCTATAATGCTGTTGTCAACCAAAAAACAACATTCCTCTCAAATATTACAATCTCATTAGAAACAATCACAATCAGGTCTTTCCAACATCTTTTCGCACCAGGTGGTCTCAAATCATCAGGTGGTCTCACATTCATCAATAGCCTTCATTCTCAAACAGACATTTCTAAATAATTGTGATGCCAAAACATTCCTTGCCTTTTTATGTTCCCAAATACAGATTGTAGCTACCTCCATCTGACAAGTTATGTATACAGTGTTGAGTTCAAAGATATCAATCTATTCCCTCAAACTGAAGGACTAAGTGTTCTCTAAAAACTCTCCTGCAGCCATTTAACATACAGGTTGAACTATTTGATCTTTGAAGCCTTTCGAAACTCTAAATCCTGCTTTCTGTTTATAAAATAGCAAACAGGAGAGATGAAATACATTACAGTAAGGCAAACACCCCTATGGGACCAATCCCAGTGGAGAGCTGAATCGTTCCGTGTGTTCTCTTGCTTATATTACAATTATCTCGTGGCCGGACTTTTGTCAATATTGGTTTAAATCCAGGATAAAAGGGCATTCGGATCTTATTCGTGTTCTTGGTGAATGTCACTTTCTAACAGCAGGTTGTGGATAAATTGAACGAATTATATAACAATTTATTATATTCAATATTGTTCCAAACAGGAAAATACGTGAAAGGTTTATTGCCCTGACACAAAAGCAACTGACCTTCAGGTTGTTTCAGTGCAACCTTTTAAATGTCTTAATGTTAAGTCTCCAACAATGAATTAAGTCCTTAATACTATAATGGATAGTTCGATAGGTATATAATATGAAACTGTAGTGTAACGCCTTTGGGATGGCGCTGACTTTGAACGTCAGATGTACCACTTGACACGTTTAAAACGTTATCTGTACAGAGTGATTTGGGGTTGCAGTTGTTACTCACCATTGGCCAGACGTTGATTTATTGCGGTTGATGTCTCTCGTAGATCGCAGATGCGGTATTGGCCCAATACTGGGGCAACGTTGGTATAACGTTCGCTGCAAAGAGAATAATTTCGCCTCATGTATCATCAAACAAATTGTTTTGCTGGATATGCTGTGTGTCCTGAAAAATATGATACTGTCTGTAACAAAATTCTCCCGTAACATGCATTAAATGGTCAGTCCATTCCAAGCCGAATGTTAATGTCATGTGCTCCAAATAGGTTACACGATCAGTATGTATCTATTTTGATAACCAGTATACGTATCTTAAAAACAGGTGTTTAAAAATCGTATGCTGTAGCAGTTTTTCACTGATGCCGAAAAGTGAAAAAAAATATCCAAAAGAAAGCTGACTCCACGATATATGGGATTTCCTCTGAATTTGTAATTGTAAATATTATTAATAATGTGCCACTTGCCACGGTTAAATACGCAGAGTTGTGGCCCTTTGGTTCGCCAGATCCCTATAATTGTGGCTTCGAATCCCGGTTCGCCCCGATTATGTTTCTAGGTTTGTCAGCACAGTAGCAGTAGGTTTCACCAAAGTGGTAAGTCGTCTGAGACCTGCATCACTTTGGGCTTTCCTCCCACATTTACCTGACACACCGTGATTTAACTGGAACACTATTAATAGTGACTCTGAACCCAACTCACTCACTAACACAATCTTATCGGAACAGTTGTGAGAACCACCACTCCTGCCAGTGCTGCACAGTACATGTAGATCTGCAGCAAGTGCTTCATTACTTGGAGTTATTATGACAACCATGTCCTTGGTATCAGTAATGGCGAAGATTCTGTCAACCAACAGAACTCAGATGTAATTATTCTAAACCATTATTATAATAAACTTGTGATTCAAGTATTAATGAAAACATCGACATGCTGGTGAGTTTTTTAAGACACAGCCACATTACATTCATCAAATGAAAAACAAATATTGCCAAATACACAAAATAGTTCCGTGAAGTCTTTACAATGACGAAGACATGAATGTTGAATATGAATGAATAATCGTTCACCTACCAACAAATGATATTTCTTTTAAACATGTGTTGGATGAAATTGTACTGTTTGATTATTTACAACATTTAATATTTAAACATCATAATATTTAAAGTTTTCTTCACACCAAGGTATTTTCTGTATGTTAAAAGAAAAAGCATTTATGAAAACAAATATAATACCAGTGGGCACACCCGTGAAGATTCGGGTTAGAGTAGGTTTTCAGCAACCCATGCTTGCCGTAAAGGGCGACTATGCTTGTCGTAAGAGGCGATTGAGTGGTCAGGCTCGCTGACTTGGGCGATGCATGTCATCGTATCCTAATTACGCAGAGCGATGCTCTGATGTCATGATCACTGGATTGTCAGGCCCAGACACGATCATTTACAGACCAGCGTCATACAACTGGAATAGTGCCGAATGCGGCGTTAAACGACAGATAAGTCCCCAGTTACCGTTAAAGCAGCAACCGCAAGAGAACAAAACTAACTCCACAGTCAACGATTTTCCAGGTATTTTACGTCTAACTGTACATAATGAAGTTTGGACCAGACAAACCAGTGATCGAAAGCAGACGCATCGATCGGTGATGCAGCAGCAAACAGCCAAGTCACCGAGACTCACCTCATCCATCTGAGAGGGCTCTTGAGAAAAGTACTGGATACTGATGACAATTTCCTTCCAAGTCCCCACTGAGATTAATACTCCATGTTTAATGTTAATGTATATTCCGTGTCTTTTCAAATTAACCGTTGCATGCATCCAGTCAGTTTTACTCGATAAGGCTAATATACAATATAATTCCACTAAAACGCTGCTTCAGAAATGGATGAATCCAAAGTATTAAACTGCCAGCCATCATGTCGCCTTGAAGTATTGTAACTTGGCAAAGAAAAGTACAGGCAGGGCATGGTAATCTTCTCCCACTGCACTGCAATGAACCTGCCGTTCTTATATCACGGCATCAATTATGCATAAAATGTCCACCGCAAAGAAACACTGATGTGATGAAGTATTAAGAAAATATACCACAGCAAGAAGATTTTCATCGATATTTTTTAATGAACTGTCACATCATTAAAAATAAAGCCACGTCAAGCCGTCGAGAGTTTGCCAAGTCCACTCTCGCCAACAACTTTATGCTTGAGGTTCCTAATTGTCAGAAATATTTAAATACTCAAATGCCAAATGCAAGGATCTTGATGGGAATTCTATCAAGACACTGAAGGGTGCTTGATTCTGAATGATCAAAATATCATCAGATACCTCAAAAGTAAGACGCCTTTTCCCATAAAACTTGTGTGTGACCACATCGACCTGCCGATAGCCTAGTTGTCGATATAGTATATGAAAAAGCCGATTAGAACTTTATACATTCGGTATTGGTCACCAAATGGTACACTGCTAAACCATATGGTCACAACAGCTTATCAATTTCATAAATAGAAATGACACCGAAGAAAAAAAAAAGGTGGGGAGTTAGACTGTGGTGAAATGGGGTTCAACGTCGCGTTCTAGATTAGTGCACTTATATAGCTGCGGGCGAGCGTGCCTTCTTGTACTAGTCTGGGCCAATGCCGATTTTACAGCGCTTGCCCACTGAGATAGCTTGAAGCAGTTTAACATTAATACCCCGCTCAGACACATATACTGACCCCGTCATATAGCTGGAATATTGCAACAAACAAACAAACAAACAAAACAAATTCTTATGTTCATTATGTGTGAGTAAGTATGGTTTGACGCCGCTTTCACCAATGTTCCAGCAATGACACCAGAATTGGGCTTCACACATTTTACCCATGTCGGGAATCAAACCCAGGTCTTCGGCGTGACGAGCAAACGCTTTAACCACTAGGCTACCCGACCGCCCCCTGTTCATTATGAGTCTTTTTATATGCCTTGTACACACATCACGTGTTTGCCTTTTGTCGAGGACCAAGCTACAGTTTTAATTTTCTGAACGTTTTGTACTACACCATAAAGGAAATACTTTAAATTCATTATGCCTCTACAATTCTTTAACTCTCGATTGGTCATATTCATCAAGGCAGTTATGAAAAACTTTGACAACATTCTCATCCTGGTACATTCAGCCCTGATTGACATCACAAGGTACGGGGCAACGAATGGATTATTCTATAATAGATGTATGTCAACTCACCTTAGACATCAAATGTTCATCAGTAAAGTAATTATCCATTGCATAATGCAGTTGGCAATATACATATTACACTCATGTCTGGTGCTGATAAATGGTTTGTGTGTAAACATGAAATAAATGTCTCTCCTTCTGTTGCTCAGTGCTGGTGATATATATTCATCCAAATCCCGGCCCAAAAGAATGTAACAGAAGTAAAATGTAACCATATTCCACTTGAATATCAGAAGTATCCAGCACATATTGACTCAAATCTATAACGATCTTTGCGATTTCGATGTGTTATGCTTCACTGAATCTCACCAAGACGCCAACTTTCAGTCCACCGATCTTCTCCTTGACCTCTTCCATGAACCGCACAGGAGGGACAGGGATTGTTTTTGAGGTGGCATAATTGTATATTTTCAAATTCACTTACTGTCAGGCATAGAACAGACTTGGAAGTGTTTAATTCTGAATCAATGTGGTTTCCAGACTTTCACCACAGAAATGTTTTCTACTCTGCGTCACCTACAGAACACCCAACACCCCTACTGCATATTGGACTATTCTAGAGCGCATGCGATAAACTGCACTTGATGTATCCCGTGACATCGTCCTAGTTTGTGACCTGAATGAAGATCTTTTCAATATTCACCACTTACGTTATATAATAACACAACAGAACTTACACAGTGTTATAACCGAAGTAACACGAATTACATTTGTTTGTTGTTTAACGCCGCACTCAGCAATATTCCAGATATATGATGGAAGTCTGTAAGTAATTGTGTCTGGACCAAACAATTCAGTGATTAACATCATGAGCATCGATCCACGCAATTGGGATCGATGACATGCATCAACCAAATCGCCAGGCCTGACCATCCGATCCTGTTAGTCGACTCTTACGACAAGCATTGGTTGCTGAAGACCTGTTCTCTACCCGGATCTTCAGTTTATAAATTTACTTTTATATAACCTTTTGTATTTAAGGACATGATTGTAGATATGAAAAAAACCTTGTTCTCGTCGCTATATGATTGGAATAATGTCGATGCGACGTTAAATTTTAACTCATTTCCTTGTGCATCGAGTAGGTGAGAACTTGGCAAAACTGAAGCACGTTATTTATGAGTGTATAATACACCAAACTCCATGTCAGTCGCGTTACAGTGTATTTAACATTGCTGATACACGGAGTTGATCAGCGTGTAGAATGTATGGTCTCGACTGTTATCACTCATGTTACTAAAGCCTCAAAACGTCTTGACAATAACGTGTTATAGATTAAATCGTCACACATGTGGTCGCTGTGTAATCACTCTTTTAAAATTACCTCAAGCCGATAAAGGACAAAGGTAAATACACACACCATCGATCAAACAACACGACGTGAAATCGGCTAAAATTTCCATTGGCCCAGGACAAAATATCGTATTAAACTTACATGATTTCCGTCCAATTAGGATGTCTTTGAAGTCAATTGGACACTCAATTAAATTTCAGCACATGCACAGAGAGGTGGATGTGGAGGGTTAGTGGGTGAATGGATGTATGGATGGATGGACAGATGATGGATGAATCAGTAGATGGATACATCATGTCTTGTGATTAAGGGTATTTTAGTGAATGTTTGTTAACGCTATAGACAGAAATATGTCACGGAAATCCATAAATACATGTCACTGAATCTACTTCAGGAACACAAGTGATTGACATCATGAGCATTGATCCAAGCAATTGGGATACCATGACATGCATCAACAAAGTCAGCGAGCCAAACCACCTGATCCCGTTAGTCGCCTCTTACGACAAGCATGGGTTGCTGAAGACTTATTCTAACTCGGATCTTCCGAGTTTAAGGAAAACAGCTGACAAGTCGAATGAACAAACCTTAATTTGTTTTAGGGCAGGACATGCTTACCCTTTTCGCGAACACCTGGTGTCATCACTGATTTTCAGTGAAACGTTCATATTGCCTTTTACGTCCAATGGAATGTTTGTCAGATAATCGAGACGTTTAGATTATATATTTATGCTACCTGTAAGGTTATCATTTCCTAATTTATTGATAGCTGCATCCGTGCTTTGAGGAGCATCGATGGATGGACTTCAAAGAGATCTCCCATTCCTGCAGAATGTCAACGGCTCTTTTATACCGCTTCAGTAAATAGCTACAAACAATAGTTCAGTTTCATAACGGGAGATTGATCCCACACTTCTCTTTGATGTAATGAGAAGTAACGGTAACACGTGTAAGGAAGGGCATAGATCTGTTGACAGCGATTACGCACGTGAAATCGGTGAAGCTAGATCCTAACAAAGCTACGTATTTTGAAATATTTGTTGTTCTTTTACTGGTAGTACAACTTTCTTTAACGAGGTGACGAGTTTAATTAAAAAGTGAGAACGGTTGGAATACAGATCTGAAAACGGAAATCTATTACACTCGATTTGTTGATATCATGGGTCTACTCTCATGGTTAATACTGACTTAAGCACAGCGATGTTAAAGGATGGCATAATACCAGTCTGCTTTATTTACTCTATGTGAACATAATGAACCAGGGAGCATAAGGATAGATGTTTATCACTCTGTCTCTCTTTGTCTTTCCCTGTATTTTTCTGTCTTTCACTCTGTCTGTCTGTCTGTCTCTCTCTCTCTCTCTTGGTACGTGTTCATGCGTTCTGGGATCTATGATCAATCAATTACGTCCTTGGCACAATTCTTCTTCTTTTCAATTTACCATTATGTTTTCATACCAAACAGGAGATTACACTGTGAGTTACACTTAATATAAATCATGGAACTAAAGTGTTATTATCCAGTAAGACCAGGTAGAGGAATAAAGGACAACAACCATCACCAATATCCGTGCACAAGTAACGAAGTCATCTCCTAAAAAGGGTTCTCCAATCAGATATAATAATTTCCCTTGTTGTTAAGGAGTGTTCTCTTCGTTACTTTGTATGTCCAAATGCATTCATGTATGAATTCTGGAAACGTGATGATCTTTCTATTTATCGGCTGTGCCAAAACCTTCCACTTTCATCTTTGACACCTATAGACTTACTTGATGTGCATTCGAATTGCCAACTGATGGATTCATAATTATGCCTAGGTGTTATCTGATCACAAACTTGGCTGCGCAATCACGATTGGTTGAAATAGGGGATCATTCCCCTTTCCAATTTCCGCTTTGTTCCGAGATAACCGACCGATTAAACTTTTTTCTTAAGAACTTCCTTATCTTAACTGGTGCTTGATTATTTGAGGCTATTTAGTCGGACTTTGAACATGAGGCATGGTACTGAGAGTCGTTCGAATATTGGAGGAGATATCATATCTGAGTACCTCTTCAAATGTTTAGCAAATTATACAGAGGATAGGCGAGGGGGATGCCGGTTATTCATACATACTTCATAATCGGTTACAGCTTATTACGGGTGATCAGTTACATTTCATTATGTGTGATGCCATTACAGTTGATTTTGTGTAGTATTAGATAAAGCTCATAATGTGTGATTTCCGTTACAGATTACTATGTGTGATATCTGTTACAGTCCGCTGTGTGCTGTCGGTTACAGTTGAGTGTGTTGTTTTCATATATACATGTTTCAGGGGTCGTTTTTAATAATGCTATGTGTAGAAAGGAAATTATTCAAATTAATGGTTTATACGTTTGTATAAATTCAGACATATCCAGAGAATTAAGGCAGTCGTCATGTGAAATCATAAGGTCACTTTATGGAACAAGTTCTGTGTCTGTGCTGAGAGATTAAAATGCACTTATAGATAAAGAATGGTTGTAGCCCTCATTCAAAATACATACAACGAACTAAACATCTGAAGTACATGTATCTGTGAAATCATTGAACGTATTGTTATACATATTTTTGAGTCTGTTGATCAGTTCGTCATGTCCATGAAGGTGTATTACAAGTAAATATAGTTTTGGGTCAGGATCACCCTAAAGCTAACTAATGGGTAGCTGTACATCTCCCAAGCGGACGAACACTGAACAACCATGCTCGTGTATTCCTATCATAAAGACCTATATATTGCTAGGTAGGTTTGTCAGCATGCTATTAGCGTGTGCAGGTCAAGAAGAAAATAACATCCACCAGCATTGATCGGTATAGTCGAAGGTGATTAGTCTAGACTATAAAACAGAAAATGTCTTAAATTAGTTGCTGTATTAATGTCAATAAGAAGAGAAATCGATTAATCACATCTGTGAAAGTTTAATCTATATGTTTAGTTTGCCTTCAAAACCATGTTATTAATAATTTGTATTATAATATGATGAATGTCTAGATTCCAGCACATTTGTACAGACATGTACAGTGAAACCTCGTTGTGTTGAACTCATGGGGACCTGGGAAAAAGTCCGAGACATCAGGGGGATTATGAGCTTAATTGGGACAGCCGGGAATTCGACACAAACAAGTGCTACACAACGAGGTTCGACTACACACGTTTGATGAATCACAAGCCTTTTCCTTTTTATGCACAATCATCCAAGAACATGGCCATATATATATATATATATATATATATATATATATATATATATATATATATATATTGAATCTTCCACTCTGTAAGCAACCAGATCATGTGTACACTGTCAGTTTCAAGGGGAACACATCTCATCTCTTAGCTGGAAACTGCCACCTTGATGGAACGATCCAGCATCTTTCAGAAACAAATAAACGTTTCTTCCTTCTATCCCTATGCCTTTTCGATCAGCTGCTTGAAGTCTTGCAAAATCAACGATGACGCAGAAATCTAAATCAACATATATCCATTATAGAATATACAATGTTGAATGTCCTTCAGTAAATGTTCTAAACTCATATCAATCTCTTTCAAACACCATTCGACAGTTCCTTGTATATAAACACTGGACACTTTTGTAAGGACATTTGCCATTCAAATGTTCAATCACCAAGTTTTGGTGAGTTTGTGTTATTTTTACGTGATGAAGTTTACTAATAATCTGGCCCCACTATCATATTATTCTGTTCACTGCTTCCATTATTTTGAGTTGAAAGGCAGAGAAAACAAGATTCCAGTTTACCCACTTTCTCTAAATGTCATGTTGTGTCTGCATGTAAATCCTTGCTCACCAAATGAAATACTCTCTCAGTCTGTGGAGTTCTCTCCCAATCTTCTTTCTTTTCTATTTCTTTTGATTTGAGAGTGTACGCTGTTTCGTTAATTGATTCCGGCGAAAGAACGGACGTTTATTAACCAATGGACATGTCTCAGCGTTTCAAAGACAGATAAATAATTCTCTGTTAAGGGAATCAAAGTTTTATCGACTGTCTCAATAAGACATTTTGTCTACTCTGATCAGAATTAATGGTGTGATGGAGCGACCTTTGCGCTTTGTTCTCGTCCAAACATCACTCTTCTAGCCATAAAAGATCGAAGATGAAGGGACCGCGAAACGCGATTACGTATGAGGTAAGGTCAGCTGTATACATAGACCAAAACAGGATGTTTATTCCCAAATCTTTCGTGGAAGTGGCGTTAATTACTTTTCAAGGTAGAGAAGATTGGAAGTATTCTTTGAAGCCAAAAGATAAAATAGTAACAGTCGGTATATTTAAGAACAATGACAGTTTATACATATGTGTAATTGTACATATGTACATGATAAGGGAAGGTGGCGAAATTGGGTTTAACGTCGCGTTCAAGAAATTTCACTCATATGGTGTGTGTGGCTGCTTGTTCTAGTCAGGGCTTATGCTGGTTTTATAGAGCTTGATCATGGACAAACCATGCCGACGTTTAACATGGCTAGCCACTCAGACACATTATACTGACCCAGAGCCAGCCAGTCCTTGTTTTAGCCCCTTAATGCCGTGCATCGGGCAGGGTATCAGCAAATACCTTCTTCATCGTTATTTGTTAGGATGCGGCCAGGGAATTGAACTCTGAAGATGCATATAGCTACGTTCTGTATAAATTCTATTATGTTCTATCGATCTTTTCACAACGTGAGAGACACGTGAAGATCCGGATGAGAATTGGTCTTCAGCAACCCATGCTTGTCGTAAGAGGCAACTAACGGGATCGGGTGAATTGCGTGGATCGATGCTTGTGATATCAATCACTAGATTGTCTGGTCTAGACTTGATTATTTACAGACCGCCGTCACATAGCTGGGGTATATAAATATTGCTGCGGTGTTGAACAACAAGCAAACAAAACAAGCACAATGTGAGGCTGCTTCACGTATTGAAACAGGGCAAATCTCAAGACTATTGAATCCCTTGAAAAGAACTCCGGAGAGACAGTTACAAGTACTTCGATATTGCACATTCCGCCAGATGAGTGATTATTCACTTTAACCGTCCTACCATATGTTTTTGTTTCAGTAATATTTAAGCATCCCCACTTTCCTTACATAACGATTGAAGTACGGTTCACATCAACTATGGTTATCAATTCTACTCATCAACCAATCCAATTGTGATTTCTTGATGACTTTGTGATTTTGATTACCTTAAACCCTACGGTAAAAACACAGCTTGCGTTTTTTTTGTCAAAACAATTAAAGTAAACCTTCTGAGGATCAGATAAACACATGTATATGAGATTTACTATAAATGAAGGGAGCGGTGGGAGGATGGGGAGTTGGAGGTAGTAAATGAGAGTGTGGTGTGTGGGGGTGAGGGATGGGGATGGGGTTGGGGTTGGAGGGTTTGCACAAAGGACCTTTAGGTCACAGGTTTTAACATAAGTTATCCTCTTCAAATGGAAGGTCTGTGTGGTTCTTGGTCGCCGAGTCATTTTCGTTCTGAACAGTTGCTAGTGAAGAATTCACAAGACAAATACCAATTGCAGTTGACAACCATTTGTCACCAAAAGTTTTTGTTTTTGTGAGGGCTTCATGTTGTTCTCCCCCGTGAAGAACAAACAAAAGCTGTTCTGTGAATCTGATGCATGGTCTCTGTATGTACATGGACTGCAGAGACACCAGCATATCCATTCTTGGATTTACAGATAAACAGAGTTTGTCAGCATCCGTCGTCACTGATGTATAGTACAACACGTCACAAGTCAATTAACAACTCTTCACAGCGACATGCGGCGCATCACACTACGCTTGAGGGTCTCCGGAATAGAAGTTATTATCAAATTGTAATGACACTTACTTATTTCGAACCAAGTTGCCAAAATGTCAACACAAATGTTTCTTCAAATCAGTCCTTCTGGGGCAAATCAAAGATACCAGTAAAACTATAAGAGAGCTTTCCCAGTGGTGACTTCAGCGGATGAATTCAGCGAATATCAATGTATACTGGTAAGATGATGACATTATAAGTATTTACGTTAAATAAATAGTCCAACGGGATTCGTATAAGGTACAATGTATAATTAGGAGGTTAAAGCAATGTGTAAAATCCTGTCTTTGATACTGGTCAATACCAATGTTCGTTTGAACTGGCGGTGGGGTAGCCTAGATGTTAAAGATCCGGGTTCGATTGCCAACATTGGTGCAATGTATGAAGCCTATTTCTGGTGTCCCCCGCCGCGATATTGCTGGAATATTGCTAAAAGGGGCGTAAAACCAAACCCACTCACTCACTTAGATTGGTCTTAGGACTGTATCATATTTTGTCTAACCCCCCATTTTATGCAGCATTTTATCATGCCCCCACCAAATACAAGAAACATTTTTTCGTGATCCCCACCTCCCTATAATAAATGCACATTCCCTTAAAGATGTTCAAATCTATATTGTATTTATATAAAAAAAATAGAACGGTGTCATGATTTCATGTACAGTTATAGTTGTGATTAATTATCCCTTTAGTAAACCTAAGTTCGTCTTCAAACATATGAGAATGTAACAAACATGAACAGACAATTGATATCCAAATACTAAGTAATGCTTCATACTGGTGGTGTATCATAAGCTCGTGATATAAAAGGCCAGTGTTTGCTCCTATCTCGTCAGTCCTCATTGCTGGTCTCACTTAGTGCCAGTACAACGTCAGGGAACCGACACGGAGGAGGACGGCCCCAAGTTGAAGGTGTGACCTCCGCGGATCATTCCTAACGAGTTCAGATTGACATTATTCGTCTGGGGTTAGCGGGGAGATTAGCCCAGCAGAGCGCGGACTGATCCCAGCGATGTGCCATGTGAGGACCATCCGGGGATCAGATGACAATTACCAGAACTTGTCTTAAACAACGGCATCGTTTCCAGGAGAGTCTAGAACTATAAACGTCATCGCCAGAGAATAACCAGTCCCGATCTTCCGCCGAATCACATTCCCTTTGGGCGTAAGGAAGGATAGCTGTGAACATTATGTGAATGGATCACTGAAAATCAGTGATGACACCAGGTGTTCGCGAAAGGGGTAAAAATGTCCAGCTCTACAGGTAAAACCCGCCACTCACCCAATTTGCATAAAAAGTAAGTGTCTCTTTATTGCTGGACGCGGCTCAGCAGTCCTCCTGCCATACGACGACGGCCTGTAAACAATCGAGTTGACATGATGGCGCATTTACTGATTTTGGTGAAACTAAAAAAGATGTACTAATTTTTAAATATGTCTGCTGTTTGATTATGATGAGAAAAATGACTTATCCAGAGCTCGGATCAGTTGGGTACATTTAATTTAGTTTAGTGGTTGAATGCCAGATGGTGCAGATCGCTCCGCCATGGTGAAATATTGCTTCATGTGTAAGCGGCTTGAAGTCTTACTCGTCACTATTCACGGACCCTAAACATACTAGTGAACCTAACATAGTTCAAAGCATTGCTTTTACGTAGTCTAGCTTCTTCAGAGGTCATAAATCGATGAATAGATTGAGTATCTAAGAAACCTTAAGATCGCAGTAAATCTTACCCTCATCTACACCAGCCACCCTCACACATTCTGTATCTCTGTATATCGATGTTTCTCCATGTCTGTCTCCCACTCTATCAATTCTCCTGACCCCATCACCTCCACCCCATCCCTCTACCCATCCTTCCTCTCCTATTACTTTTCCCCCCGTCAATTTGTTAGGTTAAAAGATGTATAAAATGTGTCACTCAGTGCCAATCTTTGCCTTAAACCTTATACATTATTAATTGCTAATCGGAATTCTTTGATGGAAAAAACTTATATTGCTCCAGTTTGGATGCAATAATTCAACTGCCATTGACATTATTTCATTGTTTGACGATAAACGTTTCAAAGTACCAATTTTGTCACTTTTCGAAAAGGCCGAACCAAAAAGGTCATGATCCCGACGTTTTTTAAAACTACTTAACATCAGTTATCATAGCGATGGTTAAAACATATTCACAATAATATTGACAGGACAAGGTATAGATTTTATTATTATTATTTACAATAATAAACAATGATACTAAAGAGTCCATAATGTGCTAGGCCTAACAATAGCAAGTGAACTGAAGCTAATGTCAAGAACTCATAGTGATCGAGGGACCAGTTGCACAAAGCAGCTGTACCCTTACGACTGTCGTAACTCCCATTTTCTGTACCATATGGTCCCAATTTATTTCAGAAGAATAATTGGCTTGCCTTTGCTTGTGTTTGTGACGGGTGTCACCGATGGGACAGGAATCGCTCACCTCTTCGCGAACACCTGGTGTCATCACTATTTGGTAGTGTTTCATCCACACATGATTATCATACATGTATGTGAAGCGCACAATGGACTTTTAGCATGAGTCTCTTATGGAAAATGGATTCTAGAAATGGTGTTGTTGCTTTTGTTCACAGCCATGGAGATGTCGCTCTGCAAAACCGGACCCTGGAGGTAATATAAACTGACTGACGTGCCTGCAATTAGAATCATGGACAAGTTGTTAGAAGGACCTGCTTCGAGGTGTTGGATGTATGGAGTAATAACTTTAGATCCAATCAGGGGCCTGCGATCACAGGGTGTGTTGGGTGTATGGAGTAATAACTTTAGATCCAATCAGGGGCCTGCGATCACAGGGTGTGTTGGGTGTATGGAGTAATAACTTTAGATCCAATCAGGGGCCTGCGATCACAGGGTGTGTTTCTATGATTGATGTTTCCAAGGTTACACACGAAATCAGTTTCAGTTTGATATTACAGATATTGACAAATGAGTGACAGGGTGAAGAGAGAGATGATGCATCACCTGTACTTGTCTCCTGGATTGTTTAATGTATGTATTTGTGTTAAACTTTCTTCTTCTTTTAGTTCGGTAAGATGATGGTTTGAATGAATACAGACAGACAGACAGACAGACAGATTTATTTGTATAAGGCCATTTGACCCATTGTACAAAATACATTTACATTTTATTTATCTAAAAGTTACCTAATTGATACTTTTTTTTGTGTGTGTGTGTGTGTATGTGTTGAGAACACGTACATTAGAAATTTTGCAAAATTTATCATTGCATCGTTGTTGGATATTTGACAGAGTCTTTCTAAACAAAAATAGTTGTGATTAACTGTCTTTGGGATATACATTTCCCGCCGACTTGCATAAAGAGGACAGTTGTATATAACATGAAGTTCATCCTCAATTACATGACAGTGCTTACATAAGACGGCATCCTCCTCAATATTAGCAACACCCCTACGTATAAGTTGAATACCAAGAGTATTCTGTCCACATCTAAATTTGGTTATTAGCCTTCTATATTCACAATGCTTAATATTTGATAAATATTTTTCACAAACGATATTAGACTTATGCAGTTTATAGAATGAGAGGGTCTTGCTGCCTAGAGATGCATGCCAATCTTGAAAAGAACAATCTTTAACTCTTTCGCTGAACATATGTACAAATAATTCTGCATTACCAACGCCTTGTGCAGCCCATACATCCCCAAAACCAAAATGACTTAGCAGAAGTCTGATATGCGATGCCCAGTTAGGACGTTTTCTATCAGCAATGGATAATAACATTTTATAACACTGGTATGGGTATCTGTTAGGACTCATTTGCAAAATCTTAAACCAATATTTAATGCATTTTACATAATAAATAGTATGAAGTGGATACCTACCACATTCACCATAGGCTACTGCATTTGCAGTCCTGTAGCCCGTGTGAAGTAAAAATTTACAAAATTTGCGGTGAACAATTTCAATCGTATTCCATTTTTGGTATCCCCAAATCTCAGCACCATACATTAATATCGGGACAATTTTTTTATCAAATATAAAGAATGCTTCCGTAACCGAAATGTCATAACGTCTTATTAACGATTTAACTGACCAAAGTGCTTTGCTTGCTTGCTCACATAGAGTTTTACAGGCCTTAGTCCAAATTAATTTGGGAGTGAAAACAAGTCCCAAATATTTATAGGCGTTAACCGTATTCATACGTTCACCGTTATAATACCATTTCTCATTTTTTGACAAGGGTCCTCCCATTTTAAACACAATAATTTTACTCTTTTCAGTATTAATATCCATACCCCATTTATCAGAGTATAAATATAATTCATCAAGACGCTTTTGTAATTTTAATACACTGTCTGCAACAAGTATTAAATCGTCGGCAAACAACAGGGCAATTATATTTAACATTTCCTCTGAGATAAAAACACCATCCTGGAATTTACTTTCCAAACATATAACTAATTCGTTGATAAACAAAGAAAACAGTACTGGACTAAGAGTACAACCTTGTCTTACCCCACATGAACTATCAAAATACTCAGTAATTTTCTTGCCATAATCGTATGTTACAGTTGCTTTAACATGATTATACATACTCTGGATAATACATAAAAACTTGCCATGAATACCATTTTGCAATAAAATATACATTAACTTACTCCTATTAACCATATCAAATGCTTTTCGAAAATCGATAAAAGCGCAATATACTTTTCCTTTTTTGCGAGTGGTATACTTTTGTATAATAGCTTGCAAAATGAAAATGTTATCAATAGTTGAATGATCTTTCTTAAACCCCCCTTGATATTCACCAATTATGCCTTGGTAGTCTAAGAAACATTGTAGTCTTTTATTCAGAACATAAGAAAACATTTTACCCATTATATTGAGAAGTGATATACCACGAAAGTTATTAGGATTACTTTTACTACCTTTTTTATGCAGTGGCATTATTATTCCCGTTGACCATAATTTTGGGTAATGTCCACTGGTCAACACTGCATTAAACAAAATGACAAGATATGGAGTTAATACATTTTCAACTGATTTGTAAAATTCTGATGGGAGTCCATCATCACCAGGTGATTTTCCACACTTTAAATGGTGAAGAGCGTTTACGACATCTTGTTCGATAAAATCACACGATAAAATATCATCTTGATTTTGACAGTCAGGGCATAAGCTATCATTATGATGTTGAAGAAACTCACTGACTTTAGTTGAGAAATTCTCATCCCCTATTGACACTGGATTAAGTAATTCCTTTGAATGAATACAGAGCCTGCAGCAACATCTACCATTTGCATGTCGTGGTACGGAACTGCAGAATAAAATTACTTTGAATAAAATTGTTAATTCATATGCTGTACAATACACGTAAACACCCATATTTTGATAAAGCGTTTTAGTAATGCCGCTTTAATTACACGCATCAAAGCAGTGCGTCATTAAAGATAGAACCATACGCTACGTAAATTGCAACAGATGCAGTCATGGCAATGTTCTCAAGAATATGTCATCTGGTAGACGTCACAGTGATTTCCTTGCCATATATTCAGCTTTTTATATTTGTGTTTAAACATTAGGAAACTACATGTCCATGTAGGCATATATTGTTCTGTCTTCAGAAGTCATGTATTCAGTGAGTGTGTTTGGTTTAATGCCACTTTGAACAGTATTTCAGTTACATGTTATCACAACGGAGGAATGACTGAAGAAATGCAGGTCTTATAAGTTTACCATGTTGATGACCGAAGAAATGCAGGTCTTATAAGTTTACCATGTTGATGAAACCATGAGTTAAAGAAGAATGTTTTTGCATGACTGCCCTAGGCCCATATTTAAAACCATATACATACATATTATAATTGCATAATAAGTAGACAATAGACTACTTTTTCCCATTTTTGATGGAGCAAACACTGTTGGGTATTGAATTATTATTTTATTTCCTTCATCGAATAACATCGTTCAACTTGGATTGTTGGCCGAATTGGTCAAAAGATGGGCTCATCGATAGGTTAGAAATCGAGTGAGTGAGTGGTGTTTAACGCCGCTTTGGGTATTATTTAAGCATATCACAGCGTTGGAGGAGGATGTAGGAGCTAATCATGAAGTGATGCATGCCATAGATGTTTACCACTTTGGTGAAACCCACGAGTACGAGTTTGATGTTGACAAACCTAGAAATGTAATTTGGGCGAACCCTGATTCTACTCTACTATGCACGGTTCCTTCGACCAATGGTCAGAGACACAACCCCCTTTCCCCCTCCCCTGCATATCCAGGTGACTCTTCTAATTAAGTTACCAGTCTCAACAATAATGCGTTACCATTATGACAAGTCAGTTAAAGTGGAGTCAGTTCCTCGGACCTGAAGGATATAACTTTTTAACACATTTGTGTAATCAGTGGTGTTGAAATGTAAGTTAACATCCAGGTTGCGAGACCACTCAACGCTGCTATTACAATATGGAGATACTTCCTCTGCAGCATGCATTACAACGGAAATTGAATTTTAAATATGCGGATATTCGTCTTAATGAATTCATAACATTCCCTGATTATTTCCGCGTTTCTGTTTTTTGAAATGCCGTTCGAAAGTTCATGTCAGCGATACATTATACTGATCGGATATCGCGCACGTGTATAGAAATACTCCTTGCATGGAAGGGCCGATATTAATTCATATTTAGAACTTCATGGACTGATTTTCAAATTGAAATATTGATATTTGTGTTGCAGATCGACATTTGCAGATGTATGGTTGTTTTCATTACAACAAGTTTGATAATGATTAAAGATGGATGTCAGTCAGGCCATGTCATTCAAGCTTAACGGAGAGATTTCATCTTAAGTGGTCTTCAGGTATTTGAAAAAACCTATTCAAAATAGAAATGCATTTTGCAGTCCCTTGTAGATAGCAGTTTTGATACCGTCGGCTGGCTATTGAAACAATAATAATTGTTTATAAAAGCGACAAAACCCTTTCCATATTCATAAGAAATATTTGTTAAAAGCAGAGTCGATTGTAGGATTCCGACCTTTTCGTGAGCATGTGTTTTTGAATCATTGTCAAATAGTAATGATAACAGGCGTTTGCTGCAATCATCCATATGCGCCACTGTGCAGGGATGTTTGGTTTGTTTGTTTGTTGTTTAACGCCGCACTCAGCAATATTCATCTGTATGACGGCAGTCTGTAAATAAGTGAGTCTGAACCAGACAATCCAGTGAGTGATGTCATGAGCATCGATCCACGCAATTCTATATCTATAAAGACGTATGTACATGCTGTTTTCTAAAGACGTAAATAACCAATGGAACGAAATGAATCATCTGCAGTGTATACACAACTAAGTTTTACCATACTACAAAGATACACAGGCACACACTTCAAAGATAAGATATTATATTTTGCTTTTGTGAAATCTCCATTACTGATTCAATACAAAACACAACGCGAACCATACAAATAATACCCATATTATTTCATGAAATGCAGTCGTCTTTGTAGCTTTAGACAGCACAAAAGAAACCAAAAGAATTTAAGCTGCATTTTATAAAACTGACTAGCATGCAATGATTCTCTCCAGATACCATATCAACATGAATGCCTGATGCTGGCAAAGCTACTGAATGTCCATAAAACTGACAAGATTGATACATTTCAACGATAAATCCTGGCCCTCTGTCTCTAATTGGACATGGTTCCATGGTTTCAAATCAATCCTAAAATCATAATTTGCTCATAATAGGCCATTAAAACCATTGCTGAATTACACATGTGACACCTTGCGTTTGTTCAGTCAGTCTCCTGATAAAGTAGGCGCAGTAACGTCTCCTTTTATTGACGTGGTACATTACCATTGCCAAATGAAGTGTATACAATACTTCGGACTTAAAGACATGATAGTCGTTAAAGCATCTGACGATCATCGTAAACCATTACACGTCTTTACAATGGGTTTTCATTTCATCTGTCTGAATTATGGATTCATCTAGACTCTATCAATCATAACAGAAGAAAGAAAGATGTGGGTAATATGATACTAACAAATACACATGAACATGTTAAGAAACACATTACATTGAAACGAAACCCTTTCATTAGGTAGGTTATCTCGGCAACGTGTTGCATGTTTTTATGAGAACAATGGTATCTCATATAGGCATCAATGCATAAACACTAATAGTGAATCAGTTCGCTGAAAAAAATGAATTCATGTTGGACTGGAAATAGATGCACTTAACGTTCTTTGTACGCAAAACAATGAACGCAATCAACCGTTGTTTGAATAATTGAGTACCTTTCATTACAGAGGAACAATAATATCATTACCAAATAACAATGCGGTTTCCATTGACAATGTGAGAAAGAGGATGTCTGGTCGCACAACAGGTTCATTCGCAGGACGGTTTATTTTTTCACTAATTCCCTAACGAACGGACGTACGGACGAACGAACGGACAGACAGACAGACGTCTCCAAAGCAATGAGTAAATAATTCTGGGTTTACCTAATTAGATGTGGTATTACATGGTCAAGTTGAGCGCATACATTGATACATTTCAGTTTATAGTTATTACTTTACGGTGACTAGTGTCTTCTGATTTAGAGTACTTCCATATCCGCTGCTGTACCCAAGACTACTAACCAATTTGAGCTAGACATCTTGCCGACGCATCTGTTTATCCTGAACTAAGTAACATGGTTGATCATGTTAGATCATTAAACAAGACTACCAAAGTGAACTTTACGTTATGACGGATAGCCTCTGTTTTGGACGTTTTTTGAGGATCTTCAGATGTATTAGCGAAATATAGGTTGCCCATGTACCTCTTTAAATTGCGCTTAAATGAGTTCAGATTCCCAGGGATCGGGACACTCTTTGATCAGTGCAAGAAGTCATATCCCTGAAGAGTTTTTAATGTCACGGGTAACTAGATTAATGACAGTTATTGAGTGTAAATGGCGATTTCTTTTTGTATTCGAGAAAGGGAGATTGGTACATCATTTGCATTCAAGATCTCCAAGTGTAATAGCTACATTTACATAACCAGCTGCAATGTAGAGTGAGATGATAAGCCAAAGGCTGAATAATCACAAGTTGATTTCGTATGCAAATTCCGTAACCAGTCACACAACTATCGTAACAATCGGAGTATTTATTTGTAATTATTTATCTCGTGACCAAAGAATAAACGTTGCACCATTCCACCGACATATAACAGGACAGACTATGTGACCTGAACAATTTTGTTTTGACTTCTTGCCCGTCAGATACCATGGCGATATGACTATTCGTAAGTGGTTGTTGGTCTTGTTGTATAAGTCCAAACTCTACACTATTCAAGCTATATAACGGCGGCCTGTACATAATCGAGTAATTGAGATCAGTTATACTATATGATAAACAACAAAACTTTCCCAGGTGGAAGTAAACCGCTTGTAATGTTACTTGCAAGAAACGTTACACACAATGTCAGGAGTCTTATCTGTCCACTCTATATACGCTCGACCTAACAAACATCGGTATGTTTGTAATTCTGCATGCCTTCAAAGATAAAAAAACGTTTGCAGAAAATTCGCATGGCAGGGACTCATTATATGGACATTTATTTCACTCGTTGCCTGGACAGGTTCTTGTTCTCTTATTAATAGAAGAAAATCAAAGTGGCTGAATTAATCCTGACTGATCTGACTGAGTGGGGAAGTGTTTAAGTAATACCGTGTACCATTTCCTAGTGAACTGTCAGTGGGCTTATATGACTGAAAGTAGCATTTAACATTTAGCATTAGGCAGGGATTAGGCTTATTTAAACAATTGAACACCCCATGGTCGTATGCTTATGATGTCCATAAATTACACCCATTCTATACCTGCCCACAACAAAAGTTAAGAAGTTTAGAGCAATACTAAAATACAACAAAGACTACAGAGCGTAGTTCCTTAAATGCCACCACAATGACAATCAATAAAATGAATGATCATCATAAGTACGTTTGACCGCCATCATGGAGGTTTGATGTAATAGATATCCAGAGACCTGGAAATCACATATAAAATGTAAAATGACAATCTCTACCATTTAAATGAAAGGAAACTACTTACTGTAAACAGGAGCGATCGTACAACAGCCGGAACAGCTGTGTGCCGCATATACATGTATTCAAGGAGCAAGGTATGATATTCGGATGCTCATGAGTCCATGGGTGTCATCATTGACAGAAGTGTAAATATAAACCAACTGAAATGTCTAAAGAGTATTATGTACATATGTTTTAATTTGGTGCCGATGTATGATGTCTGAACCATTAATATACCTGAGGACTTAATCCCGTGTATTGTATTAGAAAAACGACCACCAAAGTTTCCATAATCGAGCCTGGACCAAACAAAAGAACGTTCACACCGTCGTGTTCCATCTGACCAACCGATCCGCTTCTTACCACCATAACACGTCAATGGGGTGAGAAGAAGTGGAGTTTAACGTCTTGTCCAAGATTATTCCTCATATAGGGAAGTGCCTTTATGGGTATATGCACGTGTGGGTGTGGCTGCTTGTTCTAGTCCGGACTGATGCCGGTTTTATAGTGCTCGCCCACTCATATATCATGTAACAGTTTAACATGGATGCCGAACTCTGACACAGTATTCTGACTCTTAGCCGACCAGTTCTTGTTTTATCCCCTTAATGTCGAGCACAAGGCAGGGTAACAACAAGTACCATATTCAAATGTCTTTTGGAATGACGCTGCTAATAACTTTCCTAACAATTTCTAAATTATGCAGATCCTCTGGGCAAAAAAGGGTCCGTATGCTATCTCGTCCTTCAACAACATTATTCTGGCATAGTCGCTAGACATGTGGGCAACAAGACGTAGATTAACTGCACGCCATGCCATAGCTATTGTCCATAGAGTCAAAGAGAAACTGAACTGCCGGGCCAAAAAAAAGTCTACACTTAAAATTGCATTTGACTAGAAGATTATAAACGTTACTAGGTCGAACACATTCGCCTGTTGTACGATACTCATTGATATGATGCATGTAATATTGCACACGATACCCGTATCAAATACACCACCATCAAATAACCATTCCTTGTTCGTTTTATTTTTAGCCACCATAAACAAATATGAGTATATACTATCTTTTGCTCGGCAGTTTACGTACAATACAGAAAAGGTGTGTCAATGACATGTAGTCAATGCCATTTGTCATAATGCTTCGGCCACATGGTGCAGCAACAAAAAGATGTATTGGGTCGTCAGCTCAGGTTCTCCCCATTCAGTCACCAAGTAATCATTGTATAAGACTAACGCCAGTCATTACATCTAAGCAGACGCATCCTGCATCACATAATCACTGTGTGCCATTGCTGTTATGTTGTCACATATGTCTCTAGCATTCAGAGTAATGTTCATGGAACCAAGATTTATTTCATGTTTTACATATACCCATTATCATACAAAACGTTCAGTGCATTTTCTTGATGGTGATCTATACCCTGGCTTTGTAATGTATAAGTGAGTTCGGTTAAATCACATAATTTTAGCTGATGTATTAGCAAATCATTTTATTATCACCAACAAGAACACTTTCTCGTCGCCCACTTTCCTTCTAGCTATCCTTTTCTCCCATAGTTACCCCAAGCAGTGTTTAAGCATGTCAGTGTCATCTTGCATCCCTATTCCCACGCCAAAGTCAGTTAACAAAAGCTAGTCTGTGCACATATGAACTCAAGTGACCCATTGCATATTTTCTGAACGATTCGTGACTAAACGACACACATTATGAGTGAGTGAGTGAGTGATTATGGTTTAACGCCGCTTTTAGCAATATTCCAGCAATATCACGGCGGGGGACACCAGAAATGGGCTTCACACACATTATGAACAGGAGCGTATTTGGACAAGTTACCTGCATTCAAAAACAATGCAAAAACAAACCCTTGTTCAACTATAGAAGTACAATCTATTCTAGGTTTGTAATCGAGATTTATGTATACGTGTTTGGGTCATACGTGATACGAGTAATTGATGTGCTAAATATCCATTATCTATTCTAATAGTCTCTGCATTCATCAAAACGGTTTTAGAAGAAGCATTGATAAGTCAACATCAAAAGGATTCCTTTATTGCTGTATAATGTCACCGATTCTTTACTCCTGGCTCTGTTGCTAAGAAGGATGAAAAGCTTTGTTGGATTGATCTAAACTCTTTTTGTGATTTACTGATAGTGGTTATTGGCAGTTTTGTTGAAGTAGGCTATGTTAATTACGTAAATGACAAGCAGGTTGATTTGACATTCCATGACGGCACATCAGTAAAGCTACATTTACCTTTCCCTACAGACAAATGCTACTAAACTGAATATATGAAGTTTGTTAGACTTGATATGTGTACAACAGAGTGATACTGTGTAGCTTTTAAAAAGTTTCAAAGAAGGTATGTGGAGGGCATTTGACGCACTCGTGACAAGAATAATGTCCGATCTAACAACATAACATGACTTGTACTTTGTGGAGTTTTTCACAGGAGAAGAGCTGCCTTTGCATGTGTTTGTGACGGGCGCCATTGGTGGAGCAGGATACGCTCACCTCTTCGCGAAAACCTGGTATCGTCACTTTTTGACAGTCATTCATAAACACATGCTCATGATATAGTTGGAATCGTACAATTGACTCTCCTTTTGGTTGAGCTATCTTGGGAATACTGAAACGGTTTTGTCGCTTATATTTCATTCTACGCCTGTCCTTGAGAAACAGGATTCTAAAGTGGCTTTTGTAATTTGACTGCCTTTCTGTTTGGTAAAAAATCATCTTCAGGGTAGGGTGTCCTAGTGGGACATTGATTATTCTGAGAACGCAAATTACCATACATCTTTTTAGACACGTAGTTATATGCTATCTTTATGCAGTGACAGTTATTGAGAAAGGTATCGTGGGAATTCTTCTTGGTGGAAATCATTCTCAACGTGTAGAAGGTATAATACCTTCATTAGCGGTCGCATCGGTGGGATGTCGCAGGTGGCAAAGATGAATATGATTACACATCACCATCTCATGAAGAACCAAAGCATGTGACGCCAAAGGTTCAGGAGGAATATCTCTTGGTTACAGCAGTTCCGGGGTTCCACTACATGCATCTTGACTTGCATGTCATCGTGCAACTCTACTGGTTCATTTGTCATTGAGTCAGTGAGAGAGGGAGTTAAAATGTCACGTCGCATCGGCATTATTTCAGCCATATAGCGACGTTGACACGGACAGTCAAAACCGGCTAGATAAACACCTTTCTGTTTCGATGAAAGTTCATTTCCGATTCATTTTCTGTTGTTTTATCATCATCCAAAACATAGTCTGATACTAAAAGTTAAATCAGGAAATTTAGCCAGGACACAAGTGGGATCAGTTTCTATATCTGTGCTCGCAGACCTCTACGGCTTCAGTTTTCTCAATTTGATTTAAATAGTTCGATTTGGCCAACATACATGTATGTACGAATTGTTACCTTGTTACGTTGTATCGCTGTGTGGACATCTTACAGCAGTTCGTTACGTTATGACAGGCCAGGTAGACAACAAACAACGTGCTGTCTCAGAAATTAGAGTAGCTTTCCTTTGATAAAAGGCAATTAATCTAGCGGGAAGACCGAAGTGGAACAAATATGAGCAGGCAATTGGTATTTTGCCTATATGTAGTTTCGCTATGACAATATGTTTAAAGTAGGTTGTCACGCGAGTGTCATTTGGGATGGTAAATATCCTGTATTAGGAAAACACACCAAAATGTATTTATTTAGTCTGTCAACGGTCCCGAAATATAAATGTACATTTCAAATACAGAATATTTACCATCTGAAAACACACTCGACTCATAACCTCTATATATCTGATATATGTAGTGTGTATTTCATGTCAAACTGGAACATTAGACGAAACGTATACACTTATTCTCATTGGTATAAACGGTTATTCCAAACATCTTTACAGTACATATTTCATTTGTTAAACATTATTAATCCTTCTTTGCATTCCATTTGCCTGAACAAAAGGGTAACAAGTTTGCAATCGTGTGATTAACAATATATCATATATTTAACAGTCACTGTTAAAAGACATATTTATATTCAAACACATGATTTTACGTTAGAATGTGAATACCATCGTTTGTAGCTACGAAGTGTGGCTGAAAACTAAGTATGACTGAAAAGATTGTGTGGTACACCCTCAACCGTTGGCATTATACAATATTCTCCATGGTCCAGGTCGCATTTGAACCAAATACACAACCAGATATTGCTGCAGACCTTTCAATTGCGGAGGATGGGGGATGGGGAGTGGGAGGAGGACTGTGTTTGTGTTGACAATGAACAACGTAGACATTTGGCATAAAACATATTTCCTGTACATTTACAGCATCAACATTGCAACGGTTCATAGTTGTTCGTATAATTTTCAACTTTCATCTAATAATGTTTTATCTTAAAAGTCTACATTTTTTCAAAGAAACTATTTATATATTGTGAAAGTACATTTATATATACATACATATATTTCCTGACACTAGTTGGCCAAAGGGCAATTAAAACAATTAAACAATTCCAATTCTTATCACTCCAACAAACATTTTGATCTGAAGTTATTATGAGGCATGCTGCTGTTTCCAACTGACTTTTCTTTATACCGATATATGTCAGCCCCTTAATATCATGTTTCAAAGGTTAAGACCTGGGTTGTTTGTAAACAACATCCCCACCTTCGTCGACAGTTGGAAGGAACGGGTTAAGCCACTTAAACTTTGACGCCACCTTAAAACATCTGGCGGCTTGTGTATGTGTACGGTAGACATGGGACTCATCGCAGAAAAACAAAACATTCGCCGGAAACCTATTCCTGTTAAGAAAGGCAAAGGCCTTATGTAATCTGTATAAAATGGTAATTATCACGTAGCCGGATTTCTGTCAATATTTGCAAGTCATGTCAAACCAGGATCGAGCGCTGAAGACATCCGGATCTGCTGTTTGTTCCTGATTAATTTCACGCTCAAGGTGGACGTTTGTCTTTATTGATGCTCACGTGTTCAACACAGCAGGAAATTGCCAGTCTCACGATTAATAAAGTGTCTGAATATCAACTGAAACGCGTATTACATAAACCATATCGATGATGTTTAAATGAATCCTCATGATACAAGGGATTGTACCGACACCTATTTGAGGCTTTGTCCCCAGGTCTTGTATGGTGTGAGAGAACGCACTCATTACTGGACTACAAACGTTGGCATATCATGGAAAGACAATTAAGCGCTTCAGTTAAGGTTCCATCATCAAAGACCTGGTCATGTCATGGACACATATTTTGTGGTGGACATTCAGAGGAACTAAGTAAACAAAACACCTTGCAATAATCCACGGTATCATCAGAATTTAACAGTTACCTATTAACACATGCTCATGTTATAGGCGGAATCGTACAATGGACACTGGCTACACAGATTTTTCCATCTTGGGAGTATTGTTTTAAACGATAAAGAATATTTCAAAGGTTCAGACATGACTTGTTATAAACAACATCTCTATGTTCATCAACTGTTTGAAGGAATGGGTTTAGCCACTTAAACTTTGGCGTTATCCTGAAACAGCTGGTTACACAAGGTATCATAACACTCACCTATCTGGGGAATATGTAAACAATAGCAAATATGTCAGATATATATCACTCACCTATCTGGGGAATATGTAAACAATAGCAAATATGTCAGATATATATCACTCACCTATCTGGGGAATATGTAAACAATAGCAAATATGTCAGATATATATCACTCACCTACCTGGGGAATATGTAAACAATAGCAAATATGTCAGATATATATCACTCACCTATCTGGGGAATATGTAAACAATAGCAAATATGTCAGATATATATCACTCACCTATCTGGGGAATATGTAAACAATAGCAAATACGTCAGATATATATCACTCACCTACCTGGGGAATATGTAAACAATAGCAAATATGTCAGATATATATCACTCACCTATCTGGGGAATATGTAAACAATAGCAAATATGTCAGATATATATCACTCACCTACCTGGGGAATATGTAAACAATAGCAAATATGTCAGATATATATCACTCACCTATCTGGGGAATATGTAAACAATAGCAAATATGTCAGATATATATCACTCACCTACCTGGGGAATATGTAAACAATAGCAAATATGTCAGATATATATCACTCACCTATCTGGGGAATATGTCAACAATAGCAAATATGTCAGATATATATCACTCACCTACCTGGGGAATATGTAAACAATAGCAAATATGTCAGATATATATCACTCACCTACCTGGGGAATATGTAAACAATAGCAAATATGTCAGATATATATCACTCACCTATCTGGGGAATATGTAAACAATAGCAAATATGTCAGATATATATCACTCACCTACCTGGGGAATATGTAAACAATAGCAAATATGTCAGATATATATCACTCACCTATCTTGGGAATATGTAAACAATAGCAAATACGTCAGATATATATCATTCACCTATCTGGGGAATATGTAAACAATAGCAAATATGTCAGATATATATCAAAGGTTATGATACAAAATGTAAGGACAGGACACTGTTTGTGTTTATGCATCCCGATCAAATAGTGATGAAACCAGGTGTTCGCGAAAAGGTGAGCATACACTGGCACCCGCCACAAAGACATACAAAGACAAGTTAATTGTTCACCTGAACACATATGGGTACATATGGTTCAATTCAAGATAAGGAATACCATCGAATATAATTTTCGTCACTGATGCGTGACATTTAGAAATGTCCTCCACATGTCGTCAAACGTTTCAAAAGCTTTACTGACGTCTTGAGTGGTGTAACTCTGATCAAACAATTTTTGATCAATTTCGATCAATTCCAAACATCAATTGAAACCTGTCAACTGGAAATAGCTAATGGTGACATTTCACTGAAATCCACTGTGACAAGACAAAGGATTCAGACAAACAATTTAACCGCCCATCACAAGAGGACCCCTCTCCTATGACGTCAGGTTCTGGATGAAGATGATGCTACCACATGTATCATGTTCTGAACTCTACAGTCAGAATTCATACATGTTGCTGTTCTGAAAATCTAACGCCTGGATACAATAATGAAAACATACCTCACAACCTACATTTTCACTTATAATTACGCACATTTCAATCAACTTTGATCTGAATATAATTTGGCATCAGAACAATCGTATGCACAGATGAAGTAGCGGCTGCTGTTTGTAAACTGTCTGTCAGTCATGTCATGTGACATCATCATGTTGTGCATCGAGTTTTAACTTGAATGTAATGGAGGGGCTCGAAATCCTATGAAGGTGACTAGATAGCGCCTGATTGACTCACTAGCCTGAGAACTATAAAATTCACAAGACATGGTCATTTGACCATCCAAATGTCAACACAAATAACTGTTCTCAAAGGTAAGAATTATCTTTAGTTCATTGGGATTGTTATTAGACACGTAATCAGAACTACTTCTCAGGGTCTCAAAAACCCACAACACGGGGATACGCAGAGACAAAAGGGATGGGTATGTTTGCTTTGTTTGTGTTCCTTTGAATTCTGTCACAGATAATGTACATGTACAAAGTTACTCATACAAGCCAACCACACACGCAAATGAAAACCTATTAATCTATACAGAAAACAAATGGGTTACCCCTGTCAAATAACAAATAATAACTGTACAAATTGTACAATAGTTTTAAATGCCACCATATCTTGAATTGGTCTGGGAGACTAATAATCTACATTTGGTGTCTAATAATGAAGACACCGGCTGTGATGTGTGTGACAAGGTCATCTGTTTGGCTTGACCATGACCTACACCAAGTGTCTCACGGGGCCATTTTTGGTTCACCATCCAGCCCCATTGGCATGAAAGGTCTGTATATTTACTATCTCCTCGTAGACAAACGAAGGCAGATTTATCACACGGGATATGGAGACCTTTCTTACGATCGAAATTCATTGAAACAGGGACTTTGCAAAAAACGTAATCTTTGCAAACCTGGTTTGAAAAGAAGGATAACTTTTAAAGTCAAACATACTCAGAACCACAAACTCTGAAGAAGAAACACCACTGTCTTTGTGAGAAGAGAAGATATGATCAGTTTTGTTTGATTCCTTGCGTCTCCAGCATTTCGATTTCACGTCTTGACTTCCATCCCTATTTGTGTTTCAAACGGATAAGAACATACGCTAGAGGAAACATGACTGTAAGTCGATTACAGATCAATGGTAATGTAAAAAGAACAGGAGAAAGAACATTTTCATAAGAAAGCACTACTTAAAGGAGAGTCCATTGTACGAATCCGACAATATCATGAGCATGTGTTAATGAATCACTAAGAAACAGTGATGATAACTGGTGTTTGCGAAAAGGAGAGCGTATTTTGCCCCCCGATGACGCCGTTCACAAATAGAAAGGCAAGTCAATTGTACACCTGAAAAAGTCACAGGAAATATTCAAAATAGGGAACAGCATCAAATTTGAAAATGTCCTCCACATGACTACCTTTTTGAAATCTGCACTGAGACCATGAATAATGTAACCCTGATCAAACAATTTAATGTAGACACCAAGGGTTCGACCTGCTGACATGTTATACAGTCTTGTGGATATTGTTTTGTCACGTTTATGTGTCGATCTAAAATAGGAAACAGATGAGGTGGATTCACTGGTCTCTTTTATTTCTAGTTCAGATGGGCAAACCAGTGAAGGGAAGTGGAATATTCATCGATACACCTGAAGCTTCAGTGAACTTCTTGGTAATATTAATGTGTTTCGATTTTGCAAACCCGTGCATAAAATGCAACGTACATGTAACAGTAAATTCATGCGTACAATCACTGCGGGTTAAAAGAACATGTGGATTCTTGGTAAGAATACAGGTCCCCAGCAACCAATGCTTGTCTGTCCGTGGGGAATCTGGGTAAGAATACAGGTCCCCAGCAACCAATGCTTGTCTGTCCGTGGGGAATCTGGGTAAGAATACAGGTCCCCAGCAACCAATGCTTGTCTGTCCGTGGGGAATCTGGGTAAGAATATAGGTTCCCAGCAACCAATGCTTGCCTCTCCGTGGGGAATCTGGGTAAGAATACAAGTCCCCAGCAACCTATGCTTGTCTCTCCTTTGGGAATCTGGGTAAGAATATAGGTCCCCAGCAACCAATGCTTGCCTCTCCGTGGGGATTCTGGGTAAGAATATAGGTTCCCAGCAACCAATGCTTGTCGTAAGAGGCGACCAAACGGACCGGGAGGTCTAGCTCGGTGACTTGGTTGATACATGACAATGTATCCCAACTTCGAGCATCGAGGCTACTGATATTAATCACTGAATTATCAGAACCACAATCGATTAATAACAGACCGCCGTCATGTAGCTGGAAAGTAAGTACTTGTGTGCGTTGTTAAACGACACACAAACAAACCAATGAGTTATTGTAGCTTCGAGGAGCGGTGACTGTTTGGCAATTTTAACCTTTGCGTTGTAGGTGCCTAGTGTAAACATCAAAAATAGAAATAAACACTGGAGACTAGAAACAAATAATCATTATCCATTTAGTAGTTTTATTCAACTACATTTCCACAATAGCTTATTTCATCCATTAAATGGATAGGTAACAGATGCATAACTTGAAGCAAAATATGCACAATATTCATAGACACAGACATTATACATGCCGCGAAGTCTACGCCAATTGTTACGCCAAAATAACATACAGAGGTGATGGATCGGGTCGTCAGATGAGGTTCTCAAACTTGGTCACTGAGTTATCATTCCTTTAGACTAAAGACAGACATAACAACACAAACACGAACACAGTCTGCATATAATAGCAATATGCTTCACTGTGTTCATGTTTTCAACTGTGTCATTACCAGTCTGACATCAAACCTTCACTACACTAGGCATTGAATTATATCAGGTTTACATATAGCCATTGCCAGCCAAACGTGAAAACGTGATAGGTACAATGCCAGTATAATATGGCTAAGAGAGGCAGGTTTGCTAAATCATGGCGTCATATTGCTGATGTATAAGCAAATCATATCATTTCGACTTACAATAACTCTTTCAGGGCGCTATTTTCTGTTGTCCGAATCTTTCTTCAGATAACATATACGGTAATATATGGATAGGACGAATGTTTGGCCAAGAAGTTAAACTTAAGCTGCATGTATATCGATGATCTGCTATTGTTCAAAGATGGAATAGTCAATTACCTGCCACTGATTTATCCACCGGAACTAGAAATAAAAGAAACCAGTGAAACCGCCTCAACTAACCAGGATTAAAACAGTCAAGGCCTTCGTAACGCTTTCCATGTTCGACACATCAGAAAACAAAATGATGACCGATGCAACTCCCTCATTAATACTTGTGCCAGTACCATAGTTTGTTCAGGTGCCTTTGCATGTGTTTGTGATGAGTACTAGCGGTGGAGCTCATGATCACCTTTTTAGCTATCGTTCAGTGGCCTCTGCTTTCAACAAGGATTTCTTATCATTATTGAAAGTGTTTCTGGTGAGCTTTTCTTCAAACGCAATCTCAGCAACGTCAATGCATATCAGTGTATGTTACATCCTTATGCCATCGGAAAATCAACCCCAGTTGTGATGTATAGTTTTCCAGCACCATGCCCATGCGCCATGGGTAACCCAAAGAGGTATCAACGTGACTTTTCTTCTCATCAGATACTCAATCATAGAATGCATGACTGACAAGAGGCTATGGTCCTAACGAAACGTAGTTAATCTTGCATCGCAATATGTCACTTGGGAGTCAAATGTAAGATGAGATGGTGAGAAAGTTGCTTATAGTTGAACTTATCACCCTTCTGTCCAAGAGTATGATTTGCTAAATAAGGTAAGGTGAAATGAGGTTCAAGATTTCTGCACTTGTGTTGTGACGTGCATGCACGTGTGGGTATAGCTGCTTGTACTGGTCCTGACTAATGTCAACTTTAAAGTGCTAGCCCACTGAGATACGACAGTTCAACATGAATACCCCACTCAGACACAGCACGCTGGTTCCGAGCCGACCAGTCCTTGTTTTAGCCTACATATGTATTATACATATGTATTATAAACAACAGGAATGTTTGTGCAAGACAACCACGCACAGCACACCTCACCTCACTGCAGAGATATGATGGGAAGAATGAATGTGCTGAATAACCATCATCTATTCTAATGGTCTCTGCATTCATCAAAACGTTTCAGAAGGAGCATTGATAAGTGAACTTTAAAGGGATTTCTTTATCGCTGCATAATGTCCCCATTACTTTATTACTGGTTCAGTTGCTACAAAGGATGAAAAGCTTTGATGGATTGATCTAAACTCTTTTCGTAATTTACTGATAGTGAATATTGGCAGTTTTGTTGAAGTAGGCTGTGTTAATTACGTAAATGCCAAGCAGGTGAACGTGACATTTTAGGACGGCACATCAGTACAGCTATATTTACCTTTCCCGAAAGCGAATTGCCACTGAACTGAATATATGAAGGTCGTTGATATGTGTAAAACAGAGTGATACTGTGTTGCTTTCAGGAGGTTTCAAAATAGGCAGGTGGAAGACATTTTACGCATCAGTGACAAAAATGATGTCCAATGCAATACCCTATTTTGATTTGTAAGAGATGTTTCCGTCCTTTTTCACTGGTGAATAGCTGCCTTTGCATGTATTTGTGACTGGTGCAGGATACGCTCACCTCTTTGCGAACACCTGGTATCATCACTTTTTGACAGTCATGATAAACACACCTCATAATATAATTGGAATCGTACAATGGACTCTCCTTTCAGTAGAGCTTTCATGGGAAAACTAAAATAGTTTATTTTATTCTACGCCTGTCTTGAGAAACAGGTTATTTCAGTGGCTTTTTTAACTTGACTGCCTTTTTGTTTGATATACAATTGATTATTCTGTGAATTATTACTGTTTCAGTTTTGTTCTACCGCATGGAGAAATTACTCAAATATGAAACGTCATGGCCAGGGAACAACAAGTGTGGAGTATCTGCCGAAACAGATTCCACTTGCTGTATCAGTGATCAGTGATGGAAATTATATGAATGGATCACTAAGAATTAGTTAGTTAATCACGAAAATAATGAAGTAATGAAAGAAATACAAATTGGTTAGACTTGATTTGTGTGAAACAGTGACATGTCATTCATAACATGCCTATCCTTGAGAAGCAGGTTTCATCAGGTTCTTTTGTAATCGACTGTTCTACTACCAAGCCATAACCAATCGTCTTCAGCGTCTGCCAGAGAAGGCTTGCTTAAAGGGCATGGACTGATTCACAAACAACACATTTCTGTCTACATTCCTTTAACGTTGACATTTCATATCTTGGTGGGAAAGTAACACATTCATCAGATTCATTGTCTTGTCAGTGGTGATATATCAAAGTCGATATCGTTTGTTAAACGGATATTTATCACATAATTATGACATCCCAATGACTTGTAAATACACAGGAGTCAACAAAAATGGAAATAAAAAATGATTAAAACATATGTTTACACAATTCCAGCTACAATGATGGGGACCCGTGAAGATCCGGGGAAGAAAAGGTCTTCAGCAACCAATGCTTGCTGTAAGAGGCGACTAACGGGATCTGGTGGTCAAGCTCGCTGACCTTTTGATGCATGACATCAATCCCAATTGTGTAGAGGGATGCTCATGACATCAATGACTGGGTTGTCTGGTGCAGACTCGACTATTTAAGGACCTCCGTCATATAGCTGGAATATTGCTGAGTGCGGCGTTAAACAACAAACAAACAAACAACGATGGGGGTATGTGATCGCCAGCAGGGTAGCACAAGCACACTTCATGTGTAATACTTGCATGTCTGCATTAATTCTCAAGCTTCAGAGATTTTATAACTTCATTGGCAGTCGTATCGTTGAAATGCCACAGGTTGATATGACTGCATATGATCGTCTCATGAATGATGCAAACAGGAGGTTCTAGAGGAATGTATTTTGGTTAAAGGTCATATCAGCCAGCAGGGTTAAACTACAAGTCTCAAGACTCAGTGATTGGGGGATTTATCATGGGGTGGAAGATCTATGGGATCACAGAATTGACATTAAAATCTTCCTTGTTTTCAGTAGTTCATTTCCCCCTCAAATGTCTTCTGTTGTGTTATCAGGTTATCAGCGGGTTACAGTTCAAGACAAAGTTTGAAATCTTTCTCAATTCCCCCCTCATCAAGTTGAGTAACGACCACGATAGCATTATATTAGACCGCCTTGTGTAACTACGGAATTGGATGGGATGGTAAAGAGAGTCGTTTAAGTACATCAAGACAATCTTCTATGAGGAATTACTTCTGTTTGAGGATGTCAATAGTTTATGTCTTGCAGCCTATTTCATAAGACATCGGCGAAATATGTGTTATACGCGTTTCTTTGCAATATTCATCAGGTTTCCGAAATGAAGTCAATTTGTGTCTGAAAAATGACATGTGTATGTTCTATCAAAGAGACGATTTGTGTCCTTATATTAGATAAATATTCAAGTTAGGGGTTTATTTGAGAGCACTATTAAGCGGTATACACTTGATTCCATTGAGATATTCCAATCACCTGACACCTCCCAACCAAAAATCTTATCTATGAACCCTTACAGAAGGAATTCCTTTACACTGTAATTTGAAATACTTTTTCTTCTGCTTTTCAGTGAATCAAGTCAAACAGTCATTTTAAAAGTACTTAAATTCGAATCTCAATATTTCAACTGTATACGTTTAAAATGTGGATAGCCAGTCTCGATCATCCACGCACCATAGTCAATTTCACATAAAAGGTGAGGGGAGGTGAAATGGGGTTTAACATCGCGTTCAAGTTTATTGCACTTACTAGTTTATAGCGACGTGTATGCAGGTGTGTGTTGAAGTGCGGTGAACATTATACAAATGGATCATTGGAAAACATGGAGTGTTTTCACGAATCTGTAATTGTTCAGGCACGGGGCGATTGTAAAAGGTTTCTTTCTGCAATCATAACTGGTGCTTGAAGACATGTACCTGTTAAGAAATATCAATCCTCCTGTCACTAATAACTTTCTTGTTAAGTGTCCTTGACTTCTTTACTTATTATTGCAATAGTCTCACGTTTGCTCGTATGTTTTGGTTGATTGATTGGAGAGTAAAAACTGGGGGAGTCTCAGATGAAGATAACTCTTTTATTGAGAATCAAGTTTTATTGACTGCCTCAAGTAGACGTACGTTTTGCTCTGTGCAGAATTAACGGCGTGCCGGATCAACCTTTGCGTTGTGTTCTCATCTGTACACTACTCTTTCTCGCTACTAAGATCGAATATGAGGGAACTGAAACCTGATTATATAGGAACTTAAGGCGTCTGTACATAGAACCACAAAAGGGAAGGTATAGTTCAAAAGTCACTCGTGGCAAAGACTTAAATACTTGCCATTTCAACCATTTTCGGGGCGGGGTAGCCAAGTGGTTAAAGCATTCGCTCGTCACTCCGTAGACTTGGATTCGATTCCCGACATTAAACCAATGTCTGGTGTCCCCCGCCGTGATATTGCTGGAATATTGCTAAAAGCGGCGTGAAACTATACTCTCTCACTGAACCATTTTCGGGGAAGCATAATGAAAGGGACCTTTTCACAGTAATATAAAACTATTGTAGGAAGACGCTGAAGACTCGAGTCTGAGAAACGATTCATCTCCCAATAATGATTAACGGTGACACATTGGTATGTAAATGAAATAAGCGAATTAGGAAATTTACAGAATGTGAAACAAAAGTTTCCTTTGCTTTTGGCTTAAGTGAGAACAGTGATCACAATAGCACAAATACAATCGAATGCTGTTGACGCCCTCGTGGATGGCATTAGGCAACAAACCAAATACACTCTTTTTATGGAAAATGTGTGACGGGTTCTACTGGTAGAGCAGGCCATGTCTAGCCTTTTCGCAAACATGGGTGTCATCACTGTTCATTCATAGAGTGTCGATCAAGGGCGGTCGGGTAGCCTAGTGGTTAAAGTGTTCGCTCGTCATGCCGAAGACCCGGGTTCGATTCCCGACATGGGTACAATGTGTGAAGCCCGTTTTTGGTGTGCCCCGCTGTGATATTGCGGGAATTTGTGTGCATGTATCCATATCAATAAAACATGATTTATGATAAAGGTGAAAGGAAATGAGGTTGAACATCGTGTCCACGATTATTTCACTGATAAAGCGACGTGTGTGTGTGTGTGTGTGTGTGTGTGTGTGTGTGTGTGTGTGTGTGTGTGTGTGTGTGTGTGTGTGTGTGTGTCTGTTTGTACTAGTCCAGACTAATGCCAATTTTGTAGTTTAGATGATATGACACAGGTAAATATGTGTCCTAAATGTGTGTTATTATCATGAACACCACTCCATTGCCCCTTAAAGGCTCCAACAGCAAAGAGATACATACATTCGGAGAAGATATGTACACATTATTCATAAAGCTAGTGTGGTCCCTTTCTTCACAGGTTTGTTTTCACCGCACATGTCGTGTGACAATGTCAGATCAGAATTGATAAAGAAACAAATCCTCGAAATAGTTCTTACTGTGAAAGTGTGGCACGTCACATAGCGTGATGTAGAACAAATGTGTATCGTTTCAGGCTTCGTGAATCCAAAAACTTAACTATAAATTTCCTTCTTGGAGCAGAGTGAGTGAGTGAGTATGGTTTTACGCCGCTTTTAGCAATATTTCAGCAATATCACGGCGGGGGACACTAGAAATGGGCTTCACGCATTGTACCCATGTGGGGAATCGAACCCGGGTCTTCGGCGTGACGAGCGAACACTTAAACCACTAAGCGACCCGACCGCCCCTACTTGGATCAGAGTAAAATAGGCTACTGCAACAATTGTGAATTTATACCCGAGTACCTGAACACTACCTGCAAAAGAAAGACAAGTTTAATGATCCCATTATGGAGATGCTGTTTTAACCATCTGAGGTATGTTTATGCCATTATAAACAGATACATACATCAAAAAAAAATCCAATATTTCATATATATTCAAGTATATTTGAAATGAGGCATTGCAGGATCCTATGCAGATGGTATTCAATGTGTATGGCATGTACAGCTATGGATAGAAACGTATGCTTGTATCGTTCTGTGATTATTTGGCTTTGGCTTAAAACTACTTTAATTAAGTTAGGATAAGAATTTATGGATGAACAACTTCTTTATTACAAGTTGTTCATCCAAAAATTCGTATCCTTTCTTAGTACTCCAACTTCTAAATGCCTATCAAAGAAGTTACTTTAATTAACCATCGTTTCTCACTAGATCATATCTCACACATGTGAGCCTGACGTGATGAAGAGCGTATCACTTCCAACAAGGTTATATTGACTCTTTTGTCTGGTCATGAGGAGAAGGAACCTACCTAAGTCCTACTGTTGTTCTCCTATGTAAGGAACAGACAGGCAGTCACATGTGACTCGAACCATAATGGTTTTGAGTTGCTGTGTTAAGAGCATGCATGTTCATGAACAAACTGGGCGACCAGAAATGAATTAACATTTGAAGTAAATAATGGTGAAATGTCAAATCATAATTGCCACTTTTTAGCCATATGATCTCTATGATTATATCATGAAAATCAATACAGTATTTGCATAACAAAGTGGTGCATTTAGTTCAGCAAATGTGGTCGCCTAGGTAAATATCGAGAAGCCATGGGCCATCTACGACACGTCCAATTACTAAATCACTACACATCCAATAGAACGCATGACAGATCGTCTCTTTACATCAAAGCCTCAGCTGCTGCGTCATCTCGTCATAGCTGCAGGTCGTAAAGGTCAGGCAATATATATCTCATCAACTTTGATTGTGAGAAGTAATGAGTTTTGTCTCAGACATATGTCTGACAAGGTGGAATGCCCAACAGGGCATTATTTCTCCTGACCATAACACCCCCGACGGTCGCCAGTAAGCTGGAAGAACACTATCGTGTCAATGGAGTGCTTTGAGACATGAATGCAATATTAATCGACTATTGCTTATTACCAAAGGACATATATTGTAAATTCGGGAATCTAATCAATATTGTTTATTCCCATCTCCTTCATCACGTATCACGTGTATTGGTCCTGTGTTATTTAGTTTTGAGAAATGTTCATGAAAACAGTTTTTAGAAGGCAAAGACAAACACCGATATAACGGCTTTCGAGAATTGATCATGGTGTCCGTCACTTGTATTGCACAGTGATACAACCAATCTTGTCATATCTGAAGTGCAATTTTAGGATGCCCGTTGTTTTGGTTTTGTGTTAAATGACATCCCCATCTGTAGCGGGAGTTGTTTAACGGTATCATCTCAGTCAATCTACCGCTGATGTGAAGTGGTGCAGTCGAGAATCATAGCTAAAAAGCCAAGTCGCCAAAGATATGGAATATGCTTATAAAGAGTGAATTAATTCTCATTGTACGACAGGTGGTGTGTTGCTTTACATAAACATGAACGGGAGCTCATTGTACAATGTGGCACCGCAATGTTCCTGAAACTAAGACTTCCCTGCACTGTAACCTCATGACGTCAAAGTAATGTCTATCGGGTCATCTCAATTAAATGTTGCCGCATATTAAAAAATAACGTGTTTTCGTAAATGCACGTGTTCTCTCATTCTGATATCTGCGCAATACTCTGCACACAACTTGAACATATCAATATGATGAATTCTTGTAGATAACTTTTTTTTCATATGTTGTCTAAATATTTTAAAAAGGTAAATGCTATTAATCAAATTTATAAGCAAACTGTTTACTGGGTTAGAGATTTAAATATATGTCTCTGTAATAAACTGGAATTTGCCGCGGTAGTTTGTAAGGTCTAGAACTAACATGCACAGTGGAGTATCTACTGCACAGAGCTTTCAACAATTCCTGCACCGAGACCCGTGGCGTACCGCTCATATATCGACATATTGTATTGGCGACACTGCTGTATATTCGATTGGAGTAAAAAATCGATGAAGTTTCTTATTCCTAAAGAGAAATGCCCTTCATGCATTTGCAAGATCAAATAAAACGGCCCATTATAAGTTCGCATCTGGAGGCTCTATTTCACACTCACCTCATCTAATTTCTTTTGAAAGTCGTCAACATCGCGTTTTTTCCGTGATATAAAGTGCACTTAAAAACCATGTCACCTTTACAAGTTGACACAAACATTAATATAATGTCAGATCTTCTGTAGGATGTATATTACAGGAGATGGCAGTGTCCCCTGGAACATGCTTTCGCAACAAAGGTTGCAACGTTATGTCAGCCGTTGCCTGTGCAACGACCCAGGCTTAGTTTATTCAAGGAGAGGCTATCTGAACGAGTTCCTGTGCAGTGTGTGGAGAAGATCAGCAACCATGCATGCAGAGTCCTTAGCTTGTATGAAGTCGGCTGGCCTGAAAAATGAAACAGGAGGCTTTCTGTTTGCTGCTCGGGACCAGTCACTTCCCACTCGTAACCGTGAAATGTAGGTTATGCAATGAATTTAATGAGACTGTCCAACACATTGTCCGTGGATGCCCAGCTTTGGCACAAACACAGTATCTAAAGTGACATGATGGTGTAGCTCGATCATTTTATTACCGCCTTCGCCATGTTTGTGGTTTTGACACAGAGGTCCACCCATCGTACGACCCGGAATATGTAGAGTGCGTCATGGAAAATGATAAATACAAAATTCTTTGGAATAGGCCCATTTACAGCCTCAGATGTATCCAGGCCAACAAACCTGATCTTGACCATTTTGATAAATCCAATGAAATCATTAATTTTATATCATTGAATTTTTTGTCCCCTTTGACACTAATGTGATTGACAAGAATGAGGAAAAAATATGCACAGCTCGATTAAGAAAGGTCACGCTTGCATCCCAAGTTCCACGTTGCCAGAATACAGCCCATCTGACAATCTGGGTAATGCAGAAGGATGAGGTGTTGGGGAGTCTTCACATTCTCCGAAAAGTTATGGGTGGGTTTGACTAGGCAGCGCTTCCTGGGAGAAGTCCCATTCGCTGTCTTGGCTGCGTGTAGAGGGGGCAAGGGCCCTGAGCTGATGATGAGCCTAACCAGCCTGACTGTGCTAGGATCACCCAAACCCTCTTTGCTGCATTTTTTATTTTAATCTGTAAATGATAATAATAATAATAGCCTGCCTGTAAAGAGCACAATTTCATACACAATGTATGATTGAAATGCTACATTATTATTTCCCTGGTCAGTGGATCAGTGTGCACTCCATTTTTCATTCTCAGCTCCCTGGGGAGTTCACACAAACCAACTATAACTCGTGGCCTCTCTCTATACTATTTTAAACATTTAGTACATGCGGTGTACAAACTGCAGCATACATGCTACATTGTGGTACATTGTACGTTATGACCTGAACCTTGCTAAACCCGGACAGACCTTATTCCGGAAAATAGGCTTCCAAACTTTATTCAAACGACATTACATGGATATTACTATGTCTTACTTCCTCTATTAGATATATAAGTGTGAGTGAGTTTGGTTTTACACCGCTTTCAGCAATATTCCAGCAATATCAAGGCGGGGGACACCAGAAATGGGCTTCGCACAAGTATCCATGTCGGGAATCGAACCCGGTTTCCTTGGCAGGACGAGCAAACGCTTTAACCACTAGGCTACCTGACCACCTCATTAAAAATATCAAACATTTTTGTCTAAAAATAAACAAGATCGTTTAATTTACCTTATGTCGGGTTTTGCGGTATCATTGATTTTGCTTGGATATTGCTGAAAGCACCATAAAAACCAACTCACCCACTGAATACTTTCTGCAAAATACGGTCAGGAATCAGCCATACTGTGTTGGCGGACTCCTTTATAGCGTTATCAGATAATCAGATACTCCGTGACACTGAGCATACTAGAAGACGTGCGGTCGAATACCTTGTCATTTTTGCTCAATGCAAATTTTGTAAGATGCCACAAGACAATTGTCGAAACATTGGGATTTGATGCGCCGTTGTCCTTGAGTTGGCCCCGTGGGTACGGCATTTCTGACAGTTAAAATACGGAGCATGGAAATTATCGAAGGGCCATCAAATGATTCATGAAAAAATGAATTTAGATAATTTCAAGGGCATAGGATCACAAGTTTGACAAAAGTCTAGTGCTTAAAGATTAGACAGCAATCAGATTCAATAACAGTGTATGTGTCACAATTATGAATAAACAAGAGGGAGAAGCAGATAAGTGTTCAAGGGCTCGCTTCAAATTATATGCACATTTCACCTGTGCTATGGAAAGATGTTGCTTGAGTCTAAATACCACTGTGTTTAACGGTCAATAAATTGATATTTTGTCTGATGTTGAATATTTCATGTGCAGCCGTGGCTCGTTTTCTTCGGTTGGGGACTATTTAGAGGCAGTGGTTGTAAGGCTATGCGGCATCAGACAACAAGCACTTACTTTATCGTGCACATTGTGTGAGTGGTTGGTGCTACCGGTAGGGCAGAACATGCTTACCCTTTGTGGAAACACTTGGTGTCATCACTGACTTTTTCCCCTTCTACGCCCTATGTGTCTGTTTCAGCGAAACAAATCGAGAATGATTATTCTCTGGCGTTTCATATTGTTTATGACGCGATGGTATGTGAAACAATTTTCTTTCACGGTGCACATCAAAAGTCAGATGAAGTCAGCAAAGTTGATGGCGGAGAATTTAAAGGTGGGTGACCGGGCAAGGCAACCTTAAGAGTTTTGATCTTTGTCCCTCTCTGACATTATTGCATGTGGTGTCTACTGAGAGAAGTGACTTTATTCGAAATGTATCTGTGTCTGTTTAAAATCTCCTTCGTCCAATTTCCTATTTCCTGCCTTCTTAACATTTTTATGAAATTAACAAAATATATTTGAACAAATGCATTTTGTTCGATCTACCGATCTGAATTATTTGGCCCAAAATCTGTAAACCAAAAGAAAGAAGTCTGGCCTAATATAATTCGAATAGAAATTGATTTCTTCAAATGCCACCTATGTACAACGTTTTAACCAACATGGTTTTACATATTCAATTCACCAACTAATGTCTGACGTACAAATTCAACATAATGTAAAATATATTAGATGGATTAATCAAATATCACACAGAATCACACGCGAGTCTTAAATATGAGCGTGCGTTTTGACTTCATTTCAGCGATTCATTGAACTGGATGTTTTGCAGCCAATGTAAAAGTTGTGTTCGAGTAGTTTCTTTGTGGAGTAGTGTTCAAGACCTAGACGTGCCAGACATGGTCGTTATTTCTGAAAGGCTTCACGGAGACGTATCGTGTTGCCAGTAAATGAAGATAAATTGAAACCTAACACATGTGTATTCGACTGATCAGAGACTTGTGCTTGTTGTTTAGCAAAATAATGATCAATGAAAACAAAGGAATTATAAGAAGTTAGGTCATACATCTTTCAAAGACAGGAAATATTAGATTTGTGCCTCTGAGAAAGTTACCATATCTGACATTGACCGAGAAACTAAATAACTGTCCATGGGCCATTATGTGAAGCAGAATCCAAAACATACCAATATTTACTTTCATTTACATATATGGGATTTCATCAATTCCGCACAGTTGCAAAATGCACGATTGAATATCAAAAGAAAGAACAGACACAGTGTGATTAGTAATATCTTACAAGGATTTGTTTAATACACCTTGCAAAGATTTACTCAATTCTAAAACCCAGCCAAAGGCACAATTACGATTTATTGTCATAACCAATGAATCATCATTTCGCTGGCTAGTTGGATATGTTTCAGGAGTAAATATATATCCTTTGTCAGTGCTTATCGTAAATAGTTGCATTGATCATATAATCACTGTAGACCTTTTTTCATTCTATGAGACTATGCAGGCACTTCCCATTTGCATACATGATGCATTGCAGTATTTATATCAGATCAAACAAGCGTAGTGTTTATTCTCCTTTGTCTCTTATTTTTGAAACCCTACATAAGTTGACGAGACGCGTCGGGAAACCATAGCAATTCGAAGGGCTGGATATATACGTTTCAATGCTTGAACTCAAGGGTGTAGAATTGATTCTAGGGTTAAGTGTATAATGTAATCGACCTTCACAAACAACGAATGGCACAGGTAGTCAAGGAAATGATCACCTGTTTCGCAAACACCAGGTATCATTATCGTAACCCAGCAAATATAAGCAAAATTACTCAGGGTTAGGGATAGGTCGTTTGTTTTAGGACCATTCCAGATATATAACGGTATAAATATTCGAGTCCGGAGCAGAAAATGAAGGTCGCTATTGTGACCGACGATCAACGGGGTAAGATCAACCAAGTCACCGAGCCTGGTCATTCGATCTATTTGATCTTCTCTTCTGAATTTGCTAGATTGAGTAAGCGGAATTTATGTTTCTTCCCATAGATATCGTACATATTTCTAGTCATTAAACTTTATGTTTCATATTCAGTCCTTATTATTTATGCAGATTATATCAATATCAACACTGACGTCATCTTTTGTTGACGTTCTGGTTTTGTTTGCATTAAAACAGATGACTACATAACCAAGTGAGCTAAGGTGCCATGTCACAATTTTTGTATGATCATATTTGTATTATGCAGATCAAGGTGGTCAAAATGGGCCTTTAAATACCTAGTATTTTTAAGCAAAAGCTATTTATTCAATGTACATTTATCGCATCACAGTTGTATTATGCAGATCAAGGTGGTCAAAATGGGCCTTTAAATACCTAGTATTTTTAAGCAAAAGCTATTTATTCAATGTACATTTATCGCATCCGATCAAACAAACAAAAGAGAACAATAAACAACAATACACCTCCGTATTAAGATTAGGGTGACACACACATCATACATTATACAGCTACGCGATAAATATCGAAGAACAATGAAGAACGAAGTGTGGTATATTTCACGATAAATCATCGTAATATCATGACGTAATTTCTTGATGACGACGTAAATGGACGACGTAATTATTGGGAGGGAAGTGTCTGATGAGTTGTACCCCATTGATGTTGCTACACAACGCAGATAAACGCTATGGCCGAACGATTGCATCCACATGCTGGAGAGATATGACAATCGGTATTGGGAGAAAAGGTACAGAAAGGTTACGTGAAAATTGTGAGAATATCCGGGAAACACCAAGTTTAACTCCATGTTCATAAAAAGGACTTGTCCGACGTTGCCGAAGTCGGATTGTATTCAGGGTGACGTCATTATTTATTTAAATAATTAATGCATCACAAGTCAGTTCTTACACGTGCTCATGCAACTGGAGTGATTCAAAGCATTGATCGCAGATTCCAAAAGGTTTAATATACCATTTCCCACGTTCACATTACAACATCTAGATGTACATGTATTTGTAAACTCGCTGAAGTAGATGTTTAAATACGTATATGTGTACCGTTACACATCTTATCCATTTATTCATGAAACCGTATCACCAAAGTTGAGGTTTAAATACGTCTATGTGTACTGGGACATCTTTCATACATTTATTCATTATACATTCTGAATCGAAGCAATGTATGTTTTCATCAACAAGACGAAATGGAAATATCCCCGTTTGATAAGAATCGAAAACAAAAATGAGAGTAGCTGCCAGCAACTTGCTCAAAGATGTATGTAACATTGACGAAATACTGGGAAAAGAAAACATCCCGCGGATGAAGAAGGATAAACTGTGTTACATAGGCCAGTTTACTCTGGACAGCACTGACCCAAGTTTGAAAAGAGCAGACGTGATCTTGGTGATAAATTGCAAGATCAGACAAGATTATCGGAAGATAGCCGTTAGCGATATGAAAATGGGTGGCTTGCTTTCTTAAACAGTTTATTTATAATAGATTTACGTCTCGCCTTCAAATGTATCATATCTTCCGATGTCCTCAGAATCAAGAGATGCCAAAGGTGAATTTATTGGTGTTCTTACAGCAGAATTGATTATGTATTTGTATATTGATATGTTGCTTTTGTTACGGATAGGTCCATATTCAGAGACAGTTCACGGAATCAGAGTGGTATGCACACAAACATGCTGATCAATTTGAGTTTGTCTGGGGAATTCATAATTTGTGAAATAATCGATAAATATAAACTGGTGGCAACAAGAAACTTAATCATAGTTTTCAATCACTCTAGTTTTAAAAGCACCACGGATAGATGCTTGAAGTAAATTTATTGAAAAGATCAAAATCTCAACGAAATCAACTTTATTAGCATGACAGTTGCCCGACTTAAGGTGGGGTAGCAAAAGCAAGCTTTCAACGGAATGCACAAAAGACACACACATCTAGCATCGCTCAAGTTCACTGACACGTCACATTAACAGCATGTTTAACCACCCCCTGCTACAAGACACGCAAAAACTCTCAGGCGCAGAGAAAAAGTCAGTCTTCTGATGACGTCACGTGGGATACGTTTTGGTGGGCCTGGATCAGTTCTTGTCGGTTGGCTGGAGGATGTGGTAGCTGTCGAACACAACGGGTCCATGACATCATAGATGTGTTCTGTAGAGGACATGTCTGGGGAGCGTGCAGGCCACGGCAATCCATTGACGTTGTTGGCTGCAAGGAAGTTTTGTACGATTCGGGCTGTTTTGGGTCTGGCGTTGTCATGCTGATAAAGGACACCACGTGACAGCTATTGTAGAAATAGTAGGACAGTCGGACGAAGACTGTCATCCATGTAACGCGGAGCTGAGCTGTCAAATTTCCGTTCACGATGACCAGTGGTGTTCTCTCCTGCCCACAAATTCCTCCTAAAACCATAATACCCCCTCCACTACGACCTCCAGAACACAACATGCTGCCGTTCGTTCTCCTCTATGGCGGTAAACGCACTGTCTTCCATCAGCTCTGAACAGACAGGATCGGCTTTCATCAGCAAAGACAACCCTCTGCCAGTCACGTTGCTGCCAACGACGTACAGTCCGGGCCCATCTCAATCTCTGGCGATGATGTTGCGCTGTCAATTACTGTCTTCATTGGGCGTAGTTACCCTGGGTCTGCCTATTCTGTCTGTCTGGTGCCGTTGAATCAGGTTAGTTACAGGAACACGGGAGAAACCACACGTTCTAGCAGTATGGGCATGGGTGGCTCCCATCTGCCCATATCCAGGGCCTGCTCGCGTTGTTCGGGTCTCAGTCGTGGTGTTTCTGTGGTTGCTTTTTTATCAGTGTGAGTGTCTGACATGCCGTCCGTATAATTTTATATATCCTTACTGCACGTGTAGTTTCGGCACAGGTGGCACGTATTTTTCACATTTTCGCATTTTCTAAAAAAAAACATGTCGTGGACGTGTATCACTTTCTCCATAGAGCATTACTGTGTTTGGACGATGTGTTCTGCATTGATTTAGTTTAAACTTGTGTTTTAAATTTTTTGCAATTTCATATTTTGTGGCGAAGTTTGCTATGGCCGTTAGTTTATATATTCATGGAATGCTCTGTTTTCCTCAACAATGGTGACAATGTTCAACAGTTTATTCAAACAATAATGTGTAATAGCGCGTGTTTCAATGTAATAATACTTTCACAACTACATATGTGGTAACTCTTCAACACGGAAGTGGACAGTGTATGTAATAATACTTTCACAACTACATAAGTGGTAACTCTTCAACAGGGAAGTGGACAGTGTATGTAATAATACTTTCACAACTACATAAGTGGTAACTCTTCAACACGGAAGTGGACAGTGCATGTAATAATACTTTCACAACTACATAAGTGGTAACTCTTCAACACGGAAGTGGACAGTGTATGTAATAATACTTTCACAACTACATAAGTGGTAACGCTTCAACACGGAAGTGGACAGTGTATGTAATAATACTTTCACAACTACATATGTGGTAACTCTTCAACACGGAAGTGGACAGTGTATGTAATAATACTTTCACAACTACATAAGTGGTTACTCTTCAATACGGAAGTGGACAGTGTATGTAATAATACTTTCACAACTACATAAGTGGTAACGCTTCAACACGGAAGTGGACAGTGTATGTAATAATACTTTCACAACCACATAAGTGGTAACTCTTCAACACGGAAGTGGACAGTGTATGTAATACTACTTTCACAACTACATAAGTGGTAACTCTTCAACACGGAAGTGGACAGTGTATGTAATACTACTTTCACAACTACATAAGTGGTAACTCTTCAACACGGAAGTGGACAGTGTATGTAATAATACTTTCACAACTACATAAGTGGTAACTCTTCAACACGGAAGTGGACAGTGTATGTAATAATACTTTCACAACTACATAAGTGGTAAGGCTTCAACACGGAAGTGGACAGTGTATGTAATAATACTTTCACAACTACATAAGTGGTAACTCTTCAACACGTAAGTGGACAGTGTATGTAATAATACTTTCACAACTACATAAGTGGTAACTCTTCAACACGGAAGTGGACAGTGTATGTAATAATACTTTCACAACTACATAAGTGGTAACTCTTCAACACGGAAGTGGACAGTGTATGTAATAATACTTTCACAACTACATAAGTGGTAACTCTTCAACACGTAAGTGGACAGTGTATGTAATAATACTTTCACAACTACATAAGTGGTAACTCTTCAACACGGAAGTGGACAGTGTATGTAATAATACTTTCACAACTACATAAGTGGTTACTCTTCAATACGGAAGTGGACAGTGCATGTAATAATACTTTCACAACTACATAAGTGGTAAGGCTTCAACACGGAAGTGGACAGTGTATGTAATAATACTTTCACAACTACATAAGTGGTAACTCTTCAACACGGAAGTGGACAGTGTATGTAATAATACTTTCACAACTACATAAGTGGTAACGCTTCAACACGGAAGTGGACAGTGTATGTAATAATACTTTCACAACTACATAAGTGGTAACTCTTCAACACGGAAGTGGACAGTGTATGTAATAATACTTTCACAACTACATAAGTGGTAACGCTTCAACACGGAAGTGGACAGTGTATGTAATAATACTTTCACAACTACATAAGTGGTAACTCTTCAACGCGGAAGTGGACAGTGTATGTAATAATACTTTCACAACTACATAAGTGGTAACTCTTCAACACGGAAGTGGACAGTGTATGTAATAATACTTTCACAACTACATAAGTGGTAACTCTTCAACACGGAAGTGGACAGTGTATGTAATAATACTTTCACAACTACATAAGTGGTAACTCTTCAACACGTAAGTGGACAGTGTATGTAATAATACTTTCACAACTACATAAGTGGTAACGCTTCAACACGTAAGTGGACTGTGTATGTTGTTAATGTAAGAAAATATTCAAAAGAACATCGTAATACAAGCATCATGAAGCAGTCATCTCCCTTACACGCATCCCCTTCTTCAACATGTACAGTTCAGTAACATTTATTATCCACTGACATGAATGGCAAGTACCATTTCATGTAATGTTATCTTCAATGACCAATGAACTGACAATGATAGCGGATCATAACTTTGACAAACCTCTTTAACGTGCCAATAGTTAGAACATTGCGGTTGTCATTAACGGTTTTATCGATTGATAAGAATCTTAAACGACATATCCTGGCCTAATATAATCCTGACAGCACGTTAATTGCCATGATCAACTTAACGTGCCATGCATCATATTGTAGTTAAGCTCAGGCGCCAACAATGTATGTTATCAATTTCAATTGATTAGCGGGCAATCTTACTGTTGACTGGTGTAGTCATGGTGAGGGTAGAACAAGAATACCTGACACCGTTATCGAGGTTGGTGTCGTCAGAACAAAGAGACCCTCTGACATTGTTCACCTCTGTATGACATTCACACTTCTACTAAACTGTTTATATTTACAATTATTATTATAATTAAGATTATGATTATGATTATTATTATAAAATAAAAACGCAGCAAAGAGGGTTTGGCGATCCTGGCACAGTCATGCTGGTTAGGCTCATCATCAGCTCAGGGCCCATGCCCCTCTAAACGCAGCCCAGACAGCGAATGGGACTTCTCCCAGGAAGCATTACTGAATTAATGAGTCATGAAAAGTCATCATTGACGAGTGATATATGTCATTGTCAATTCATTTCATTGAATATTTCAGAGAAGGAAAGATAATTTGGTATATCTTCTCCAATTTACATGATTTTAACGTGTTTTCACGTTTATGGTCACTTGCGTATATGCCCTATGGTTTGGTTCATTTGAAATGTAGCTTCAACCTTAAAAACACAATGCATGGGACTGAGATCACCCATGGTTGCATGATTCAGTGAATTCACTTAACCAGTTCTTCAATTTCACGTCTGAATGGTATCGACATTGTGCATTTTTGCCCCTTCCGATGGAATTCATTTTTGTTTTACAGAACTGATGTTCCTACTTGTAATGTAACCAGAAGTATCACGCATGTTACGACAAGTTGACTTCAAATCATGCTCCTATTCTTTTAGTTAACGTTCGGAGTTCATTTCGTCACGTTTGCCGTTTTCTTCTGATCTGATAATTCCGGGTTTAAATGGGTGAAGTAAGACGTCAGCCATTATCATCGCGATGGCTACGTTGATAACGTTGTACAGTCGTCCCCAGGACCACCGAACAAAGAGTTTGCTGTGTGCAAAAGTTCTTTAGTAACTTCTAAATCTAGTGATTGGAGGTGGTAACATCGAAGTCTAAGATGACGATCTACGATACTTCAATTACATGTTTGTATATATCACAAGAGATCTAAACCTTTCTTGAGATTTTGTGATACTTACATGAAATTATTCCCTGTCATAATCTCAGACACCCCAAAAGCTTATAAAAAGCGTCTATGAACATTTCCAAACAAAATATAGTTCTTAATAACGACGAATTCCACATAACAGACACACTGGACGTCAGTTGCTTGACATGAGGACATTCGAGTTGTCGTAGTTCCGTTCTTGCACATTATTTAATTATGAAAGGCTCCATGTGCGGAGGTAGCAAACTGGGATTTGAGAACAATCAGGAAGCATATGTCATGTAAATCAAATTAGCTTGGGAAAAGTAAACAAAAATCAATTTGGTTGAATGAGACTAGGTTAGACGAAATGAAGTGTTCCCCTACAATGTAGAAACAAAAGTAAAAGTTACAACTGCGTAGCGAAATATGATTCAGAATGTGATTCTCGAAATGTATTTACAATGTATCACTTTAAATAGATGTTAATGATAGGATTTACATGTAGAATAGAAAGTAAAAGTTACAACTGCGCAGCAAAATGTGATTCAGAATGTGATTCTCCATATGTATATACAATGTATCACTTTAAATAGATGTTAATGACAGGATTTGTATGTAGAAACAAAAGTAAAAGTTACAACTGCGCAGCCAAATGGGATTCAGAATGTGATTCTCTAAATGTATATACAATGTATCACTTTAAATACATGTAGATGTTAATGACAGGATTTACATGTAGAAACAAAAGTAAAAGTTACAACTGCGCAGCGAAATGTGATTCAGAATGTGATTCTCCAAATGTATAGTTACAATGTATCACTTAAAGTAGATCTTAATGACAGGATATACATATTTTGTGGATATGAATGAAATTTGACACATTATGGTATTAAATAGCAGAATTAATACAGCATCACTCTATCGTGCTCTATATATGCTTTAAATAAGTTTAGATATCATTAAATGAATGGAGTAACATCTCCATGACCATGAGACATCTCTATTGAAAGAGTCCATGGTCCGATTCCGATACATCACAAGCACGTGTTTATATGAATCAGTCAAATAGTGATGATACCAGGTGTTCGCGAAAGAGTGAGCTAATCGTATTAAGAATTTTAATCAGGACGTGTTCAGCAATTTCAAATGAATGTATACCACACATTTTTGGGAATGACTTGGCCAGGCATTTTATGGTGACATCTTGACAGTAGCAACCACTGACAATCCTTATTACTTCAACTGAAGGCGGAGAACTCTTTATGGATAACAATGAGCAAGAAAGAGCCATGTAAAAGAGGTTAAAATCAATTAAACATTCTTTGAGCGGCATTTAGAAGTTGGAGATCTAAGTAAGGATAATATTTATGGATGAACAACTTCTTTATTACAATTAAAAGCAACGTTTCGGTGTAGGTTCTAACACTGTTCTCAAGCGAGTGATGACCATCATCACGTGACGTCTCATCACTTGCTTCATAACGCTGTTAGAACCTACACCGGAACGTCATTCTTAATTGTAATGAAGAAGTTGTTCATCTATAAATCTTATCCTTATTTAATAAAAAAAGAGTTATATTCGTGTTTCATGTTCTGAATGCCAATTGATTCAAAGACTTCATTAGACACATCAACATTGAGATGATGAGGTAGGAGACATCACCACGTATATCAGCATCTTTCAGATACATATTAACATAATGGCCAGCAGCCGTCTCACCTTTCTACAACGCTGCAGAGACAACAGGATCATTACAAAGGGCCCACCTTTGAAGTCAACCACGCAACAAAGCTGTAGCCAAGGGTGGTGGTGCGGGAAGGTGTGCATGTGGCAGGGCAGTAATGTTTGTTTGAAAGATGGTATGTTTTTCAGTCAGTGCTCCAAGACAATTTCTTTCATTATCTTTCAGAACACCTTTGATGTTTCGCGAAGGATTTTGTTTTGTAAAGCCAGATGACAAATGGTTTCTTCTGACATTTTCGACATCATATTATGTTAAGTCCCGAAACATCAAACGTCATTAGAATAAAACAGAAACTGGTATTCATAAATCAGGTCATGTTATAACGACTTCTAGATGCCAAATACATACTTGTATTGATTTGCTGTTGTTATGTCAAAATATAAACTGTTGTAGATTTATTTGTAGTAATTGTCAGTGGCAGACAAATATCGAGGTACAAGTAAACAATATCAAGTGGCAGGTTTGATCGTTCCAGAAGTTTCGGGTTGGGACAGTTTCTGGAAGGATGGCCCTACCTGGATAAGGGGAACAGAGCGATTCGGGGCCTTGTAAGACCTGACTTGTGTCTTATCTAATTGCCAAGTAGTTTGGATACCTGTCGGGAAAAATCGAATTTCTGCCAACTTCCAACGATATTCTGTATTCAAGAACGGAAACAGGCCTCTTTCAAGAACATCAACAGGGACACTATTCTGAACATTCGTGTGTGCACCTACATAAGTGCTTGAGCCTGTTATGTCTTGCTGCTGCGATTTATTTGACCCATTGTGTTGTCCCTCTATATTGTGAACTAAAAACTGTACGTTTCAATATGATTTATTGATTATTCATTGATCTAGGGTATTTTTTACTGATATCATTTTGATCTGTGCTGAATGATTTCTGGGTCAACCTTTGCGTTTCAATGTGGAAATAACCTCCTGACACTGGGATGCAGATTTATGCTTGTACTAGTCCGGACTAATGCCGATTTCATAGTGCTAGCCCACTGAGATACCACGTCGCAGTTTAACATAAACCCCACTCAGACGGACAAGGACTCCGAGCTGACCAGTCCTTGACTCCCACATTAAGTTAAGAAAGTCCAACTCGTTCACCCGCATACATACATGTACAATCGTTGCATCTTCGATTATCCAGTGTGCTATACTCAATTCCAAAAAGTAACGCACACCCAAAGTATGGATGTCGACACCTGGGACGTGCTGCTGATGCATTGTATGTGCTGACACAGATCTGTGGTGGGTTCCAACTGTCTGTCTGTCTTGTAGGAGTTAGCGCTGGCAGGTGAACAGGCGATAACCCTATCTTGATGTAATGACATTACACGTTGGCGTCCGCTCTTTGGGCAATCCTGCCATAATCATGCCTAATACTCGATGTCGATTGTTTATGCCTAATCCGGGTGTGGTGCATTCCGTGTCACTCAGTCGACCGATGGACGTTTGTTGACACGTGTTCGCTTTTACGGGTACCTTCAACATCTAACGGTCCATATTGCACGTTAAACATGTGCAAGGACATGAAGAGCCTATATGTTCATTAATCATTGTTTGAATCCCAAAACGATGAGTGGAACGTTTCTCGACATGTTATTCTATTAATGTGTCTTTTGTTGCGCAAATAAATAACTGTTATTTGATATTATTGAGGTCGGAAGTTGCAACACGAGACGTGCGTTTCTTTTGAAACTTGTGCTTAATACATATCTCCATTCCATTGTGGTTTAAATATGACGATGCTGAAAAATATCCGTCCAGTCAAATAACCTGTGATTTATCATGTGCTATGTCAGTGATAAAAGATATGTCAATTTAATATTTTTGTTTGTGCAATGATAATACCATCCATGTCATTTTATGCAGTTCATCTTGTAGTATCTCAACCCTAACGCCTTTACTTTACCACTCACCACTGGTATATTTAATTGTATCCTTGCCATGTGCTCGTACGGCAGTTTGTTTACACTACCACTTCCGGTGGTCTCGCTCTCAGTGTATCTCTTAAATTGTTATTATGTTTTTTATCAGTTTTGTCAGGCCAATTGACCTTGCTTAGTTTTTTTTCCCCATAGCCGTGTTATCGTAAACCAGCATCCATGTAGATTAATTTCTTATATATACTCCCATGATATCTTTCACTACCGGTCATGTGCAGTGTGAAGGAATGACGTCACATGTGTATTTATGTAAATTCCTTTCAGCCTCCATCTTGCCGTTTAACCATTGTTCTGTCAAGTCAATTTGGTACCCTCCATCCACCCCTTCACCACCTTGGGGCTGCTTGGTTAAGCACATTATGTCTAAGACTAATCCCCGTCCGCAGGACACTAACCTACCCGGTCCGGCGCAGCCACCAGTCCACATCCATACCCGCAGGGTACCCCCGTCCCTCTACCCGCAGGGTAGCCCTACAACTAACCCTCGTCCGCAGGACACTTACCTACCTGGTCCGGCACAGCCACCAGTTCACATCCATACCCGCAGGGTACCCCCGTCCCTCTACCCGCAGGGTAACCCTACAACTAACCCTCGTCCGCAGGACACTTACCTACCCGGTCCGGCGCAGCCACCAGTTCACATCCATACCCGCAGGGTACCCCCGTCCCTCTACCCGCAGGGTAGCCCTACAACTAACCCTCGTCCGCAGGACACTTACCTACCTGGTCCGGCACAGCCACCGGTTCACATCCATACCCGCAGGGTACCCTTGTCCCACTACCCGCAGGGTAGCCCTATCTCTCTACCAGCAGGGGCGTCTCAAGCCATTGCATGCCTCAGGCAGCAGCATTACATGGCTTGGGGCCCCCAAATATTCCTTACCTACCTGGTCCGGCGCAGCCACCAGTTCACAGTCCATACCCGCAGGGTACCCCTATCATTCAATCTAATAATAATAATAATCTGCTCCTTTTCATCAACACCTCTCTACCCGCAGGGTAGCCCTATCCTAGCAGGCCAGCACGGCCTTAGAACTAACCCCCGTCCTCAGGACATTCCGTGTGCGACCGAGCAGCCCCCTTGTATATAGCATATATATCCCAATGTGTATTAAATATATTGTTTCCTTTACCCTTTGTCGTGTTTTCATTGCACAAAATGGAGAACGTCACTTCCGGAACAAATATATGATGGCGAATGGGCCCAGGGTATAGAAACTGTACTCGAAACGAAACATAATACCCTGGATAATCGAGGACTTGTTGAAGAGCCTGTCTGAGGTCCATCGGTCAGGTGTTAACATGGCCATGAAGCTGTACTCTCAGATAAACAACGATACGTCAGGTGAGGTGGGGTTTAACGCGTTAAAGATTATGACACCGGGGCAGCGAAGTGCATGCGCACTAATAAATAAATACTAGTCCGGGATTATGCCAGTTTTATAGTGCTAGCCCACTGAGATACCATACCTAAGTTTAACATGAATACCCCACTTAAACACAGACATCACTCCGAGTCGACCAGTCATTGTTTGTCCCCTTAATGCCGAGTGCCAGGCAGGGTTACAACCAATTCAATCTGTTATCATATTTTGGCTTGACGTAGCCAGGGGATGGAACCACAGTCCTTCCGCTTTCCAGACAGACGCTCTATCAACTGAACTATCGCATCGGTTTTTATGAGATTAAATGCTAAATATGGCGATATTGCTGACAAGTACGTGCACATGTATGTTTTCGATTGATTTTTATTCGGTAACATTGATAACGAGCCATGCTACAAAAGCTTTCAGAAATAAGAATATTTCCAAGCAGCAAGAATTCCGTGAAAAGTTGTATGAAAACGATATGGACAAAAAGTTTATTTCAGTATAAATTTTATGAAAGTGAAAAAACTTCCAATACCAGAGTTTTTATGATATTCCAAGTTTCATAAGAAAAAAGCAGGTTGATTTCCCACTGATTCTTTGATGTAAAAAGTTACAACCAACAGTTATCCCTCAAAGACGTTACTATTCAGGGACACTTCTTTCATTTTTTATATCAAGATTTCTTCTTTCGGAAATAAACCTTCCGGATAATTTTCCCAACGACACAAACTTTGTAATTACTCATTGTGGTTGCTATGTCACCGAGTCTCTCTCACCGCATCCGTCGACAGACAAGACAGCTAGAGTGTACCTCAGGCGAATAAGATAGAGATCTGTATGTTTTGAGTATCAAGAAGCAGCTTTACGTTTTTATAATATATTAAGCAGTTCTTTGAAGGTGACAGTCGTGCGGGTACGTTCCTGGATAACATAACTGACAATATCTTCTCTCCGGGAACCAGAACTTTGGACATTTACGAGATAAGTTTTTTTTTCGGATTTCGTTTTTTTTAACTTAAGTAACTAATCGCATTTGGTCAACTTTTTGTTTCTTCTTGCGATAAGAACACCATCACAATCCTAAAAAACACTTTGTAAATCTTGTTGTCTGAAATATGTGTGTCAATTGATTTTCTGAATTGAAATCAATTTGTCCTTTTCATATGATGAAGCTATTTTTCGAATCTGCTTCCTGCACAAGGTCTTAGATGTCTAATTTCGGACGTCTTGCTTGTATCATCTGCATAATATCCAATCCACTGTCATAACACAATGTGTTGCTCATTATCGATGGATAATAACTGAATTCATTTTGGCAAATACACTACCAATTATCTTCTGTCGTGGCTTTGTACCTATTTGATATAATAAATAATCTGACTGATAGCTTTCACATAACTCATGCTCTTCCAGTACTCAGGTCAAACTATTTTATTACTTACTATTAAAAACAATAATTTGTTAAGGGATTTTACTTAAGCTTCAGGAATATCGATGATCTGATATCGTTCAATAACCATCAAATAGCCAATCCTCTTCCACTGATTTACCTACCTGAACTAGAAATATAGGAAACGAGTGAGTGAGTGAGTGAGTGAGTGTGGTTTTACGCCACTTTTAGCCATATTCCAGCAATACCACGGCGGGGGACAACACACATTGTGGGAAATATGACGCTTAAACCACTTCGCTACCCTACCGCCCCTGAGACCAGAGAGACAGCCTCATCTGTTTCATATTTAGAGCTATGAAAAGAGAAAGTGACGAAACACTCTCCACAAGACTGAAGGACAAGAGTGATGCCTTCAACTTTCCAACAGTCAACTTTCCCTTTTTGTCGAGCAATATGTCAGCAGATCCAGCCTTTGGTGTGTACATTTCACAACTTTTGAGGTACAATCGAGCATGCTCTTTCTACGAAGATTTCAAGGAGCGTCATACGACTCTTGCTCAGAAATTGTTTATAACATTCAAGGCCTCGGTAAAGCTTTCATTTAAAATTTTATGGAAGACATGTGGAGGACATTTACAAATTTGACGCAGCAGTAACAAACATAATGGCCGATACACTTCCCAACTTTGACACCTGATCCATTTGATACCATGTTTTTTCTCAATTTGAAATGTCTTTGCATGTGGTTATGACTGGTGTCGCCGATGGGGCAGGACACGGGAACCTTTTCGCGAACTCTTGGTATCATAACTATTTGATAGTGATTCATAAACTCAGGTTCATGATATAATCGGAATCGCACAATGGGCTCTGCTTTTTCATCAGAGATCTCTTATGAATATGGAAAGGGTTTTGTCGTCGTCATTGTTCTTGAAAGCAGCCAATTTACCAAAGTCGTTTCTCAACCCTTTTTATTTATTTATTTCCATTCATGAATAGCATGTTGTGCACAGTTCATGGCTTCTAATCTAACGAAAGTGTAATAATCTAAACAGCAAGTCTATGTATGAACCGAAAGAAATTAAACTATAATTATTGCGTGTCCCACGCATAGTGGTCACACATTGTATGCGTTAAAGACCAACAGTCTCGAACACGTTAACGCTATTATCACTTCCTAGCGTCACTGTGTCCTCTCGTATAACAATATGACCCAATGTAAAGGCTATGAGGTACATCCCGCTTGGGTCACCACCAGCGCTTCTGTTTGTGTTCCCATCTTGAAGTCGCCCACAAGACCACATTGCACCATTCTGCACAGTTCACTATCATCACCAACCGAACATTCGCTTTTCTTCTGATATCATCTTAATTTCTTTCCAGTCGCGAGACTTCAAAGAATCGGCATAATATTCTCTGCAGATCACAATATGATGGAATGCTGAATTGGTATAGTTAATGCTCCAGTGTCAAGCCTTTACAATAAATTATAATTCACCTGAGTTCAAGTAATCTGAGCAGTCGTGATAGCTTTCTGTTATGCTGGGATGAAAGGCATGGTCGCCAGTGTTCTATCACTGGTGAGAAAGAAATGATTTTGATTACTCTAAAGGTACAGGTTAGTGCCAGGCGGATTATTGAAACGTCTTGGTAAAAGTAGCGAAGAGCAAGCTCCAAATATTATTAAAGGGATTTCTATTCCTTCAAATCAAACCTTTAATTGAATGAATATGAATTTTGTTTAAACATGTAACTAGAACTAAACAATAATTGTCATGAGATGGACTTCACCAGTCATGACAACCCCTTTCCACTTCTACTTGGGACCCATGAAGAAGGAGTGAATAAAGTAGGTGGTTTAACGCTACACATCGTGCAGTAGACTCTCAGATTTGTTATGATTATAGAAAGGCATTTGTCGCTTTTATTTAACCAAGTGTCCCCCAAAATCGAATGAGATCCGAGCTTTGAACCATTGCACACGGCGCCTATTGAGAACCGAATTTGTTGGTCTCTTTCATGGGCTGTAACCGCTAACAGGGTGAATCCGAGCTTTTAACCATTGCACACGACGCTATTGAGAACCGAATGTGTTGGTCTCTTCATTGGCTGTAACCGCTAACAGGATGAATCCGAGCTTTTAACCATTGCACACGACGCTATTGAGAACCGAATGTGTTGGTCTCTTCATTGGCTGTAACCGCTAACAGGATGAATCCGAGCTTTTAACCATTGCACACGACGCTATTGAGAACCGAATGTGTTGGTCTCTTTCATGGGCTGTAACCTTTAACAGGATGAATCCGAGCTTGTTTCCGTTCTGGCCTCCTTTAATTTTGAGATTTGCCGACTGACGTTTTAGTCAATTGTGAGGGATTACATAACATAACTGACTTATTCACATGTACGTACGCCAATCCTTTATCATGAAACGGGTCATCACGTTTTAGACTGTTAGATGGCATATCTAAGTTGATATCTAAGTCTTCTGAAGTGGCTCAATACATCTGAATTTATATTTAACCAAACAGTATGAAGGTTTGTTGATAACCTGTGTGTATAGGTTAGGTTAGGATCTATTGTAGTATGGGTGTCTTGAGTATATGGTTTCTGAAGATTCTGATATGTACATATACATTCCGTCCCCATGGTGAGGTGATGTAAAATGGGGTTTGGCGTCGCAGTCAAGATTATTGGACCAGTCCTCATTTTATCCTCTGATCATGACCGCCGAGCGCCAGGCAGGGTAACAACAATTACCATCTTTTAACGTCGTTTGATATAACGCTGACTAATGCTTGAATCACTGACCTATCGCTTTCCGAACAGACACTCTATCCTCCGGGAATCCGTTGCATGCTCCATCACAAGAACCTTCGAGGATAATGATACCATATTTAGTTTAAATGAAATCAGGAAACCCGAAATCATATCACTCGATTGTTTGGACCACTATCACTTGATTGTTAGGTACAGACTCGATTGTTTACAGGCTGCCGTCGTCAGGAGGACTGGTGTGCAGCGTTGGGCAACGAACAAACACTTACTATTTTAGGCAAATTGTGTGAGTGGCGGATGCAACCGGAAGAGAAGGGCATAATTGTCAGTGATATATTCACATAATGTTCGCCACTACTGTACATATTTTACGCCTTAGAACCTCTGGCGTTGACGTTCTATATTTCACCCGGCATTAATTTGACATGTCGTGACGCAAATACTATGTATGTACCAAGCAGCGTAAAACTAAACTCACTCACTGACCAAGCATAAAATGCTTCATTTAGAGGGACAAAAATAGATTAGTTTTCCTAGATTGAAAATTGATATCATACTGATGACCGTTACAGAAAATCGATAATCCATTTAAATACCAATTGCTGAGTCCCCTTTCTTTCACTGTGAACAGAACGTGTCCGTTTCTATACCAGCTTTGCGGGCATAAAAGTATGATCAAATAATTATTTCCTTTTTGATACACCCTTTCATGGTACTAGAGGCATGTATTGATACATGCTGATTGTCAGAATTAATCCGACAACTTTGTGGACATTTTATGATGGAAAAATAATTTTCCAATGCAATTTTTTCCTATTCCTATTCCAAATCTATTGCAGTCTTCCGGGGGAAAACTGTTATTGTCATCACGGGTTTTTGATAGATAGGGTGTAACATAACACTAGAGCAGATATATTAAAAGCCCTGTACATAAAACAACCCCCAGTTGTATCTTCACATGCCTGTAGTTTAAACAAATACATGTTCGGACACAAAATGTATGAAGATGTAATTGTAGCCGGGCGTGGTGTGATGTGTCCAGCCACTGGGCTGCTAGTCAAAACATGAGGCAGTTCTTGAAGATGATGATGATATTTATTCTTTGGTAGTAGATGGTGGGAGGGAAGCTGTAAACAAGAGTCCTCCCTCCATAAAGAGTTCATGCAGAATATGTTATAATTTAATTTAAGCCAAAAGGAAACAGATTAATTTATAAGGATATGTTGGGTAGCACATGGTTGAAGCACATGGTTGAAGACCATGTGCTCAATTAATGTAACACAAAATGTGTGAGCTGGCAAATATTTAGATATGACAAATTAAATAATAATGCAATTAAATATATTTTACTTTAATGAAAAGCTGTGATACCCTTTCTATGAATATAATTGTTTCTAAAGCAGGATGGAAAGAGATAAGAATATTGAAATGTTTCTCACCTGTAAACAAGAGTCCTCCCTCCATAAAGAGTTCATGCAGAATGCATGAGGAGGGCAGGTGAGAAAGGAAGTTAAAGAAGTGGACCAAAGGGCCAATCAGAAGAAAGGTACCATCTGACAGGTATTAAAAGGAAGTCAAGATGCTTCAGTCACATAAAGTGGTGGACATGTCTAAAAATAGATAGGGGGAAGTCCAGGTGAAGCTGGAGAAATTACAGAGGCTGCAGAAGGGTATCAGGTTGGTGTTAGTTGGCTGACATTCAACTGCAGACAAGGACAACATATAATGAACATATAATGAACATATAATGAACACAGAATGAAGTGATGGTGATAATAGATGAACATGTATGTATATATGTATAGAATGAATCTAAGGGGGGTTATAAGTGGGTGGTACTTATGTGGCTATAACTCATTCAGAGTTAGCACCACCACCCGGCTACATACACCCCCACTTTGGGAAATGGCGACCTCGCCATTAAATAGCGGCAATGTATAATTACCTCCTCACACCCAGACACTTTGTTTTACAACAAACTGCCCATCTGTCATCCACTTTGGCTTTGTTCGGGTTCGTCCAACTCGCCGAGGTGGTGGCTGTGGAGTTGACGGTCCAGAGCCAGGGATAGAACTGGTTGGTGCAGTTGGTGCTGGTGTGGATGGTGAAACTACTGGTGACACACTTGCAAATGGCGGGCTGATTGGTGGCAGTGCTGACACTGGGGACGATACCGACACTGGAGAAGGAGAACTCTCAATATCCATGTTGGTTGTTGAGATCTCCAGTGTTGTGTCAGTACTTGTGTCCTTAAGCTCGCCAGAAGATGGTGTTGAAACAGAAGTAGTAGTAGTCGTCGTCGTCGTCGATGTCGATGGTGTGCACCGTGGCCTGGGTATGGGCTGACCATTCGTACCAATGGGAAGGAGTAGATTACGGTGGAGTACACGACATTCTCTGGTTCCTTCCTTATGAACTTTAAACACAGGAATGTCGGCATGAGGTTGAGAATCAACCACGTAATACTCCTCTTCCCACCGGTTAGCCAGTTTTTGCTTCCCACGTATGTTGACGTTACGCACCAATACAACGTCACCAACCTTGAGTGTGGCTCCGCGTGCCTTAAGATTATAGGCTTTGCGTTGTTTAGCCTGAGCCCTTTCAAGGTTTGCAGCTGCAAGCTCATAGGCAGTGTGTAATTTGCGCTCTAGATCAGCAGCAAACTGCGTATAAGCTGGTGATGAAATATTGGCCAGTGATGTACCAAAAGCAGCGTCAACAGGCAGCCTAGGTTGTCTGCCAAACATGAGGAAGTAGGGAGTGAACCCCGTTGACTCATGGAGGGAACAGTTATAGGCATGAACTAAGTGAGAAAGGTGATCTTTCCACTTTGCCTTTTGCTGCTCCTCCAGAGTGCCGAGCATCCCTAAGAGCGTCCGATTAAACCGCTCACATAGACCATTACCCATTGGATGATACGGAGTGGTCCGCGTTTTGAGAATACCCAATATGCTGCACAGCTGTTTGATGATATCACTCTCAAAGTTCCGGCCTTGATCAGAGTGCAACTTCTCTGGAATGCCATAGTGAACAATGAAGTGATCAAACAGTACTTTGGCTGTAGTACGTGCCGTTTGGTTGCGAGTGGGAATGGCAACAGCATATTTGGTGAAATGGTCCGTAATGACCAGGATATTCTCATAACCACCAGAGGAGGGCTCCAAGCTGAGATAGTCCATGCACACCAACTCCATAGGTTGAGTGGTTTGGATGCTAACTAATGGTGCACGCTCAGTTTGGTTAGGAGCTTTACGAAGTATACACCTCTGGCAGCAGCGAATCCTTTTCTCCACATCCGTGATCATTCCCGGCCAGTAAAACCGTGTCTGGAGAAGAGCCACGGTCCTGTCCCTACCAAGATGTCCCATGCCGTCATGTAGATGGGTAATGACCTCATCTCTTTTAGACTGAGGAACAATCAATTGATAGTAGGGTACTACACCATCTGAAAGTTGTTGCCTGTGGAGAAGGCCATCTTTGACAGTGAGTGAGTCCCACTGCCTGAGAATGGATGCAGTGTCCCGGTCCATGGATTTGAGAGCCTCCTTGGTTGGACGCGTACCATTACGGATGAGTTCCAAAATCGAACAGATTGAGGAATCAGCTTGCTGATATGTTCTCATCCGTTGGCTAGCGACAACGTCAGAAGGTTCCATACCATCGACCGCCAACATACAATTCATCACCTCCTGATTGAGGGAGAGTGTCTCCACGGCACATGATGAGATGAGTTGCCCATTACAGAGAGCAGACACACTTTGAATGTCCATGGACTCACGCGGCAACCTGGACAAAGCATCTGCATCAACATTCCTTGCACCCGGAACATACTCAAGGGAGAAGTCATAAGTAGCAAGTTCTGCGAGCCAGCGATGCCCAGTTGCATCCAACTTAGCAGAAGTTAGGACATACGTGAGGGGATTATTGTCAGTCTTTACAGTGAATGAGTTGCCATACAAGTAATCATGAAACTTCTTGGTGACAGCCCATTTTAGAGCCAAAAACTCTAACTTATGAGCAGGGTAATTGCGCTCGGCTTTGCTGAGACTGCGACTTGCATAGGCAATCACTCGCCTTTGATTGTCTTGGGATTGGTACAGTACTGCACCCAAGCCATCCCCACTTGCATCGATGTGCAATTCAAAGGGCAGAGTGAAATCAGCAAAAGCCAAAACGGGAGCACAAGAAAGCCTGCTAATAAGCTCACTGAAAGCTGACTGTTGAGCATCCCCCCATACAAATGGTTGGTTTGACTTGATCTTGCGCTTGGATCTCCCGCCATGTCCAGCAAGCAAACTGGTTAGTGGCTTGGCAACTTTAGCGTAGTCTGGAACAAAACGCCTAAAGTAGCCGGAGAATCCAAGAAAACGACGAACATCTTCGACATTACGTGGAATTGGCCAGGTCTTCAATACTTCAATCTTCTCAGGGTCTGTTTTGATACCCTCCTCGGAGATTACGTGACCTAGGTACTTAACGGAGGTCTGCAAGAATTGGCATTTTGACGGCTTTAGCTTGAGCCCGTTCTTGCGCAATCTTTGAAAGATTGCTCGTAATCTATCAAGATGCTCATCAAAGGTCTTAGAAAACACAATGATGTCATCGAGATAAATGAGGCATTGGAGAAGATGAATGTCACCCATACACCTCTCCATCAGGCGTTGGAAAGTAGCTGGAGCATTTGTCAGTCCAAAGGGCATAGAGTTACACTCGTAAAACCCAAGTGGGCCAACAGTAAAGGCAGTACGGGCCTTGTGCTCCTCATCCACTTCGACCTGCCAATATCCACTCTTAAGGTCAAGACAAGAGAAGTATTTTGCCCCGTGTAAAGCATCAAGAGTTTCCTCTATCCTTGGTAGAGCATATGAATCTCGAATTGTGCGACTGTTCAATTTTCTATAGTCAATACAGAAGCGCAGACTCAAGTCATGTTTGCGAACCAGGACAACAGGCGAGGCATATGGACTAGCAGATGGACGGATAACTTTAGCATCTAACATCTGCTTTATATGGTCCTTGACCTCTTGATACATAGAGGGCGGAATACGTCTATGTCTTTCCTTAAATGGAGTCTCATCTGTGAGTTCTATTCGATGGGTGACCAAGTCAGTATGTCCCATGTCCATATCAGACTTGCTAAACACATCGTCAAACTCATTCAGTAGAGAGCGCAATTGAGTTATTTCATCTGGAGTGTGATTATCACCCAGAGAGTCCAGTTCAAATAACTCTTTTGGTAGTTTGGTAGGTACAGAGCCAGTATTACTGACGCCATCCTCAGGGGATAAGCCGTCCAACACAGCAACTTGTTCCAAATGACAAAGTACTGTTTTGGCTGGAATTGTCACAGCCTTGGTGGACGGGTTAGCGACCTCAACCTTGACCCTAGTTGTTGAGTGGGTAGACTGAAACCCAACAACACCAGTAACGAGGGTAAGTGAACCAGGAAGAACGGACTGTGTGGCACAAAACTCCATACCAATCTGTGGAGCACTACCCCTGCAAATACCTGTTATAATCTGGTTGCAAGACGGGGGTATGGTTATAGATTTAGTTGTCCGCACATTCTCAGTTCGGTTCAGGTCATTCCAACGCCTACTGAGCCACTGAATAGCCATGGTCCAAGGAGAAGAACTCCTAGATACCCTGTCACCAGGGTTGCTTTCACAAGCAGCACGCAGGACATTGGTCCCCAGGATAAGAGGTACCTGAGAGGTGAAGTCGGTAGTGGGCACCACAAGAATGAGTGCGGGTACCTCCACTACTTGACCCATGAAGTCAGGAGGTATAGCAATCCTAGCCTCAACGTACCCCAAATAGGGTAGCTTGGCTCCCCCAGCTCCATGCACCTCTAGTAATGAGCTGATTTGGTGGAGTGGCAAGTGAGGGAGGTAAGCTCTGTAGAAGTTTTCAGAGATAGTGGTGACCATTGAACCAGTATCTATCAAAACATCACAGGCATGCTCCTCTACCTTCACATGCGCAATGTTTGGGTGCCCAACTAAATTGGAAGGCACCTTTCGTTGAGCGCTTTGGTTAGAGTCCTCAGACCGCTCCATAACTGGGACTCTTAGAAGTTTAAAGCAGGGCAATGCTGGTGACCCCTTTTTAGCCCTGGCCTTCCACAATCAAAACAGAAAACTGATGATTGTTGTGGAGGGGGTTTATCACCGACCTGCTTTACTAAAGGTTTATTTGTCTGGGCACCTCTGAAGGGAGCTTGGCCTTGACTCCTGGTGGGTGGTTTGTAAGAGGAGGCTTGAGCAGACCTGAGCTCAAGAGAGTGAACTTTGTCCCCGATAGACTTTAGACTCTTATCAAGGTCTTTAAGCCTAGAGAGCACATCCTCCATCTCCCGACCACATGGTACAGGAGTGGTAACGGGACACTGATGTGCCTCCTTAGGGGTAAGCAGTTCCTCCTCCACCCGACGTACAGCAAGCAGCAGTTGGCTGTACTCGAGACCAGAGTCAAAGTGATGACGAGTTGCCTGCTTCAAAGCATCCTGGGACAACCCCATCCAGAAACGGCTTCGAAGCAAGGTCATGGCAGCATTTGGTGGGAGCATTCCTGAGACTTCGATCTTTGAGATCAAGTCACGAAGTCTACAACTCCAAGCTGCAGCAGACTCGTTTATTTCCTGGCGAGCTGTGTAAAAGCGCTCCATGAGCGTCTCGCCAGGCATCACATTGCCAAAGACAATGTCCAACTGCTCTAAGGCAGAATCAAGGGTTGCCTCAGCAGGGAAACCACTGAGAAGATCTGCAGCAGAACCCTTGGCTGCTCTCCGCATGGCATTGAATATGGCGGTGTCAGAGTGAGCATTTTCACGTCGACACCCCAATATTTCAAGGCGCCACTGACTATATTTCACATCACCCTTTGCCCTATCCCCTGAAAATGTTGACAACCGGGGACTTGGTGCATTGATAATTGGCATGTACGAGGTGTGTGATATGGGCATAGTGGAATGCGGAGTTGCCAGGAACTGACTAGGCTGAGCAGTTGGAGTGTACCCAGGGTATAGAATGGGCATGGGTACATGTCTGTTGGGCCAAGCCTCATTTGGTGCCCCAGTCGGACGTGTAATGACACGCGACTGCTGTGAGTAAGGGGTTGATGAACCCTGGGGTTGATTATAGCTAAAGAGTGACCCGTAGGGCCTAGGCAAAGATTTCGGCAATTCTATCCTAGGGCTATGGTCTTGTGGGGGTATTGTCCGCTGGGAAGGCTCCATGGGTGACCATATATCAGGCAACAAAGGAGACCCCAGAGGTGAATGTGTTAGCAGTGACGGTAGCCCAGGTGTATATGGTTGGGGAACAACCCTTTGGCTATCCACAGGAGGTGGAGGCACATGCGGCCGAAACAACGTATCTCCAGACCCAACATCAGCTACATAAGTGGTCTGAGGTGGATGTGGATTAGCGTCATCTGCTAGACGGTAGAGTAAACTAGTACGGACTAAGGGATCAAGCTGATGGATGAAATCCACAACCTGATCAACCTGTGATCTAACATCACTGTCCGACTGAGCCATGATGTGTATGATAATACAAGTATGACAAACCTCCAAAAAGGCAACAAGGATCCTATACGTTGGGACCCAACAACAATATTATGAACCGAGGCGATCGCAAAGTGCAAAAACTCCTAAGTATTAGGAAACCAAGTGCAGGGCTCCTACAAAAGCAAGGATACAAGATGGACTATGGTGTGATATGGGTAGACTTACAACTGCGGGGAACTAACCACTACCCCAGGTAAGCAACAAAGTTCAGTAACAATGCAAGTAGCCGAACAACAATCAGGATGTAGTCACCTGAAGGACAACTTATGCATGTACTGAGGTCAGGTAAAATGAAACACTAGCCAGATGATCCCAATGAAAATGAAATAATCCAGCAAGCAAAGGCTACGGGGTGAGACTAACCTGGCAACAACTACAAAGTCATCCCAGATACAAGCAGTAACTGCAAGTACTACAGACCAGACAACCACTGGAAATAAGTCAAGATGCAGCAATAACTGAGTTGTACATACAGAAAGTAAATGTAACAGTAGATACTGACTGAACTCCACTGTCACATATGTAACTTACATATGAGGGGAAACTATACAAATATCTCACATCACAGATATACTGTTCCTTGAGATAATAGAGATGCAATTGAGGGAAATACTGAGGACCTAATCACTGATGGTGTTCAAATATTTCAAACAGAAGATCTAATATGACGGATGATAGTGATGAAGCCTATAATGGGATATGGTATACGATGAAATGAAGAAACAACACAAGACAAGACAAAATACTTATGGTAAACATGTTAGTGGTTTGCTGAAGAGAGATATGTCCACACGGAAGGAAAGACAGCAGGAACAGCATGGAAAAAGAAGTACTGAGGATAGAGTCTGGCACAGGTAAAGTAAGAAGGGTATCAATGCAAATATCAAAAGTATTGACAGAAAATATATCAAGTAAAAAAAACAAACTTTGGATTTTGAAATTGAACTGTTTAAGTTAAATGTTAAATAATTTCAAATATAAATTTGGAATCAAAGTCAAATAATTACCAGCTACACTTAATATTAACCTGAAATTTTGATCAGTGGTGAAATTTTGAATAGATATGAACTCCAATTAATTTTTCAGAATAAACTTGTCAGTGAGATGAAAATGAATCTATACTATATATATATATAATTTAAATAAACACTGTAGACATAGAAATGTGGTAGAAATAGAATTTGTACTATAATATAATCAATACTCTGTAAAAGTCAATAGGATTATAAATTTCAAACAAATATAAACATGATAAACATATAATATATATCACAGGATAAATACAAAATATATAGGGTGGATCACAAATGTCTCGAAAATCAGGCTCAAAAGTCAATGTCCTGAATTTGTGAAACACAAAAAATCAAAAGTCACAAGGTCCATACACTTCATAAAACATTGATGAATGAATTATTCATTCACATAAGTGTATATGATGTCCTTGGAAACTGCATGAACTCTTCCATGTTGAATTCCATCTAATGAATGATGAACTGCCTCTTCTCACTGTACAAGTGATGGTGCTGATGAAACTAGCAGCCCCACGTTGGGCGCCATTTTGTAGCCGGGCGTGGTGTGATGTGTCCAGCCACTGGGCTGCTAGTCAAAACATGAGGCAGTTCTTGAAGATGATGATGATATTTATTCTTTGGTAGTAGATGGTGGGAGGGAAGCTGTAAACAAGAGTCCTCCCTCCATAAAGAGTTCATGCAGAATATGTTATAATTTAATTTAAGCCAAAAGGAAACAGATTAATTTATAAGGATATGTTGGGTAGCACATGGTTGAAGCACATGGTTGAAGACCATGTGCTCAATTAATGTAACACAAAATGTGTGAGCTGGCAAATATTTAGATATGACAAATTAAATAATAATGCAATTAAATATATTTTACTTTAATGAAAAGCTGTGATACCCTTTCTATGAATATAATTGTTTCTAAAGCAGGATGGAAAGAGATAAGAATATTGAAATGTTTCTCACCTGTAAACAAGAGTCCTCCCTCCATAAAGAGTTCATGCAGAATGCATGAGGAGGGCAGGTGAGAAAGGAAGTTAAAGAAGTGGACCAAAGGGCCAATCAGAAGAAAGGTACCATCTGACAGGTATTAAAAGGAAGTCAAGATGCTTCAGTCACATAAAGTGGTGGACATGTCTAAAAATAGATAGGGGGAAGTCCAGGTGAAGCTGGAGAAATTACAGAGGCTGCAGAAGGGTATCAGGTTGGTGTTAGTTGGCTGACATTCAACTGCAGACAAGGACAACATATAATGAACATATAATGAACATATAATGAACACAGAATGAAGTGATGGTGATAATAGATGAACATGTATGTATATATGTATAGAATGAATCTAAGGGGGGTTATAAGTGGGTGGTACTTATGTGGCTATAACTCATTCAGAGTTAGCACCACCACCCGGCTACATAATGAATTAAGGATTTATGTGTTTGCAGTCCTACAGAGTATTAATCGAAAAGCCGAAACGAAAACTTCTATAGAACTCGCTACGTATACACATGTTTATACAAAAAGAACGTTACACTTACTGGCAGTCAATCCCAATAGATGAATCTGGTAATGTACCATAATGATTATTAAGTGATTATTTAGCCGAAACGAAATGAACTTCATTTACCATGGTATCATTTATATTTACAAACGTATATATTCCAAACAGATTAACATTTTAGATACATTGTTTTATTTAAGAACTATAGTTAATTACAGTTCCGTGTAATAGGTATTTCCGCAGAGACCTGAAACCACAGATCAAGTTGCACAATGCCCCTGTTAAAAACTTGTTGAAACTTTCTCACCTCACCCTGTATATTTTGAAGGGAAAGAGTTGGTTTTCTTTCTCTGTAACGTCAGCTCATTATAGGTGGTTGTTGAACTTAATGAGTCATAACCAGACGTAACAGAACAGGCTGTTTCAGTTTGCCTAGTCAGTGCACGTCCTGAAGATGGAAACAAACTCCTCTGTAGATCATCACGTGATCACAAGGTTAAAAGGTTTTTCATTTCCATTTTCGCAATTTCTGACTAAACTAATGGAAATTTACCCTGATAAAGTGTCGAAGGCGAACAAACATTGAAACTGCATTCATACTTCATTTGTGTGACGGACATTACTTCCACTCTGACGAGGACAACCAGGATGTTCGTATGATAGAGATATACTTCTGCAAGACTAAAAGGCTTTGACACCGTTATCCCGTCCAATATTGCAAGCTACTAAAAATGGAGAAATTAATTTTGATTACATTTTATTGCAAATAAAGATACCCATCACTGACTATCAAGTACAGCTATAACCAAAGCACACTAAATGCATCCTCTTTTAATTTAGTTCACGATACATCACTTATGCTTTTGTCTCATCAGACACCAGCTTTGAAAATAGGCAGGTTGTGATAGCAACGAATTTCTGCATGCATATTACAAACAGCAATTTCATAGACCTCATGACTGCTAACTTTTCAGACAGTTCTATGCATATTTTACTAGACTTGGCGTACTTTTAATCATCTGAAAGTCCGTTCATGTACCGACGGCCACATTCTGTCACTTTCTGTTCCATCTTACGAAACCGCCTACCCTCATATTTGGCCTTTTTCCAGTTGCAATTTTAATCAGAGCCCCTGTACGCATCTCTCCATCATCCTGTCCACATTATGTATGGCTGTAGGGAGAGGTCATTAGTATTTTCAAGCTGTATATAAAAACGTTTCTGTTGAGCTTATTCTTAATCAGCATCCTAGCGGAGTGGTGCGATATCCCCTTGAGGGTGCCTTTGCTCTTTGCTCTCATTATATATTTTTTTGTTCAGACTCTGGCAGCTGGAATTGACAACCTACCATCTGGAAAGTGTATGCTTATTTTACATAATGAACGAAGCATTTCTACTGTGTATGTGTATTTAAAGTTATCTGTCTTTACGTCACGCTACGCGTAGGGATTTAAACAAGCCAAACGTTCAATGTGTCTGTGGACGCAAAGTTTTACGAGAATTGGTATACCATGTGGTTATCATCTGAAACTGAGTCCTGTTATCATATACATCGCGTGACCTTTGTCTGATCTCTTTATTACCGACCAATTGTCCCCGGTTCCAGCCCGGGCCAGTCATGAATTGTGTCTAGATATACGATTTAGGCCCAATTTGTCAATAATAGCCAAGGTTCGCTGTCACATGAGTGTTGAACGCGGATTGCTTCCAGACTGATAATGTGTAAAGAATTGGAAGGAGGGATGACGGTTATTGCCAACGAATTGATTGAATTGAACTGAAATACAATTTATAACACTGCTTGCATGTTAAGTTATATCAAATGTTTCGAAATGATGTATAAACCTGTATGTACGAACATGTAAGGTTTATATCATAAGCCTCCAGGGAACATTATTTGATTGTTACTACTTTCATATTGTAAAACATCCTTCCCATTCAATGATTCTACTACTTCAGATCTTCAGCTGTAACCATGATTGCACTAAAATAGAAGACATATGCTTGTAAAAAGAGACCACAAAATTAGAAAGGGTTGTCAGACTCGGTGACGTGGTCCGTCATTGTACTCCTTGTTGTTGGACATTGCTCATCAAGAAGACACAGTGACCTCATCCAATTTTCTTATCGATAAAATATCACGCTTCTATAATGTAATCATGTATATAGCAAAGTATCAGGTCCTTTTAGCCAACTGAAGGTGGCTATGAGAAACCAGAGAAGAGAAACCTGCTCCAATAAGAGACATCTGACAGTGAAGTGTTTGAAGATGACAGGGCCAACACTGCAGCCAGACCAACAGGAGAGGGGACATCAGCTTCCAGCTGTCCATATGACGCTGAATACTGACACCATGTCATGACCAAGTTGCAGAACGACAATCACAGTTTTCCGTTCTATTTGGTATGCTCTGAAATAATGACACAATTTAATTAAGTGTCTGGAATATCGATATGGCGCTTGACCTGGTTCAGAAATTGTCGTGATAACTTGTTAACGGTACAGTTTCCAAGACCGCTGTGACCATAACACTTGTTTTCTTGACAAGCCTGCATTTATAATACAATGCGTGAACATTAAATTATAATTTGCAAGGTCCAATATCCACTGACTTGGCCTAGGCAGACAGGCAGTAGAAGGAATTACAAATGAAGAGATGACAATTCTATAATAAGGAACATGTCTCTTATAAGTTATTATTTTCAAAGGCGTCGAGAATATTAATTGCTTTTTTATTTATTCTATTTCGAGTAGAACCCAAAATTCTTACACTGATACCTTTATTATTAAGAAGAGTCATAGTTACACATGTGCCATGAAAGTTTTATTCTTGCAGCAGACCTATAATATCAACGGATGGCCTCAAATCCTCGCTCAGAAATATATTAAGTGTTGACAGGGCTCCCTCAATACAACATACAGGAACATGTGTGACGTTGTATTTGCGTCATGCTCTGATGGTTCTGGCTGGGAACGTTCCGCGGTTCTTTGTGCAGTAGGCGTTCGTACGTTTTTCTCAAAATATGCACTTTAGAAACTCGTTTCAGTTCGTCGGTGATTCTCTCATTATGCTGACTTTGCTCAGTGTTGATATTGATTTCAGTCGTTCAAGCATACAAAATGCAATGTACGCACTGGCAATGGAAGGCAACATTGCGTTGATAATAAATTTCATCACTTTTCGGATAATGTTACCGTCACCATGAGCAAGTCCGATGTACATGGTATCATGAGCCGAAAAATATGCAGATGATGTCATCTACCAGGAACTACTTTTGATTAAATCCACACATCGATGCGATTGCTACTCCAACAATGCACTGTTGCCAAGTAACGTTCCTTTTCTATGTTTTATGATGTTTGAAAATGTATATGGCTACCCTGGAAATAAGCATCGGTGACGTCGTCGGCATTCGGCCACTGTAGCAATACAGTTTACATAGGTGAGACCATTCTTTGCACAAACAGACGATGAAGACTGAGAATCTTGACTTGCTGATAATCGCCTTGAGAAGGTACTCACTCGCGTTCCCAGAGCAAAGAAATCAGTAACGTAATATAAATTATCAATGCTGAACCCATGTATCCAAAGAAGACGAGTCTGACAGCAGTATTACGAAACTGACCATTTTTCACACAGTTAGCGAATTACTGAACCTGTCATAGCAAGCGGTTGTCAATTTTGAAGTACTGATTGGTCATCATATTTTTCATCGTAGTATAGGTTTACACAGTAATTGAGATACGTTCGATTGGATGAGATCTATCAAATTGTTTGGCACAAAGTAATAAATGGGCGATTCCCTGCAATGAGAATGTGACGGTGAACCATCTTACCACAGCATTATATTCGGACGCTGTTTAGTAATTACTTCAGTGGTAGAATACATACATATTTATTCATCTTAAAAGTCGAGTCAATTTTGGGAATGACATATTGGTGATAGAGCTGTTTACTCTCGAGCGTTTGCGTATAATTGATATTAGTTTTGTGGTATTACAATATGAAATATGTTCGCCAGGGCTTTGAAAAAATAATGTCTTGCCGTTGCCGTTCTTACAGTGTGACCAAAAGGCAGTAGCAATGGCAGTAACAGTAACAAACATTGCAACAATGTGTCTGTCAGGTTGCATTCTTGGTCTCCTTTTATTCCAAATTTGTCTAAAATACTCATCATTTAGTGTGGCTCCATAGAATGTGACTATCCCATTCGACCAAAGAGGCCATGTGGGTATTGGCCGTTAAACGACGTTCATGCTACACGTTATAATTTCTTTCCCAGAAACTTTCGATTGACCTCGAAGGAAGTAATAAGTGTTTCTCATCAAGAGAATAAATCGGTTAGTTTGACGCTATCAGCCTCGCAGTACTGCTGCCAGTTTGAGACGGATAGAGATAATTTGTGAAACTGGTACTTCACCAGATTCTGTCCAGACTTTACTTTGCAGCCAGCACGCCCATCTGACATTGTATTGATCAAATTGGTCAGTAAGGACCATTTGAACACTCTTGGTATTACAGTCACTGAGACAATAAAACTGATGAAATGGCTACGAGTAACGTCTTTTGGATGCATGGACGGACCAGAAGTAGCAGGATGAGGATGATACTGACACTGAGTGTAATCTTCCTCCCCTGGGCCTCGTCCAGGGTCGTGGATCGTCCCGATTGTGTCTACGTTAAAGTGATATCAGTATGTAACTATGCACATAGATAGAACATCTTTTGCATTTTCGAATGTCAGAGATAAAGATTCTTCAAGTAATTGAGGAATGATTGACAGGAAGATGACTGTGGCTTACCCAGACAAACGCCAAAACATCTTGAGACATTACAGCCTGACTTTGAAGAGTGAGTGTCAATATGACCATCACTGACGCCTGGGTGCTCGTAATTTATGTAATTTATGACCTAGATCACACTGAAATTGCTATACTATCTTCTCAATTACATGTACATATAGTATTGACATGAAACTGCGAACAAATCTTTCAAATGAACATCACAATGATTCACGTGAACTTTCTTTCAGATTGTGAAGGCATAATGCTGACGAGGCAGTTGAATTGTCAAGGATATAAGTCAAGAGTTTTGATGTCAGCATCTACACGGAAGTAATCGTCTCCTGTTCCGGGGAGTGTGAGCGATGAGTCGCCAGTGCCTCTAAGGACAAACCATAACAAATAATAATATTCTAACATGACCCCAAGGTGTATTTTTCTTTAGAGTTGCGTGACGAGGTTCCATATTGAGTGAGGGACCGACGTCTTGTATCTTATGAGTTATGCATCGTAAATGTTAAATTCCTTCGGACTTTTAGTTCCTTTTTTGGGGGAAACTAATAAACCACATGGGACTTTATTGTATATAAAACATATTTTTAAAGTGCGCACAATGCACCTATCATCATGGTCTTAATAAACTCTGCAACAAAACCTACAAAAGTAGTAAAATCGTAAATATCTGAGAGAGTGTTGACGACATCCATACTAAATTAATACCAAAATTGAAATGGTAATTTCTGAATTGATTTGGGATGGTTTTGTGTGGAAAGAATGAGGTACTGCAAAAATTTGATGAAAAGATGGAAAAATCGCAAAAACACAACCACGTGAGACCCTGGCGCCAAAAGACACCAACATGACAGGCACGTGCAACGTCACTTGTTGGACTACAAATATTTTGGGTTTCCATATGCGTGCCATCACAATCTTACAACAAGTAAAAAAACGAACCTACAGCTTTGATTTTGATGTGTCGTGTGCAACTGTGTAAACGGTACAGTTCACTTCAACTTGAGTACTTATCAGTAATTAATAATAATCAAATATGGCTATAAAACAGAATCCTTCTGTCTAGTCTTCAGTCAAAATGGCTAATGCTAATATACGTGTCGAGTTTGTACCAATTTCCACTGGAGGTCCAATGCCAGGTCATGCTGGTAATCATTTCAGCAAAAAGAACCGTTTCAAAGCGACAACTCACTTGCGCTGTAAACCTACATTAAATACAAAAAAATGACATTCCTATGAAATTTGGAAGATTACAGAACCATCCATCGGACCAACACGCTGTTGATGTCTTTTCTTCAACGCCTAAAGGAACGGAGTCCGGAGGAGGTCACGCCCATTACACCAATTTACAGCTGAGGAATTGCAGGTAAGAATAGAACTCTGCAATCCAATACATATCATGTTTATTTGCATAATGGAACTATTTCTCAATCGTATGTATTATGAATCAATCACTAATCCGTAACATTTTGACTTACATATTTACTTTTGCTTACACAGGTTTGCGGACTGAGGACTGGACAGATGATTTACCGTGAACTGATGTCCAAGATTTCACTTCTGTATTCTGACCAGTCGATATTATACCGTGAACGAGAGAAGCTGCTACCACCACTTCACCCCTGTTATATACATCAACACAGAGGGTGCCTGGCGCCAGACAATTACTGGGGGAACTTTGTTCTCAAAGAAGATGGAGAAAGAAACAGAATCTTCATCCTAGCAACGAGAGACGTCTCAGAGAAGCAAAGAATGGCCCAACACACATTGACAGTGTTTCAAGGTTTGCTGACTGTGTGACTGAGCAATGGGGGGAATGTCTACTGCAGTCCTGGAACCACTTCCAGACAGAGCAGCCCAGAACCACCAACCATGCTGGTGGCACAGCTAATTAAACAAGGTTGTCGGACACCCACACCCCAACATATACAAGCTATTAACTGTACTGAAAGGAGAACAATAAATGACAGAAGTACGAATTTTGCAGCTGAACCAAATTGGCATGACAAGACCACGGAAAAGGAAATTCAGAGCTCCGAGAATGGTTGAACATCTTTTAGTTAGAATGTACTTGACAGGTAGACCTGATGTCGTAAGTAGATGCAGTGTCTCATCTTGTTCACCTAGAGAAGTATTTTCAGTGTCAGAAACAATTTAACCAAGAAGTTGTGCTTGTCATTACATGTAAAAATGTGTTCATGTAAGCATTGAAAATAATTATGCATGGACATGCTGATTGATAAAAGAATTACGATGGAATAAAATATCATTTCAAAACATCCCTTTGTATTATAATTACATCCTCATGCTAATTAAACTTAGTTATGTCTTATCAAATATACTTCATAGCATGACGGTCACCTGATAGGTTTTTATAAATGAATATAAATTGTACCAAAATATTCTTGGAAATGAAAATAGTATGCCTAAGCGCTTAGAAAAAATAGATATTGCCTGACACAAAAAAATCATTCTTTCCAGGTGTTGCAGTGCTGATAGTTCTAAGTAAATGTACTTCATAGCAGAACATGACAGTCACCTGATGGATTCTTTCCAGGTGTTGCAGTGCTGATAGTTCTAAGTAAATGTACTTCATAGCAGAACATTACAGTCACCTGATGGATTCTTTCCAGGTGTTGCAGTGCTGATAGTTCTAAGTAAATGTACTTCATAGCAGAACATTACAGTCACCTGATGGATTCTTTCCAGGTGTTGCAGTGCTGATAGTTCTAAGTAAAATTCTATCTGGTTTTGTAGAAACAAAATCGCACGGCCGCGTCGTTGCACTCAACGGAAGTTTTAAGGAATGAGTGAATGGGTGAGTAAGTATGGTTTTACACAGCTTTTAGCAATATTCCAGCAATATCACGGCGAGGGACACCAGAAATGGGCTTCACTCATTGTACCCTTGTCGGGAATCGAACCCGGGTCTTCGGCGTGACGAGCGAACGCTTCAACCACTGGGCTACCCGACCGCCCCTTTAAGGAATGAATCGCTGTCCAGCTGGACAAGACTATTTAGACGAGTGGCAACTTATACCTATGTAGATTTGTAATACCTTGTGTATTTAGATCGGGTCAGCTGTTTTTTTTAGATGACAATTATTTTCAATATTTTCTATCAGTGCTATTGTGTATATTCGCCTGTTAGAAGTACCCTACGTGTGAGTCCAACTTTCAAATGCTTAATTTAACCCTGAATGCTTCAGCTTGGTTGTTATTGCTTCGTGTCAATAAAATCCTGAAACTATCAGATGGTTTATCTTTGTCAAAGCGCCTTAATGCCATCTTTCATCGTTCCTTTGAAAGTTAAGAGCCAGTTTCTCGGTGGGACAGGCGTTACTCTTGCGCAGGCAGCGTAATCGTTAGTTAAGCACCGTGATAATTAAAAGCCACTTTATCCGTGGTATATACAAATATTTGTGCATGAAATATAAACGTTTACACGATTTTAAAACAAACATTCAGGTTATCTTATCTGGAAGAGAGAAGAGAACATTGATATAATATTTCCACTTAATGTGTTTGAGGAATACATTGTTCGTCAATACAATTTGGTCGTCGACTTATCAGAAGGAGATAAGAAAGTGACAAACAAAAAGCCAAATTTCATTTTGATTCCTCGTTAGGATACACCGAGAAGGTAACAAACTGAAAAAGGGCGGGCTGAGAGTGGGTTACAGCCTGATCATTCTTGTTCATGGTGTTACATAGAGTTTGTATTAACACCAACAGACACAATATAAAACACACTCTTGAAATTGTCTATTCTCATCAAAACAAGGTGAAATGAATGTTGCATATCATTCTTCAAACTTATTAAAGGTGAGGTGAGGTGAAATTGGGTTTAACGTCGCGTCCAAGATTATTGCACTTATATAGCGACGTGCATGCACGTGCGTGTGTGTGTGTGTATGTGTGTGTGTGTGTGTGCACGTGTGTTGCTGCTTGTACTAGTCCGGACTGATGCCGATTTATAGTTCTAGCTCACTGAGATACCATGCTGCAGTTTAACATGAATACCCCACTCAGACACAGTATACTGACTCCGAGCCGTGTCGTCCTTGTTTTAGCCCCTTTATGCCGAGCGCCAGACAGGGTAACAACAAGTTCCATTTTTTAACGTCTCTTGGTTTGACGCGGCCGGGGATCGAACCACGGACCTTCCGCTCTCCGGGCGGACGCTCTACCACTAGACCACGGAGGCGGTCTAAACTTTAAAAAGACATAGTTTAGAATCATCGTTTAGTTATGGCACGTTTTGGCCCAACTCTGCTAAAGATCAGTTATAGAGTCACACGAACATTTCTAACACTTGGGGATGGGATGGTTATGTCATATTGCAGAAACTTTGTTAACTTGCTTGGAAAGCATGAATTAAGAAGTTTTTCTGCACCTGTATAATCCTCCCAGAAAATAATCCATCTTCAAAGCACCAAACGTTCCAAGATTCTCCTCTAGGGATACGTGCTCATGCAAGGCCTACACGACTCAAGACAGTACATTGTACGTTTGTTTTGCACGTACTTGGTTTGTTTGTTGTTTAACTCACTGAGCAATATTCCAGCTATATGACCGCGGTCTGTAAAAAAATCGATTCTGGACCAGACAATCCAATGAGTGACATCATGAACATTGGTCTACGTAGTTAAGTTACAATGACAACCAAGTCACCCAGTCTGACCACCCGATCCCGTTTGTATAATGTCGCCTCGTACACGGATCATCACTGTCCATTGTTCGTGTACGTTGCTGTAGAAACCCCAGTTACAACCTTGTTCTTTATTTGAAAACAGATTAACACTTTATTTGAATCATACTGTATCGCGTAGGTGTGGTGGGATGGGGGGTTTTGGGGGCTGCGGTGTACTAGTCCGGACTGATGCCGATTTTAATGTGCTATCCCACTGAGATACCATGTTGCAGTTTAACATGAATACCCCTACTCGGACACAGTGTTTGTGTGTGCCCCTGTTAATGCCAAGCGACAGGCAGCGAAACAACAAGTACCATCTTTTAACGTCTTTTGGTCTTACACGGCTGGAGATCGAATCCACCAACTTCCGCTCTCCAGGCAGACGCTCTACCACTAGACCACGGAAGCGATCCCGCGCTGAAGAGGAAAGTAGTTGCGAGCAGTTGTATGTGTGCTCTTGCTGACAATCCGTGCAATGTCAACCTGACCTGCTAGTCCTTCTGACCCAGTTGTTTTAGACAAATGACCACAATAAGTAATGATTCACATGTTTCCTTTGATGAGTTCTCCAATTATTATCTTAAATTTTTAAAATACTTCTATGATTGATTCCTCATGTCATCATCTGCGAGACATGACAAGAAATGAATATGAATATCATTTGTTTGAACTTTTTAATAATCAATGTACAAGGTATTAAAAGAAGGAAAATGGTAAATAAACGTACGTCTTCAGGTGTGAAACCTCAAAGGTGTTAAATCTTAGCTTGAATGTAGCTTTTTTTCTGGTTTAGTGTTTATACACTGGAACGCTAGCCGTTCATGTGAAAGACGTTGATGGGTCTGATCTGCCATGTTTGTTTAACGCCGCACTCAGCTATATTTTAACTATTTGACGGCGGTCTTAAAATAATCGAGTCCGGACCAGACAATCCAGTGATTGACATCATGAGCATCGATCCATGCAATTGGGATACGCTGACATGCATCAACCAAGTCGGCGAGCCTGACCACTCGATCCCGTTAGTCGCCTCTTACGACAAGCAAAACAGCCTTTTACTGCAAGCGTGGATTGCTGAAGACCTATTCTACCCCGGATCTTCACGGGTGATCTGCCACAAGGAAACCATTGAATACATGTGATCCACTGTGGGAAAACACAACAAAGCGTTCGCTTGTCACGCCGAAGACCCGGGTTCGATGCCCCACATATGAAAAATATGTGAAGCCCATTTCTGGTGTCCCCCGCCGTGATATTGCTGGAATATTGCTAAAAGCTGCGTAAAACCATACTTGGAGGATTAGCTTGAACAAATGCCCATGTTTGAGAGTTTGTTTCTTTTTTTGTTTGTTGTTGAACGCTGCACTCAACAATAGTCCAGCATGGACTTTGCACTCATGAAAGACTAAATGTTCCCGTTTATGTAGTGTAACAATATCTAGCCCGTACAATGTTCTTGTATGACCACTAAACTAGACATATTTTTTATATTTTCTACTGTCATTAAATGAATGCACATATCACTCCTAATACACACGTTTTAGTAGCGATTTGTTTATATTTGATGGTTAAAATTAACCTTTATCAAAAGACAAACTGAAATAATTAATAATTCACGTTTCGTTTATCAATATACTTTGTAGTGTTGAATATTGACGTCATATCTCGTGATGATGTTTTGAATTGATTATTGATGCTTGATTATTGTTGACTGATAATTGATGATTGATCATTGTTCACTGATTATTGTTGTTTGAGTGAGTGAGTATGGTTTTACGCTGCTTTTAGCAATATTCCAGCAATATCACGGCGGGGGACATCAGAAATGGGCTTCACACATTGTACCCATGTCGGGAATCGAACCCGGTTCTTCGGCGTGACGAGCGAACGCTTTAACCACTAGGCTACCCGACCGCCCCTCTAGGATTCGAAGCCACTCAATACAAATTAAGACATAAAGTACAATCATATCGTAATTGTAGATCATACATCGACAAGTAATACAGCCGTTTGTGTTGTTGCTTTCCAGGCAACGATTCACGTTCTGTGTTCTTCCGTCGTTTCATAAGAGTAACATCCTTGGCCGAAGGAAACACTCACGTCTGGTATTTTGATGCAATCTCGTTATTTCAATAAACGTGTCAGACAGCAAGGGGTAATGTGGATGCGGAAGTTGAAATTCAGTCAGCATAACTAAATGTAGGCGCGTGACTGGGGGCCATCAATATCTTATTCCACTATCAAATGTGAAACATTTGACACAGGTGGTATTGGGTAATCGAATGGATAATTGAGTGAGTATGGTTTTAAGGCGTTTTGAGCAATATTCCAGAAATATCCCCGTGGGGGACACCAGAAATGGGCTTGTACCCATGTGGAGAATCGAACCGGGTGTTCGGCGTGACGTTGAATAGATAAACCTCGTGTAAACTTCAATTTCAGTGGCAAATTATATGAATGATTACACAGTTTACAATCTGATAAACCTCACACCATAAGATCAGTGCTTGCAAAGAACACTTGACTGAACGTTGATGAAAAGCTATTTGAAGATTGCTTAATCAATATTTAAGATGATGTTGCAAGTGCAAGATATTGAAGATGATTTATTAGGCTCTGAGTTTGTTGATAATGGGCACCGACCACGTTTACAGTTCAAAGGAGACTTGGTTCGGACCGATAGGCAGTCAAGGCATATATAATTCAAGACACTCAAAACCCACTCTGTCTAGTCACACGTTGGTTGGTTGTTTAACGCCGAATATTCGAACTATATGTGACGGCGGTCTGTATATAATCGAGTCTGGACCAGACAATTTAGTCATTGACATCATGAGCATCGATCCCCGCAATTGCGATACGATGACATGCATCATCAACCAAGTCGGCGAGTCTGACCACCCGAAACCGCTAGTGGCCTCTTACGACCAGCACAGTCGCTTTTAACGGCAAGCATGGGTTGCTGCGGACCCCGGATCTTCACGGGTTATTTATATAGGATGATGGACATTGCTAATCTAATGGCAACCCCTCAAACACAAATTGCTGGCATCAAGCATTTACTTCCTTTTTTCGTGCGTTACGTCCCTAAATATCCTTCCTGTAATCAGGCGGTACTTATTTAACACTACAGTGAGAAATTCCAATGACAATTCCAAATACCAACACCACTGCTTGTGAAACTAGAATCGTTACCGTAACCCAAGAACATGGGTACGCCATCATCATGTAATAATAATCTAACATTCCTTGCTTTGTTTTGCTGTCGCAGTTTCATTGTTTGAGCCTGACATACATTTGTAATCAACTGAATGATTTTAAAGTCTCATTACGACAGGATGACGGGCAATTTTCGTGTAATGATAACCACTTGAACTCCAGTTGCCTGTGTTAACCGTTGACTTCCTTTTCTCGTGCGCTACGTCCTTGAAAATGATTACGTGAATCTGAGATAATTTGGCAGTGGGAAATTCTATCCAATGATAGTTCCAAATCGCCATTACCGCTGCTTGTGAAACTGGCATCATGTTTGTGTCGTCATTGATTTGGGTTTTTGATTAAGACTTGAGGATAAATGAAAATGGATCAGTTTATAAAAGTACATGAAGATCTGCATTCCTTGGTCTCGGCACATGTGCATGTATGTTGAAGGGCATTTTGTGTTGGTGGGTGCAACGCATTTCGGAAGGATGAGGGGTTCGTTGGGGACAAGGGTTCAGCGCCTTGTTCTATGAAAGGAGGAGACACACCATTTCTCGGAGAATAGGAATTTTTAGTGGGACCAATTATTTCTTGAATTCGTCGTCTTTATAATATTCATTAACCAATATACACTGGACATATACAAAGGAGTTTCTTGTAACTGTCAATTATGTCTTGGTGACTGTTACGAACATAAATGCTTCATAAAACCATGGTCAATATGTGACTCATCATCAGTTACTCAATGACATGTCAGCTTGATGTGGGACGAATACCACAGTAATGAAGGATTTGTTTGTTTGTTGTTTAACGCCACACTCAGCAATATTCAAGCTATATGACGGCGGTCTTAAAATAATCGAGTCTGAACCATACAATCAAGTCATTGACATCACGAGCATTGATTCATGCAATTAGGATACGAAGATACGCATCAACCAAGTCAGCGAGCCTGACCACCCGATCCCGTTATAATTAGTCGCCTCTTACGACACGTATAGTCGCCTTTTACGCCAGGCAAGGGTTGCTGAAGACGTATTCTACCCCCGGAACTTCACGGGTCAGTGAAGAAGGACAAATTATTTTTCATCAGTTGAGAAAAGCCAAAAAGTACTTGTATAGTGCTGGCAAACCAATGATCATAAACACAAGCGGATCCTTGCAAGACTAAGGGGCGTTACTCTCCATAGCGAACTGCGTGGCCTGATTGGAACACTGGATCAGCTGCAGACATTTGTCAATGTTAAATCGAGGGATGACATGTTTCTTCCCATTGAAGTGAGTCACATTATGATTGGTATTGGAATATAGCAGATAATCAGTAATTTAATTCATACATCTGAGTAAATCCTCAGCGTTTCCGGGGATGACACAAAGTCAGAGATTTAGGCAAGGAAACTAATGTAACGTGCACAGGCATGTATATGATCTGATTGCCTAACAAAGATTTGCAGTATTTTGGACGAACGGTGAGGTGAGGTGCCATGAGTTTTAAGGTCAAGTTCAAGATTATCGCATGAACGCGTGTGTTTGGCTGATTGTGCTAGTCAAAACTAATGCCGATTTTAATAGTGCTAGCCCACTGCGATACCATGCCGCAGTTTAACATGTATACCCCACTCAGACACAGTATACTGATCCTGAGCCGACCAGTCATTGTTTTAGCCCCTTAATGCCGAGCGCCAGACAGGGTAACAACAAGTACCATCTTTCAACGTCTGTGGTATGACGCAGCCGAGGATCGAACCCCCGACCGCCTGTCTCGGGGTAGACGCTCTACCACTTGACCACGGAAGCGGTCTTGAACGATTGGGTTACCACCTACTGAACTTAAATGAGCATAAAAATCCTGTCGATCTGACATTCATCTTTAAATGGTTCACAACCTTTAAAACATTTTTTCTCAATTTGACAGGATTGTACTATTTTTATTTATCAATTCCAAATGTACACGTAAAACAAAATGTTTTTCATCGAATTTTTCACACTGGCTGCCCATTCGATCTATACAATCGATAACAAAGACATACACTGTAGAAGAAACAGGTCCAATGCAGATTCAAATCAGGAGTGTACATGTTGCTAGTTTTGTATTGATTTAACTGACATTTTCTCGTTCAATGGGCCTGGTTGCAATAGGGATTTTAAATTTTACTTGTATTACATTATCTCGATTAGCCTCAGGGAAGCTTTTCGGTTTTACACTTTATGGTTTATTGGCTGATTGTGTGTGATTGGCAATTCAGCGAAAGGCCAATCGTGATATCATATTCATTCTTCATCATTCAGACTTGTATACATGTCACACATGTTGATGAAGCAGCAGCATTTCGTGGTTCTATTTGAGAAATACACTGCAGTGAGAACAAACCATTAGGGGCGCACCCGCGAGGGGTTCAATCCCCATGAAGTCTTTTATTGTATAACAAACAACGACCACGAGTCGTTTATTTCTTATATGAGATATCAACATTATGAACAGCCTCTTTAAGGATGTTGATAAAATGTACAAGGTTAAAACATATTTTCCCAAATTTTGATAATGACGACTCCCTGAATACAATCCGACCTCGGAATGTCGGACAAGTCAATTTAACACGGAGATGGGTTAAGTTTTGTATTTCCCGGATATTCTCACAATCCTCGCGTCGCTTATCTGTACCTTTCCTCCTAATACCGATTGCCATAATCTCCCACTTTTGGAAGCGATCGTTCGAAGACTGCGTTTTATCTGCGTAGCCAAGTTTCATCTATGGGGAACAACTTACCAGACACTTCCCTCTGACAAATAACGCCGTCCAATATATGACGTCATCAAGTTGTAAGGGCATGTTCGAATCACCAGAAATGACATCCTGATAGAACAGCGTTTTATCGAGAAATAAAACACGCTTCATTCTTCATTGTTTTCTTTGCGATTTATTGAATAGCTATCTTAGATTTCACAATAAACAATGTGAGATGGCTTTTCTTCAATTTCTTCACCAAACCAGACCACCCGATCCATGTTGTCCCCTCTTACGACTGGCTTTGGTTGCTGAGGACCTATTCTAACCACGGGCCCTTTATATCAACTACAATGACATCGTATCAACAATGTGCATGTACATTGAATCAATTTATACGATTTGCAAATTCCCCAAGAGCAAATATACTTATTATGATGAATCATAATTATAATGATAAATTACGGGTAGATACATGTACATGTAGGTCCCTTGAAACCTAAACGTGACATAAAATGCGACAAAATGGATCGGGTGGTCTGTTTTGGTGGCGTGGTTGATTGCACTTCATTGTATACAATTACGTGGATCGATGTTCCTGACGACAGTCACCATTTAGTCTGGCTCAGACTCGATTATTTATAACTACTGTTATCAGGCTTGACTATTGTTGAGTGAAGCGTTAAACAACAAACAAACACAACGTATACTGATTATAAGGTAACAAATATTAGACTATGCTTAAACTCATGCCATCGAATAGAGGATTAAACAATTATACGAAATGCAACCCTCTGTAAGATATCAAGTTCAAGTTCAAGTTCTTTATTAACTCAAACCGCCGACCAGTGGTATATGAGCAACATTAAAGCATACATATATACAAAAATACAATGTGATCAAGTGGCAACAGTGCTTTACTTTAGTGCAGAAAGTAATATTTTTACAAATTTAGACAGTTTTTTAAGATTGTAAGTTCTCATATTTGACATCAAATGCTTAAAGGAAATAATGTTTGACCAGTTTAGATATCTATTATCAATTTATGTTTTTCTTTGCTGGTCAAAATATTCACATCCATAATAGCACTCGCTTTTAGTCAGTACATTGAAATGCATCTACTCGCAAGTATGAAACAGAAACATATGCAGTTGCAGTTGTCCGACCATGACAAACACGTCTGGATGACACAAACACATATATGCATTGAATTTCGATTGGCATTCACCACTAAGAACCAGTGATAAAATCAGGTGTTCGCGAAAAGTGTAAGCATGCCTGCCCAACCGTTAACAACGGCCACTCACACAAAGTGCAAAAATAAATAAGCAGTACTCCTCCCATGTAACGGCGGCCTGTAAACAAACCAGTCAATCAAGTGATCGATGACCCAGAACATCCAGTGACACGATAGTGCATTTACTGATTTTGTTGAAACTAAGAGAACGCTATGTTCATTTGGAATAATTCACGATAATTTTAAATATTTATGACTAACACGCTATTGTGACAAAAACACATAGGCATTGGCATTAATCTTAAAAAGACTACCACGCAATTATGATACAAAGACGTATGCATTGACAATTATCTTACAATAACTAACACGGTATTACGACACAAACACATTATGCATTGGCATTGGTATTTTTCCTACTTTGACCAACACGCAATTATGACAAAAACATTTTCCTCCTTCAATTTCCCTCAATTCGCACTAAGTCTTTTCCTGCAATGACGTCAATTGGATTTAGTCCAATGAACATGACATTAAAGCTAACATCCACAGACTGATGCTTATCGGTGGGCGCAAATCTGTACCTGTGACTTTCTGTTTGCAGGCCTGTCTTTTTTCCTCTCCTTTTTATCAACTGTTCCACCTGAAAAATAAGACTCCATTCGAATGGATCTGATCTGACAGGAATGAAATTTTTTTGCGTGTTGCTTTTAGAAAACTCTGCAAATTTCTTTAATTAGAAGGATTGGTGATAAGGCCATTGAAGCCCGCCCAGAGGCATTTGTACCATGTCTATGGTACTGTGAGACATATCGTTTCACAATTCTTTTCCCGATTTAGAAGAATGATAGCATCTACAAAATTTAGTTCGTTCAAGAATGCCTAACCGTTAGTTCCGATTGATTTAATTAGTTTTCCATTAGCTCATCCAAAATATTCATAGGTTCCCTGAAACACAAGATAAGAAGAAGTCACTTGACTGTCCTTCATCAGATGTCATTTAACGTGGAGTATACAGTATTCTTCCTTTATCAGGACATCAAGACATAACGAGCACATGCTCATTGGCAAGGACGCTTCGTTCAGATACGACCTTCCTCAATGTAATGATAACGAAGCACACATGATCTTAACGATAAAGGATCTGAGAAGATCCGGGGTAGAATAGGTCTTCAGCAACCCATGCTTGCCGTAACAGGCGTCTATGCTTGTCGTAAGAGGCGATGCATGTTGATGCATGTCATCGATTCCAATTGCGTGGATCGATGCTTATGATATTAATCACGGGGTTGTCTGGTCCAGACTCGATTACTTACAAACCGCCGTCATATAGCTGACCAACTTAACGATAAAGACCAGGGCACATTGAACTACATGGGGTTAACATAGCTTTGTGGGAACCTTATTTTTCATTCTTCTTTCAAAGATGAAAATCGCAACCACATGTCTGAATGTTGTCAGTCCAAACAAACGAGTGACTATTGAAATCATCGGTACCGCTAGATAGAAATCTGATCAAATATAAGGTCTTGTTGTTCTCACTTACTCACTCATTCACATACTTCAAAACCTCTATGTATCAAACCTCCTGAACTAAACAAGTGAACGTATACTTTTGTCATAATGAATTACACACCAACTAGCGGAGGTAAGAGAGACACCACCATCATAAACCCCAACCATAACATTGAAGTATACTAGTACGTGTACTTAACTTTAAAACACACTCATAACGGATGAGTGAGTGAGTGAGTTTGATTTTACGCCGCGTTTAGCATTATTCCAGCAATATCAAGGCGGGGGACACCAGAAATGGGCTTCACTCATTGTACCCATGTCGGGATTCGAACCCGGGTCTTCGGCGTGACGAGCGAACGCTTTAACCACTAGGCTACCCGACCGCCCCCATAACGGATGAAGTCTACTCGCATATTACGTTTTGGTCAGATTTCGTAACTTCACTTATCCAAACACCATACATTAATACTTGTCTAATGAATATCTACCGGAGTCTGAAACACATAGGCCCCGTTCCTCAAAGCAATCTTAGCACTAAGGTGATCGTAAGTCCCATACTTTAACATAGACTTACGATCATCGCCGCGCTAAGATCGCTTTGAGGAACGGGGCCCTGGTATATTTTTGTATATAGGTATGTATGTACAATTAGGGGCGTAACGCTGATCGAGTGAGTGAGTTGGGATCAACACCGCTTTGACAGGGTGGACAGTTTGAGGCGGAAGTAAAAGCCCGAATTACTGCAGGCCTCAGACGTTTACCACCTTGGTGGAGTGAGTGAGTGAGTGAGTGTGTTGGGTTTAACGCCGCTTTTAAGGGTATTCCAGTTATATCGCGGCGTGTCAGCTTAATGTGGGAGGAAAGCCCGAAGTGATGTAGGTCTCAGACGTGTACCACGTCTGAGAAACCCACGAGCACGGGTATGGTGCTGACAAAACCTAGAAACATAATAGGGGCGAACCAGGATTCGAACCCACAATCACAGGTTTCTGGCGTGCCGAAAGGGACGCAACTCCGCAGAGCGAATCGCGGCGCCTTGGACAACTGGGCCACCCGTGGCCCCCACCACCTTGGTGGAACCACCAGGAAGGGTATTGTGCTGATAAACATAGAAACATAATCGTGGCGCGCAGGATTAGCCGATAGTTGTAATAATAATCGCGTGTATGGTGCTGACATACCAAGAAGCATTTTCAAGGTAAACCAGGATTCGTAAACACGATCATAGGTGCCATCCGCGCGCTATACAAGACTTGGTGGAGGTATAAGGTTTTATCTGTTTATAATCCAAGGAAATCTGCAATGTGGGGCGTAAGAGGTAATTTCTAAACAATCGTAATATAATTGCAAAGCACCAACAATTTGATCACGATAGCGATTTTTGCAATAAGAAAACATGTCAATGACAGTCGTCACCTCCATGAACAATGAATGCACATTAAATGGAATATTACTTGTCATGAATATGGAGTTAAACAACCATTAAAAAAACAAACAAACAACAGTGTTTGACGACATGACGATGCATATATGTATGGTACATAACCCGAAATTCGTTGGATCACACAGGCTAATTAGAACTGAAATTTGAACTGTTTGGCAATGCAACTGTGCGAAACGCAACCTGACACAAGTTATCTCCCTTGAAGTCTGTGTTTGAAGTGTCGAGAATAGCAATGTATTGACTTTACCAGCTAATATACAGTCTATAGTCGCTGTAAAGGGTATCATTATAACACCGATTGACATAACCGTGTTGAATATAATACATTTACCTTCAGTGATGAAAGACTAGGGAGACATGGATCGCATTGAGGTCTCCACAAAGTCACTGTCTGGGCAGATTGTGACCACAAGATCAATACAGAAATAACGACCAACATGTAGCTTGCTACTTGAACATATTCAGAGCAGCCGTTTCATTGTTCTCAACACGCATACCGAAGCCTGGTTTTGAAAGAGTCAATGGCGGTGGTACAATTGCTTAGCCAGATTTCAACAAGAACACTCGGACACTCCTCAGCATTGTGTGTACGCAGAACATACATTTCTGAAGGAAGCTTCCTTGCCTCAAGGCAGCAGGTGCGGAGAAAGGCATGATGCATCAGGTGCTTGTACTGCTATAGTCACATGTCTGTTAACAGCTCCGACACACTGAGAAATCTCGAGTGTTATCGAAATGACTATTTTCGTGTCTGACAAAGCAAATTTAGAAAGGGAAAGTTGTGTCTAGAGACGACACTATCAAAGAATGCTGATGACGTTTTGTTGATTCAACACTTAAAGAATCTAGGCGATCTTTAAGGAATTTTAATTATTTAAGTCGATGTATAAAGTGGAGCTGAAACTAAACATACCGAGAAAGAGAATGTTGTGGCTGGACACGACACGATCAAAGGATGTTGTCGATTAGATTTTTGTAGATTCCACACTTGCAGAGACTAAATTATGTTTCAGGAACACACTATTTGACCCGTATGTCTACAATATTTAGTGTACCTCTGGTTAAGCTCATGATAAACTTCTGACAAGCCAGGGTCAGCTTGACCCCTTGTGACGTCCAGAAGGATATGCGAAATATCACAGGATCAACCTCGTGCAGTAGTAGCCGTTATACTCTACCAGCTCACCCAACTACTACTGACTTGAAATTGCGACACAAATAACCCAAAGTGCCTGCAACCTAGCCAAATGAAAATCACGGGGCAATTTCTCTCGCTTTTTCTTTCGCCTCGCCAAGGCGTAATGGTTGGTGAAAGTGGCCGGGCAATTGTCAAGGCCATAATTCAAGAATTTCGATGTCAGGATTTTCACGCCAGTTTGGAGATAATAGTCGCCTGTTTCTCAGCTGTCTGAGAGAAGTGCCGCCCGTAGTGCTGCTGAGCACGCTCAAATTGTCACCCTGATAAATGCCACTCCCCTCATATTCTGCCGGGGGACATTTCCGATCATTTTCTTCCTACCGTCTGCTCCAATCAGAACTGAAGGATTTGATCCAATAATGCTTGAGTTGCTCCCTGTCACATATACGTCCTTCTTTCATTTAAGATAAGATCTTCGAAAATCTGTTCCTGGGTTGCCATATGACATTTATCTTGTCACAGCTTAAACAGTGTGCCGGAGTTAAAATACATGTAATTGTGAATTATGGCAAGATTTATCCTCGTGTCTACAGTGCCCTTCACTTCTAGGAAATCATAAGGTTAACAGTATTCCGCTGTTGAAGATTTTATTTTACGTACGTGTAGTAGGTAGGGAAGTTATAAAGTAGATATAATATAGTTTATGTGGTGCACTGAAGGTTCATTGATACGAGAACCATACCTTAATGAGTAATCAACATTGACGCGTACCATGGTTATCGTTAGAATTATTTACTGGCCGTCGTCACAGAGCTATAATAATACGAGCGCGGCATTGAACAACAAATACCACTTGGTGGGAAAGAGCTCTATTATTGAGTGATTGAGCGAGTGGGTTTAACGTCGCTTTGAACAGTATATAAGGGCGTGTCATATTGATGAAGGAAGAAAGACCGATGTGATACATCTTAGACGTTTACCACTTTGTTGAAATCCATGAGCACGGGCATGGTGCTGACAAACCTAGAAACAAAATCAGGGGAGACCGGGATTCGAACCCACGATCACAGGTTGATGTCCAGGCCGAGGCAGGCAACTCTGCACAGCAAATAGCGGCGCCTTAGATAAGTCGGTCACCCTGCTTCTGCTGCATCATAGCTCCATGCAGCCTAAACACTACGTCGACTGTGTGACTAGCGTTGACTATTGACGTCATTGCCAATGCACCTTACGGCAATACGCATTATTTCTGTATAATAACAACGCCACAGGGGTATTATAAGGCTATAGGGATATTTACTATAAATATACTAATGCTCGGAAATATTGATGAAGTACCAAGGTCTTTGTTTATTATCTGTTTTGCTTTGTAACAAATTTACGGCAGCTAAACCTGGACCATTAACCGTGTCTTTCTTCCTGGGTTCTCCCGCTAGTGGCCTGATCCACCACGTCATGTTGATATGCCTGACTTGATTCTATTTGGTAAACGTTGTGTGAGAGTGTGTCACATCTTATTGATTTCACTTAAATCTAATTCTGCCCTCTCGTCCTGAAGAAGGGCAAGTGGCTTATCTACCGAAGACCTGACGCACCAAGTTTGCAACGTAAACACAGTACAAGGCTGTTGTTAATAAGAAACGACAAACACACTTCGGTAATCATAAGAAATATCCACAAAATGCAGAGTTCCTTGCAAGATTCCGACTATAGCATAAGCATGTGATGATACCAGGTTCTCGCGAAACGATGATCGTATCCTGCCCCACACGTGGCACAATCATAAACACATGCAAAGGCAAGTGAATTGTTCCTACATAACACAGGAACTTATGGTACAGGTGAAAATAGGGAATTGCATCGGAAATGATAAAGGTTACATTTATGAAATAACGCTGAAGAAGTTTTACATACTTTCAATAATTCATATTGAAGTCAATTATTGTTATTGTTCTTTTTGTGTTACTTATTATACATGATTGTATTGCACTGATCACGAGTAAAATAATATGTTTAATACAAACAACATGTAACAGAATAATTTATTTTCAAACTGTATTCATTACAGTAACTCATTACATTTTGGAATACCATCCACAAAACTTCTTGTGTATTATGCAAATTTAAAGAGAACGTCTTATTAAAGGCTATCGACATTTAAATACGAACGTTATCGCTATAAATCCAACATAAAATGCTTTCAAAGACATTGACGTCACATTCAAAGACAGTGACATCACAGAACGTATGACGTCATCCTCCATAACATTAGATAAGATTTTGTCAGGATTTCAAGTCGCAACTGACCATGACATTCTCTCGTTAATTATTCAATAATTTTAAAAAAAGCTTTGATATTGATATTGTAAAATGTAAAGGATAAGCGTTGCAATCTGATTGGTTGTCAATGAACAAGCTGCCTAACACAGACACCCATCCACCTACTCTTCGCGACCAGCGTTGCTCTTACCCTGATTTGTGACCTGTGGTTTGTACACAGGACCACCTGCCACCACAATACATGTATGATCAACTACACACTGTGAACGAGAACATGATTATAGCGAACACCCCCTGAACACACAAGTGGTCTTCAACACACCGATGTTAGGGAGCCCTTGTGCACGACACAGGAACATGTTGTACTCGCTGGGGAAGCATGCACAGATGGTTTTTCATGTTGACTGTGATTGTCTGTGACACTTATATGTTGTTTGTACTGGTCATTGACCTTGCAATAACACTTTATTATCAAACTTGAACGAGCACTACGACTTAATTAAGATTAGGTTCGACCTTCTTCCCCAATTGACCAGTTGACCATATATGCAGGTGCACAACAACTTTTATTAGTATGGCCGAAAATCATTCATGAAGGGATTAATCGGTGAGTGGTATTATAATTGTGTTCGTCAAACTATCAATGTTACAGTAGAGGAAGAACCACACTGAGACTGACGAGTTGGTGATGGGTGAGAGTTGTTGTTGTGACAACATCACGGCAGAGGAAACAAAACATGCATTCCACCATTTGGGCACCATCGTTTAGAGTGAGTGAGTGAGTGAGTGAGTTGGGTTTAACGCCGCTTTTAACGCCACTCACGCTTGAACTGAGACCTTTTACCTCGTGCTTTTGAGTATAGCTGTATGATCTTTCGACCTTTCAGGGACGTTTGTCAAAACATTCCCAGTATATTAATAATAGAACCAACTTGTCTAAATTGTTATGGTTTCGCCTCCCTTCTAAGACGTAAACATATTTGCTTGAATTAAGATAAGTATTCATTTCTGGTTTTTCCCCATATTTGTGCTATCACTTTCATGATGTCGTTTACATGTAAAAACCAGTGTTGAGTATTAGAAATGAGTTCTTGACAGTGAAAAATAATGTTACCGGCGATAGCAGCAGATGCTTGTTGATAGTAGCAAGTAAACCTTCGTGTACTTTCTCGAATAATCAATAAGGGAGAACCGGCCAAACGAAATACGATCTGTTTACACATTTATGTTTAACTTTGGTTCGAAAATACTTCAGTGCACACAACGTAAACAACGACGTTGCAAAAAAAACCATATGGTTTTGTATTTTACGATCTATTTTCAGCGTCTACATTTCAGTTTGTGCATGCTTCGGTTGGATAAGCTACTTTATTTCTTTATATTTTGCTTTCAAATGATCATGAAAATTCCATCTGCCAAAAAGGAATCATAAAAGTTTATATTTCGTTTTAAAAAATCAACAATCAACATCACGTCTCCAAATCGTCCAAACCGGACATGCATATATTTCCCAGGTCAATGTACATTCAGGAGGAACTTCACGGATAACATCAAATGGTGTATTTCTAGACGGTCTAATAAGAAATTGTTACCTCCAGGTGACTGGGCCATCACAATTCAAATACATCATCTCTCACATCAAAGAACACACCATTGGTTATAGATGCATCCTTCACACATAACAGTTTGACTGATCTTTATGTGCAAAGGATTCATTAAACAATGCATTTGTCATCGAACGAAAGCATCAAAATCGAATGACGGGCGCCAGCTTCTATGAAAATCTCATAAAATAGCTTATGTTGTTTGTGTTATTTTCTGATTGATGATGACCCACACACCAAACGCAGTTTCATATATACATTCTCGTATGAACAGTCCAGCGTCTCTGTGAAGTTTTCGTTTTGCAATATTGATAGGATATAGCTAAGGCCATATTGATGGGAGCTGTAAAGAATGATAGGCTAACGGAACGAGGTTTATGATTATATTTCATAAAGAAATGTGTTGCACGGTAAAATAACAAATAATTATAGACTCTTTAACAATATGCCCATTTGATGTGAAACAAACGTTTACGTACAAAAAAAAGTCTCAAATCGCATGAAGTGAAACCAAATGTATTATTCCGAAAATGTCTCGATCGATTGCATGGAACGTCTATATGTATGCAAAGGTCATTAGTCCGTTTCCATCATTCGATTGTCCTGAAATATGTTTATCCGATCGATTCCACAATGCACAATTGCGTCTTTATAAAGAATTGACTTTCACATTGAATATGAACCTTCAAAGAGTGAGGGTCAAACTGTATGAACGCCTCTCCCCCAATTCAAACGCACTTTTGCAGGTTTGTTATTTTTATCACAGTCAGACATTCAATAACATTAACATATTTTTATTTAAAAGAAATTTGGATCGGTAAACAAGCAAAGCTTGCTGATGTAAATGCCTCTCTAGGTAATAACTTACCAACAGCTGGTTATATATTATACAAGATATATAGTGCTAAACATAAACAAACTAAATGCACAAATGAAATACATGAAGCCAATACATTGAAGCAAGTGGTGTCTATGAAATAATACAATGCAGTTTTCCATATTGCTACATGCATAAAATTAATTAAAAGCTACTCAAATCTTTTGCTTTTGACAATGAAATCGTGAACTGACTGAAGAATAGTCATGTTTGTAGAACTGCTGACTGAACTACTGCCATGTAATATCGTTTTTAAATCATACCCATGAGTGTAGAAATACATAGTGTTTCTGATATTATCACATTTTGAAAGGTATTATAGAAAAAGTGAATTGCTTCTTCAAAGTGATATCCACAAGTGCAGTCTGGTTTGTCTGATACATGTCGTCTAAACTTATCAGCGTTTAAGTCTATTTAAACTATTTTATTTGAGGGTATCTTCAAGTGTCAAGGTCAATAAATTTCGATTCTGATATTTCGCATATTAGCCGGAGGCGAGTGGTACTGTAAATCTTGAAATTAACGCGAACGTGAATTAAATGTGAAAAATACGAGTGGTTCGTATTATTAAACATCGCATTCATATCAACAATAAGAAATTTTGGATAGAAGGAATACTAACTTAGACATACGCTGAAAACAAACGACTATGTATTCCACATCACTGTTCATTGAGCAGCACGAATAACAAGTATATAAACAATGTCATTCAAACACTAATTACATCCTGCGAATTGTCACTGCTGGGGTCAAGACAAGAGTTCTACTCACTCATGTCATCACTGATCACACCTGCAAGTCCAGACAGACGCCACCCACGCAACACGGTGTATGACCAAACGAGGGACAGCATGTTCCTTGAGTGATGCTGCCACCCACGCAACACGGTGTATGACCGAACGAGGGACAGCATGTTCCTTGAGTGATACTGCCACACCAATTTATCTTATGTTTTATTCTGCCATTGTAAAAGAATTAAAACAAATTCAACATTGATACAGCTGTTCGATTGAGCTAATGAGGTAAACCTGTGTTATGCCACATGACTTTCATTGACACGGAAAAAGCGTGCCCATTTTTGTTTCGAAAAGGAATTTGTTCTCCCTCTTAGAAATGTATCAACCCCCCCCCCCCCCCCCCCCCGGCAGAATTCATTAAAAGTTGTCAATCGATCTCGAGGAGTATATGGATCGGTTGACAACGAATGTATCTCACCGACAATCATTCCTACCGCCCCGGAATATATGTCCGTTGTTTCACTGAGTAAAACGCTTTGATTCAGCCATTTTGATATCAAGCAGACCCAATGTATTCGAATAAACATCGGTTCATTCCAGCTCAACGATACTTATGCGCGATAAGCAAGTTACCTGAGGTGTGTTACGATTGCTTTCTCAGCGGGGTACATGTGCGGGCGACAGGAAAAATAAGTGCCCGCTCCTCAGCCAATCAGACGCTAGTATCAATGTAAGGTGAGACAACGTATTTTATCAAGGTCACGTGAAACAATCAGATCTCATCATTCTCACGTGGAGGTAACTTCTTTCAATGCATCCAAACACAGGGTTCAATGTCACATTGTTGCAGTGGTAAGTACCAGCTGTATGAAATACAAAGCAGGTTCAATATGAAACTATATTTATGTATGAAACACAGCTCGGCAGATTTTTAACATACTCGGCTCAAACGGTGTATACTGTAGTGGCATGCACACACCACAACAACAGGCTGTCACAGCGGTCAAAACTTTGGTGCTATTGACGGATATTGTACGAAATTAAACTTTCTAAAATACATATATGAGGCATGTAAATGAACACGGATTTTTTTTATCTGGCTGATTGTTTATCATCATTCCGTGTTGATAAATGTTTAATATTGAAACCATTGTTTTGAATGGGGTTGAACTAAGTAGTATCAACTGTCAGTAGTTATCAATTTAACAAGCACAATTCAGATACATCAATGTCTGTGTGATAATAAGTAATGGATTTACAATATACATGTATATAAATAATAGCAATACAGTAAAATACGTTTATAACGAACACGCTAATAACGAACTGACGGATATTGCGAACTTAATTTTTGGTCCCTGCGATTTGCTGTTAAGATGTTGTATATATGCGTATAACGAACGACGGTTATAAGGAACGTGGTCCATTTGAGTTAGTTATAACCGTGGCGTCGTGGCAACCTTTACTTGTGTAGATTTAGACCGGGTCAGCTTTGTATTAGAAATGACTCTCAGTTAGTTTTTCTTTGTCAAGCCAGCCTTAATGTAACTGGTCTGACTGTCTATTTATTTTTCGACTTCACATGTATGTAGTCATGCCCGCTCTTAATAGACTTTTCACAAATTCAAACCGGTTTCTCTGTGGGTTAGCGTAGGGGGCGTGATCGTTGGTAAAGCACTGTGATACCTATCAGATGCATCAGAATCCCCGCTTCTGAACATTCGCGTTTCAGAAGCATACCCACTCTAACAATCCAAAGTGATAACTCGCCATTAGGCTTTTGTACATTTCTATGTATTTGTGTGATCAACACTGATTATCTCACGTCGTGTGTTCAAATGTTTCTCGATTATGAAAGTCTCTCATTTTATAGAAGGACGGATGGTTTCCGGACTGGTATTCTGATAGAGCATATTTATTCCATTGATGCTTGCGCTCTACACGGGGGAAAAGGTCTGGATGTTATTGAATGAATGAAGCCACAACGGGACTTCAAATGTCGTGCAAGTGAACTTTTCGAAACCATGTTATCGAATATGCAATCTGACGATGTCCTCTTCTTGGTTACCAAACATAATTAAGATTGCTTACGCACTTGATATGCTGATGTTTTCGACACAAATGTCAATGTTATATGAAACCATGCTTTACCATTTGTCAATTTGGGGTACAAAGAACTTTTAAATATAAGGACAATTGGATATATCGAAATGGATTTACTTCAGCAGTTACAGAACACCCCATATGATAACTCAAAAATAAAATATAATCAATGAATGGAAGAAATTAGATTCGAAACTATCATTAAATATGGTTTATTACTTGTTCTCTTAATTCATCAGGGGGCACGGGTGGCCCAGTCGTCTAAGGCGCCCCGATTCGCTGTGCAGAGTTGCGTCCCTTGGGCACGCCAGAATCTTGGATTGTTGGTTCGAATCCCGATTATGTTTCTAGGTTTGTCAGCACCATACCCGTGCTCGTGGGTTTCACCGAAGTGGTAAACGTCTGAGACCTGCATCACTTCGGGCTTTCCTCCCACATTAAGATGACACGCCGTGATATAACTGGAATACTGTTAAAAGAGGTGTTAAACCTAACTCACTCACTCACTTCATTCATCAACCAAATCAGTTGTCTTGTTATTTCGACCACGAAACATGGTCAAAGAACAATATTTGTGACTTAGGACGTCTCACGGCATTTATGATATAGGTATCCATTCTGTGGCAACTAAGGTTCGCTTCAAGGCTTCGGTAACTGTAGCCTGATCGTGGTTGCTGTCTGTTCCCAACACCATTGAACTGGCTTTGTGATATCTAGGTTTATGTTTCAATTTTCCTTTCAATCCAGGATGACGGAAACGCAAGTAACGATCTACGGGCAGGACGAACTGAATGTCATGGTCCCTTGGAGTCCGTTGTACTCAAGTTCTACTGTAACCTCACCTTTGTTTGCACTCAACAATATTCCAGTTATATGACGGCGGTCTGAAATAATCGAGTCAGGACCTGACAATCCAGTGAATGACATCATGAGCATCGATCCACGCAATCGGGATACGATGACATGCATCAACCAAGTCAGCGAGCCTGACCACCAGTCGCTTTTTACGGCAAGCATGGGTTGCTGAAGACCTATTCTATCAGGGTTCTAATTACTGGTTTACCTAGTCCCGAGTCGACCCGTCCGCAGTCATATATCAGAGCATAGAGTCATCCCACAGATGACTTTCTTACCTTGTTAGTCTGCTGACGGATACTCCCTCTGGTCATGGGGACAAGGCGTCCGACGGATCATAACGTCTGTGGTTCGAATGCCATCACGGGACTCAGAAATGCTATGACATGCTGAAGTCATATTGCTTGGATACTGCAAACAAAGAAACAAATACACATCTGGTATATTGTGGCGTTAACAAGAAACAAACAAATGGCAAGATCGCGTGTAGCGTTATCAGAGTTGATTACAGCTATATCGTTACACTTATTTGTACTGTGAACGCCTGCACTATCATTACGCGCATTCTGGCCAATTTCCTTGTAATTCATATATTTAAGTTAATTCAGTTTGCTGTGTCCTTTCAAGATATCATGGCGATATTTTGCTAGGAAATGCCTTTACAATTGAAATGCAATCCTTCTAGGAAGGGTTTGAAAAGAGGCCATCGATCGAAAATAAATATAATACTGTCAATCGTTGTGAGGAGGCGAAATCCATTTTGCTACTAACTCGGTCTTCCTACTTTGGACAACAAATAATTTTCCCTTTTACTCTACCGGCTTTGCTGCCGTCAAAGCATGATCATACAGACATGATTTCACTTGTGTAACGTCCTTGCAGGATAACTGTGTAACTAAAGGCAGATTTCTGTTTGGCTTGGTCATATGACTTGAACAAAATCTGCCAAGACAAACATGACAGTTTCATATTGACAGGATTACTTCAAGCTTGGAATGCTATTTCTAGATCTTGTTCCAAAATTGTTAAAGCCTTGTTGAATAGCATCCTTCAGTGAAACCATGGCTACAGCATGTCATCCCGATATGTGTTGTTATGCGAGAGTTGTGCAGGTGAGTGAGTTGGTTTAACGCCGCTTTTGAACAGTACTCCAGTTATATCATGGCGTGTCAGCTTTATGTGGGAGGAATTCCCCAAGTGATGATTACCACTTTAGTGACAATCAAGGTCACGGGTATTGTGCTGGCAAACATAAAAAAATAAGCAGGGCGAACCAGGATTCCAACCCACGATCATAGATTCATGACGCGCCAAAGAGACACAGTTCTGTATGGCGAATTGCGGAACCTTAGACCACTGGGCCACTCGTGCCACGATTTTTACAAGTGGCAATTGTTATAAGGATGCCTAAGGAGATTAATCTATAAAGTATTTGTATACATTTGTTTTATCAGACTGTTAATCGCTGTAAATCAGACTGTAAATTGGAACACGATGACAGACCGATCCCGTCGGTCGCCTCTTATGACAAGCAAGGGGTGTGGAAGACCACTTCTAACACGGATCGTCAAGGGAATTTATCATTTGGAAGATACATATATGTTTGAAATGAGAATTTGAATGTCAGAATTGAGTTGTGTTATTAAGGACTTCGTGACCGAAAATATCATTTGGAACATTTGAGAGGTAAACGATTTAAACAAGATGAGTGAGTGAGTTGTGTTTAACGCCGCTTTTAACAGTGTTCCAGTTATATCACGGCGTGTCAGCTTAATGTGGGAGGAAAGCCCGAAGTGATGCAGGTCTTAGACGTTTACCACTTCGGTGACATTTAAACCAACGAGCACGGGTATGGTGCTGAGAGACCTAGAAACTTATTCGGGGCGAACCGGTATTCGAACCCACAATCATAGGTTCGGGCGTGCCCAAGGGACGCAACTCTGCACAGCGAATTGCGGCGCCTTAGACGACTGAGCCACCCGTGCCCCTTTAACCAAGATGAAAGGGGGATATGAACTTCTGTAAAAGCATTGACAAGTTGTTCATTTTAGTTCCTTACAAAACACAGGTGATTATCTTCCACCCCATCCCATAAACATTTGACACGTCATGTCTGACATTATTGGAATGGTCACGATCAGAGAGCAATAATCGCCACTAAGTATTACCAGTCAAATTAATAAATCAACCTGACCAAAGGCCAACGTGAGTCGACTACTCAGACGAATCGACCGCCATGTTGTTGTCGTAACTAAAGGTTATTAGCAATCTCCGTAGCCTACATCAATGCATACTGTCGGTTGAATAAACTGCAGCTGTATGGTCTTGTAATCGAGATCAAGTTTACAACCACAAGTTCCTATTTGCTGACAGAAATGTTCATTTACGTCATATTGATGTTCGTGTTCACATGGATATCAAAATACCACCTGGTGATCTCGTACAATTTCGATCCACTGTTGGAGGTTCCCATCAACGTTAATATAGGTTGTTCACAATCAGGTGTGTCACGCTGTTTCATGCTGTTTGTTACTACACATTTAGCCAATCAGATTTAAAGAAAAAAAGAAAGTAAAACGTTACTAGACTGAAAACAGTCGCTGAAACACTGCAAACTAAAGGTTCAAAACACAACTAACACACTTGAACCAAATAACCATATCCACGATCGTAAATTAGTGTATCCTTTCTTTTGCCAAGCAGTTAAGTTATTCTAGAGTTGATAATCCAAACAGATGCTTGATAGTGTTTACTGTATGCATGTACGTACACGGCCGGCCTACTGTCACCCGTGAAGATCCGGGTTAGGATTGATCTTCAGCCACCCATGCTTGTCGTGAGAAGCGAATAACAGGATTTAGAGGTCAGGCTCACTGACTTGGTTCATGCACGTTATCGAATCCCAAATGTGTTCATGTAGATAGATGCTGATGATGCCAGTCACTGGATTGTCTGGCCCAGACTCAATTATTTATAGACCGCCGTCATAAGCTGCAATCATGCTGAGTGAGGTGAAACAAAGAAACAAACAAACCATACAGATGGGTTTTTTTCTTCGTCTGTCATATACTTTATGGTAACTGTTACCCAAAGTCACATGCTCACACACAAATGAGAAAGCTGTGGACTGTTTCGAATATATCATATGCCGATCCATTCATTATAGTTGATTTGATAAATTGCGACAATTCGAGCACATTAAGGTAGAAACCAAGTAAAAGCAATCGACAAAGAGTGAAAAAAAGAACTTCTTTGATTTAGTGTGAAAAAGAAAAGTTTAAACCAAATTAGTTATTGTTCAGGTTATAGATTGCATTACGTCTGAACGGCTGCGCCTTGGTCAATATATATTCCACCATTATATAAAATCTAAGGAAGCTGGAGAGGAGACGGAAATGAACTTTTTTGCTGAAAGAAGTTGTCCCCAAACCGAGACGGGGTTCTGTAACGAAACGGAAAAGGGAAGAACGAATATTGACGTCCAGGCTTTATTTGACTATTAACATCGGAATTGCTTTCTTTTCTCTGCCATGTGATGCAAGTTTGCACATGTCTCGAACTAGGTTTTGGAATGTGAACTAAAGGACAACAGGGGAGGTGGTCGAAATGTAATTTATTTGAAAGGTGTAAGATATTGATTTAAGACAATGCGGTTTTAACGGTGACAGATGACAGAACTCTATCGACAAGCACCTGTTTGTGTGTTGTTTAACGCCGCACTCAGCAGTATTCCAGCTATATGACGACGGTCTGTAAATAATCGAGTCTGGACCAGACAATCTAGTGATTGACATCATGAGCATTGATTCACGCAATTCCCGGGGCAAGAGAGTTAACTGACTTTAAAAGTCCTGGGCTCGATCGTAGCGCCACCGGTGGTTATTACGAGTTATGTCCTTTCTAAACCTCTCCTATGGACCAATCAGATTCCACCTCTCGTATCACTTGCATTTGATTTAAACAAAATGGCGGCGCCGAGACAAGACGATCTGATCGATAATCAAGATCTCTATTCTGATAAAACGGGCCTTACATTGTGAAGTGCATCAAATCACGTGAACACCTTGATTAAAATCATGAAAAGATTTGGAAAATATCTGTTGACAACGAGTTGGCGGTGCACATGCTTTGCAAATCCTGCAATCGAACGAAATCAGCACGGCAGTTTACGAACCGGATTTCGATTTCGTTGCGCGATTTTGATTCGATTATGCATAGACTCGTTAGTTCAGCCAAAATGTAACTCCATAATACCAGCCTAGTTCGTCAAGAGTGGAAACTGGACTTTTATAGTCAGTTAACTCTCTTGTCTCGGGAAGATGGGATACGATATGTATCAACCAAGCACCCGCAGTACGTGTGTAGGCGATATGGTGTAGAAGGTAGTTATCTCTCTCTCTAAGTGTTACAGTAGGAATGTACAACTTTGGAAATACAAAGCAAAAAATGCATCATTGAAACCACTAATTAATATTCCCTCGTGTAATAGTTTCATTGTCACAAATGTAGTTCTAGCTACATATTTGTTTTATATCGCGTTTACTCAATATTCAGCAGTTTGAACAAAAGGTCAATCAAATAAACGCGCACATCACGTCATAAGGGTATTCATGAAAGAAATGACGGTTTGACGTCCACGTTTAAATTCTGCAATTATTACACAGATACGTTAATATGATACAAACACAAATAGAGAATACTACACTCATTCTTGTTAGATACCATTTTTACGAAACGAGTGGACTTTCTATGGTATCTGACCGAGCGAAGGCTTCACTGTGAAGCAGAAGCTCTGTAAAGAGATACGTTATTCTGAAAGACATTACCATCAATTTTCTCATTGGTAACATATCAACTATCTCAACATAATCATATCATTATTTATCAAGTTCACTTTGAGAGTTAAGGCTTGCTTTTTTGTGCAAATTGTATGTGAGTGGTGGCTGCTTTCGATAGGACATGACATGCTTGCTCTTTTCGCGAACAACTTGTGTCTGCATTGATTTTCAGCCATCCATTTATATAGTTTACACCGCTATTTTGCCTTTTACGCCCAATTAATGTAATCTGTTTCGTAGGACAGTCGAGACTGGTTATTCTTTCGCGTTGGCGTTGTATATTTACCAGACGAACTGCTTAAAGGATGTTGTTTTGGATAAAACTAGAAACATTCAGTTGACTAGACTGTGTCATCCAACCTTTTATCATGCCTATACACAATCGGCTGGGTGTAAGTAACATTAGCTAAGAAATGCTCTCAAAAGGCATACGAAGGTGAACGTCTAAAGACCGTTCACCAATTATTTACTTATTGCGCAGGAATAAGATATTACTTCCAAAGAAGACAAGTTAGCGCCACCTCGCCGTGGAGCTCATTATCCCTGCAACGCATGTCTATTAAATCAGAGTAGATTTGTACCATTATTTCTTATCCACAGGTTTAAAAAACGCCAAAAGGATCAAGCATTCCGAGTTAACTGATTCAGAGTGAGTGAGTGAGTTGGGTTTAACGCCGATGTTGACAGTATTCCAGTTTTATCGCGGCGTGTCAGCTTAATGTGGGAGGAAAGCCCGAAGTGATGCAGGTCTTGGACGTTTACCACTTCGATGAAACCAACGAGCACGGGTATGGTGCTGACAAACCTAGAAACATAATCTGCCCCCCTTTTGTTTCTTCTGGCTTGCTGACAAGCGATTTGTCCTTGGTTTGAGCATGGACCTATATAACCGTTATACAAGTCCGTGGTTTGAGTAAATCAATGTCCTTAATTTCACCAAGATCGAAAACTGGCTACGTCTCGCAAAGTAACCTTGTGCTATTGACAAACACTCAGTATCCTCATTGACCAGGTGAACATTTCAAGATGGCGTCTGGAGAGTGCCCCCTTGTGGCTCAACAGTGATCCGGTGCATGAAGTGCAAACTCAAATAAAAGTGATTCAGTTTTTAAAGAGCTAGATGGGATCTTTATGTAACTATTTGCTAACTAAAATACATGTAAAGTCTGCACTGTTGAATATGGTCAATCATATGGCATGGGACGGAATATCTGCTGTCTCAAAGACATTGCATGGGCTTCTCAAGCTTACATCAAGTTCTTCATATAATGACAAGGGAATTTGCAACTTCTATAGGGTGTTAAATGAATTTCTTGCCGTTCGATTACATATTCGTTGAAATCACGTTCAATGCGATCTCGTAACCATTCAGCCTATGCTATAGGAAACCATTCATATTTCAGACACAATTTAGATAGACACCTGCATCCGATTCTTGAGTTTACTGTTGATAAATGTGTAAATAGGTAAGTGTGTTTGGACGCCAATTTTTAAAAGTATGCCCGTCATATCTCGGCTTGTCAGATTGAAGCGGGAGTAAAACCCAAAGTGATGCAGGTTTAAGATGTTTTCCACGTCGGTAAAACCCACGAGACATGAGCAGGGAGCACCGGGATTCGAACCCACGATCATACGTTCTTGCATGCCCAATAAATGCAACTTGTGGTGCCTTAGACGGCTGGGGCGAACCCACGATCATGGGTTCTGGTATGGCCAAGAAACGGAACCCACGGCGCCTTATTCGACTGGGCCATCCGTGGGTGACATTGTGCTGTATACTCTCTATCAGATCCTAATCAAAGAACATGTATTACGGTTTTATTCACAGTACAATACAGCTTTATATTGTGTGTTATAATGATCACATCACAGTAATTGTTTGAATTAAGATAATTATTCAGTTCTGGCCTGCCCCCATAACTGTGATATCACTTATAGGATGTGGTTTACATCTCAAACCAATGATCAGTTTTAGAAATGAGTTCTTGACGGTGAAAAATAATGTTTACCGGCGATAGCAGCAGATGCCATTTGTTGATAATAGCAAGTAAAACTTCATTTACTTTCTGGAATAATCATTAAGGTAGAACCGGCAAAATTAAATATGATCTGTTTACACATATATATTTAACTTTCGTTTGAAAATACTTCTGTGTACACTACGTAAACAACGACGTTGCAAGAACAACACATATGGTTTTGTATTTTACAATCAATTTTTAGCGTCTACATGTCAGTTTGTGCATGCTTCAGTTGGAAAATTTACTCTATTTCTTTACATTTTGCATTCAAACGATCATTACAATTCCCATGAGCCAGAGAGGGAATCATAAAAGTGTATATTTCGTTTTCAAATAATCAACAATCAACATCACGCCTCCAAATCGTCCAAACCGGACATGCATCTATTTCCCAGGTCAATGTACATTCAGGAGGAACTTCACGGATAACATCAAATGGTGTATTTCTAGACGGTCTAATATGAAATTGTTACCTCCAGGTGACTGGGCCATCATAATCCAAATACATCATCTCTCACATCAAAGAACACACCATTGGTTATAGATGCATCCTTCACACATAACAGTTTGGCTGATCTTTATGTGCACAGAGCACATTAAACAATGCATTTGTCATCGAACGAAAGCATCAAAATCGAATGACAGGCTCCAGCTTCTATGAAAATCTCATAAAATAGCTTATATTATTTGTGTTCTTTTCTGACTGATGATGGTGACCGCCTCAGTGGTCTTGTGGTAGATCCCCGGCCGCGTCATACCAAAAGACGTTAAAAGATGGTACTTGTTGTTACCCTGTCTGGCGCTCGGCATTAAAGGGCTAAAACCAGGACTGCTCGGAGTCAGTATTCTGTGTCTGTGTGGTGTATTCATGGTAAACTGCGGCATGATATCTCAGTGTGCTAGCACTATAAATCGTCATCAGTCCGGACTAGTACAAGCAGCCACACACACACACACACACGCATGCACGTCGCTATATAAGTGCAATAATCTTGGACGCGACGTTAAACCCAATTTCACCTCACCTCACCTCTGACTGATGACGACCCATTCACCAAACGCTGTTTCATATATACATTCTCACAAGAAAAGTCCACCGTGTCTATGGAGTGTTCGTTTTGTAATAGGATAAAACAAACGCCATATTGATGAGCAATTAATAAGTATCATAGGCTAACGGAACAAGGTTTTTGGTTATATTTCTTAAGGAAATATGTTGAACGGCAAAATAACAAATTATTATAGACTTTTTAACAATGAGCATTTGATGTGAAACAAACGTTTATGCACTCAAAAGTGTAACATTGCATAAAGGGAAACCAAATTATTCCGAAAATGTCCCGGACGATTGCATGGAACGTCTACATGAATACAAAGGTCAATAATCCCCTCCTATCATTCGATAGTCCTGAAAGAGTGGAAACAGGACTTTTAAAGTCAGTTAACTCCCTTGCCTCGGTAAGGTGGATTAAAACATGCCCGTAAGATAAATTCGGTGTTGCAGTATCACTCGGGGTATATGTTGTTATATGCTATATATACCACTCGACGGCGGCAAATGCGGGACGTATAAAGTATGAGAAAATGGCAAAATAGATTGTTTATTGACTTTGAAACTTACAGATACCCTTAATTAAAAGTTAATGACATCGACTGATTGATGGTCAATTTCAGTCAAACATTTAAAGTCAGTTATCTCTCTTGCCTCGGGAAGATAGTTTTAATGTGCCATTGTAAACAAATTCAAAATTGATAGAAAACAGCCGTTCCATTTAGCTGAGGTTAAGTTGAGCTATGTCAGATGACTTTCATTGACTCAGAATATTATTTCCCTCCTGGCGGGATACATAGTAAGCTGTCAACCTATCTCGATAGGTTTATGGATCGGTTGACAAATAATTTATCTAACCGATATTCATACAGTTCCAGAATATATGTCCGATGTTTCGCTTTGATTCAGCCATTTTGACAGCTGGCAGACGCACAAACGAACCGAGTTACTTCCCTCTACCTATTGCAATGGATAAACATCGGTTCGGTTCAGCTCGACTTTGCGTATGAGAGATAAGCAAGTTATATAAGTTGTGTTAAGATTGATTTTAAGTGGGGTACATGAGCGGGCTACATGGACAATAATTGTCTGCTCCTTAACCAACCAGAAGTTTCTATTTCAATGTAAGGTCAGATAAGTATTTTATCAAGATCACTTGAACTAATCAGATCCCTGCTTTATTCTGTGACATGATACATCCAAGCAAATGGTACAAGATCACACCGTTGCGTTGGTAGGACCCAGCAGTGTGGAATGCATAGCAGGTTCAAGATGAAACTATATAAAAATAACTTACTTTCAGGGACGAAACACAGCTCGTCACATTACTAACCGGCTCGGCTCATACGGTAAATACGGTAATGACATTCACATACCACAACAAGTTGTCACAACTGTCAAACCTTTCGTGCCATTAACGGATATTATACGAAATTACACTTTCTGAAACACATATATCATGCATGTAAATGCTATGTACTTCTTACAAATTACGTGGCGGAATCATAGGGTAAGTGACAGTCGTAAATTAGTTTCACATTCACTGCGATGCACTATCAAATTTCACACAATACCGCATGCTCTTTGCCTCATAGGGCGGTCGGGTAGCCTAGTGGTTAAAGCGTTCGCTCGTCACGCCGAAGACCCGGGTTCGATTCCTGAAGTGGGTACATTGTGTCAAGCCCATTTCTAGTGTCCCCCGCCGTGATATTGCTGGAATATTCACAATTTGCTAAAAGCGGCGTAAAACCATACTCACTCACTCACTCTTTTTGCCTCATATCTTCCACCAGCAGTTATCGCCCCTGTCCAAACCAAAACATTCAACTGCCAGCGGCCAAATAGTAACGGCAAACCCTTTCCACATTCACATGAAATCTCTTCTAAAAGCAGAGACAGTTGCATCATTCCAGTTATATCATGAGCATGTGTTTGATTATTGTTATCAAATAGTGACTTTCTGTCAATTATCATATAGATTTGTTTGTTTTTTTGGTACCTCCGCAATGAGCAATATTCCAGCCATAAGACGGAGGTCTGTAAATAATCGAGCCTGGACCAGACAATCCAGTGACTGACGCAATGAGCATCGATCCACACGATTGGGATACTATGACATGCATCAACCAAGTCAGCGAGCCTGACCATCCGAACTCGTTTGACGCCTCTTACGACAAGCATAGTTGCCTTTTACAGCAAGAACGAGTTGCTGAAGTCCTGTTCTAAGACCCAAATTTTTACGGGTTGATTGTTCCATAAAGGCACCTCTCGCAAAAGCAGGTTGGGAAGAACCTGACCGGAATCTCGTCACAAATTGTCTCAGTACAAAAAGGAGCTAACCAAGGGAGGTCATTATGGCTGATGTTTATGGGTGATGCATTCATCAGTTTTAACCTGGCTGATTATTAATTATCATTCCAAGTTGTTAAATGTTCATTGGTTTGGATTAAGTGTTGCCAGGTGTGGCTGTCAATGTAACAAGCACAATTCCAATACATCAATGCTTGTGTATATATATATATGTATGGATTCAGAATATATAATAATATAATATATCATAATAATACAATTAATAAAAAAAACAGCAACAAACTCTTTCCATTATTCGATTGTCAGGTTCCGAATATATCATTAGCATGTGTTTATGAATAATTCTCAAATAGTCATGGCACCTGGTGTTCACGAAAAGGTGAGCATATCCTGCCCCACGGCTGACGCATCGAGTCTCAAGTCACGGGTTCGAATACTCTATATGTCTGTGGCGTGTGAGATTGGAGAATGTCGGTTGAAGCAGCAAGTTACACCTGTATGACTACCGTCTGTAAGTAGTTGACTCTGGACCAGGCAATCCGGGGATCGATAGCATGAGCACTGATCCGGACATGAAAGCACACATTCAGTTTGGTTTCACACATTGTTATCATCCAGGCTTCCCAAGTCGGCTCTTCATAATCAGCAAAAATGGCGTGACGGTGTTCCATATTGAGGGACTGATCCCTCGAATTTTACTCCTTAATATTAAATGTTAAAATTCCCCCAGGTTTTTAGTGTTACCTTTCAGACTGTAACAGTTTAACCACTTGGGCCTTTATTGTAAATAAACCAACATATTTTAAAGTGCAAAGGCTGCACCTTATCATGATGGTCTTAATACCAATGCTAGTTAAAAAATGTTAAGCCGTGCTATCAGATTTAAAAACAACAACAACAACAACGAAAACACTCAATAGCCTTGGCACATCGCTGTGTATTAGAACTGACTAGTTACTGCTGCTAGCCTGTGTATATTCGCCTGTTAAAAGAACTCGCGCTGTGTGAGTCCAACGGTTAATTGTTTACTTCAATGCATTTACTCGTGAAGATCCGGGTTAGAATAGGTCTTCAGCAACCCATGCTTGTCGTAAGAGGCGACTAACGGGATCGGGTGGTCAGGCATGTCATCGTATCCCAATAGCGTGGATCGATGCTTATGTTGTCACTCACTGGATTGTCAAGTTCAGACTCCGACCGTGCGGCGTTAAACTACAAATACACAAACTTAAATCATTCATGCTTTAACTTGGTTGTTATTGCTTTGTGTTAACACATCCTTGAACTATCAGCTGCTTTATCTTTGACAATGAACCTTAAATGCAATTCGTCTGTCCATTTATTTATTTTTCGACTTCACTTGTATGCAGTCACGCCCGCTCTTAAATCACTTTTGACAATTACGAGCCGGTTCCTCTGTGGGCGGGGCGTTACTCCAGCAAAGACGGCCTAATTGTCAGTTAAGCATCGTGACACATGGTAATAACCTGTTCTATACCAGAATCCCCGCTTTGGAACATTCGCCTTTCAGTAGCAACCCGTGCTTTTACAATACAAAGTGATCATTCATCATTGGGAGTTGGTATATTTGTTTCTATGTGTGAGTTCAACACTGATTATTTCACGCAGTGTGTCGAGATGCTTCTCGATGGTGAAAGTCACTGATTTGATAGAAGGACGGATGGTTTCCGTACTGGTATTCTGATTAAATATAATTACTCCATTGATGCCTGCGTTCTACACAACGGGACTTCAAATGTCGTGCAAGTGAACTTTTCGAAACGATGTAATCGAATATACACCCGACGATGTCTCCTTCATGGTTACCAAACATGCCTAAAATTGCTTACGCACTTTATCAGCTGTTGTTTTCGACACGCATGTCAATGTTATGAAACCATGCTTTACCATTTTGTCAATTTTGGGTATAACAAACTATTGAATGTAACGACAATTATCAAAGCGATTACACTTCAGCCGTACCAGAATACCCAGTGTAATAACTCAAAGGAATTTGAATGCCATAATCAGAAGAAATTAAATTCGAAACTGTCATCTTATCAGGAATAATATATATCATTACTTATTTTAAATCACCAACCAAAATAGTGGCCTCGTTATTTCGATCGCGAAAAACGTTAATCGATCCATACATACCATAGTCAAAGGACAACATCTGTGTGTAACGGCATTTATGATATCTATATCCATTCAACAACTAAGGTTCGTTTTAATGCGTCTCTAAAAGTATTCTGGTCGTGGTTGCTGTCTATTCCCAAAATAATTGAACTATGGATATTCCGGTTTACGTTTTCAATTTTCCTTTCGATCTAAAATGGCGGACACATTTTCGTGTTTCGAGAGTAACGAACTACGAATAGTACGAACTGGTTGTCAAGGTCCCTTGGAGTCCGTTATAGCCTGGTCTAATGTGACGTCATCAGTTGATGTATATGTGTGTATGTGAATGCACACGACACCAGTGGAGATTCCAGTTTAGACCTGTTCATCAGCAACCCATGCTCATCTTGAGGGGCAAGTAAATGAATCCGATATCGATGGCCCATGGTAAGACTCGGTGACTTGTTTGAATGTGTGTCACAAGTCCCTCGTTGCACAACAATTATTAGCAACACTGGTTTATCTCATCCAGAGACGAATAATCGGCCGTCATATATTAGGGCGTGAAGTCATCTCATAGATGACACTCTCACCTTGTCAGATTGCTGCCGGGTTTAACCTCTGTGGTCATATGACCTCAGATCAGAGGGTCTGTGGTTGGGCATTGCAAACAAATTAATGACACGATCGCGTGTAGCGTGTGTCAGGGTAGATTACAGCACTGTTTCCACTCAGCATACTTGGTATGAGATCACAACTGGTCACGCTCGTACTATCAACACCGGCATTCTGGTCAATTTCCATGTAATTCATATATTTAAGTTAATTCAGTTTGCTGTGTTCTTTCAAGATATCACGGCGATATTTATTACGAAATCCCTTTACAGTTGAAATGCATTTCTTCTAGGGAGGTTTTGAAAAGAGGCCATCGATCGAATATAAATATAATACTGTCAATCGATGTGAAGATTCGAAATCCATTCAGCCACTAATTCGGTCTTCCCACTTTGGTCAACAAATAATTTTCCCTTTTATCATACCGGCTTTGCTGCCGTGAAAGTATGACCATACAGACACGGTTTCACTTGTGCAACTTCCTTGTAGGATAAATGTGTACTAAAGGCATATTTCACTTCGGCTTGATCATGTGACTTAAACCAAAGCTCCCATGACAAATATGACAGTTTTATATTGACAGGATAACTTCAAGCTTGGAATGCTATTTCTAGATCTTGTTCCAAAAATGTCAAAGCCTTGTTGAATAGCATCCTTCAGTGAAACCATGGCTACAGCATGCCACCCCGATATGTGTTGTTATGCGAGAGTTGTGCAGGTCCTTGGAAGTGTGCGTGACTTGAACAGTAATCCAGTGTGTGAGTGAATATGGTTTAACGCCACTTTCGGTAATATTCCAGCAATATCACGGCGGGATCGCCAGAAATGGGCTTCACACATGGTACCCATTTGGGGAATAGAACCCGGGTCTGACCGTCCCTGACAGTATTCCTGTTATATCATTGCGTGTCAGCTTAATTTTGAAGAAAGCCCTAAGTTATGTTCACCACTTCGGTGAAACTCCAACGGCACGGGTATGATGCTGACAGACAAGCATAATCGGGGCGAACCGGTATTCGAACTCACGATCATGGGATTCTTTCACACCTATGGAACACAAATCTGCGTGGCGAACTGTGGAACCTTAGACGACGGCGCCACCCATACCCGCATTTTTAAGTGGTATTTGTTACAAGGGAGCCTCGAGGGAGACATTACCTAAATGTCAATATTTGCATAAATTTGTTTTACCAGATTGTAAATAGCTGATTGTTGACAACCAATATAGACCTCTAGAATGTTTATCAGAAAGGACAATCAAATTCATATTCAAGCTCGTAAAATTATTTGATACATCGAGGTTGTCAGGCGAGTGTGTTTGGGGATGGTAAATATCCTGCATTAGCAATAGACATTGTATTTAGCGAGCCTTGGCGATTTTCAGTATATAAGACTGTTCTTTTGATAATGATAGCAATTATCCCTGTAGTTTATCCAGATTCCCGATGGTTAATTCTGACTCGATTGCCGAATGACAAGGGCGACGCCATGTTTGTTTATAAACACTTAAAGTAGTCCCTACTTGACCTTTGATATTTGCATCTTTTCCGCATATGTCCCCAACGGATATCGTTTTCATCCGTTGGCTTTATCCTGCCCAGAAACTTACCCATTAAATGATAAATGTCACATTCTCACCTACATGTTCATCTCATGAACAAGCAACTGGTCATGCATCACAATGAATTTGCATTGTCAATGATACAAATTTGTTTAATATATAGACAAAAGTCAATGAATAATACAGTGATACTGTCACATTAAACCACTAGGCAGTCAAAATGATTGCCGCACATACCTATATTTCATCTATATTAAAGCGATCTGTAAACAATCGAGTATGGATCAGACAATCCAGTGATTGGTATCATGAGCATCGATCTACGCATTTGAGATGCGATGACATGCGTCAACCAAGTCAGCGACCACCCGATCGCATCTTCCGACAGCATAGATTGCTGAAGAGCAATTCTAACCTGGGTCGTCACAGGAATTTATCATTTAGTAGATACATGTGCATATTTTCAGATTTGGGATGTTATTGAGTATTTGGTGCCCGAAAATATTATTTGGAACCGACGGTGTAAGAGAGGTAAACGTTTTAACGAAGTTGAAAAGATGATATGAGCTTTAATAAAAGCAATGATAAGTCTTACTTGTTATATGAAGTTCTTTCACAAAACAAAATGTAGGATATCTTCAACCCAATACCATAAACATTAGACACTTCACGTCTGACATTGTCGGAATCGTCACCATCAAAGAGGGATAAAGACCACCAAGTATTGCTTGTAAGATTCTTATTCATTACGCGTAAATCAGTTTGAGCAAAGGCTAAAGTGAGTCTACTCCTCAGACGAATCGATCGCCATGTTGTTGTCGTAACTTAAGGTTATTAGCAAGCTCCGTAGCCTACATAAATACATATTGTCTGTGGGATACACTGCAGCGGTATGGTCTAGTAATCGAGATCAAGTTTACAACCATGTGTTCCTATTTGCTGCCAGAAATGTATATTTACATCATGTTGATGTTGATGTTCACTGCTATGTGACCTCGTACAATTTCAGTCCAATATTGGAGTGAGTGAGTGAGTGAGTATGGTTTTAGCAATATCCCAGCAATATCACGGCGGGGAACACCAGAAATGGGCTTCACACATTGTACCCGTGTCGGGAATCGAACCCGGGTCTTCGGCGTGACGAGCGAACGCTTTCACCACTAGGCTACCCGACCGCCCCCAATATTGGAGGTTCCCAACAACGTTAATAAATGTTGTTCACAATCACGTGTGTCATGCTGTTAGTTACCTTACATTTAGCCAATCAGATGAAATGAAAAAGAAAGGAAACAGTTGAAAATTGGATTTGACCAATACATCAAAAATGTTAACAAAACGCTGCTAGACTGAAAGTAGTCATTGAAACACTGCAAATTAAAAGTTCAAAACACAAAGAGACCCGTATCAAATACTTACCATCAAATAACCATATCGCGTTTGTTTATATTTTAAGAAATGCATTTGACCAATAAATTCCAAACGGTTCAAAACACAACTGTGATACCCAAATCATCACCTTTGAATAACCATTTCTTGATTGTTTCAATTTTAGCCACCATCAAACATGGATATATACTTTCTTTTGCCCGGCATTTTTTGTATTCTAAAGTTGATAATCCAGACTGATGATTGATACTTTTAACTGTATGCATGTTAATGTGTAGCCTATTTCATGAAGACCCTTGAAGATCCGGGGTAGAATTAATTTTCAGCAGCCCATGCTTGCCGTAAGAAGCGAATAATGGGATCGTGTGCTCAGGCTCGCTTACTTGGTCTATCGTATCCCAGCTGCGGAGATCGATGCTCTTGATGTCAATTACTGGATTGTCTGGTCCAGATTCGATTATTTACTGACCGCCGTCAAAAAGCTAGAATATTGCTGAGTGCGGCGTTAAACAACAAACAAACAACAATGGTTGTGGTTCATTTACATTGTAATGAGTTGCACTGTTATCTGTATTGGTTAACATTGTATGATGAACAGTTGGTCAGGCAGTGATCATTTGCGACTTATACAGAAATGCAGACTCGATTATTTACAGACCGTCGTCATATAGCTCATAAAATGCTGAGTGCAGCGTTAAACAACAAACAAACCAAACTTCAAAAGAAACCATAAGGATCTTGTTGTTTTTCTTTTCTTCGTCTGTTTTGTCGTGTACTCTATTGTGACTGTTTCCTCATTTTACGATCCATTCTCAATAGAATAAACAGAGAGCATGTCCACCTGAAAGGCTTCATTTTGATAAATTGGGTCAATGAGAGGGTAGACACAAGGTAAAATCAATAGACAAAGCATGAATTAAAAAGAAGTGCTTAGTTTAGTGGGAAAATAGGCTAGTTTATAAAAAAATATTGCACAGGTTGTAGATTGCATTACGTCTGAACGGCGGCACGTTGGTCAATAGATATTCCACCATTATTTAGATTTAAGAAGCTGGGGAGGAAACGGAAATGAATATTTTGTACTGAAAAGAAGTTGACCCGAACAAGATGAAGTTCTGTAACGAAACGGAATAGGGATGAACGAACATTGACGTCCAGGCTTTATTTGACTATTAATATCGGAATTGCTTTCTATTTTCTGCCATGTAATGCAAGTTTGCACAAACCTCTAGGATTTGGATATGTGAACTAGAGGACATCAGGCGAGGTGGTCGAATGTAATTTATTTAAAAGGTGTAATGTGTCCTTTTCGTTCCAAAGTTAATATGATTATTTTGGGGGTTTATGATCGAATCACACAAGATTTACCACTTTTTGATTTGGGACAATGTAATTGTAATGGTGACAGATGACAGAAAGCTATCGACCAGAACCCCTATTCATGAAAGATATGACAGTTTGACGTTCAGGTGTATTCACAAGTTTTAATTCTACAATTATCAACTACCAGGAAACAGTCATTCCTAAAACACAGATCATTTTGTGTCACTTAAATACAAACACGGATGTTATCAGACAAAGGTTTTACTACATCGCATGAAATCATTGTAAGACTTAAGGACAATACCCTTGGGGGGGGGGGGGGGGGGGGGGGGGGGGACCTAAGCCACCACCAAACCATCCAACCCGAACCACCCCAAGCCCCACCCACTTCCCACTCCCAGGGTATCAAATCCGTTTGCTCCTTCACGCATCATGCATATATTCTATAAATATCAAATAAGTAATATTCCAACTGAATGACACAAGGCTGTAGATAATCAGACCAACAAAACAAACCAGTGGTTAATATTACGAGCGTCAGGGTACGACGACACGTAAGGCGCCGAACCTGACCACCCCTTTCAATTAGTCGGTTTCTATGACAAACACAAGTTCTGTAAAAAGGTGAGTTATTCTAAAAGACATAACCACCCATTTTCTCAATGATAAAATATCAACCATCTCAGTATAATCACATCATTATTTATCAAGTTCTCTTTAAGAGTTAAGGCTTGTTTCTTTGTGCAAATTGGGAGAATGGCGGTTGCTTCCGGTAGGGCAGGATATGCTTACTTAATTCGCGAACAACTGGTACCGGTGTCATCCCTTATTTTCAATGATATATTTATATACCTGTCACCTTTATTTTGCCTTTTACGCCCAATTATTCAATTACTGTCATCTGTTTCAGCGGCTAATTAAGAATGGTTATTCCTCGGTTTTGGCGTTGTATATTTACCAGACGAACTGTATGAAGGATGCTGTTCAGGATGAAAGAAGACATTGTGTGACAACACTTACATGTTTTATCATGTCTGTTCATAATGTACTAGCTGTGAAAAGGCATGGTGTAGCTAAGAAAACTCTCAAAACACGTATGAAGGTGAACGTCTGAAGACCTTTTACCATTATTTACTTATTGCGCTGGAATAAAAAAAATACTTTCGAAGCAGACAATTTAGCGCCACCTTACCGAGGAGGCCATTCTCCCCGCAACGCATGTCTATTTGATCAGTGTTGATTTGAACCATTATTTCTTGCATTGGAATGTGATATTTTTTTCACAGCTAGAAATGCGCAAACAGGACAGTGCATTCCGAGTGCAAAGTCATTATAATCTTTCTGCGAGTCTGTTAACACAATGATAACTTGATTCTGTACAATGAAGTATAGCGCCTTACAAATTCAATCGTTCTTCCAAAGTAGAAGTGGTCTTGATAGTTCCCATTTATGTTGCAGTGGTCTCCATTCGCTTAAAACACAGGGTCATAACGTCAATATTCCAGAAGGAACTGCGACGATGTTTGAATGTCTAACACAACTTTGATATTTACGAAGACATTGCCATTTGAATGTTGTGAATCCTGATTCAGAAGATCCACAATGTTAAATGTTTCATCCGGCTTGCTGACAGGCGATTTGTCCTTGGTTTGAGTGAATCAATGTCCTTAATTTCACCAAGATCGAAAACTGGCAACGTCTCGCAAAGTAACCTTGTGCTGTTGACAAACACTCAGTATCCTCATTGACTAGGTAAACATTTCAAGATGGCCTCTAGAGAGCCCTCTTGTGGCTCAACAGAATATGATCCGGTGCATGGAGTACAAACTCAAGTTAAAGTGATTCAGTTTTTAAGGTGCTGGTTGGGAATATCTTGGTCCTATTTTCTGACTAAAGTAAAGTCTGCACTATTGAATATGGTCAATTATATGGCACGGAACGTGATGAAATCTTCAATAACTGCTTTCTCAAATACACTGCCTTGGCTTCCCTAGCTTGTATCAAGGTCTTCATTTAATGACAAGTTCTTGTTGGTCGATTTCGTATTCGTTAAAACCATGGTATATGCGATCACGTAACAATTCACCCTTTGCTGTAGGAAACCATTCATGATTAAGACACATTTCGTAAAATTCCTCCTCAATTTGGCGGAAGAACCAAGGAGCATTTCCGGAAAAGACCGCCGTAAAAAGGTAACTATTTGTGATCGGTAGTGTGGTAATAAGTCGCAGGTACCCCTCCAAATCTCTATGATAACATGTGCAAGGTGTTCAAAAGGAGAAATTCTTCATATAAGCAAAACATTATCTGTACATGATCAAAGCTCTAAACACAGCTAGTGAAAAACATGTTTTATAAAAAATAATATTCTTATTGATATTACAAACGCAGCTTATATTAGCGTTTACCATGATATTGAATCAACTGAAAAAACAAAAATGCCAACATATATGACGCTGTTTTGTCTACTTTCGGACACTCTTCGTGTGTACAGTATTTAGATATACATTGTCCTTTCATCGTTTGTTACTGAAGTGTTACACAAGTGAAGTCTTATGCTTCACTATGTATTAGCACTATCGTTCTTTGGGGAATTAACTGTAATAGTCTTTTAGACGTTAACGATGAGATTCACACCAGTTTCTCTTGAGAAACTATTACAAATTGGTAATTTACCATTGTAAGTCATTGTGTGCTTCATGAATTTGATATTTGTCCCGTCTACAATTTAGGGAAAACAATTTCGACCTTCATAAAAAGTTAAGCTGGCCGAGAGTGGCGTCATTCCAACCATAAAAAAAGACAATTACGAACGACTCGCTGGAGATAATGGCACTATTTGGGGCAAAACGTTTCGATAGCCGCTGTACAACATTTGCTTCAGAGAGTTTTACAGTGTAATGATATCATTTAAATATGATTTAACACGAAGCCACAGTACCTTAACGCAAAACGCCAGTGTCTAATGTATTTATAAGGTACATGTGTATGTCTTTAAGTCATCTCTACTTTCTTTAATCCGTAAACACTTATGTCAGGGGCATAGTGACAGAATATGGATCAGCTGAGAAGATTCATATCCTTATGTGGATCAACGGATAACCACCATGTATCTCATGGAAACATAAACTAAATGTTAAACACGTGTGTGGCCTTATTCCAGTCTATTTGAAGCTCTTGATTGCACAAAACATTGATAGTTTTGGTCCATTTATCGCAATATGAAAAGGCGTTGGGAAGTTGCGTAACTTTGTTGCCTCTGCTAAGGCACTGTGATGGGTAGTTTGTGTAGCAAAGTGTGCTATCTACAGTCACACGTGTCGCGCACAATGCTTGGGAGTGTAATAAATAATATCTGATCGAGACATTGCATTTAAAATATTCGTGGACGTTTCGCGTGTAAATCGACTGTTTACGTGACGTATCTTTCTTGATCCACATATAAAATGCTCATCACGCGGAATTAATGTTGTGGTGTGAAGTTGTAACAAATTGAGTATTTAATTATTGAAGAGGTGATCAAAGAGTTACAATGAACCAAGAGAAGTACATGAATTTATGTAATGCTTTCTGTATTACTTAACACCTTGTGGTATAAGTTCCCGAGGGTAATATTTTGATGGGATTTGTTTTATGCGCATTTTATAATTTCCTGTCCTCCGTAAATGGTGCTCAACCTATATTAACGCGCAAGTGCTTGTCATGTCGGCACAATTGGATGTACTGGATGAAGTTTCTTGTACAGCCTGCGCGAAATCAGAATACTGCATTGGAGCAGGTGTATAGGTCCATTGAATATTACCAGTTATTGTATGGAAAATGGTCGTCCTATTTTTCTTAGTTTTCTTGTTTGTTTATTGCATCTGTTCGGCAGTGGCACACATGTATATGTACAATCATATATATTTTCGTTTCATGTAAATAATACATGTCAACTTGATCAGTATTGATTAAGTATCCTGTATTGAGTCGCTCCTAATTCTGAATTTGTACACAGGTAGACATTTAAATGATTGTTCAGTCACATTTACATATACAAAGAGAAAACTGAAGATATAGCATACTCCAGAACATGTAGGAAATTCTCAGTTGCTGTTTTAGTTGGACAGACGTAGCAACCCATGCTGCTCATGGTAAATTTCCCTAGAAATTGTGAAGGGAGGGGATTACCTCACTGAAAATAAATGTAGATAGGTTTACTGTGGTGTCCACATCTGGTCTTTTTCAATGTCCAATGCTTGAATTGAATTTACAGCTACTTTCCATTGCTGTTCAATGACGTCCAGCACAATCACGGATAAGCCGTCGATAACACACAATCTATTGACGTGCATTCGTTATTCTCACTGAGTCGCGTGTATTTAAGGCATCCACGAACATTTCGACATCCTCATTCACTAACTGAGGCATGCATCCGAATTATTCATGACGGATCTGTTAAGATATATGTTTAATCGAAGTATTGACTTCATATTGATAACTGATTGACTAACATGGACTAACATTCTGCATGATCATTTCCTATCAATGTTCTACATTCCGTGTACTGATAAATATGCTATTGTTATGTAATCGATGTGCCCTTTGACTTGCTCCACGCGCATACTGACTAACTAAAAACTACATTCGATGCCTTCATTGACAATGCATTCATCTAAGAACACGTATGACATCTATGATCAGCCACTGGGGAACACTCAAGCAGTTTTCAAACAATATCATTCTACAAGGCTTGCCTTGTCAAAATCAACTGTATATTTATTGACTGATGATTTGAAAATAACGGAGGAAATGTTATAATACTCAGCAGACTTCTTTACCATGATCAGTTCTGATGATACAACCAGCGGCCCACCTTATGGACCAGCTTATGAGTGAGCGAGTGAGTATGGTTTTACGCCGCTTTTAGCAATATTCCAGTAATATCACGGCGGGGGACACCAGAAATGGGCTTCACACATTGTACCCATGTCGGGAATCGAACCCGGGTCTTCTGCATGACGAGCGAACGCTTTAACCACTAAGCTACCCGACCGCCCCGACCAGCTATTGATAGATTACTGAAGTCAATACAGGCATCCACTGGTCAGATGTTGAAATAGATATGATGTGTCCACGCTGAATAGCTGTAACATCAGAATCCTGTTATCAATGTTACTAAGTTTTTATATTATCAGACATGATGTTTTACTGACGTGATACCTAAAGAAAATAGACTTGCCGGATCAATGGCACATGCCCGAGTGTGCTCACAGTGTTAAATCAGTTTAGCATTTTGGGGAACTCCTCGAATGACAGTTGTGGTAATCAAATTAAATCAAATGCGGGGTAATCTGAGCATCTTAATATCATAACACTAAAAGACAGGGATGGGGACTAGACGCCGTAGAATCACACTTGTCACACTTCAACAGATATGTTTTGATCAAGTGGGTACGTGCAGTCCTTGTTACGTGAAGCTGAAATCAGAAAACTTACATTTTCATCAATCGAATAGGAAAGCACTGAAAAGTGAAACAGTTGGCCGGTCATTCCAGCGATAGTAACAAATTGTGTTCTGTCTGATAATCCATAGCCCACGTTATACCGGAATAACATCTGGCACTTTGGTCTGTGTGTTGTTAAACATCATCATACAATGCTACTCTGAAAGACATCTTACTAAAATAAAGTCTGCACGGTTGAAAATGGTCAATCATATGGAACGGAACGATGTGAAACCTTTAATATCTGCTTTCTCAAAGACATTGCATGGGCTCATCTAGCTTATATCAAGATCTTAATATAATGACAAAGGGAGTTTACATGTTCTTAAATGAATTCCTTGCAGATCAGACACAATTAAGATAGACACCCGCATCTGACTCTTGAGTTTACTTTTGATGAAATTGTATGTAGGTGAGTGCGTTTAGACGCCAATTGTGAAAAGTATGCCCGTCATATCTCGGCGTGTCAGCTTGATGGGAGAGCAAAACAACCGAAATGAAGCAGGTTTTAGATGTTTTCCACTTTGGTTAACACCACGAGACATGAGCAATGCTAACAGGGTTTCGAACTCACCATCATAGGTGCTTGCATGCGCATGAAACGTAACATGCGGACCCTTATATTAGACGGCTGGGGCGAACCAGGTTTCGAACCCAAAGGTTTGTTTTCACACATTGTTATCATGCAGGCTTCCGAAGTCGGCTCTTCATAATCAGCAAACATAGTGTGACGAGGTTCCATATTGAGGGTCTCACCCCTCGTATTTTTAATCCTTATGAATACTAAATGTTAAAATTCCCCCAGGTTTTTAGAATGTAACGGTTAAAACCACTCGGGCCTTTATTGTTTAATGCAAAGGATGCATCTTATCATGATTGTCTTAATACTTATGTTAGTTAAAATGATAAGCCATGGTATCGGATTTATATTTAAACAACATACTTAATAGCCTTGGTACATCACTGTATATTAGAACTGACAAATTACTGCTGCTAGCTTGTGCATATTCGCCTGTTAAAAGTCCAACGGTTAATTCTTTACTTCAATCATTTATGCTTTAACTTGGTTGTTACTGCTTAGTGTTAACAAATCCTTGAACTATCAGCTGCTTTATTTTTGTCAATGCACCTTAAATGCAATTGGTCTGTCTATTTATTTATTTTTCGACTTAACTTGTATGCAGTCACGCCGGCTCTGAAATCACTTTTGACAATAACGAGACTGTTCCTTGGTGGGCGGAGCTTTCCTCTGGCAAAGGCGCCCTAATCGTCAGTAAAGCACCGTGACGCATGGTAATAACCTGTTCTATACCAGCATCCCGCTTTGGAACATTTGCCTTTCAGTAGCAATGCGTGCTTTTACAACCCAAAGTGATCATTCATCGTTCGGCTTTCGTACATTTGTTTTTATGTGTGAGTTCAACACTGATTATCTCAAGCAATGTGTCGAGATGCTTCTCGATGGTGAAAGTCACGGATTTGATAGAAGGACGGATGGTTTCCGTACTGGTATTCTGATTAAATATAATTACTCCATTGATGCCTGCGTTCTACACAGGGGAAAAGTTCTGGATGTTATTGAATGAACCAGGCCGCAGCGGAGCTTCAAATGTCGTGCAAGTGAACTTTTCGAAACGATGAAATCGAATATACATCCGACGATGTTTTCTTCTTGGTTACCAAACATGCCTAGCATTGCTTACGCACTTTATCAGCTGTTGTTTTCGACACGCATGTCAATGTTATATGAAACCATGCTTTACCATTTTGTCAATTTTGGGTATAACGAACTATTGAATGTAACGACAATTGGCTTTATCAAAGCGATTACCCTTCAGCCGTCCCAGAATACCCAGTGTAATAACTCAAAGGAATTTGAATGCCATAATTAGATGAATTAAATTCGAAACTATCATCTAATCAGGAATAATACACTTCATAACTAATTAAAGTCTTATTTTATATCACCAACCCAAATAGTGGCATGGCCTCGTTATTTCTATCGCGAAAAACGTTAATCGATCCATACATACCATAGTCAAAGAACAACATCTGTGTGTAACGACATTTATGATATCTATATCCATTCAACAACTGAGGTTCGTTTTAATGCGTCTCTTAAAGTATTCTAATCGTAGTTACCGTCTATTCCCAAAACTATTGAACTATGGATATTCCGGTTTACGTTTTCAATTTTCCTTTCGATCTAAAATGGCGGACACATTTTTGTGTTTCGAGAGTAACGAACTACGGATAGTACGAACTGATTGTCAAGGTCCCTTAGAGTCCGTTATAGCCTGGTCTAATGTGACGTCATCAGTTGATGTATATTTGTGTATGTGAATGCACATGACACCGGTGGAGATTCCAGGTTAGACTTGTTCATCAGCAACCCATACTCATCGTGAGAGGCAAGTAAATGAATCCGATATCGATGGCCAATGGTAAGATTCGGTGACTTGTTTGAATGTGTGTCACAAGTCCCTCGTTGTACATCAATTATCATCAACACTGGTTTATCTGGTCCCGAGACCAATAATCAGCTGTCATATATTAGGGCGTGGAGTCATCTCACAGATGACGCTCTTACCTTGTAGCGTGTGTCAGGGTAGATAACAGCACTATTGCCACTCAGCATATTTGGTATTAACAACAATGGATACTTTTGTGACACATTTTCTCAGAGTTCAGTTGAGATCACAACTGGTCACGCTCGTACTATTAACACCGTCATTCTGGCCAATTTCCATGATATTCATACATTTAAGTAAATTCAGTTTGCTGTGTCCTTTCAAGATATCACGGCGATATTTTACTACAAAATCTCTTTACAGTTGAAATGCAATTCTTCTAGGGAGGTTTTGAAAAGAGACCATCGATCGATTATAAATATAATACTGTCAATCGATGTGAGGATTCGAAATCCATTTAGCCACTAATTCGGTCTTCCCACTTTGGTCAACAAATAATTTTCCCTTACAGACACGGTTTCACTTGTGCAACTTCCTTGCACGATAAATGTGTACTAAAGGCAAGTTTCTGTTCGGCTTGATCATGTGACTTAAACCAAAGCTCCCAAGACAAATATGACAGTTTCATATTGACAGGATAACTTCACGCTTGGAATGCTATTTCTAGATCTTGTTCCAAAAATGTCAAAGCCTTGTTGAATGGCATCCTTCAGTGAAACCATGGCTACAGTATGCAACCCCGATATGTGTTGTTATGCGAGAGTTGTGCAAGTCCTTTGAAGTGTGCGTGAGTTGGTTTAACGCCGATTTGAACAGTTATCTAGTGAGTGAGTGAGTATGGTTTATGGCCACTTTTAGCAATATTCCAGCAATATCACAGTGGGGTCACCAGAAATGGGCTTCACACATTGTACCCATGTCGGGAATAGAACCCGGGTCTTCTGCGTGACGAGCGAACGTTTTAACAACTAGGCTACGGGACCGTCCCCAACAGCATTCCTGTTATATCATGGCGTGTCATCTTAATTTAGAGGAAAGCCCTAAGTTATGTTTACCACTTCGGTAAAACCAGAACGGCACGGATATGATGCTGACAGATCTACAAGCATAATCGTGGCGAACCAGGATTCGAACTCACGATCATGGGATTCTTTCAAATCTGCGTGGCGAACTGTGGAACCTTAGACGACGGCGCCACCCATACCCTGATTTTTTAAGTGGTATTTGTTACAAGGGAGCCTCGAGGGAGAGATAACCTAAATTACGATATTTGCATAAATTTGTGTTACCAGATTGTGAATAGCTGATTGTTGACAACCAATATAGACCTCTAGAATGTTTACCAGAAAGGACAATCAAATTCATATTCAAGCTCGTAAAATTATTTGATACAATGAGGTTGTCACGCGAGTGTGTTTGGGGATGGTAAATATCCTGCATTAGGAACAGACATTGTATTTAGCGAGCCTTGGCGATTTTCAGTATATTAGAGTGTTCTTTTGATAATGATAGCAATTATCTCTGTAGTTTATCCAGATTCCCGATGGTTAATTCTGACTCGATCGTTGAATGACAAGGGCGACGCCATGTTTGTTTATAAACACTTAAAGTAGTCTCTACTTGACCTTTGATACTTGCATCTCTATCCGCATATGACCCCAACGGATATCGTTTTCATCCGCTGGCTGTATCCTGCCGAGAAACCTACCCATTATATGATAAATGCATATATTTACCTACATGTTTATCTGATGAATAAGCATCTCGTCACAATCAATTTGCATTGTGAATTATATAAATGTGTTCAATAGATAGACAAAAGTCAATGAATAATACAGTGATACTGTCACATTAAACCATCAGGCAGTCAAAATGATTGCCGCACATACCTATATTTCATCTATATTATAGCGATCTGTAAACAATCGAGTCTGGATCAGACAATCCAGTGATTTTTCTTGTTTGTTTATTGCATCTGTTCGACAGTGGCACACACGTATATGTACAATCATATATATTTTCGTTTCATGTAAAAAATACATGTCAACTTGATCAGTATTGATTAAGTATCCTGTATTGAGTCGCTCCTAATTCTGAATTTGTACACAGGTAGACAGTTAAATGATTGTTCTGTCACATTTACATATATAAAGAGAAAACTGAAAATATAGCATATTCCAGAACATGTAGGGAATTCTCAGTTGCCTGTTTTAGTCGGACAGCCGCAGCAACCCATGCTGCTCATGGTACATTTCCCTAGACCAGGCAGTCAAAATGATTGCCGCACATACCTATATTACATCTATATTATAGCGATCTGTAAACAATCGAGTCTGGATCAGACAATCCAGTAATTGGTATCATGAGCATCGATCTACGCAATTGCCATGCGATGACATGCGTCAACCAAGTCGGCGACCACCTGATCCAATCTTCAGACAAGCATGGATTGGTGAAGAGCAATTCTAAGTATTCTAGTAGATATATGTGCATATGTTTAGATTTGGGGTGTTATTGAGTATTTGATGGCTCGAAAATATTATTACGGTGTAAGAGAGGTAAACGTTTTAACGAAGTTGAAAAGATGATATGAGCTTTAAAAAAGCAGTGATAAGCCCTACTTGTTATATGAAGTTCTTTTGAAAAACAAAATGTAGGATTATCTTCCACCCAGTACCATAAACATTAGACACCTCATGTCTGACATTGATGGAATCGTCACGATCAGAGAGGGATAATGACCACGAAGTATTGCTAGTCAGATTCTTATTCATTAGGCGTAAATCAGTTTAAGCAAAGGCAAAAGTGAGTCTACTCTTCAGACGAATCGACCGCCATGTTGTTGTCGTAACTAAAGGTTATTAACAAGCTCCGTAGCCTACATAAATACATATTGTCGGTGGAATACACTGCAGCTGTGTGGTCCTGTAATCGGGATCAAGTTTGCAACCATGTGTTCGTATTTGCTGCAAGAAATGTATATTTACATCATGTTGATGTTGATGTTCACCGCTTGGTGATCTCGTACAATTTCAATCCAGTATTCGAGATTACCCAAAACGTTAATAGGTTGTTCACAATCACGCGTGTCATGCTGTTAGTTACCTAACATTTGACCAATCAGATTAATTGAAAAAGAAAGAAAACAGTTGAAAATTGGATTTGACCAATACATTACAAATGTTATCAAAACGCTACTAGACTCAAAGCAGTCATTGAAACACTGCAAATTAAAAGTTCAAAACACATCAAAGAGACCCGTATCAATAATTACCATCAAATAACCATATCGTGTTTGTTTATATTTTAAGAAATACATTTGACCAATAAATTCCAAACGGTTCTAAAACACAACTGTGATACCAGAATCATCACCTTGGAATAACCATTTCTTGATTGTTTCAATTTTAGCCACCATCAAACATGGATATATACTTTCTTTCGCACGTCAGTTTTGTTACTCTGAAGCTGATAATCCAGATATATGATTGATAATTTTAACTGTTTGCATGTTTATGTGTAGCCTATTTCATGAAGACCCTTGGGGATCCTGGTTAGAATTGATTTTCAGCTGCCAATGCTTGCCTTAAGAAGCGAATAACGGGATCGTGTGCTCAGGCTCGCTTACTTGGTTTATCGTATCCCAGTTGCGGAGATCGATGCTCTTGATGTCAATTACTGGATTGTCTGGTCCAGATTCGATTATTTACTGACCGCCGTCAAAAAGCTGGAAAATTGCTGAGTGAGGCGTTAAACAACAAACAAACAGCAATGGTTGTGGTTCATTTACATTGTAATGAGTTGCACTGTTATCTGTTTTGGTTAACATTGTATGATGGACAGTTGGTCAGGTAGTGATCATTTGCGACTTATACAGAAATGCAGACTCGAATATTAACAGACCGTCGTCATATAGCTCATAAAATGCTGAGTGCAGCGTTAAACAACAAACAAACCAAACCAAACTTCAAAAGAAACCATAAGGATCTTGTTGTTTTTCTTTTCTTTGACTGTTTTGTCGTGTACTCTATTGTGACTGTTACCTTTAGATAAATGCACACACATTCTTAAAGAGATGTGGTCAAATGAGTGTTGCCTCATTTTACGATCCCTTCTCAATAGAATAAACAGAGAGCACGTCCACCTGAAAAGACTTCATTTTGATAAATTGGGTCAATGAGAGGGTAGAAACAAGGTAAAATCAATCGGCAAAGCATGAATTAAAAAGAAGTGCTTTGATTTAGTGAAAAAAAGCTAGTTTATAAAAAAATATTGCACGGGTTGTAGATTGCATTACGTCTGAACGGCTGCACGTTGGTCAATAGACATTCCACCATTATTTAGAATCTAAAGAAGCTGGGGAGGAAACGGAAATGAATATTTTGTACTGAAAAGAAGTTGACCAGAACAAGATGAAGTTCTGTAACGAAACGGAAAAGGGATGAACGAACATTGACGTCCAGGTTTTATTTGACTATTAATATCGGAATTGCTTGCTATTTTTCTGCCATGTGATGCAAGTTTGCACAAGCCTCTAGGATTTGGATATGTGAACTAGAGGACATCAGGCGAGGTGGTCGAATGTAATTTATTTAAAAGGTGTAATGTGTCCTTTTCGTTCCAAAGTTAATATGATTATTTTGGGGGTTTATGATCGAATCACACAAGATTTACCACTTTTTGATTTGGGACAATGTAATTGTAACGGTGACAGATGACAGAAAGCTATCGACCAGAACCCCTATTCATGAAAGAAATGACAGTTTGACGTTCAGGTGTATTCACAAGTTTTAATTCTACAATTATCAACTACCAGGAAACAGTTATTCCTACCACACAGATAATTTTGTGTCACCAAAATACAAACACGGATGTTATCAGACGAAGGTTTTACTACATCGCATGAATAGATATATGTGTATATGAAGATACACCGACTTTAGGCTGTCATGTTATAAAGGAACGACCCTCAATATCATCGGATGGGACAGAGGAGAGGGTGTAGACTGGGGTGTATGCTTGAGAGAAAATATTTTGTCAGTTAGCGCTTCAATGGATACATTTCTCACACATCTTTGTAAAACTTGAGGACAATTTTCTTTGGGGGGGGGGGGGGCACCCCAAACCCCACCCACTTCCTACTCCTAGAGTATCAAATCCGTTTGCTCCTTCACGCATCATGCATATATTCTATAAATATCAAATCAGTAATATTCCAACTGAATGACATCAGGCTGTAGATAATCAGACCAACAAAACAAACCAGTGGTTAATATTACGAGCGTCAGGGTACGACGACACGCAAGACGCCGAACCTGACCACCCCATTCAATTAGTCGGTTTCTATGACAAACACAAGTTCTCTGAAAAGGTGAGTTATTCTAAAAGACATAACCATCCATTTTCTCAATGATAGAATATCAACCATCTCAGTATAATCACATCATTATTTATCAAGTTCTCTTTAAGAGTTGAGGCTTGTTTCTTTGTGCAAATTGGGAGAATGGCGGTTGCTTCCGGCAGGGCAGGTTATGCTTACTTAATTCGCGAACAACTGGTGTCATCCCTAATTTTCAATGATACATTTATATACCTGTCACCTTTATTTTGCCTTTTAAGCCTAATTATTCAATTACTGAAATCTGTTTCATCGGCAAATTAAGAATGGTTATTCCTCGGTTTTGACGTATGTTTACCAGACGAACTGCATGCAGGATGCTGTTCAGGATGAAAGAAGACATTGTGTGACAACACTTACATGTTTTATCATGTCTGTACATAATGTACTAGCGGTGAAAAGGCATGGTAGCTAAGAAAAACTCTCAAAACACGTATAAAGGTGAACGTCTGAAGACCTTTTACCATTATTTACTTATTGCGCTGGAATAAAAAAATACTTTCGAAGGAGATAATTTAGCGCCACCTTACTGAGGAGGCCATTCTCCCCGCAACGCATGTATATTTGATCAATGTTGATTTGAACCATTATTTCTTGCGTTTGAATGTGATATTTTTTCACAGCTTTGAATGTGCAAACAGGACAGTGCATTCCGAGTGCAAAGTCGTTATAATCTTTGCTGTGAGTCTGTTAACACAATGATAACTTGCTTCTGTACAATGAAGTATAGCGCCATACAAAATCCAATCGTTCTTCCAAAGTAGACGTGGTCTTGATAGTTCCCATTTATGTTGCAGTGGTCTCCATTCGCTTAATGCACAGGGCCATAACGTCAATATTCCAGAAGGAACTGCGACGATGTTTGAATGTCTAACACAACTTTCATATTTGTGAAGACATTGCCATTTGAATGTTGTGAATCCTGATTCAGAAGATCCACAATGTTAAATGTTTCTTCTGGCTTGCTGACAGGCGATAATTTGTCCTTGGTTTGAGTGAATCAATGTCCTTAATTTCACCAAGATCGAAAACTGGCAACGTCTCGCAAAGTAACCTTGTGCTGTTGACAAACACTCAGTATCCTCATTGACTAGGTAAACATTTCAAGATGGCCTCTAGAGAGCGCCCCCTTGTGGCTCAACAGAACATGATCCGGTGCGTGGAGTACAAACTCAAGTTAAAGTGATTCAGTTTTTAAGGTGCTGGTTGGGAATATTTGAGTCCTATTTTCTGACTAAAGTAAAGTCTGCACTATTGAATATGGTCAATTATATGGCACGGAACGTGATGAAATCTTCAATAACTGCTTTCTCAAATACATTGCCTAGGCTTCTCCAGCTTGTATCAAGGTCTTCATTTAATGACAAGGGAGTTCTAGCTCTTGTTGGTCGATTTCGTATTCGTTAAAACCATGGTCTATGCGATCACGTAACATTTCACCCTTTGCTGTAGGAAACCATTCATAAGTGAGACACATTTCAGATAGACACCCGCATGTGACTCTTGAGTTTACTTTTGATGAATTTGTCAGTGATTAAGTTTGGTTTAACGCTGCTTTTAAAAATGTATTCTAGATATATATCACGGCGTGTCAGCTTGAAGTTGGAGGTAATCCCAAAGTTTTGTTGGTCTTTGACGTTTTCCACTTTGGTATACACCACGAGACATATGCAGTGGGAAATAGGATTCGAACCCACGATCATTAGTTAAGGTTATTTTTTACACCTTATGATCACCTTTTCGTCATTTTCATGTTACTCAAACATACATTTGGGCACAACAGCCATTCTGTTTTAATATTGCATTAAGATGGTTCGCAGTATCAGCAAGTTTCCTTTTATATCCATACTTTTCCTTGATGCCTTGTATCCTGCTACTGCATGTACAAGTACATGAATTTCACACTTCTTATTTATGCATATCCTCAAGCAGTAATGTATAATAAAGATATAGAATATATACTCTGTAGTGATTCGTGGTCCAGTGTCCTGCACATAAGTCACAAAGCGGTCGAAATTAAGTAACGTTGGTCGCGGAGTGACCGTGTTCCGGCGTGATTCCTGGGAGTTTCGAAACATTCGGTCCCGCCCCATACCGAAACACGGGTTGCATGTAAGATGTAAGAGGCTTTGTTCGAAATACGCCTCTGTTCATCCAGCAGTGAATGGGTACCCGATAGTACGAGATTTGATGGTTAATATGTGACGCTTTATACCCCGAAGGAGGCTGAGAATGATATTTGAGTGCAGTACTACACTGATCCTAACACTGGTCGAATAATATATGAACATTCGCCTGTGACTGCAATCTGAACCATTATAAATGGAAAAGAAAATTGTAAGTCCACTAAGTAAATGGGCCTTTAATTTATTAACTATGTTTTATCTTTTATCATGAAAATGTGGCAATGAATTTCGCACGCAAATACACTCTGCGTAAACTGCGTGTTTTTTTTTCGAAATGCTCGTGATGTTTCGCGATAACATAATGTGCCGTGTTAATTCCGAAAACATACATTGTTAATTCTTCAAGTTTACCACAATTCACCGCGCTAATTCCGCTTGCATACCATCGCAATTCCGCAAACGTTCTGCGGTAATTGTCAAGTGCGGAAGAATTTTGCGGAAGAACCATGGAGCATTTCCGGAAAAGACCGCCGTAAAAAGTTAAGTATTTGTGATCGGTAGTGTAGTAATAAGTCGCTTATTGATATTTCAAACGTAGCTTATATAGCGTTTACCATGATATTGAATCAACTGAAAAAACAGAAATGACCACATATATGACGCTGTTTTGTCTGTTTTCGGACACTCTTCGTGTGTACAGTATTTACATATACATTGTCCTTTCATCGTTTGTTACTGAAGTGTTACACAACTGAAGTCTTACGGTTCACTATGTATTAGCACTATCTTTCTCGTGGGAATTAACTGTAATAGTCTTTTAGACGTCAACGATGAGATTCACACCAGTTTCTCTTGAGAAACTATTACAAATTGGTAATTTACCATTGTCTGTCATTGTGTGCTTCATGAATTTGATATTTGTCCCGTCTACAATTTAGGGAAAACAATTTCGACCTTCATAAAAAGTTAAGCTGGCCGAGAGTGGCGTCATTCCAACCATAAAAAAGACAATTACCAACAACTCACTGTTAGATAATGGCACTATTTTGGGCAAAACGTTTCGATAGCTGCTGTACAACATTTGCTTCAGAGAGTTTTACAGTGTAATGATATCATTTAGATATGATTTAACACGAAGCCATAGTACCTAAACACAAAACGCCAGTGTCTAATGTATTGATAAGGTGCATGTGTATTCCTTTAAGTCATCTCTACTTTCTTTAAGCCGTTATGTCAGGGGCATAGTGACAGAACGTGGATCAGCTGAGAACATTCATATCCTTATGTGGATCACCGGATAACCACCATGTATCTCATTGAAACATAAACTAAATGTTAAACACGTGTGTGGCCTTATTCCAGTCTTGATTGCACAAAACATTGATAGTTTTTGTCCATTTATCGCAATATGAAAAGGCGTTGGGAAGTTGCGTGACTTTGTTGCCTCTGTTAAGGCACTGTGATGGGTAGTTTGTGTAGGAGAGTGTGCTATCTACAGTCACACGTGTCGCGCACAATGCTTGGGAGTGTAATAAATTATATCTGCTCGAGACATTGCATTTAATATATTCGTGGACGTTTCGCGTGTAAATCGACTGTTAACGTGACGTACATTGTATCTTTCTTGATCCACATATAAAATGTTCATCACGCGGAATTAATGGTGTGGTGTGAAGTTGTAACATATTGTATATTTGATTATTGAAGAGGTGATCAAGGAGTTACAATGCACCGAGAGAAGTACATGAATTTATGTAATGCTTTCTGTATTACTTAACACCTTGTGGTATAAGTTCCCGAGGGTAATCTTTTGACGGGATTTGTTTTATGCGCATTTTATATTTTCCCGTCCTCCGTCAATGGTGCTCAAACTATATTAACGCGCAAGTGCTTGTCATGTCGGCACAACTGAACATACTGGATAAAGTTTCTTGTACAGCCTGCGCGAAATCAGAATACTGCATTCGAGCAGGTGTACGGGTCCATTGAATGTTGCCAGTTATTGTATGGAAAATGGTCGTCCTATTTTTCTTAGTTTTCTTGTTTGTTTCTTGCATCTGTTCGGCAGTGGCACACATGTATATGTACAATCATATATATTTTCGTTCAAGAACATGTAGTGGAATTCTCAGTTGCCTGTTTTAGTCGGACAGCCGCAGCAACCCATGCTGCTCATGGTACATTTCCCTAGAAATTGTGAAGGGAGGGGATTACCTCACTGAAAATAAATGTAGATAGGTTAACTGTGGTGTCCACATCTGGTCTTTCTCAATGTCCAATGCTTGAATTGAATTTACAGCTACTTTCCATTGCTGTTTAATGACGTCAAGCACAATCACGGATACGCCGTCGATAACACACACTCTTTTGACGTGCATTCGTTATTCTCACTGAGTCGCGTGTATTTCAGGCATCCACGACGTTTCGCCATCCTCATTCACTAACTGAGGCATGCATCCGAATTTATCTTGACTGATCTGTGAAGAGTGAGTGAGTGAGTATGGTGTTACGCCGCTTTTAGCAATATTCCAGCAATGTCACGGCGGTGATCTGTGAAGATATATGTTTAATCGACACTGATTTCATATTGATAACTGATTGACTGATATGGGCATACATTCTGTATGATCATTTACTGTCAAACGTCTACATTCCGTGTGCTGATTAATATGCTACTGCCATATAATCGATGTGCCCTTTGACTTGCTCCATGTGCAAATTGACTTTCTGAGAACTACATTCGATGCATTCCTTTACAATACATTCATCTTTGAACATGTATGCCATCTATGATTAGCCACTGGGGAACACTAAAGCAGTTTTCAAAAAATATTATTTTTTCAAGGCTTCTTTAGGCAAAAGCAAATTAGGATTTATCCTTTGATGATGAGAAAATAACGGAAGAAATGTTATAATACTCAGCAGACTTCTTGACCATAACCAATTCATGAAGACACAACCAGCACGGTCCATCTTATGGACCAGCTATTGATAGATTACTGAAGTCAATGCAGGCATCCACTGGTCAGATGTTTACATAAATATGATGTGTCCTCGCTGAATATCTGTAACATCAGAATACTCCGTGGCCATTTGTTACAAAGTTTCTACATCAGCATACATGATGTTCTATTTTTACTCACGTCATAGTAAAGAAATACAGTGGCAAATCTCCGAGTGTGCTCACAGTGGTAGATCAGTTTGGTACTTTGGGGAACTCAAAGAAGTTGCGATGACACAGGTCAAGCCAAATCAAATGCGGAATAATCTAAGCGTCTTCATATCATAAAACAAAAGGTCAGGGCATTGTACCAAACTCTGTGGAATCACACTTGTCAAGCTTTAATTGATATGTTTGATCAAGTGGGTACGTGCAGTCCTTGTTACGTGAGGTTGAGATCTGAAAACTTACATTTACAGCCATCGAGAAGAAAAGCACTGAAAAGTGAAGAACTTGGCTGGTCATTCCAGCGATAGAAACAAATTGAGTTCTGTCTGAAAATCCATAGTCAACTCTATGGCAGAATAACATCGGACACGTTGGTCTGTGTGTTGTTAAACCCCATCATACAATGCTGCTCTGAAGGTCATCTGTCTTATGGAAGTGAGTTCATTGAATTTAATGCATGTCAGACCATGAAACGACCCGGTGATGGAGGTGGTGCGATTGCCGGGACAGGGGTAACTAACAACCTACGACCGCCTCCGTGGTCTAGTGGCAGAGCGTCCGCCCGGAGAGCGGAAGGTCCGGGGTTCGATCCCCGGCCGCGTCACACCAAAAGACGTTAAAAGATGGTACTTGTTGTTACCCTGTCTGGCGCTCGGCATTAAGGGGCTAAAACAAGGATTGGTCGGCTCGGAGTCAGTATACTGTGTGGGGTATTCATGTTAAACTGCGGCATAGTATATCAGTCCGGACTAGTACAAGCAGCAACACAAACACATACACGTAAATGCACGTCGCTAAATAAGTGGAATAATCTTGGACGCGACGTTAAACCCAATTTCACCTCACCTCACCTCACCTCACCTCACCTCACCTCACTAACAAGCTAAGGTGTTACGTCTTCCGTCACAAGCTGTATGCCAACTACATGCAAATACGTTGACCTAGAAATTATATCTTGCACAAAAATTCGCCTGTCAAGAGTGCGTACGGCTTTCACGTTTCATTTTCAGATGCAGGAAACTCGGGAGATGGATTGTGCTGTACATCGTTTCTATAGCAGATAATGATATCCACTTCAGGTGGAAATAATCAAAGAGGACCTAAAAGGTGCACTCCGATAATAGAATGGCATTTACCATTGGACGCCAGTTCTGAATGTCGAACCAAAATCACCACTCTAATTTTCGTAATACACTGTCTTTGTGAAACTGAAGGACTGTTCATGTGTACATTTCAAGTTACTGATATATTTAAATATGTGTTCCAAATAGCTTAATTTTCACACATGTACACACATCTTTTAGCACTTAGTAATTACATCTCCAACACCTGATGAGGCATGTTTACTGAACACTTAACATCTATACTTCCATGATAAGCTCTCGACCCCAGCTCACGTAACTAAACCATTCTCTATACACAATAAATGACAAACACTTGGCGGTGGTGTATCAGACATTGACATAGTACACCTTTGGGTCACACAAATATAACAAATTCTGTGAGCCCAGTAGCATGATTGGTTAAGTTGAATGATCAAACACTCGAGATGATCTTGCTCTCCGGGGAGCATCAGTCTGTTCACAATACCAACTCTTCTCACGAACTCACCGAACGATTATACAATCAGTGTGGTGTGCTTATACTTCAGTGACGTCATGGATTCTTCGATAAGGCTAAATATAAAACGTCAACCCACAGAATAAGTAGTCTCCTTTATCTGATTCCATTGAGCGTAAAAGACAAAATAGCGATGATAATTATAGGAACGCATCACTGAAAATCAGTGATGACACTTGGTGCTCGCGAAAAGGGTAAGCATCTCCTGCTCTACCTGTAGCATCTGCCACTCACACAATTTGCATAAAAAAGTAAATTCTTTTATGTTGCCTAACACCGCAAATGTTACCCAGTTTCCTGTTGGTTTCGGATACGTGTTCTCCTGAAGCCTTATGATAATATGTCTATGACACTGTTTTGCATCCTTTCGTACACTCTTCATGTATACAGTCTTTACACAAACTGTCCTTTCATCGTTTGTGACTGATGGGTAACACTACTGAAGTTTTTCGCTTCACTGTGTCTTAGCACTCTCGTTCTCGTGGGAAATAAATGTAAGAGTCTTTTAGACGTCAACGATGTGATTCACACCAGCACTTTGACCATCTCACTTGAGAAACTATTACAAATGGGTAATTTTTAGAGAAAACTACACTCATTCCCGTTAATTACCATTTTTACGAAACTAGTGGACTTTCTAAGGTATCTGACGGAGCGAAGCGAAGTCAAATACCATAGAAACTTCGGCAGCTTCGTAAAAATGGCAGGGAATCTTACGAGAATGAGTATGGTATCTTATTTATTACCCACGTTAAATAAACAGTTTATATATTTAGGTGTAAATGCATAACAACTTTCGTTCGTTGGTGGACTAAACATATAAACCAGTTGCAGAATCTGGTTCCGCATTAATATTGATATATGCCAAATATGGCCATTACTGATATTTCTATGCTTTCGCATTAACAAGATGCTCTTGCTGTTGTGTTTGCAAACATAACAGCATCGACGCTCAGGATCCATTTTGAGGAATTTCTTCAATATGGTAATTCAAGCGCTTTGTTGTTAGTACGCAGGGCACTTATAAGAAAATTTTAAAAGGCCGCGCTGTGAATATCGGACCAACAGTCGGCAATCGCATTGCCGTTTCCCGGCTGTGCAATCCAAATGGTTCGGTTTCCTTAATCGATCAGTTGAATTTATATCCTGTCCGTACCATTTTGGAAGGGGGAAATCAGAGTGTTCGCCAAAGACATTTATGTTAACTTACCACCCTATACTGAAGACGTGAAAATCAACAAACTCAACTCCGTTTGCATGTCAGTGACAGCTTCGAACGAAGGGCAAGGTAACCACCGAAATAAGAAAAGACAACCGTGATCTACTCACAGCGTTTTACGCTGGAGAAAGGGAAAATGTCATTGTTCACATTTGGGATGTTTTGAGCCACATATTCAGAAGGAAGGCACACTTCTATGGAGTTTTCGAATGATTTGTATCTTAAATGTTCACTTTTAATGATCAAGTCGGGCAGTCATAAAGAAACAACTCCCGAAAGAGTGCCACAAAATACGCTTCAAAGGGTAACAGTGTAAATATATATAGCTCGATTATATAATGTCTGTAGGAGCTCTGTGCATAACTAATATAGAATGAAAACCGAATTGTATGCGTGTGACTATCATGTTGATTTTTTATGAATGAAAAAAGTTGTTCCGGTGCCACAGAGGTCACGGTTACCCAATCAAAACGAATAAAACGAGGTCAACCTTGTCCGACACACGTGTGACGTACGGATTTAGTATCTTACCACATGCATCTTCACCACGTGAGTAATAAACCATTGTCAGTCATTGTGTGCTTCCTGAATTGGATATTTTAGTTCCGTCTACACTTTAGGGAAAACGATTTCGACCTTCATAAAAGGTTGAGCTGGCCGACAGTATGTCATGACAACCATAAAACAAACCATTACAAACGACTCACTGGAGATAATGGCACTATTTTGGGCAAACGTTTTGATAGCCGTTGTTCAACATTTGCTTCAGAGAGTTAAACAGTGTCACGATAACATCTTTCAAATATGATTTGAACGGCGGCACAGGAACGAAACGTTAAATGCCAATGTCTGATGTATTTCTAAAGTAAACTTGTGTCATCTCTACTTTCTTTAAGCCATAAACACTAACGTTTGGGGCATAGCTACTCACAATTGGATCGCATTACAACAGTGGAGAACATTCACGACATCGTTGTATGAATCACCGGATATGTCTACTTGAAAGATGGACTAAATGTCAAACATGTGTGTGACTTTATTTCACTCTATTTGAAGCCTTTGATTGCACAAAACATTCATATTTTGTCTACTTTACGCTTGTCGCAGCGAATGAAAATTCAACAAAATGAAAGGGCGTTAAGGAGTTGCGTGATTTAATTGCCTCTGGTTGGACACTGTGATCGGTAGTTTGTGTAACGTGAAACGCGGATTGCTTGAGAGTGTCATAAATAATATCTGCTCCAGACATTGCGATGATAATAAAAAGCTTGTTTCACATGCAAACTGAGTGTTTACATGAATTATTTTTTCAAATCCACAGATCGAAAATATCAGAGACGTGTTCAACAGACGGAATTAATGGTTTGCCGTGAACCTGTAACATATTGTGAATTTGATTCTTGAAGAAGCAATCATAGAGTAACAATGCACCAAGAGAAGTACATGAATTTACGTAATGCTTTTTGTATTACTTTACGCCTTGTTTCATGAATACCCGAGCTAAATATTTTGTTGTGTTTTGTTTTCTTGTCATATCATATTTTGCCGTTCTCCGTCAATGGTGCTCAAACGTATAATAACGCTCAAGGGTTTGTCGTGTCAGTACCATAGGAATTTACCGCAGGAAGATGGTTGTATAGCCTGCCCGACATCAGAATAATGAATTCGAGCAGCTGGATCCATTAAAAGTTATTGTACGGCAAAATAGTCGCCCTAATGTTCTTGGTTTTCTTGTTTGTTTGTTGCAGCTGTATCACAGTTGCATACATGTATACTTTCGATATCGATAGCTGATTGGCATAGCTCACGCTGATCGATAGCTAATACATTCAATATGCCCATTTACTGTCTATAGTCAGTGTGCTGAAAAATATGCAACTGTCACGGAATCGATGCACCCTTTGACCTGCCACAAGCATGCAACCATTCCATGTGCATAATGACTAAGTATGATCAAAATTCCTTGCGTTAATTGACAATGCGTTTGTCTATGGACGTTTATGACTAGCCACTGGGGAACACTCAGGCAGTTTTCAAACACTATACTTCCATGTGTCCTGCATCGTCACTAGCAGCCAAATCTTCATTGTAGGGATAATGGAAAAGCTGACGGAAAGATGTAATACATCATTCTTGACCAGTTCATGAAGACACAATCAGCATATGCACACACACCAGTCAGTCAACCGTATTGACCAACTATTGGAAGATAAAGAAAGTCCACACAGGCAGTCCGCTGGTCAGATAGTAAAATAAATATGATGCATGTGTCTTCTCTGAATACCTCAAACATCAGAATCCACACTGATCAATGATACTCGAAGAAAAACACTTGCCAGAACAGGGGCACATCCCGGAGTGTACTCACAGTGTTAGATCAGTTAGTATTTTGGGGAACTCATGGAATGACAGTTGCGATGACACAGGTCAAACCAAATCAAATGCGGGATAATCTGAGCGTCTTCATGTCATAAAACAAAAGGTAAGGTACCAGAACCAGAAGCATCACACCTGTCAAGCTCCAATAGATAGGTTTAATCAAGTGGGGACGTGCAGTCCTTGTGGTTGAGATCTGAAAACTTACACTTACATCCATCGAGAAGAAAAGCACTGAAAATGAAAAAGGTCTATCCAGCAATAGCTAACAAATTGAGTTCTGTCTGATAATCCATAGTCTACTCTATGGCGGATGAACATTGGGCACTTTGGTCTCCGATGTGTGAAACCTCATCATGCGATGCTGCTCTGAAGGTCATCTCTCTAATGGCAGTGAGTTCATTGAATTCAATGGATGTCAGATCAAGACATGACTCGGTGATGTAGGTGACGCGGTTGCCAGGACAGGGGTAACTTACGACCAACGGTGTCTAGTCTCCCCGTCACAAACTGTATGCCAATTGCATGCAAATACGTTGACCTAGAAATTATATCTTGTACAAAAATTCGCCTGTCAAGAGTGCGATGGCGAGAGATGGTTTCTGTCATACCTAGTTTCTATAGCAAATAATGATTTCCACTTCAGGTGGAAATAATCAAAGAGGAGCTGAAAGGTGCACTCTGATAATTGAATGGCATTTTCCATTGGACGCAAGTTCTGATTGGGTAACCAAAATCACCACCCTCATTTTCGTAATACACCGTATTTGTGAAACAGAAGGAATGTATTCATTTCAAGTTACTGATCTATTTAAACATGTGTTCCAAATAGCTGAATTTCCACACATGTACACACATCTTTAAGCACTTAGCAATTACATCTCTTATACCCGATAAGGCATGTTTACTGGACACTTAGCACCTGAACTTCCATGATAAACTTCGACTCCAGCTCACGTACCTAAACCATTCTATCACTATACACAATAAATGATGAACATTCCAAGGCGGTGGTGTATCAGACATTGACATACTGCACCGTTTAGGCCACATAAATATAACAAATTCCCTGAGCCAATTAACATGATCTGCAAATGGTTAAACACTCGAGGTTATCTTTCTCTTCGGGGAGCATCAGTCTATTTAAAATACCAGCCTTCTCGCAGAACAATGAAACAATCAGTGCAGAGTGTTTAAACTTAAGTGACGTCAAGACGTCATCGATTCAACGCCAGAGAATAATCAATCTCCATTATCTGATTCCATTGGGTGTAAAAGACAAAACAGTGATGACAATTATATGAAGGTGTCCTCTGTAAGGGTAAGCATGACCTTCTTTACCGCTAGCACCCGCTATTCACACAATTTGCATAAAACACAAGTGTTTGTTGCCTCACATCGAGTGCAATAAAGACACCTGGGCGGCAGGGTGAGGTTAAAATAGCGGTTGTCAATCATAGGCAAACTGCATGATGATAAAATTGCCGATTTCAGTGATATTGTTCATTAAAATACGACACAATATAAAGCAGTGAAACTTGATATTTTAAGAGATAGCATTTCATTCCAGTAACATAATCCTAAATGTTATTATATGCTCCGGCTTAAATGAAACATACATTGGAAAAACCTAACCAGAAACTATGACAAACTATGCACATATGACGAATACATCAGCCCCATAACCGCACTATACCTGGAAGTAATCATTTGAAAAAATGCGGAAACGGGATATGTACAGTTTCCCAAATGTACAACCTTTAGGCTGAACGATGAGGTGTCAGAAAATATGGAAAACACGTTCATTTGATTGTCTAGAATATGGACAGTTGTGATTATCTTTCCTTGTCTCCTTGGCTCTGCTCTGCTCTGCTCTGCTCTGCTATGCTCTGCTATACTATGCTTTGCTATGCTATGCTATGCTATGGCGTCAAGCACGGCAACGCTTATCCGTTTTGAAAAGCCTGAAGAGGCTCGTTGGAGCTGAAACCGCTCGCTTATTCAGGGTTAAGTTACTTCTTGTTTTAATTTTTGCCCATAAAGACAATTCAGTTCAGGTATAACTGATACGTTCAATAGGCACAACATTGTATCATTATATTAATATCGGTTGAATTATTTTCTATCTAATGCGTATTTAATATTTATTGGAGATGCGAAAACAAACGTTTACGCATCTTCGGCATCAACGGCCCAGCCAGACGGCCAATCTTGACGGCGAAACATCAACGTCCGCGTCTCCAGTTGTACAAACGACACTCGCGGTGTATATCAGGTCAGTGGAACGATGTTGATTTGTCTGGGATGAAATGGACGTTCGCGACGTCTTCCAGCTCCGGCTTATCCTTCCTCAGACATGGAATGACATTCCAGAGGCCTTTTTCGACGTTAAATTTGTACAATGAGTCGAAAGTGTCAGGCCTGTATCAATGGACAATGTGGATACACAACAGAAGTAGAAATATTGGCTGTAGACAAACATCCATCCTGTGTGGATCGCTGGTTACAAATATTCAGCATCCTCAATCACAAGATGGAGACAAACACTATCATCAGTCACTGAGTGTAAACAAACATTTAGCATCCTCAATAAGAAGCTGTGGAGACAAACATGCAAGATCCTCATCGACTGCAGACAAACATTCAATATCTTCATTGTAGAAATTTAAAGACGACGAGTAGAATGTGCCCTCAAGAGGCGACATCTCAGGTTTGTCTGTACTGACAAAGACTTATACAAGAAACATAGAATTATGGGTTCCGTATGAATGAATGATATACATGTACATGTGAGTCACCAAGCTTTCCGAATGATATCCATCCATCCACGAAGTAGGATAACCGTAATAAACGAGTGTTGAAGACATTCGGACGCTGATATGCCACAATAGCTTAACCTGAATCTCACCAACATCAGCATTGGCCAAAACAATCCAATTGCAATAGTTTAGTATTGGACCTCCAAAGAGTTTCTGATTGGAGCTCATCGGATTACTGATAGAAATATGTTTCTGATTGTCACGTCTAACTCATGTCAGATCGCATTATACTTATCACTCAAGGACACTAAGGCAATGTGCACCTGTAACTAAATATCAGCGAAAAATGCACTGTGAGAGAACTTAAGTGAGTGAGTGAGTGAATGAGTTGGGTTTTACGCCGCTTTTTACAGTATTACAGTTATATCACGGCGTATCAGCTTAATGTGGGAGGAAAGCTCGAAGTGATGCAGGTGTCAGACGTTTACCACTTCGGTGAAACCCACGAGCACGGGTATGGTGCTGACAAACCTAGAAACGTAATCAGGGCGAACCGGGATTCGAATACACAATCATAGGTTTCTGGCGTGCCCAGGGGACACAACTCTGCACAGCGAATCGCGGCGCCTTAGTCGAATGGGCCACCCGTGCCCCCTGAGAGAACTTAAGAGTATGGCAATGTGAAAAAGGTCAAATCAAAGTAAACACCTCAAATATCAGAAGCCAGAACAATAGAGTACCACTACTAACTACACATATACCAAATCACATTATATTCTGGAGAGGCTTGGATGAAACACGGTCATTACTTTAATTGAAAATCGGATGTTTAAACAGATTTGGTGCCATTCAAGTGTAAAATTATTACTTCATTGGTCTAATGGCTTAAGAGAAGATGTTCACAAGCGCTGATGATGACACTGAACGTCAGACAAGCAGGCCATGACATTATCTCACTTGTAATTGTATTTCTTGAAATCCTTTACCCACAGTATGTGTATTTGATTTGATAACTTTGAAATAGAATACATTCTTGACTTACCCACTTCCCGCGACAGCACCTTATGGCATTCCAAATGTCTGACTTCTGACATCATTTTAAAGAAATATTTATCTCATTGTTTGGAGACCTGTGTAGACATCGGAGAGGAATATAGGCCAACTGTAATTTATGCTTGTCGTAAGAAGTGACTGAATGGACCGGATGGTCAGACTCGGTGAGTTTTGCATGGATCGATGCTTATGATATCAATCACTGGATGGTCTGGTCCAGACTAGATTATTTATAGGCCACTGTGATGTAGCTGGAACATTACTGAATGTGGCGTTACACAAACAACAAATAATCAGAACAAAATTCATCTTTTGTATTAAACCTTTTAATTGATTTATCAGATGCTTCAATCCTAGGTAATTGTTATGCCTTGTATGCTTTCACCATCTGGCACACAACGTCATTTTTATAATTATGTTGTTTCAACTAAGATACAATTATCTGTGTGCTTCGATGGAGTATCGATGTACGTCAAACAATCAATCAATGAACTTTAAAATACAGCATCGTCAGTATGATTTTGTTCCTTGTTCATTGTGCAGCATGAGGGTGTAAAACTCAGAAGAAAGACCGCGTTTACGCTGACATAACTCGTTGATTTGTAAATTTTCTTTCCCAATTATTACAGCAGTGCATGCCACTTTGCGCAAGCCACAAAAATATTGTTGTTTCTCAGATCAGCATTGCGCGACGCTCAACGTGTTGCGGGCCATAACGTTTTCAATATTCCGATTTCGTATTCCAATTCTATGTTTTAAGCCACTCCGAATTGAAGCAACACTCAATAATAAGCCATGGTTGTTAACGTTTCCAAAACACCATTTCTCATGATTGATCAGACTGATTGATTGATTGATTGATTGATTGACTGATTCCGCACACAGCAATATTCCAGTTGCATGATGGCGGCCTCTTAAAAATCGAATCTGGAGAAGACAATCAAGTGATTGATATCACGAACATCGAGTCAAGTAAATGCGATACGTAGACACGCAATCAACCTATAGTCAGCGAGCCTGACAGTCCGATCCATACATTCGCCTCTTGCGGCAAACAAAGGTTTCTGGGACGTAAATACTTTTCCGAAATACCCACGGGTCGAAATAAATAGAAGGAATATGTTAACAAACACCGACTTTATTTTCACACAATTTGAGTCGTTAAGTCACATTAACGAGAGGCTGCCTTATTGTGATATTATCGAATGAAGGAAATTATGTGTTTAAAAGAGTTGTGTACATAAGATAAATTTGAGTTTGTGGAGAGTTATAAGTTCTTTATAGTGTCCAAAGATTCCTTTGTGGCAAATAAGCTTTATTTAAAGTATACAACCTCGGTGAAATGTAGTTAAACAAGAGAATCACATCATTTGCTGTTTCAGTGAGTGAGTGAGTGAGTGAGTGAGTGAGTGAGTGAGTGAGTGAGTGAGTGAGTGAGTGAGTGAGTGAGTGAGTGAGTTGAGATTAACGCCGCTTTTAACAGTATTCCAGTTATATCGCGGTGTGTCAGCTTAATGTGGGAGGAAAGCCCGAAGTAATGCAGGTCTCAGACGTTTACCGCTTTGGCGAAATCCACGAGCACGGGTATGGTGCTGACAAACCTAGAAACATAATTGGCAGGCATGAGATTCCGAAGACTAATTCTAACCCGGATCTCAACGTAGATCTTGTAAAGTGTCCTTGAGTATGTTTAGCAACAAAATCCGCCATTTTCCGACTGGTTAGTTTCAAACTTACGTAGAATAATAATGACACACCGTGTGCCATCACGTCATCCATGTTTCATTATATCATCAAAGGTAGAGGTGACTGTCAAATTGAGACGAACCAGCACTCGTAGCTTGTAAAGTAAGCTTAACCTCCGAGACAGTTGATGAATATATAAATCTAATATATTAGGCTTAGGCGTATTGTGAATTTGTGATTTGAGTCTCTGTTATACAATTGAGTGAGTGAGTTGCGCTTTACGCCGCTTTTTACATTATTCGAGTTTTTCACGGCGTCTCAGCTTAATGTCGGAGAAAAACCCAAGCCATGCAGGTCTCAGACGTTTACCACTTCGGTGAAACCCACGAGCGCGGGTATGGTGCCGACAAACATAGAAACATAATCGGGGCGAACCAGTATTCAAACCCACAATCATTGGTTTCTACCCAAGGTACGCTTCTCTGCACAGCGAATCGCGGCGCCTTGGACGACTGGGCCACCCGTGCCCCCTACAATGCTGATGAATATGGAAAGTGAGTTGAGAATGAAAATCGAATGAAAATCGACACATACACATTTACTTAATGAATGTACGATAAGCAGCATCATCATATGGTCCTCGCTGGAAGTTGTTTGCATGATCACAGACGTTTTGTAAAGAGGAGGGATAGGCGAAAACTAGTGATCAGTATGTGTCGAGTGATTGCCTGGTTTACAAAGTGGTAAAACCACCTAACCGTGGATAAAGCGTCCAACGGGAGAGCGGAAGGTCGGTGGTATGATCCCTTGGCCGCGTCATACCAAAAGACGTAAACAGATTGAAATGGTCGGCTCTGAGTCAGTATATTGTGTCTGAGTTTTGTATCCATGTTAAACTGCAGCATGGCTTTTCAGTGGGCTAGACTAGTTCAAGCAGCCACACACGCATATGCATACACGCACGCACGCACGCACGTATATATAAGATCGCTATTTAAGATCAGTAATCTTGAAAGCGACGCTGAACTCCATTTCATCTCACCTACAAAGTAGTAAACAAATTCAAACCAAAAACGGGCTAGTCAGGTAGGCGGTAGAACTTGACGAGGATGTTCCATTTCGACTGTATACCAAAGGCATGACAGAAAATCCAACATGCGAAAAAAATTCAGATGAGTTCAAGGTGACGAGAAATGTGCCTCCCATTAACCTTAAAGTTGCACTCATTGAAATGGGCTTCCCTCACACAAAAGTGGATGACAGGGCAGCGATCAAGGAGACGTAGTCCCTCTTACCTGGGGACTATAGATCACGAGGAGTACCATAATCTGGGATGTCATGTATGTGCCTCGATGGATCTGAGTGAACAGCAATCACTCGACGCATTATGTGCAGCTGTCGTGAGATGGGTATGATGGACTCGTTTCGCCGTCAGGCAGAAGCAAGCGTGTCATCGTCGTGCACGCAGGAACCATCACTTTCGGTTTGATTCGTGTCTTTGGCCACCAGGATTGAGGGTGATAATAACAGAAATCGAATGATGAGGATTGCAATTGATTCGAACATCAATTGTTGCCAAGGTTCCATGACTCTTGAAAGATAAGGACAGTCATGAAGTACGGGCGAATGATTCCCCATTCCTTCCATGCGCAGCCTGAAGGCCAAGAGATTTTTGCTCCACGAAATGTCTATCACATGCAATCAGAAACCAAGTTGCATACAAATGGAAACGACCAGGCAACACAAAAACCGGTCCAACGCACAGGACTGACAGTTTGGCAGCAAATCATTTCCTTTTCATCCGTTCTCGTGCTATGGACTCCGAGCTAAATCCCATCCTCCTCATCTGGCTAAGTGAAAAGAATGTATTGCCCGCAACAATACAACATGTGCACTGTTAATCGTCATTTAGTTGGTCCATGTCTTCTTTTCTAGAATCACCGCAGAAGTAGGGCCAAAGGCTGAAGATCATATCCTTAAGTTAGTTGACGAGGACCAGAACGTGATGGTTCGGTTTGCGCACAAGAATCAGAAGTTATTGTTTTATATAATGATAGTGCATGCCATTTTACAATCAAATATTAAATATCGCACCCTCCTGTTATCTATCATGTCGTATTTGAATTAAATGAATCATTGCAGTTGACAATTATTTGATCATAGGTCTCAATTTGACTTTCTACCACAACATTAACACAATACCCACCTCCTATATAACTTCATTGCACGATATTTAGCGATACTCGTACATTCTTTGTCGTAGCTAAGAATAAATGTCGTTGTGATGTCCCAAAAAATTCAGTAATGTCTAAAAAGATCTCCTTAAACTCTATTTAGTGTAAATACATGACAAAAACATCTCATTTATAATAAATACGTTTGCAATGCTACACGCGTTATATTATTGATCAATGGACTGAGAACAATCATTACGAAAGGGTGACTTACATTTCACTTCGACTTCACCATATGGATGAATTCAGTTGGAAAATGTTTGTGGATCACATCATTGATTCTTGATATAATTGTCGATTGCATTGGTACATCACCAACGAATGTGTATATTTGTTTTACAGTAAGACATGACATGAAATGTATATACAGTCTTCACTAATATAGCATTAGCATGGTGGTTAGTATAGTCTGATAAAAGAAAAAAACCTGTTCGGTAATGATTCCACGCACGCACGCACGCACGCACGCACACACACACACTTTTTATTGAAACTTTGTTCTGTCATAACGTCATTTCTGGAGATTCAAACACACGCTCGCAACTTGATGACGTCGTATATTGGACGACGTTATCTTTTAGAGGAGAGTGTCTATAGTGAGATGTTCCCCATAGATGTTGCTGGGCAACGTAGATAACGCGATGGCCGAATGATCGCATCCAAAAGCGGGAGAGATACGACTATCGGTATTTTGAGGAAAAGTACAGGTTACCGACGTGAGGATTGTGAAAACATGCGGGAAATACCCACCTGTGTATAACATCGACTTGTCCGACATTGTCGATGTCCGATTCTATTGAGGGAGTCCTCATTATTTAAATACGGAGAACTATTTTTAAAGCTTGTACATTTTATCATCATCCATAAAGAGGCTGTACATAATGTTGATATTATACGAAAATAAACGACTTGGGGTCGTACAATAAAACACTGCAGGCGAATTCAACCACTCTGGGCTGCTACTTTTGTGCTAACTAATTTGAATTTGAATATGACTTTGTGTCCATTTTTGAAATTGGAGAAATGCATTAAATAGATTATGATGTCAGGTGACCTCTGTGATGGTGAGACCGTCGTGCATCACAAGAGTATCTCTAAAGCTCATCACCACTTGTGTCCGAAGTCTCGCCTTGTGATCCAAGTAGAAATAGACGACAGTAACCCTGCTGTGGAAACCCTTTAGTTATCATTACAGTGGTAAATTTGTTTGTTTGTTGTTTAACGCTGAACGCAGTAACATAACAGCTATATGACTACGGTTTTGTAATTAATCGGTCTGGACCAGACTATCCAGTGATTGACATCATAAGCATCGATATACTCATTTGAGGTACGAAGACAACCGTCAACCAACTTAACAAGCTGATCCCGTTAGTCGCCTTTATTGACAGGCATGAGATGCTGAAGACCAATTCTAACCCGGATCTTCACGGAGGTCTTGTAAAGTGTCCTTGAGTATGTTATCAACAAAATCCGCCACCTTGAATACTGACTGGTTAGTTTAAAACTTACGTAGAATAATAATGACACACCGTGTGCCATCACGTCATCCATGTTTATATATATTAACAAAGGTAGAGGTGACTGTCAAATTGAGACGAACCAGTACTCGAACTTGTAAAGTAAGCTTAACCTCCGAGGCAGTGTAAAATTATATAAATCTAATGTATAAATATATATGTAAATTAGGCTTAGACGTATTGTGAATTTGTAATTTGCGTCTCTGTTATACAATTGAGTGAGTGAGTTGCGCTTTACGCCGCTTTTTACATTATTCGAGTTTTTCACGGCGTCTCAAGCCCAAAGTCATGCAGGTCTCAGACGTCGTTTACCACTTCGCTGAAACCCACGAGCGCGGGTATGGTGCCGACAAACATAGAAACATAATCGGGGCGAACCGGGATTCGAACCCACAATCTTAGGTTTCTGGCGTGCCCAAGGGACGCAAGTCTGCACAGCGAATCGCTGTGTGTGTGTGTGTGTGTGTGTGTGTGTGTGTGTGTGTGTGTGTGTGTGTGTGTGTGCTTGTACTAGTCCGGACCTAATGCCGATTTTATACAGTAACTGCAAGTTACCCTTAATGCCGAACGACAGGAAGGGTAACAACAAATACCATTTTTAAACGTCCTCTGGCACGACGCGGCCGGGGATAGATCCCTGGCCCTATCGCTCTCCGAGATGGCGACAGCAACACAGTTTTGCTGTGTACCTTTAACCCAATAAGTAAAAAACTGTATTTATTTTACTGACAAGAAAACGGTGGATCATCATGTTTTCGTCTGCCACCAACACACTAAGAACGCATTTGGGTTCAAAAGAAGGGTTCGTTGCAAAATAGTATGATGGCAGATGATTAAAACTTTGAGAAGTGAACTGATCAATCAAGCACGTTCAGGGCACCGAGGGCAGGCCTAGATGGTTCACAAGGGAGTGCATGTGGATCCATGTGTAAACATGGAACCTGACAGTGCATCTTTAGACAGTGATTCAGAATAGAAAATTTCTGTTTTCTAGTGAACTGACACCTATAGTTTAAATGCTTATGTTGCTTAGACATTTATTTTTGTTGCCGTGTAGAAGAAACGATAAAATACCATTGTGCTATTCGTATTCTAAAAGCACTTGTTGTTTTATATTAGATGATTAGAACAGAATTACTGCGAAGCCTAATTTAACATAGCTTTGAAAACAATCCAAGTTCAATGTCAAATGTCTTTAATGAAAGCCTGCATCCACAGGCTAAAACCTGATTAATCTGAAGTGCAAACGGTTGTCTGCTCCTTACGGTGAGAACTGAATGTTTCCATAACAACAACCTGTCCAGCCTGTCCACGATTCTATCATGTTCCTATGGCACATTCATCACTCACTGCGTCACCAGGTATGTATATTGCTGTGGTGTTTTGAATAAAACGTGCTAAACTTGGAGAAGCAAAAATACCCCTGTTCTTATCATCACAGTGACCACCTCAGCTCACAATACAAATGTGTCCAACATTATCCAAAATAATATTTGAGAATCTATAATTTTCGCCAGCTAGGTGTTACTCACCTCTGAAATTGTACGACAATTCTAGCAAAAGAAATTGTTCAAAACAAGTTTATACTAAACGCAGCGGTAGGTCACAAAATACTTTAGCCAGCTTTCTACTTACAGTAGCTGCAACTAAAGGTTTAAAGTTATTAATGGAGCTTCCAACAATGATAAAGTGCTCCCGTTCGTCTTCATAGAAACAACCATTATACACACTTTCGAAAGAACATGTCATTTAAACGAGGATGTATCAAGGTTGAAAAAAAAACTACTTGCAATTTCATTACAACAATCGATAAGATTTTGTTATCGCTTAAGCTTGGATGGATGATACTAAAATCAATGGTTCTGTCTACTAGACTTGGTGAAAACATCAATGTAATGGAATTGAAGAATTTAGTGCTGGTTTGCATAACGCCATTGCCTAATGATTCTGAACAAAATCTCTGACCATAGTTTCTGATTGTAAACACGTTTTGCACATGCCCCGTGGAGCCATTGTGAAGCGTAACGCCTTTACTATATATACACGAGTTTTGTTTGCAGCTATATGAATGGTTACACAATAAAACATAATTGCTTAAAAGAAATTACATAGATGAAAAATTATGGTGCGGATGAACGTCATATAAACGTTGAAAAAATCTATTTCTTAGGAGTGTTTTATTTCAGATGATTCGCGAAGAAACATTTGCGAGGCTTAATTAAGCTTAACGTTCATAGCATTCACAGTTAAATGCACACAGTTTTTAAAGAAAGCCTGCACCCACAACAGTAAAACGACTTTCATGTGCAGCTGGCTGTTTGTTTTCTAGAGTGAGTGTTGGTTTTACGCCTCACTCAGCAATAAGACGCGTACGGTCCCCGGAAAATAACCAAGTCTGGACCATACAATCCAGTGAATGGTATTATGAACAACGATCCAAATCATTGGGAAACGGTCACACGCATTCAATCAAATCACAGAGCCTGACCACCCGATCCATTTAGCCGCCTCTAACCCGGAGTCAAAGAGCTCATTAATTGTATTACATCAAAAGTTCCTGTCAACCTGTCCTCAGATCATTTTGGCTTCCTTTCTATCTCACAAGTGTTGGTCGTTGGCTCCCCAGGTTAAAACTTTTGCAAATTGCTATGGCGTTTGGAATTAAAGGTACACCTCACCAGAAAGAGCCAATGATCCATCTTTGCTGTGCCCAAAGTCGATAACTGTCTTAGGCTCTCCTTTCATAGCCTTTAGATGATGCAGGTCCTTTGATCCAGGGGAACACTTACAATGATGAGCTCGATTCATGATGATTAGCTATGGCATCCCTCTCATGTTCAATATGTACAAAACGGGAGTTTAGTTCTTCTTAAATGCACACAGGGTGTCAGAGACGCTTGAACAAGCAAACGTCATCTAACATCACAATTTTCATGAACAACATATTGACATGAGAAACATTCATCCTAAAAGTCCTCAGATTTGAGGAAGCACTAAAAGAGAATGTCATATTAATGTTATCATGTGGCCATGCTATTATGCGACGGTGTCTTTCGGGGGAAACATACTCTCAATTAGCTTGAAAGTAAATCGAAAACTTTGAAAAAGTGTGGATGATTCAACGATTTCAAGAGCTCTTCTATGCCTGTAGAGTGGCATGCTTCCTTCGCTGTGAGGCGTCCTTACAAGTAGCAACTCTTGGAATGCCTATATTTAGATCGCCAACACGTCAAACACTGCTTTACAAAAGTGACTTTTTATCATGCAGAATGTGTGTACCAGCAAACAAAATTAAATCACGTGACATCATTCTACGTAAAAACGGGGGAGAACTCCGATCTTGTAAAGGGACTTGTACAAATGAAACTATCATAGAGCAATCAGGGCTTCCCGACCACAGGAAGGGCTATGAAAAGGCACAGTATTTGTTGGTGAAAGTGGCTGAAGAAATTTCTCTTTTAATGGATTTGACCTCCTTACAACCATCGTAAATATTTAACTAAATTTAGATCGATGACCCATGATTTGTATGGCATACGACATTAAGTTGCACACAAAAATGGGTATTGTACTCAACTCGTGTAAGATAAGGACTGTCTACAAACGCTGATAAATCAATAATCAGTTATCGTCGAATTGAACGAGTACAATAACATTTTCTATCATTGTCATATTGTCAGTATATTTTTTAAAGAATTTCTAAATTACACAAGCAATATTACAGGACGTTTTATACGTCTTGTGGGTACCGTAAATATGGTCAATATACTTGATGATATTAATTAACACAAAGTTGTATGTATACTCGTGGAAGAGGAAACGACGCCATCAAAAAGTGGAAGCCTGTATGAAATTTCTAAACTTCGAATATTCAATTGAAAAATGTAATACCAGTGGGGTAAATTTGAGAAAAGATAGGAAAGTGTTATATCTCTGTTCCAGAAATAATAGTGAGTGAGTGAATATGGTTTTACGCCGCTCTAAGCAATATTCCAGCAATATCACGGCGGGGGACACCAGAAATGGGCTTCACACATTGGGAATCGAACCCGGGTCTTCGGCGTGACGAGCGACCGCTTTAATCACTAGGCTACCCGACCGCCCCCCAGAAATAATAAAACACGATAGCAAGTTATATATACATACAACGTAGGGCAATGTCAGCATGTCTTGTTGTATTACCATCAGTTGCCATAGCCTGTTTATGCTTGTCGTAAAAGGCGACTAACGGTATCGGGTGGTCAGGCTCGCTGACTTGGTTGATGCATGTCATCGATCCCAATTGCGTGGATCGATGTTCATGATATCAATCACTGGATTGGCTGAACCCGACTCGATTATCTACAGACCGTCTTTATGTAGCTTGAATATTGCTGAGTGCGGCGTAAAACAACCAACCAACCAACCACGCCATTGCCTGTTACATTGTTATTAGTAATAAGTATATATGTATTCATATCTAAATATGTTATGCTTACGATGTGTTGTACTACCATGTGGCTGCTTTTTTAATGTGTGTACGTAGTCTTGGAGATAAACATTTAGAAAAAACAAACAAATACCTAGTGCGTTATATTGCTCTTCAAAACAGTTGCCGCGCTCATTGAGTGTTGTGATAGTAACCTGAAAAGAAAATAACATTTATCTTTTGTTTTAGTGACAAAATGAAATATGAACATATCCTCAACAACAAAAGTTCCCGTGACACCAATATTTTAGTGTATTTTTCAAACAAGTAAAGTTTGGTTTTCAATATTGTAGTATATGTATGGAATTGAGTCAGAAAAACGCAACTGCTACAGAAAAGCATGCATTCCATGCAAAAGTTGACTTTTATGCAAGCCCCATGCATTTCACTACCCAAGAATGGGTATAAAAACATGTGCGTTAACGGGATTCCATATGCATTGTTTAGCATCGTGCTGACAACAACCACTCAGACAAACAACAAAATTATGCAATTATTCAACATTACGAAATGCCACACCTGTCCGAAAATGAGCGTCTGCGAGCCATTGGTATGTTTGAAGCAGGATCGAGTCAACGTGATGTTGCAAGACAATTTAACGTCCACAGAAACACAATTTGGTGTTTATGACAACTTTGGCAACAGACGAATGCAGTAAGAGACCACCCTCGGAGTTGCAGGCCACGCGTAACCAATAATCGACAAGACAACTGGATTCGAACAACACACCTACGAAATCGATTCCAGCCAGCAACAATGATTGTAAGAAGCATCCCTGGCCTTCGACGAATATCTTCACAAACCGTACGTCGTCGCCTCAGATGTGCAGGGATTGTCGCCAGAAGACCCGCCAGACGTCCTATTTTGACAAAAACCACCGTCACGCACGACTACAGTGATGCAGACAGCGTTTTCACTTCAGCGATGGACGGATTCGAGTGTACCGACGTCGAGGTGAACGTTACGTCAATCATTGTGTCATGGAAGAAGATCGGTTCGGGGGAGGCAGCATTATGGTATGGGGTGGAATTACAGCAAGACAGAGGACACGTTTGATAGTGGTAGAGGGAAATCTGAATGGACAGCGCTACCGCGACGAGATCATCGGCCCTGTTGTTCTACTGTTTTTGCGTCGTCATGGCCCAGGCATTACCTTTCAGAATGACAACGCCCGGCCTCATATTGCTCGACCTGTTCAGGATTCTCTTCAACAAAACAACGTGAATGTCATCCTCTGGCCGGCTCGCTCCCCTGATCTCTCACCAATCTAGCATATGTGGGATGAGGTGGATCGGCGCCTTCGACGTCAACCACGTGTTCCACAGAGACTCCAGGAACTTCGAAACATGCTCCAGCAGATATGGACAGATATCCTACAGGACTTGTGCGACGCCTGGTTCATTCCATGAGACGACGATGTGTTGCTTGCATCGCAATCAGAGGTGGACACACACGCTTCTGATTTGTAAATTGACATTTTGGCATGTTCATGGTTTTTTTTATGACATCACGCATTTTCTGAAGTCAGTATGGCAAATTAAACCATTTGAACACTAACAGGAGTCTTGTATCTGTTGCAAACCGAAATTGTTTCAGATTTGGTAAAAAACATAACTTTGCATTAAATTCATTCAATGTCACAGGAACTTTTGTTGTTCAGTATATAACGGGATCGGGCAGTCAGACTCGATGACTTGGTTGATGCATGTCATCGTATCCTAATAGCGTAGGTCGATGCTCATGATGTCAATCACTGGATTGTCTGATCCAGGCTCAATTATTTACAGACCGCCGTCATATTGTATTGAATATTGCTGAATGCGGCGTAAAACAACCAACAAACAAACAAAACAAACGACATGTTTCTGGGTAGGGGCACCGGCCGCAGGCATTCGCTGTCAATAGTTATGCCCTTTAGAAGTGCGAGAAACTTTTGGTCGTTGATTCGAATCCAAGATCTGGTTCCGCTAAAGTGGTAACAATCTAAGGCATGCATCACTTCGGGCTTACCTCCGAAACAAACTGACATGTCGTAATATAACTTAAATAATGTTCACAATGACGTTAAATCTCAACGCAGCCATTTACTGGTAATCAGGCATCAATTATTTTGACTGTCCGTGAATTGGTTGATATAAGTCACAATTATGTATTACGTATCTAAATAAAGCGACAAAACCCTTTGAACAATCATGAGAAAGTCCAAAGCAATTTACGATTCCGACTTTATAGATCATAAACATATTAAAAGTTGTATGTACAGAGACATTCCGATTCTTAACTCTCATCAGCCAACTTCTGCATCACCACTACAGTAAAATAAAAAGTACCATCCTTCTTTAATGTGTTGATAACTACTAAAATACATCCAGCATCCATCAGTGTCTGCCTCATCCCGCCGGGGGTGCCTCTAGATGCCAGACGCGTCAAACAGCAATTGTTTCGTGTGGTGATACGTTGGAAAGATGGAATTTTTAGAGTCGTGATTCATTTTCTTTTTTTATCAATCCACAGGGAAACCTAATCATGGCTTTGTTATTGAACTAAAGGGATCGGCGCAACGTTCACGTGGCTAGTTTGTCGCTATAACGTGAAGCTTCTGAAAATCACATGAAAATTCATTTTGCAATTTATATAATCAACTTTCCCTTTCGACGTTTGTCGACATTTTTGTAATAGGCTTTGATTTGATACAGGCGTTCAACATGCAAGGTCACATAGTTAGTATTGACTGTTGTGTCAGCTGCATTAAGTATTAGATGGGACTGGTATTTGAGTGCTCCAGGTCCATTGTCAATTTTTGAGTCAGAAAGGAAATTCACCGTCCACGCCGACATGTACAGTTTTTCCGTGTCTGTTATTGTGGGGCACGAGTGGCACAGTCGTTAAGGAACCGCGCTTTGAGGTGCGACTGCGTCCTTTGGGCGTACCAGAAACCAATATTCGCCTCCATCAGGTGTTTTTTTACAACGACATATCCGCTCTCTTGGTTTACACCAAATGGATCACTATTCGTGTCATAACTGGAATACTGTTTAAAAAGGCGTTAAATTCATTCACTCATTTGCATAAAACTGAAATTGGATCGGCAGAGCAGACTGGTGCTCGTTGTTGTTCCTGTTGTTCGGGCTAGTGATGGTTAGATGTTGGTTTTACTGGTCTTGACTCATCGAACTGCTTCAGTTGGACCTGCTTCAGGTGTGTGTTTTAACATGATGAGCAAAATATATCATTGTGATGTCCATGTGTTATGGGTAGTCACGACCCGTGTGTTTGCACTTCTTAGTGTATCCGAAAATTGAAATATGGTTACTGTAAAACAACAGGTTTTATTCAATATGTCACATTTCAGATTCAGAAGTATTACATGTGCAAATGTATCACAGATTTAACACGAGTTTCTGGGCACTGATCGATTGTCACCACAATTATAAATACAAAGTAATGTATTTCGGTATATATATTTTATACTGTATCATCAATGTAGTACGCTTTAGACAACCCCACCTCCACCGAGAGAGGATTTGGTTATTGACCCCCTCTCTTTTAAAAATGCTGGATCTTCCATTGCTGCCAACTGTAAAACAGCAGCAATTATATTCAACCGCAAAAGAAACGCAAGTTTTGTACATAAAAGTCGGATAACGTTAAAACAATACAAGATTTGTAGAAAATATTAAGCCCTTCTAACAGAGAAAATATTTGATAACAAATGGGCGTTGGTTGTTTGATTACAATCATCCGTGTTTATTGTAAAATCCCCTTGAAAATAGGGTACGCCCCAAACAGAAAAATGTGTCAGTCGTGTCCATCAATAGCGTGTGTGGCCTCCGTTAGCTGCGATACAGGCCGCACATCGCCGTCTCATTGAGTCGACAAGTGTTTTGAAGAGGCCCATGCAGTATGGGGACGAGCGTTGACCTGGAGTTGAGGTTCACCCAGGAAGAGAGATCTGACGTGATTACGAAGAACATCATCCCTGTACACGACAGCAGCCACATGCTGTCGGAACACGTGTAGACGAGTCCTGTGATGATAACTGAAGCCTTCCCTCATCATGATGCTTCCTCCTCCCCACCAGTCGACCTGTGGGACACAACAGTTCGCGTAACGCTCATTTCGTCGCATCGTCTGAGAAGACAACTTGTTTCCACTGTTTACGTCGCCAACTCAGGTCACTTGTTTCAACTGTTGACGTCGCCAAAGCAGGTGATGTTGGGCCCACTGCAGACGTTGTTGACGGTGACGTTGAGTCAGCATGGGCCCGACGTAAGGACGACATCTGATTCCCGCCGCTCTTAGACGACGACGAACTGTGTCGGCTGACACGGGATGACGTGGACCTTGATGGTTGCAGCTGACTGTGTTCAGCTGTCGGTCACGCAGACGTGTCACCCGGATGTAACGGCCTTTCGCTGGAGCAGTGACCCTCGGCCGTCCAGAACGAGGCCGGTCTTGGACACTGCCTGTCCGTTGATGCCTTGCGACCAATCTGGTGATGGGAGACACATGAAATCCAAAGTGCCTCGCCACTGCAGTTAACGTTGATCCGGCCTGTAGCATCCCACTGGAGTTCCTTCTCTGGAGTTCAGTAAATCGAACCATGTTCCCTGTCCTTTTCAAAGTCGAGTGTGAAATGCCTGGTGTTTTTTATGGTGGCTTATAAAGGATGAACAAGGGGAAAAGTGCACGCATGTTTGCATGTGATTTGCGCTGCACATGCAAAAAACGTCAAACGAGACGAAACGGCTGCGTTCCTGCGACGTGCTCAAAATGAATAATGTAAACAGTGTTTGTTGAATGCATCTCTTTACGTTTGTATACATGTCTATTTTGTGCATTCCACAAACGAAACGCTTGACTTGCGTTTGAGTATATCAATTTGGTGTATAAGCTTATGATAATTTTGAATGTTGTCTCCTGCCTTTGACATACATTGATTACTCATCGTACTCAACGAACATCGCCGATGAAGACCTTTTCAGCTTTAAATCTCCACAGGAATCAATTGGCATACGTTTCTTCACAAACCTTCACGGCCTTCCTTCCACAAGGAATTGTTTCCATTAGGAACATTTAACTAACGATCCGTTTGCCTCGTTATACTAGAAACTGAAACAGATCCATCAGTAAACTGATTCAGCCCCTGTGATTGTTAACTAAATCAAGCTAATGATGAAACTAGAAACCAATATTTCAGTTGCAATCAATGATGCAGGATATGTACCTTATTAAGACAAGAGTGAGTGAGTTGGGTTTAACGCCTCCTTTAACAGTATTCCAGTTATATCAGCGTGATGTTTACCACTTCGATGAAAACAAACGGCACGATCCGGTATGATGCTGACAAACCTTCAAGCATAATCGGGGCGAACCGGGATTCGTACCAAAATCATAGGTTTCTGGTGTGCCAAGAGAGACAACTCTGCGCAGCGAATCGCGGCGCCTTAGACGACTGGGCCACCCGTGCCACCCTAGACTACTAAAAAATTAAAGAGGTCTAACTGTAGATACATTTATGCTCTGTGACATATAATATATATATACATGAACACTTTAACACTTTTATTGATTCGATGTGACAGCGTTCAACGAACACATGTGAAGTCTGTGTAAAGGTCATGGGAAAGTTCAGATAGTGGAATAATCCAAATGAATGATGGTATTTACCAAGCTTTAACTGTTGCTGTTAGCTCCATGTGACGCTTATGTCTTTTTTCATCACTACGAAGACGTTCTTTCTGAGCTGGGTACTGGACTATCTGCTACGCGAGCACTTTATGTATTGCATAACCAACAAAAAAATGATCCACATTCAAGATCCGGTGCGCGTTTATGATTTGTTCTTGGAAATGATTGCTGGTTCGCATACTGCTAAAAGTGGCATTTACTCAAATGAAGGTTTGAAAATATTAGGAGCATGGCAGGCTTGTCAGTTGAGTTAACAGTAAAGGAAGGGCGGGACAACTGCGGAATGGCCAGTAGTCCGAACTTTACCATACAGAAGGGGTTAAGTTACTATAACAAGCGTCATATCATTGGAAAGCTCTGGATAGGATGAATTGATCTGATTTATGTACCAATATGCAGTCATGGTCATTTGCCCACAAATGGGCTTAGAAAATGCAATGCATATCTACAGATATTTCCGACATTTTGTTTATTCCTGCAGACAGTTATGTTTCAAATTTGTTTCCTACAATGTGTGAAGCCAATATCTGGTGTCCACCGCCTATATTGCTGGAATATATCTAAACGAGGCGTAAAATCAAACCCACTCATACACCCACCCACTACACCCGGCAGTTGGAGATAAGCTCAGTGCATACATACGCACTGTTCCAACTCTGTCAGGACCATAAAAGAACATCGTTTTAAGCAATGTATTGTGTCGGATGAAGCGGTGTTACTGTCCATGAACAGTAGAAAATTGTTATGAAGAGAACAGAAATACATTTCATTTTGAACTTGTTGCGAAAACAATGAACACACAATGCCATTTTGAAAGTGGCCAAATGTAACAAATGTTATATTTGGGATAACATATTCTTGGTAAAGTACAGATTCTCGTACTTTTGGGGTGGAGTCCGGTCCCGGATTCGAACCCACATTGCCAGAGTGAGGCACCTAATCACCAGCACACAAAGTCAGCGATCTAACCCACTCATCCACCGAGGCTTCCACAAAAATGAAAGTCCATCAACTTGTAGGTTTACAGTCGAGTCACTGTCTCTTCCTACCTGGTACCCATATATGTATATGAACAGATGCATATTTGGAACACTATGTCTTGCCTATCATGTGTTACAGTGTGACGTTTGACTGATGTCTTAGAAATTCTCTGGCGTCGAGCTTCCAAATTCTAACACGGTCACCCATCCAGCTACTATCCGCGACCGACTTTGCCTGATATAAGACCAGTTGACAGGTTTTAGTGCCATCACCACACAGTGCATACCTTTTATATTTATAATGATATCTTCAAATGTAATAATAGTTTTGGGGAACTTTACTTTTTTGTATTCAGTTGACATGTTTGGTTTTATTCGTTCTCCAGTAAAAAAACTGAATTTCAAAATGTAAATAATATATATAAATCATAATAGTTTCAAAATTGATTATTCATTATCCAGTAAATCGAAACAATTCTTTGTTTCATGTAAGTGTTTATTTTCTTGTTAAAATGATACCTTATTTAGTTTGCCCAGCATCCTTTCGGGATGTGTATCCAAGATGTAAGCTTCCCCCCGCATCCCTTCAGGCGACCAAGGTAGAAAAGCAAAGATCACAGACAGGACGAGGGGCTGATTTTCACAAATGTCAATTCGACAGGTTTCGAGACTGCTCCTCCAGTGATTCAAATATCCTTCAGTGTCGCTCATCACCGCCAGAGGGTGCCTGTCCTGGCAAATCTCGTCTGTGGAGCCTAATTGCGTCGTCTCGTGAGACCTCGTAAATGCAAATATAGACTGGTATATGGCACTCCAAAGTTTCTACCAGCAAACCATTATATAATCAAGATACGTTGTTTTCCCCCCTTTCATATGCTAACAGATGCAGGATAACTAAGTAAAGTATATGGATGTTCTTTTGTAATGCCATGGCCTGACAACATACACTGGTTCCGAAGCACAAAGACAAAAGTAAATGAGAAAAACAAACCTTAGTGCACATGTTCTTTGAGTGCAAAATTGTAAAACATATCTGGAACAACCTGACAAAACGGATCAAAGACAAAACTGGATTAGAACTCGAATGTTCAAAATTGACAATTTTATTACGATATCAACAAAATTGAAATGATGTAATAAATCATATTATAACTTTAACAAAGCAAAACGTACTCAAATCAAACATTTCCGACTCCATACCAAATTTCCCACACATCAAACAAGAAATAACTGATTCATATAACATCGACAGAAATATATCGTATTCACAATGTAAATACACACCGTTCATGACATTTTGGTCTCTCTGTCACCACATATTCGTCTAAACCCACGAACTTGCACAATCCAACAATATGACACTGGAATCGTTTTTGTTTGTTATCATCTATAGATATACTTTGTAACTTGTATGTATGTAAGATTGCATGTGAACTATAGTCTGTAAACCTATTGTTTGTGTACTCCAAAAAGAAATAAAATCATAAAAAAACAAAAACAAATAATCAGAACAATGGCCTTTACGAATTAGTAGTGTACTGTCAATCTATCATCAATCGTTGCATGTACAATGTGCAAATGCATGCCAAGTATATGCATAAAACGAGCACTAGTAGCATCCTTCCTCATCGCGTCCTTCGTAAAGTCAGAGTTGGGGATAATTGATGAACGAATAGATCAAAGAAGGTTACCACACCCCCAAAACCGAAGTGGGCACGCCAGACACCTTGTGAGTTTGAGGACCTAGGTCTTAAACACTTACCGTATTCGACGTAATAAGCGCCCCGCACCTAATAAGCGCCCACGGCAATACTTGCTAATATATTGGCTTGTGAACAATCCCAATTAGCACCCCTTCCGATTGATTAATGTACACAAGACTTATTTATTCGTGTAATATACGCACTCGTGTGTTGTATGCACGCTTAATTATGGGCAATTAAATTCTGGAAAAATAAATCTGTCGTGTATAATACGCACAGACTTTTCTTTTGTATCATTTCAGGCTGTAAGCATAAACCACGAAGTTTACGATCTTTCAAATGTTATTTTTTCACCAATATTTTATTCTAATAAGAGCCCCTTATTTCTAATTTTGAGAGCGCCCTGGGCGCTTATTACGTCGAATACGGTAACATGCATTAATCATGCATTTATGTGTTTTGCATCATAAAATAATTTACTGTTAATCATTATTTGTGTGTTATCACTGATTACAAGCACAGATCTTTCCATTAGCATTTGCATCCTTTCCCTTTCATCTTTTGGTAACATTAATTTTCATTTTCAAATAACATTTAATCATACATATTTATTCGATACATTTTGTTAGTTATTCGGACTTGTGGTATTAATATAAAGTATTTATGCAACTGTTATTTGTAGGAAGTAATAACATGTATTGATATAATTCATTGTTTTATGATTACATCTATCACAGCTCTCGACAACTGTGTAAGCAATTAACACCCCCTGAATGTTATTATATTATGACATGATGTAAAACAGAAAGTGGTCATAAACGGCAGCTTTCTTTCATTTGGACAATAAATCTCAAACGGTAATTAGTCACTCATTGTGAAAAAAAAGCGTGACCCGAATAAACGGTGATAACTCATCTTACTTATGGGTCTAAAATAACCTTCAGTTAAAGTACAGATGGAAATGATCACAAACGCGTAGAAAACAGTTTTGTTGATATAAAAGTTTTCTATTTACGTCGTTAAGCAGACATAATATTCTCTCCCAGGAAGATATAACGGTATGCATGTCATAAACAAATGCTTAAATGATAATAACCGTATGATCAATGTCAAAACTAAGAATGATTTAGTACGCACTGACACTCCCGTGTTTGTTCGTTTGTTTGTTTTTTTCTTGTTTAACGCCGCACTGAGCAATATTCCAGCTATATGACGGCAGTCTGTAAATAATCGAGTCTGGACCAGACAATCCAGTGATTGACATCATGAGCATCGATCCACGCAATTGGGCACCCGTGTTTGAAGATGTGACGTACACGTATGTAACAATTCGATTGTCACATGCGAAATACATGTGTTTGGTACCTTCTATCTTTATGTGCAAACTATGCTACACAAAAAAGTAAAGGACCGCCTGATTCTTTCACATTACAATAGTTACTCTGTCATGGCATGACAGATTAACGATAGTAATATGTAAGAATCGGGTTGTCTTCTTAGATGGTATGATGTTATATACTACTCAACAAAGGTTTAGGACCACCCGTAATGTGAAAGAATCGGATTGTCCTTAACAGTTAGTGAGTAGTATATATGCAATTAGAACGTGAAGATCCGGGGTAGAATAGGTCTTCACCAGCCCATGCTTGCTGTAAAAGGCGACTATGCTTGTCGTAAGAGGCGACTAACGGGATCGGGTGATCAGGCTCGCCGACTTGGTTGATACTTGTCATCGATCCCAATTGCGTAGATTGATGCTCATGATATCAATTACTCGATTGTCTGGTCCAGACTCGATTATTTACAGACCGCCGTCATATAGCTGGAATATTGCTGAGTGCGGCGTTAAGCAACAAACAAACAAACAAGTATATGCTATTCCATCTTTCCAATGTGAAAGGATGTCAAGAGGTGCCGGTCCACAGATTCCGATGGCTTCAATTCAAAAGTTAATCTACTTTGAATCCGATCTTTTCTTTACGAATTGAGGTTTCAATCAACATTATCAAAAGTATCATCATTGAATTTCAGTGTCTCAAAGACCTCATAGACATATAGGTGTAGGAGGACATTTTACGTTTAATTGTTTTGAAGTCGTTTGTTGGGTTGCAGAAGAGGTTATGTCTCACCAGGCACTGGTAATGGAGTTCCGCTGAAGCTCTAAGTAATGATCCTTCCCAATACAACCCAATACACATCGATTTCAATTGGTCTCTCTGTAGACTCCTTGAGGAACAAGTGCCCTCATGATCATCTCTCATAAGCTCCTTTATGCCATGCATACACGAACAGCATTTATCTTTGATGATGGTCACGAGTGTTGAGACAGTGATGCGCGGATGGAATGAAGCCACTTCAACGATCTTGAGCATAACGTAAAGAAACGGTCAACTCAGAAAAAAACTATAGCCTTCATAACATGTTTTTCATCTGTCTTATCCTGGCATCCATGACAGGGCGTTTGTTATGTTGTTTGCTCAAATATAATATTCTGGTGTTTTAAATACCTGTTTTTGTCGCAATGGGATTTATTTCTTTTTCAAATATACCAAATTAAATCTCAACCACTTAGCGGCATGGATACCTTTAGAGCAACATCAGACGACACACTTCTACAGAAGGACAATGGCAAACATCCATGTTATCAGGTGCGGTGAGGTGAAATGGGATTAACATCGCGTTCAAGATTGTTGCTCTTGTATAGCGACATGCATGCACGTGTATGGGGAGGTTTTGGTTTGGTTTGTTGTTTTACGCCGCACTCAGCAATATTACAGCTATATGACGGCGGTCTGTAAATAATCGAGTCAGGACCAGACAATCCAGTGACTAATATCATGAGCATTGATCCACGCAATTGGGATCGATGATATGCATCAACCAAGTCAGCGAGCCTGACCACCCGATCCCGTTAGTCGCCTTTTACGACAAGCATAGTCGCCTTTTACGGCAAGCATGGGTTGGTGAAGACCTATTCTACCCCGGAATGTGTATTGGGGGGGGGGGGGGGGGGGGGGGATCTGCTTGTACTAGTCCGGACTAATGCTGATTTCACAGTGCTGGCCCATTGAGTGCAATGCCGCAGTTTAACGTGAATACCCCACTTAGACACTATATTCTGACTCCGACTAAGAGCTCTTACTGGCCAGCGCCTGGTAGTTGGACAAGTACAATCTTTCAACGTATTTTGGTATGACGCGGTCGAGGATTGACCCCAGGACCATCCGATCTCAGGGCGGACGCTCTACCACAAGACGACGGAGGCATTCCAACGTCGATGTTATGTCACTGAGACAAGGTTGCAGAGTTACGACACACACCATGGCCTGACATGTTTCTTTTTCACATGAGGTGTAATCTTTGATTACATAACTATCTAAATTTGAAGCGTTGATCGTGAAGGACGCTGTTCTATGCAGAAAAGCTAATGAGTATTGCCGAAACTCAGTATCTTTCTGGACATGGTTGTGATGTCCGTAACATCTTGATAACATGCTTTTGAGCTGTACACTTTCATACCTACATGTACATGTACCTGTACATGAAATCGATGTGTTTTGTTTATTCCTTTCTAGAGGATGCAAACACCCTTTTAGTACCTGTTAATCATAAAAGGTATTCCGGACGCCGCGGCGCAGTACGCTGAATTAAATATGTATCTGGTACGCATATGTTCATATTTCAATGCTTCAATGTATTTATTTTATTTTTCAGAGAGTGATAATCAATAATATATAAGCCCTCAGCTTACGAACTCGCATGGTTAAAAAATGAAAATCCCAGTCTAATTTATTTGTACCAGCTGTGTACACTGATGAGACTCTAAATAAGTTGCCAAGACAAATAAACTGGTATTTCTGATGACCTTGGGAGGGGGGTTGGCACCTGTTCTACATAACCCACCAACAGCCTTCGCATATTATTTCCCTGGCCCGTGAAGATCCGGGGTAGAATAGGTCTTCAGCAACCCATGCTTGCCGTAAAAGGCGACTATGCTTGTCGGAAGAGTCGACTAACGGGATCGGGTGGTCAGACTCGCTGACCTGGTTGATGCATGTCATTGATCCCAATTGCGTGGATTGATGCTCATGATATCAATCACTGGATTGTCTGGTCCAGACTCAATTATTTACAGACCTCCGTCATATATTGCTGAGTGCGGCGTTAAACAACAAACAAACCAACAAACAATTCTATTTTCATGAGTTGTGTTTTATGCCGCTTCGAATAATATTTCAGTTATATAACGGCGTATCGGCCTAATGTGGGAGGAAATCCTGAAGGGATGCCGTAACCACTTTCTTCAAATCGATAATGACAATCAATGCGAATCTGAGAATGGAACCCAACATCAAGGGTCTTAGACGACTTGGCCACCCATGCTTTGGTTCGATGAACTTGCAAGGTTGTCCTGAAATGGTATCAAGTCTTAAAATGATATCAGGTTCTGTTGCTGATGAAAATGACCACAGTGCCAACGACATGTTGTGGTCCGTCAAAATGCCTCACTTATTCGCAACATTGCATTGTTTCTAAGTGCATGTGTTGTATTACTTCATTTTCCATGAATACACAAGAAACATCAATACTACATCTGTGAAATTACCTGAAAATCTGGAATGTTTCTGTCTAATTGAAGTATGATGTTTAACAGCGACCGTGTCGAACTTGTTATATTGGTTGATGCTGTACAAGCCTACAGGGGGTTTGGATATGAGTGGTACCGAAAACACAGTACAGACATACACCTCTAATACTAATGCTTTTGCAGCTGATTTGGCGCCTAGATAACACGGAACCTGGTTTTCAGGGCATTATCATTTGCAGAAGCCCGAGGTCCTCCATTAATTAATTGCTCGACGAAGGTTTTATGATAATTCTATCCGTTTTGGCTATAAAATGTAACAATCACGTCAGTGTGATATTGAGCTGAAGTGTGTCCTTAAACTGACATTGGATCCGTCCATCGGGATGAGTTTGTACGGTTCTTGTCTGTCTAAGGCAGCACTCAATATACCAGCTATATGACAGCTGTCAATAAATAAACCAGTCTGGGCCAGAATCCAATAGTGCTTGATATCCAGAACAACGATGCACACCATGGGAGAAAGATGACTCGAAATAGTCCAGTCACCGAGACAGACCATCCTTTCCTTTTCAGTCTCCTCTTTCGACCAACATGGGTTTGTGTGGACCTGTCTTAACCTGGAAACCCCACGGGATGATTCCAGACAAAAACATAATTTATGACGAAGTTTAGCTGAAATGGATAGAATTATCATTAACCGCCCACATGTTATCAGAAATCGGCGGGCCACAGTAACTTGATAATACCCTCATATTGCTTGACTACGGGTCATTATCACGTCCGTTGTTAGGTGACGTCATAGAGTGGGGATAATGACGTCACGTTTAATAGTGACGTCATCTGGTTTGTTCTATGACGTTTCCATATTTGTAAAAGTGGGTTAGTGACATTCGTGTTGATTGCAGTAAATGTTTCAAAACCGATATTGTTGTTTCTTTTTATTTGATAACAAATTCCATCCATTTTAGCTTTAATAACGGTAACGCTCTTTTTCAGAGCATTATCATTTGCAGAAGCCCGACTTCATTATCATTTGCAGAAGCCCTCCTTCGTCGAGCAGTTAATGGAAGACCTCGGGCTTCTGCAAATGATAATTCCCTGAAAAACAGCGTTATCCTTATAGTTACCTACAGTAGAGTATGTCTATATGTGTAATATGTATGCTGTGTCATTCTTTGAGATCAGACTCAACATGTTTTTTGTTGAACATCTCCCTTCTTTCCCTGCTGAAAGCTATTCACAGGGTATCAATCACACGTGACCGTGTCGAGGATTGCACGGACAGATAAGTATATGACAATGCTATTATTGTTCCTATTCCACAACCTGGACATGACCACACATATCCATCCAATTACCGTGCAATATCATACACTAGCTGTGTTTGTAAAAACATGGAGCGCATGGTCAACAATCGATTAGTCTGGTACTTGGAGAGCAGTAACCTCCTGAGTGACATCAAGTGTGGTTTTCGAAAAAACAGAAGTACCATTGACCATCGCAGTGATCTGTGATGATACCTGTGCCAGTAATGGTGGATCTGGAGGTATTGCTATTTTACTCAGGACATCAACAGAATACACAGCGAAGCAAGTACCATCTGAGGATAATCACGTTGTGATAACAAGGATTGTTAAACCTACGTTTGAAGATTTATATGTACTTGGGACAAGGCTATCTTCAACTAATCGGAGCACTAGCCAGTATAGAGGCGCCTTGGATGCACTATGTAACACTTATGACAAATATTCTTGTGTCGGAACATGTGTAATAGCAAGCGAACTCAACGCTGATATTAACCACTATCCAACTAGCCAAAGGACAAAGCTTCTAACGGAACGCCTATTCAACGAAAGGAATATAATAACAACATCCACTATCTGCTCTGAAGCGCCCAAAGCTACCTTTCACTCCAAGGACAATACGAGGAAGTCAACTGTGGACTACATATATGTCCCTGAATATATGCGAGGCTACATAGATAGCTACAATGTCAATACTGACGTGTCATATGATGTATCGGATCATTATCCGGTATGCAGCATACTTCGTATACAACGTTGCTCGTCCTTCAACTATCGCTCCTCTAAGATCTCAGTCAAATGGTCAAAAACTGATGATACAGATATTAAATTGGACAGCAGCGAAGTTGATAAGCTCCTGAACTTCACAATGGACAGTAACCAGCAGATAGACATATCTTTGATAGAGAGATATAACTCACGTGTAACAAACAGTCTCCTCTCAGCCTCGGTAACAACAATCCCTAATGGTGTATATCGACATTACCTTCGACCTTACTGGAAGTCGGATAAACTGGATGCCTACCATTATGATATGAGATGTCACCGCAGAAAATGGAAACGAGCAGGTAGACAACGTGATGAGCAGTCAATATTATATAAAAACTACAAAAATGCTAAAAGAAACTTTCGCAGGAATAAACTTCAAGCCGAATGTAGACTTGCAGAAGAGCTATACAGGGATATTGAACAGAGTTGTGATGTAGATGTGGGCTACTTTTACAGGAGAATCAAAAGTATCAGAAGGAAACAGTCAACAATAAACACTTTGAAGTACAACGACAAAGTAGCAAACGATCCTGTCAGTATTGTTAACACCTGGCGAGACTATTTCAGGGATTAAGCAACTCCTGACTATTCAAACAGAAATAATGAATTCAATATATCTGATGATGAGATACAAGTATTGAACAGAGAGTCCCTTGGACAAGATAACACTATCCTGAAAGACCCATTTACATCAGAAGAGATTAGCTGTGTGGTAAAGACACTAAAATACCGAAAGTCCTCCGGTCCTGATGGAGTGACTGATGAACATATAAGGCATGCTGGAGATAGGTTACTACATCATCTTGTGATTCTCTTTAACCTAATAATAAAACACGAGTATTCTCCGTTACCTTACAGAAGTGGATTCACAATTGCACTTTATAAACAAAATGGAAAAGATAAATGTGACCCCAAAAAACTACCGCGGTATCACCATTACATCAGCTATCGGAAAACTGCTAGAGAAAGTAATCATGGAGAGAATACAGAGTTGGATCAACCGTAACATTATATTCCCCGATGACTTACAGTTTGGATTTCGGAAGAGTAGTGGGACTCAGTTTGCAGCACTAACTCTGCAATAATGTATTGCATATTTCAAACAATGCAAGTCAGTACTCTACTGCACTTTTCTCGATAACGAAAAAGCGTTTGATAAGATTTGGCACAATGGACTGCTGAAAAAAATTATTCACTCTTGGAATAAATGGAAAGTGCTGGCGATTTATCAAACATTCTTATACCACAGCAAGATCTTATATTACATTTCAAGGTCAGCAATCAGAATACTTTGCTATACGTAGAGGTGTTGGACAAGGAAGAGTCCTATCAGCATGGCTTTTTCTGGTTTACGTTGATGAACTTATTAAAGAACTGAAACGTACAGGCACTGGCATCCAAGTAGCAAACATGACAATTTCCACGTTACTGCTGGCAGATGACACTACCTTACTTAGCACTACGCTTAAAGGCATGCAAGACCTCATAGACACTGTAGACCCGTATGTTCTGAAATGGAGACTTACCTACAACCCGTCCAAAAGCTGTGTCATTGCTTTCAACACGAGCGTTAAAAGGCCATTGTCATTTAACCTAACCATAGGCGGAGAAACAATAAATAGAGTTGAGCAGACGAGATATGCAGTATCTATCTTCTCCCATACCACTTTGAATAAACGACGAATTGAATCAGCATGTCACAAAGCATTGAAAACTCTAAACTCTCTATATACATCCGGATTAAAGGTCCATGGGTTTAATCCTATCATTAGTGCAAAGATATGGCGAACTGTTATCTTGCCAAATGCTCTCTACTCATGTGAGTTGTTCACCAACATATCTGATGCTTCGTACACAAAACTGGAAACCACCCAGAGAACGTTTGCCCGACGTGCACAAGGATTCCCTTGTAGATCAGCATGCGAGCCCACCATAACAGCAGTTGGACTATGCACACATATATAGACAAATGTAAACTGTTATTCTTTGGTCGACTATGTAGACAGATAATTCCTTTATATCGAAGAAACTTTTCTTATGGCTATTAGCAGGATTCAACATCAACAGCAGTTTTATACAAGAGACAGTTTTACTGTTTAGAAAATATAATATAAAAGAAATACTGCTTGCTTTATCTTAAATATGGCACTTTTATGGACAAACAGAGATGGTGCTCTGTGGTCAAGAAGGTTCTCAATCAATATGAACAGTCATTAAACTCCAGCGTGCCTCACAACAAACCAGGGCTACAAACCTTTTATGAAATTCACCCGACAGTGCGTATGCATCATTTGTGGTAAATAGCATACGTTCATCCAACACACAAACTCTACATATCATCCATGATATATCTGGCATCAGTAAAACCTGGTTATGTCACATGTACACTATGTCACACCATAGTACCGGACTGTACAAAACAGGTCATCATTGACTGTGAAGGACTCATACAACAGAGAAATCAGATGTGCGATAAACTTTCTTCACTGCTGCATATAACCGATTTTATTAACTTTTGTGACCAGGATGACAATGCAATGTTGAACTGTTTGCTTGGAGGAGATCACAACACCTTATGTCGTGTTGATTTTAGCACTTGGATACGATTTGTGTTGGTTGTCTCAAAGTTTGTACATATTTGCAGGTTACACATCAAACAAAGCATGTTATAACCGTTACTGTTCACAAGCTCCTACCTAGAAGGACATTGTATTCATTTTTTTTGTTATCTGCGTTTTGTTCACTACAGGTCATCTATTATTTGACCTAACTTACTGTCATATGTACTCTTCAATTATTGGAGGGAATAAAGAATGACTGTCTGTCATAGTGTAAACATGGTATTTTAAAAGATTTGCATGAATTTGGATTGAGGGGCAGATTACCTCAGTTCATATCTCAATTTTTAAACAACAGACAGTTACAAGTACGAGTGGGTTCTACCCTGTCTGATCAGTTCGACAAAGATCAGGGCGTCACTAAAGGCAGCATACTGTCAGTCACACTTTTCAGCATCAAAATTAAGTCTCAATGAAGTATTAAACAATAGCGTTGACGGTTCACTTTTTGTGGACGATTTCAACATTTCTTGTCGTGGTAAGAATATGAATACAATAGAAAGACAGCTACAGCTCTGTATTAACAAAATTCAAAAATGGGTGAACGAAAACGGCTTAAATTCTCAAAATCCAAAACAATCTGTACTCACTTTTGTCGTAAATACAAACCACATAAGGATCCAGATATATTTTTAGATGGTACTCCTATCAAGGTAGTACAGAGGAAACCAAATTCCTGGGCCTCATATTTGACCGTTATCTGACATTCTTATCACACATCAAATATATAAAGGCAAAGTTCCTGAAGGCTCTCGACTTGTTAAAAGTCGTTCCAAATTCCGAGTGGGGAGAGGATCAGACAACCCCTCTTCACTAGGACAGATCATTAATACGGTCCAAACTAGACTATGGTTCCAATGTCTATGTTGGAGCTTGCAAAAGTAATTTAGAAAAATTAGACACAATACACCACCGAAGGTTTAAGGCTCTGTCTTGGAGCTTTTAGGACCTCTCCCGTGGACAGTTTGTATGTGGAGGCCGATAAACCTTCACTCGAACAGAGCCGCATTAAACTTTCACTGCAATACATCACGAAATTGCACTTAAATAGATCAAATCAAGCATACAATTATGTTTTCCACCCTCAGTGTGAAAACCTGTTTCAAAATCTATCAAACCTGGTTCCACCACTTTGAATCAGAATTAAAACACCGAAGCTAAAATTGATCTGTCTTCTCCTCCCTGGTGAATCCAGAGGTAGACCTCACTCTAACCCAACTCGAAAAATCCGAAACAAATCCTTTGGTTTATCAACAAACGTACAACCAATTGCGAACTCAATATAATTCTGAGAGGTCCATTTTTACAGACGGGTCCAAGGACGGTGTCAAAGTTACAAGTACCACCGCCATTAGATCCAGGACTGTCTCCTCAAGAATCCCAGATACTAGTTCTATCTTTACTGCTGAGGCCGAAACTATCTTAACAGCTTTAACCTGTATTAAACAACAAAACCAATCTTAAAAATTCACCATCTTCCCCGGTTCATTGTCATACCTTCAGGCACTCAAAGTCTCCTCAAATCATCTTATAATCCTTGACATTTTAGAACTTTTCAATGATCTTTCTACTGGCCAATGTGACATCGTCTTTTGCTGGTTAACAAGTCATGTAGGCATAACAGGAAACTCAAAAGCCGATACTGCAGCAAAAGCACCTCTTGACAAACCGTTATCTCCACTACTGATCCCGTGCCGTGATTTCAAACCAACCATCAAGAGTTCTACTCGGGACATCATGCAAAAGAGGTGGGACACTTAGGTAGGAAGCAGTAAACTTCACGAATTAAAACCAACAATCTGTCATCTTGGGTTGTCAGTTGAGACATGACGAGGTCGTTTTACGACGAGGTCGTATTGGCCACAGTTGGTTTACACGTGAATATCTGATTAAGACAGATGAGGACGAACCTCCTAAGTGTATCCCGTGTGATGAAAGGTTCACCATCAAGCATATATTGCTTGACTGTGTGGACTTTGCAATCGCAAGGGATTCACATTATCAAAGCGTAAATCTGGAATATCTCTTTCCCCGTGTCAGGGGCATCTCATCTTAAGTTACTTGAAGGAAATTGGTCTGTATAATATATTTTAAATATGTATGTGAATAATTAAATGCTTGTTAAATTTGGTGTGATGGCCTATAGCCCGTGTTTTAAAAACTGTATACATGATATTGTTATGCTTAAATATGTTTCATAAATTATTTTTAAATATTACTAAATATAAATGACTAATTGTGAATGCCGATGCGATGTTAAATTTAAACTCACTCATCCCATGGCGGTTGGTGCTGACAATTCTCAACAGGTGCTTAATCATATTTATTCCACAATGGGTGACGTACAACGTTTGTTGACTGAAAGCGTCAATGTTTCGTCTTCAGCGATATTGGAACCGGAAGAATTTACGAATATATTGCCAGATCGGAAGTATTTTGAAGATATCTGTTAATGCTTTCTCGCACTTTTGAGGACCGGAAATTGTTTTTGCCGTTCTTTCATGTTACTTAAATTATATTACAGATATCAACAACAGACATAAAGATATCTTCAGAATTATCAATGATCAATTTGATATCAGTAACGGTCAAAATTAATATCTTGAATTGAATTAAAGATATCTTAAACGAATTAATGATATCTGTAATGTATTTGTGGATGTGTATCACTTATTTCAAGATATCTTGAACTGAATTTCAGATATCGTGAATATATTTCTAATATGTTAGTGAGTGGGAATGGTTTTACGTCGCTTTTAGCAATATTCCATCAATATCACGGCGGGGGACACCAGAAATTAGCTTCACACATTGTACCCATGTCGAGAATCGAACCCGGGTCTTCAGCGTGACGAGCGAATGCTTTAACTTCTTGGCTACCCGACCGCCCTATTATAACATTTTTACGTACAGGAGGATGGTAATTATTTAATGACATCTTAAATACATTTAGAGATGGCACGAAATATTTTGTTGATATCACAGTAACATTTTAAGATAGAATTACTGATATCTTAGATATCAGAAATGATTGCAAGATATCTTTAATTATTTTTTGATATCTTAAAAACATTTTTTATATCTTTAAAGAGAATATCAATATCTTTAAAACAATTGAAAATATCGGTAATTCCGTAATAAATGTCAAAACAGCTTGCATTAGGTTCCAGTTCTTCAGCTGGCATCTGTAAAGGCGGTCACAATCAGACAATTACACACGGGGAATCTCGTCAAGTTTTCCCTTGTGAAAAGCGATGTGTGTGTTGAAACCAGCACTGTGACACATCCTTCATAATAGCATTACCACGAACTTCTCTCCCCATGTAATCCTCTTATGCGTGGTTGTTATTCTATTTTAACCAATACCACATGTCCTTGTTCGGACACGTGTACACTCTGTGTTTGATGTTTAAAAGATAATAAATATAAAACACCATTTAATGGTGGATAATTTGTTTTTTCTTCCAAAGTTAGACAGTGCAATCATTAAAATACAGCGTCTTAATAACTCATGCAACTTTAGTTAAACAATATTAAGATTTGCTTCGTTGCAGCCGCCGCCTAACCATAAGTACTACATCACCACCTCTGCATGACAGATGACACATAGGACCAATAAAATCAACTGCATTAATTCGAGTTAACTGAATGTACCGAGGAAGCGTGTAATTTGTCACGTAATCTTGAAAGAATCTTAAAACTAGGGTAATCTAATTGTGATTGCAACTGCTTTTTATAACACATAAGTGGATCGGAGAAAATGCAGATAGATTACCACAATTCGTTAACACTAAAAACAATATTAAGCATTGGAATTGAATTGTCTGGCACAGGATTTGTTATTTCACTTCTTACTGCTGTAACCTTACAATAAAGTCTACTTGTGATAGACATAACGTTACGTCTAACACATACATTGATTGCTCTTCTACCAACGTAACCAGCGGCTTAACACAAAGCCGTGACGAGTGAAGGCGAGTACAGACGACAACAGCAGATCACGGAAGACATCTACAAACCGCAGCAAATACAACAGAGATCACAGCGGAAACAACAAACATGCCTGCAACAATAGAACGTGACTTTGTTTATTGCAAAGAATATTCATCAAGGGATTAACGGATGTCTTCATCCCTGAGAACAAAAGCCAATCCTCCAACATCTAATTAGACGACGAGATGACCCACAAGGGCATTGTCATTGAGAGCTCGCGTGCCTCTTCACACAACAAATTAATATTTGAAGTAGGCCCAATGATGACATACTGCCGTGTGCGAAATACGCATCAGTCGGAAAGCGCACGTTAAATCTCCAAAGTAAGTAAGTAAGTAATGACATACTGATCCTTTCATCTATCAAAGATAATATTTATAGACCAACTAGTGTCTGTTTCAGACTTCGGAAGGGCACCCAAGGCGCAATGAAATGTGTTTATGCCATTGCTCTTTTAAAAGTTATTTTTATTTGTTATTTGAAGAATTTTTTTTTAAGATTTTAAGATATTTTTAAAAAATATTAATAAATCCTTGATTTGAAGAAGGAAAAGGATTTCATGTGTTGTTCGTTTCAGGTTTGGGCAATGAAATTAAACGCTGAGAAATCGTAAAGGAATGTCACCAAACTGGATTTAATTATGTATAAGGGCGCAGAATCTCCCATACGTCCTGTAACATGGACTTGCGATCACCGCGTTGCTGAGATAGTTTTGTGGGTTCTCAGTTCTCAATCCGTCATTCCACAGAAACTGTGTGTGGGACGAAGACGCGAAAGGCCAATTCGTCACAACATTGGCAGCCTTGGTCCGCTGCATCTCATATTTTAACCTTTAGTTAATTAAAGATAGTCTTGGTAAAGATACATGAATGCGGACCTCATTTACATTATTGATTACAAATTGATTCCAAAAGTGGCACCAACACTCTTCCATATGTATCCGAGTAAGCTTTGAAATTATGGTTTGTAAATACAGACATTTCGTACTGCTGAAAACAAAGTGATGTATCATCGATCAACACGTTGATAAATACCGCATTTCCTCTAACAGACGCCGAGTGTGTAGGTCATCGGGCGTTACTATTACGGGGCGTGTTTTGGAGAGAGAGTTTGTAAGACTCGTAGCCTTTGCTTTGTTACAGCTCGGTAAATAGGTGAGTCTGCAGTCTAAACTGTATCAGAGAATTCATGGGGTTTCGGTTGGTTCGTTATATGGTTTCTAAATGGGAAGCATCCATTTCCTGTTTTACTGGAATAAGCATGTTCCAGAGACCCATCTTCTTTCACGTTGCGTCTGTTGGATCCCAGCATCCGTTGAAATCCTGACTCCCTTTTGTCTCTCGGTTACTGTTGAAGATCCTCGCGTCTTCTCCTCCCAGCGTCTGAGCGGAAATTCGTTGGGGCTCAAATGACACACGAGTAGAAATATCTACAGTGTTTCATTTCAACAAAGTGTATACTTTTACAATCTATTTGCATGTGTCCTTTCATAAGCTGCACTTTGCAATGTTATAGCTGCATCAAGCCACCCTGTAACAAATCTGGGCTAGACAGTGGTTGATATGATGAGCATTTTCCTTTCACAGCCGGGAAACGATGATCATTAAATGGTCAAACACAATCAGCAAATCTGATCACCCGATACGATTTAGTCGCCTTTTACTTGAAATACATTTATGGTGATATATTATATATACTCTTCAAAAAAAGAAACTTGACATAGATGTAAAACCTCTTTTTGCCAAATATCTAAAATAATTACATTAAATGAGAACCAAATAAGTCAAACAGAAAGATGATGTGTCTATAATTCGCGAAAACACATGCAAAGGACATTAACGTGGCGTTTGGGGATCAATGTTACAGCTTCATCCAAATGCAACCGCCTGTAAAAAACGTGCAGCATAGGATCCTTCATTTAGGCATGCAAGCCCCCCTGCTGAATCGGTGTAAAAATCCACATCAACGGCTGTTCATATAGTCCTTATAACGGCAGTAGAGGCGGTGACAGAATGCCAAGACTGAATGCAGCTCAACTGAACAACGCCATTGGGAGATTACAAGCAGGAGCAACTCAGCAAGAATTGGCCAGGCTCTTTGGCGTATCCAGACAGACAATGTCCGCACTGTGGACCCGATACAACAACACCAACAGAGTTGACGACAGACCAAGGTCAGGAAGACCAAGGGTGACAACCCAAGCACAAGATCGATACATCCGGCTGCGACACCTCCGAGACCGCACTTCCACAGCCACGTCTACAACCACACAGATCCCTGGGTTACGCAGAATATCAGATCAAACGGTACGCAACAGACTGAGGGAGGCTGGACTTTTTGCACGAAGACCTGTTCGACGTCATGTATTGGCCCCACGTCATCTGGCGGACCGTCTGCTTTGGTGCCAACAGAGGGTTAGATGGGCACGTGCAAGGTGGAGAAATGTACTGTTTACTGACGAGTCCCGTTTCCTACTCACACGTCGGGGTGAACGTTACGCCCCCAACTGTGTGCAGCAGGTTGTCCCATTTGGCGGCGGGAGTGTCATGGTATGGGCCGGAATTCATCACGGTGGTAGGACGTGGTGGTGCATGTGGCAGGTGCATTGACAAGTGTGCGTTACAGAGACTTGATCCTACAGCCTTACGTTCTTCCTCACGTCAACGTTCATGGCGGACAGTTCCAGCAGGACAACGCTCGACCGCATATTGCACGTGTTTGTCAGGCCTTCTTAGAGCACAACAACATCCAGACATTACCTTGGCCAGCCCGGTCACCAGATTTGTCCTCAATTGTCCCCGTCTGTGGGACGAATTGGATCGACGCGTTCGCAGAAGGAATCCACCGCCCCAAACACTTCCGGCGCTTCTTGATGCACTTCAGCATGAATGGCAGCACATCCAACAGCGTGTTATTGACAACTTGATTGCATCTATGGGTCGTCGGTGTCAAGCGGTGATTGATGCACGTGGTGGGCACAACCGATACTGACAGTCTTTGTACCCGTGTGACATTAACTGTATCGTGTACGTGTGTCTGTCTAGGTGACGAGATTAATGTTTTGACATTGTGTACATTGATCTTCAAACAGTGTTTCAATTATGGTTTCTGTGTCCTATTTTGAAACAATCGCATTATATTACATTTTGAAAGTCAGTGTCAAGTTTCTTTTTTTGAAGAGTTTACATATAGGATATTATATATGCGTTCTTAAATGTTGAAAAGTAACTGTATTGACCGTTAGAAATAGTGTTTTGATTAACCTATACCTTAGCTGTCATGTTCGTTTTTCTGAAATGATAATGACATTGTTCAGACCAAGAAATTAGACATACCGTCTGACACTTAAGACATTTAGTACTGTCGTAGTATTGACTCAAAAAGAGAAAGCATGTGAATACTACTACAAGTACATTCCAGTAAAATATTAGTACTAATCATTTGTTGTCATGGCAGACAGTCTTCAAATGTTGACTACGTAGTAAACTGTTCAAAACGTCCCTTCCACGACTAGAACTCGTATCGAATAAAGGAAGCAATAAATTATCTCTTGTTCGTTCAAGTGATTCACGATGTTGTTAAGTCATAGGGATTTTCACCAGAAATATCGACAGTCTATTAAAGATTTCTATGATACCAAGTGTAGGCCATCAAATCCTCTGTGTGGAATATCGAGCTGAAAACATGACACACAAGCTGTTGAGGATTGGCACCTGTAAAGATACAGCTAACAAAGGGCTACCGTTTTGTGTCTATTTGTACAACAATACAAGCATGAATTTCACAATATTTATGGCAACTAATGAGTCTGTCAGTGTCATTGATCATTCGGACTGTATTGCGATGTTGTCATTGATCTCGAGGACAAGGTGTTTGTGGATAACGAATCCCTAAAAGCAACAAAGAGATCTACTCGGAGAGAAATATGTAATCAGTATTTAGGTCTAAGTACACATTTTAACATACGTCAAAGGTCATAATCGTTTGGCATCGACTCTCTAATTAAATTCGCTCAGTCTTGGTATATGTTCTCGCGATCAACTTGCTGAAGAATAAGGAGAAAGACATTTCTCAGGGTACTTGTCTTCTGCAACCCATTATGGTAAAGTTCACCGATTTTCTTGGATCGTCAGTCTGTCGAATAGAGTTGCCTGCGTAAGATGTAAAAACAAACATGCAATGCTTTGGGTTGTTTTTTTTCTCTTTAGAATACACAGCCTCGTTCATATAAAGAACACCTGTCTCGTCCGAACTATAATGTCCACATACCCAGAGATGATCGAGCAGTTGTCATTTTTACGGATACACGAATGGTTGATGAGAGAGTGTGGTTTACGTTGTACTTAGTGCAGTGTGTGATGCTGAGGCTGTGTAATTAGCGTTTGGTTGATAGACATTATTAAATGACAACCAAGGTTGAACGACTTGAATCAAAACAGCTGAGATTGCCAATTTGCCTGGGCCGAGCCCACCTTTAACATAACACGAGCATAACTCGGTTGCTCTTTAAGCGACTGTTAGATCTAGACCACCTTTTCATAAACATACGTATAACGAATTTCTGGTAACATAGATGTTTCTCTGCTTGTTTTAACGCCATACCAAGCAAAGATCAGGCTAACACTTTTCCCAGCAATGTACAAGCTACATGACAGTTGCCTGCAAATAATTGAATCTAACCTGACAAACCGGTGCTTTCAAACGAAACGGTCTATCAGCTAAATGGATGTGTAGTTCTAATTTTTATTACATTCATGATGGCATGCTTCCATTGTTAAACTGTTCTAAAATCAATGGAGAATAACTGCGTATTTTTAATGATGTATTCACGGGAGGTGTTTGCTGATTTGAAAACTGTTTCCATTGCCCGTGCAGCTGTCATAATGTTATTGTATTTTCTTATGAAGGGTTTAGATCAAAAGTGTAATGAACACGTGTACATATGTTCATGTACTGTTAAGCATGGTGGTCAAACGTCAATCACGTACTGGTGATAAATGTGATGAGGATGATATTCACAGAAACTTTACCCACTTGCTTATGACCCGTGAAGATCCGGGGTAGAATAGATCTTCAGCAACCCATGCTTGCTGTAAAAGGCGACTTTGTTTGTCGTATGTGAGTGAGTGAGTTAATGCTTTACGTCACATCGGCAATATTTCAGCCATATCGTTTGTTTGTCGTAAGAGGGGACTAACAGGATCGGGTGGTCAGGCTCGCTGACTTGGTTGATGCATATAATCGATCCCAGTTGCGTGGATTGACGCTCATAATATTAATCACTGGATTGTCTGGTGCAGACTCGATTATTTACAGATCGTTGTCATATAGCTGGAATATCGTGAGTGCGGCGTTAAACAACAAACCAACCAACCCACTTGCTGATAGATATAGCCAACAGCAGATTGTGCGTTTTCATGAACAAATCGATGGTCTTTTATTATACCTATGCATTATCAGCACTCCAAAATTAATATGAGCACCACGTTTTGTAAGAAAGAAACATCGACCCGGGCGTTGCAATTAGGAGCTTAGACCTTAACAAAATAACTTTATTAATAAGCTTAACGATGTTTGACGACTCTCTTAAGCTTCAATTAACTCTAATATTTAAGGTATGAATATCTGTTTCCAATCAGGAATGATTCAATTACAGCAGCAAGCGAAAAGGTGATTATGGATCTTATACTAAACAAATATAATACCGGAACGCATGTAACTAGTCCTTAACACACGTCAGCATTATCTATCTCCCCTAATCTACACTTAATGCCAGCCTTGACACTAGCGAAACGCAAACTAATTTTTTGGGGCAAATATTGTTTCGTCCTACGGCCAGTCGGTTGGTCGTAATTATCCGTTTATGATCAAATTGGTCATTTCGATAGATTTTCCCCTCTACTCTTCTCCAGTGTCATGGGTAGGGGGACCAATTACCGTTAATCCTGTCTCTAGTTGGTAGTTGTTTTGCTAGCCTACAGTTTGAACCGAATGGTAAAACAAGAGTTGCCTCAGCGTATTCTCGATTTTCAACGGAAATGCATTACTACAACTTGTCATAACAAATTATTGTTTCTGCTGACGAATACCTTCCTCTTGTGGTTTTATTATCAGAAACAAGTTACTCAGTTGAACAACTACATTATCAAATATTCCCATGGACATTAATATTGTCCCCCCTATGCTGAAACGCTTGGTGGTGACAATAATTATGAGTATGGGTAGACACATATATAACGTCATCACCATGGAATAATCAGCCTGAATTGTCTGTCGAAACAGATTACACTGGACGTTAAAGCTTGTCAACATGTACATCACACAGCAAATGCAAGGACAAAACATGATTTATGTTAGAATCCATAAGAAACAACGATAATTATGTCAAAGGATTCCTAATTGTACTACATGATGCACAATTTGATGAGTTTCAAACATTTTCGTCATCCAAACACAACACGTTACATCTATCATCACATGTGAGTGAGTTTAGCGCCGCTTTTAACAGTATTACAGTTATATCACGGCGTGTCAGCCCAAAGTGGGAGGAAAGTCCAAAGTGATACAGGTCTTAGACGTTTACCGCTTCTGTGAAACACACGAGCACGGGTGTGGTGCTGACAAACCTTGAAACATAATCGGGGCGAACCGGGATTCGAACCCACAATCATAGGTTTCTGGTGGGCCCAAGGGAAGCAACTCTGCACAGCATATCGCGGCGCCTCAGACGACTGGGCCATCCGTGCCCCCCATCACATGTGATACATTAATCAAAAGGTGAAATTATATGTGTATGTGTGTATATTTCAATGTGTGGATGTTGTGACATTCCTTGCAATCAGACCCAAACGTATCCTTCCTTTCCTGTTCAAAGCTATTCACCGCAGAGTTTTCAATGCTACGTGTTGAGGATTGCACGGATAGAGAGGTATGTACACATGTAAACGTGTTGTTGATGGTCAATATGGCGAATATGAAAGTGTGTACGCGTACGTATAAACTTGTGTATTTTTGCATGTGTACGTGTGTTTGTGCGTACGTAATTATAAGTATATGTGTACGTATACACTTGTGTACGTAGGAATGTGACCGTGTACACGCCTTTGTACGAACCTGCACGTGTGTATGTGTGTGCGTGTGAATGTGTGTATGTACACACGTGTATACATCAGTGCGTGAGCTTTATGGGTATCACATGCACACAACACACCCTTGCCTTGCTAATTACACAAAAGGTGAAACCCTTCACCATATTCTCTCAACTATTTCTTGCGAGTCTTAATGGGCATCTTCAGCAGCATCGCTGTTCAGTAACACTTCATCGGATTCAGTTGGACGTTCCAGCTCTTCAGATGGCATCTGTAAAGGCGGTCACAATCAGACAATAACACGGGGGAATCTCGTCAAGGTTCCCATTGTGAAAAGCGTCTCTGTGTGTGTTGAAATCAACACTGTGTCATATCATATCGTAATAACATTACCACGAACTTCTCTCCCCAAGTAATCCTCTTATGCATGGTTGTTATTCTTCATTTAACCAATACCACATGTCCTGTTTCGGACACTCTGTGTTTGATGTTTAAAATATAATAAATATATAAACCACCATTTAATGGTGCATGATTTGTTTTTTCTTCTAAAGTTAGACAGTGCAATCATTAAAACACAGCATTTTAATAACTCATACAACTTTAGTTAAACAATATTAAGATTTGCTGCCACCGCCTAACCATAAGTACTACATCACCACCTCTGCATGACAGATGACACATAGGACCAATAAAATAAACTATATTAAATCGAGTTAACTGAATGTACCGAGGAAGCATGTAATTTGTCACGTCATCTTGATAGAATCTTAAACTCGGGTTATCTAACTGTGATTGTGGCTGCTTTCTTTAACACATAAGTGGGTCGGAGTTTGGCTACAGTCATCGGTGGGTATACAAAACCTTCATTTGGGCAATTCGTTTGTGTACAATATGCTTGCATGAGAAAATGCAGATAGATTACCACAATTCGTTAACACTAAAACGATGTTAAGCATTGGAATTAAATTGTCTGGCACAAGAGATTTTGTTATTTCACTTCTTACTGCTGTAACCTTACAATAAAGTCTACTTGTGATAGACATAACGTCCAACACCTACATTGATTGCTCTTCTACCAACGTAACCAGCTGCTTAACACAAAGCCGTGACGAGAAAATGGGAGTACAGACGACAACAGCGGACATCTACAAAACACAGCAAATACTTTAGAGATCACAGCGGAAACAACAAACATGTCTGTAACAATAGAACGTGACTTTGTTTATGACAAAGAATATTCATCAAGGGATTAACGGATGTCTTCATCCCCTCAAGATCGTCTTCATTTGGCTGAGAACAAAAGCCAATCCTCCAACATCTAATTAGACGGCGAGATGACCCACAGGGCATTGTCACTGAGAGCTTGCGTGCCTCTTCACACAACAAATTAATATTTGAAGTAGGCCCAATGATGACATGCTCATCCTCTTATCTTTCAAAGATAATATTTATAGACCAACTAGTGTCAACTTGTGTCTATTTCAGACTTCTTAAGTGCATCCTAGGTACAATAAAATGTTTATACCATTGTTCTTTTAAAAGTTCTTTTAACTTGTTTTTTTAATCATTTTAAGATTTCCCCGAATCTTTGCGATATTGTTTTCAAATTAGTAAAGCCTTACATTGAAGAAGAAAAGTGATTTAATGTATTGACGTTCGTTTGAGGTAGAGGCAATCACTTTGAACGCTGAGAAATCGTAAAGGAATTCCCATGACAGGATTTAATGAGGTATTAAGACGCGGAAACTCCCATAATTCCTGTAACATAAAGTTGCGATAATCGTGTTTTTCAGATAGTTTTGTTGCACTGGTCTCCAGTCTCCAGAACTCGTCTGTTGGATAAATACTCTAAAGACCCATTCGTCACAACATTGGCAGCGTTTGGGCCGCTGCATCTGAAAAACTTTAACCTTTGGTTAAGATAGTTTTGGTGGAACTCATTTACATTATTGTTTACAAATAGATTCCAAAAGGTGGCACGCACACATTTCCATTTGTATCCGAGTATACTTGGAAATTATGGTTTGTAAATGCAAACATTTCGTACAGCGGAAAACAAAGTTATGTACCATTGATCGACACGTCGATAACTACCGCATTTCCTCTAACAGACGCCGAGTGTGTAGGTCATCGGGCGTTACTATTACGTGGCGTGTTTTGGAGACAGAGTTTGTAAGACTGGTAGCCTTTGCTTTGTTACAGCTCGGTAAATAGGTGAGTCTGCAGTCTTAACTGTATCAGAGAATTCATTGGGGTTCGGTTGGCTCGTTACATGGTTTCTAAATGGGAAGGATCCATTTCCTGTTTTACTGGAATAAGCATGTTCCAGAGCCCGTCTTCTTGCACGTTGCGTCTGTTGTATCTCGGCTTCCGTTGAAGTCCCAGCACCCTTTGTCTCCCGGTGTCTGGTAAAGACCCTCGCGTTAGAAGACGTTTTAGCAGCAATTCGTTCAGTTAACACTGTATGATACACGTGTATTTATGTCATGTTGTCCCCGGGTCTGTTTGTATATCGTATTACAGTATTTAATTTCAATAAATTATACACTTTCACGATCGATTTGCGTAATATAAGCAGCAATTCGTACAATTTACTTTGTATGATAAAAGTACTGAAACTGAATTTGCACGTGTACTTGCTTATGATGTTTTTGTTTGTTTACCCGCTGCACTCAGCAATGTTTCAGCTATATCAAGCCAGGTTGGAATAGTTATGGGGCAGAAAAAAAACAGTGGTTGATATGATAAGCATTTTTACACGGCCGGGACACGATGATCATTGAATGATCAACACAATGAACCACCAACCTGACTACCCGATCCAAAATAGTGCCTTTTACAAGTAATAGATTTATGGTGATTACATTATATACATATAAGATATAATACATATATATATACATATAAGATATAATATATACATATATATACATATAAGATATAATATATACATATATATACATATAAGAATAATATATACATATATATACATATAAGATATAATATATACATATATATACATATAAGATATAATATATACATATATATATATATATACAGACCCGTGAAGATTCCGGGGTAGAATAGGTCTTCAGCAACCCATGCTTGCCGTAAAAATTGACTATAGTATGCTTGTCGTAAAAGGCGACTAACGGGATCGGGTGGTGAGGCTCGCTGACTTGGTTGATGCATGTAATCGATCCAAATTGCGTGGATCGATGATCATGATATCAATCACTGGATTGTCTGGTCCAGACTCGATTATTTACAGACCGCCGTCATATAGCTGGAATATTGCTGAGTGCGGCGTTAAACCCAAAAAACAAACAAACAAAGAGTAGCAGCTGGAGTTGCAGTAGCGCTAGTAGTAATACATATAGGAGTAGTAATAGCAGCAGCAGCAGCAGTAGTTGGTTACTTTTTCAGAATGTGTTATAATATCAGTGTGTGTGTGTGCATAACTGTTGAAAAGTAACTGCATTTACCGATGGAAATAGTGTTTTGATTAGCCACTATCGCAGCTGAAAAGTTTGGGTTTTTTCAAAATGACATTGACATTCTTCAGTCCAAGCAACTAGAAATAACGTCTGAAAGACATAATAAATGTGAATACTACTACAAGTAGGAAATCATCCCAGTACAAATTAATACTAATCATGTGTTGCCATAGCAGACAGTCTTCAAATGATGACAACGTACTAATCAGTTTTCCCCTACTACAACTTGTATCGAATAAAGGGAGCAATAAATTATTCCCTGTTGGTTCAAGTGAGATACGATGTTGTTAAGTCGTAAGGGTTTTCACAAGAAATATCGACAGTCTGTCAAAGATTTCTATGATACAAAGTGTAGGCCATCAAATTCTTTGTGTAGAATATCGAGCTGAAAACATGACACACCAGTGATTGGTATTATGAGCAATGACCTCGCAGTCGTGGACGACCAAATCACCGATCCTGATCAGGCGATCTGTTAAGTCGCTTCGTACCCCAAGTGTAGGCGGCTGGGGACCTATTCTATTCCGGAATCCCCTCAGGGTGGTATTACAAACAATAACCTATTCATAAATCGGAAGTACGCATAATCCCTTCTGACTTGAGGTAGTTGGTAATTGTCAAAAAAGCATATACATGAAAGGGACAAAATAATTTCCACAATCAGGATTCCATTGTACGATTCCTACTATATCATTATTATGTGTTGATGAATTACTGTCAAACAGGGATTATACAAGGTGTTCGCAAAAAGGTGAGCGTACCCTGCCCATTAGTGTTACCCGTCACGCATACATGCAGAGACAAGTCATCAGTTGTTCACCTGAAAAACATTGCAACGTATGGAACAAGTTAAAATCGGGAATTGTATCGGACATCAGTTTGTCACTGACTCGTCAAATTCTGAAATGTCCATATGTCTACTGTAAAACCTTTTGAAAGCTATGCTGAAGCCTGGGATGTTGTAACCCTGTTCAAACAACTTTTGAGCAAGAGTCGCATGACGCTCAATGATATCTTCGCAGAAATAGCATTCTTGTTCCTCAAAAGTTGTGAAAGGTATGACACAAAAGGCTGGAGCCGCTGTATATTGTTCGACATGAAGGGAAAGTTGACTATTGGAAAGTTTAAGTCATCCTTCTTCTCATACAGTGTGGAGTTGTTTGTCTCTCTGAATCTTGATGCATGGATCTAAATATAAGTACATTTCCTCACAGAATGTGAATTCTACTCTGATCTACGATATGACTATTCTCATTTGTTTTCTCCAATACATACTTGTCTAAGAAGTTTAACCCCAGAAGACCAATTTATATATGTTATGCAGAATGACAGTCTAGCTATTCCCCTAGCCGCAGTTGCTACTGCTATGTATAAAAGAAGAAAATTTCAACTTGCATTGTAAGTAGTGCACTTCTGATCCACAAGTATCTCACTAAACGATACTAGCATAATCTCTTCATATAAAACTGAGCTATTTTTTTATCTCTCGTGTCTCATAGGCCAACCGGCCGGGTGGTATATTATATATTTTGTCTTGTACTTTGAATGTATGTATTTTTATACTGCGTGACACGCAAATAAAATATTATCTTATCTAATCTTATCTTATCTATAAAACAGATGAATCTGTTTCACGGGTCTCTTTTGTTCTAGTTCAGGTGGGGAAATCAGTAGTAAGTTATTCTCTACGTTTGTTCAACGTATCATGTTTTGTTTCTGACATCCTAACTGTTTTCTTCCCGGGAATAAAGCGCCTCCAACAACGGAGTCACCACCTGAAAGGTCGTGCGGCGTATTTTTTTAAAACGATAAACAATAACATTCTGGATTTTGATTAACATGTTTTTTGGACTTCCAAATGAAACGAGCAATCAGCTAAATGTATTTCTTGTTCTACTTTTATTTACATTGGCCTAGTTCCTCGGGTAAACTTTCTGAGATATCTGTTCTAAAAATAAGTCGAGATTAATGACAGATTTTTACTGATGTAATCCCTGCAGGTGATTGCTGATTTGAAACATGTTCCCAGTGTCCGCACAGCTGCCATAACATTGTTGTATTTACAGATAAAAACTTCAGATCAATAGTGCAAATGTGCACGTGTAGATGTGTACTGTTAAGCACGATGGAGAAATGGAAAACTGAGAAGAGGTGATAATTGTAAGATATAGCCAATAGCAGATTATGTGTTTAATTATGAATTCATTGATGAACAAATCGATGCATACGCACCGACCCGGGTGTTTGAGACGGGAGCTTAGGTTTTGACAAAGTAACTTTTTAAATAAGCTTAACGATGTTCGTTGACTCTCTTCAATTACCTCTTACATTTTAGGTATGAATATCTGTTTCGAAATGAGGAATGCTTCCAACGTTACAGCAAGAGAATTGGTGATTATGGATCTTCTTAACAAATATAATGCCGGAACGCACGGAACCTGTCCTTCTAAACACATATAAGCAATATCCGCAGCTATCTCTGCTAATCCACACTCCATTTGTGACAACCATTACAGTCAGAGTGAGTGAGTTGGGTTTAACGCCGCTTTTAACATTATTCGAGTTATATCACGGCGTGTCAGCTTAATGTGGGAGGAAAGCCCGAAGTGATGCAGGTCTCAGACGTTTACCACTTCGGTGAAACTCACGGGCACGGGTATGGTGCTGACAAACCTAGAAACATAATCGGGGCGAACCGGGATTCGAACCCACAATCATAGGTCTCTGGCGTGCCCAAGGGACGCAAATCTGCACAGCTTATCGCGGCGCCTTTGACGACTGGACGACCCGTGCCCCCTTAACAGGCAGAATTAAACCAGAAGCTTCAAGACGTACAGCGTTAATGCCAGCCTTGACACGAGCGAAACGCACACTAATTTCTTGCGCAAATATTGTATCGATCCACGACCGGATCCGTTTATGATCAAATTGGTCATTTCAATAGATTTTTCCCACTACTCGTCTCTAGTGTCATAGAAAGGGGAACCAATTAACGTTAATGTTGTCTCTGTTTTGTTTCTTTGTAGTTTAACGCCGCACTCAGCTATGTGGCGGTGGTCTGTAAACAATCGAGTCTGGACCATATAATCCAGTGATTCACATCATGAGCATCGATCTAGGCATTTGAGGTATGACATGCATCAACCAAGTCAGCGAGCCTGACCATCCGATCCCGTTACTTGCCTCTTACGACAAGCATGGGTTGCAGGAGACCAAATCTAACCCGGATCTTCACAGGTGAGGTGAAATTGAATTTAACGACGCGTTCAAATTATTGCACTTATAAAGCGACGTGCATCCACACGTGTGTGTGGCTGCTTGTACTAGACCGGACTGATGCCGATTTACAGTGCTAGCCTACTGAGATGCCATGCCGCAGTTTAACATGAAAACCCTACTCAGACACAGTATACTGACTCGGAGTCCACCAGTCCTTGTTTTTGCCCCTTAATGCCGAGCGCTAGACAGGCTAACAACAAGTACCAACTATGAACGTCTTTTGGTATGACGCGGCCTGGGATCGAACCCCGGACCTTCTGCTCTCCGGGCGGACGCTCCACCACTAGACCACGGAGGCGGTCCAGGTCTTCACAGGGTCCGATTGCTTTTTAAGTGACCATAAACACATCGGAGTGATCAGTGATTTTCAGTGATCTATTCCTGTTATTGTCACCACTATTACCAATAAGTTTCGCTATGTGTTGTGTGTTCCTGTGGACAAACATGGCTACAAAGTATTCTTCACTATATATAGGGCGGTTCACTCATACGCTTTATTCGTATACGGTTTCTCAAATTACTTCAGTGAGTGAAAATACACCTTATACATTCATTATTGTATTATCATAAAACATATCACACTCTTTGATAAAGACATTTTGACCTTCCTGTGTTTCCGTATAATATGTATCATATATTAGAAATATATGTATGTTGCTTGGTAAAGGCACTCACAGTACTCTCTCCTTTGCTTTTCTATGTCATTCTAGAAACAGCAATACACAAGTTACCTCTACATCACCCTTTTTTCACATATTCTCTCTCATGAGAAGGGTATTCTATATCGATTTCAGCAACGTCACACCATTAAGTTACATATTTTGTTAAATGAATATGAAGCACGAGGAAATTAATGTCCATTGTCTCTTCTTAGTAAGAAAAATGTCCTCTGGATTTATCTTGGTACTTCCAATGAAATATAAGACAAACATTTCTATTTCAGAATGGCCGGCTGGAAATTCCTAAATCCAGTCCTAATTGCTCTCCGACATCTAAAAGTAAATAGAATGACACTAAAGGGGATTTGACGTGCCCAACATGACGAGAAAATCCCCTGAATGGTACTTAAAACTAAATGAACTGATAAAGTATTCAGCCATCGTTTGATGTTAATAATTTCTGAACTTTTGTTATGACCAGTGTAAGACTTCAGATGCATACTAAACTTCTGGTTAGCAAGGGACAAGCTAACACGACTGCAGTCATATTGATCCCAACATTCAAGTCATGATTTCAACAGGGGCGACATGTAATTGCATCACGTGCATAGTAAAATGTGCATGTTGAAAGACGATATCACTTCGGGCTGTAAGCTCACACGCCGTGACATGACTGGAATACTGTTCAAAGCAGCGTTGAACCCAACTCTCACTATACACGATATCTCGGATGTGGATGTGGATGTGGATGTGGATGCTGATGTTGATGTTGATGTGGATGTGGATGTGGATGCTGATGTGGATATGGATGCTGATGTGGATGTGGATGAGGATATTGATGTTGATATGTATGTTGATGTGGATGGATATTTTCCCACGCGAACATTGTTTGGTGCATGTTCAACATTGTATTTATGCATATCATCCTTTCATACACATGAACTAAGTTCAATGTACGACTGTGTGTTTATGGTTAACAACATCTTGATACATTTATGGAATTACTGGCGTGAATATGCAATTTAATCCAAATTTGTAGGAAAATTACCAAATCGGGTTTCAAATGATTGCTTTGAGTATCTCTTCCCCAAGGCCAATAGATATTACAATAAGAATGTGATTAAAAGTTCTATATCAAAACTTCGGCCAATGATCAGTTTGATATGGCTGTCTGCAGATGAGGTGGAAATGCCTTTATTCAAATACAGTGTAGCATCATCAATGTTCATTGGAGCCAGAAGATGCAAAAAGATCCACTAACTGATCAATGTTGTTCCAAATCACAAGAGATTTGTACTTATCAAATATGATTATTTCCCTTCCCAGCAGACAATATCGTAAACTGGTAGGGCTTGTCTGTGTTGAGTATATATCAAGAGTCATTAACGACACTCCTCGGTGAAATGTGAGACATAAAGTGTTGCCTGTTATTACTAATTGGTGGTATTGTGGTTAGTGGAGGCGAAGTTTATTGCATATAACACGTTTCCTGTATTTTGCTCTGTCCTCAGGTGTAACCGTTGGGGACACCCGTGTCAGTAATGATATATTCTACATTGTGCACACAGCTGGCACAATACATTAACCAACGATAAACACATGTATTGCTAAGTAAAGATGACGTTTGATCTTGGAGAGAAAAGGATCAATAAGACCTACAATGTCCAATGTAAATGTATACCGGATTATAAACACTTTAAACAGAACAAAAATAAAGGGAGTTATTCTTTTGTAAGTTAACTACACATTGATTTAGTGAAAATCATAAATACGAACCCGTCCGTGAATAATATAACCAAGTCGAACCTGCTGGGCAAAAGAAAGTAAACACTTCAAATTGGATTTGACCAAACAAATGCAAACGTTATCAGCAGATTACAAGGCCGAAAACAGTCGCTGAATCACTGCACAGTTGAGGTCCAAAACACTATGATACACACATCACATACATCACCATCAAGTAACCATTTCTTATTTGTTTCATTTTCAGCCACCAGCAAACATGGATGCACACTTTGTTTTGCCCGCCAAATCTTAAACAGTTTCTACTCATGAATAAAAGTTCACATTTGTCGGACACATGTTCGTTACTGAAAGAACAAGGCCGTTGGAAGGAACGGAGAGCATTGGTTGAGGGTGACACCTGTTGAAAAGTGGATCACAAGTAATTATTCCCGAGATACTGTCCTTCACACAGCTCGATTACAACTCGAATTCATTCCACTTTAAGCTTGTCACTACACAAATACCTGGTCCTGGTCAGACTAAAAGACATTAATTGTCTGTCTGTTTGTTGTTTAACGTCGCACTTAGCAATATTCCAGCTATGTGACAGAGGTCTGTAAATAATCGAGTCTGGACCAGACAATCCAGTAATTGACATCAAGATCATCGATCTACGCAATTGGGATACGATGACATGCATCAACCAAGTCAGGGAGCCTGGCCACCCGATCCCGTTAGTCGCCTCCTACGACAAGCATAGTCACCTTTTACGACAAGCATAGTCACCTTTTACGACAAGCATAGTTACCTTTTACGGCAAGCATGGGTTCCTGAAGACCTATTCTACCCCGGAGTTTCACGGCTTCTCAGTTTTACCTGGACCACAGACATTTGGACCAGGTCAGCGGGATACGAAAATTATCGAAACTTTGAAGTTTAAAAGACAATTAATATAAAAAACCATTTAATGTTGCGTAATTGGTTGTTTTCTTCCACTGTTAGACAGTGCAATCATCAATACACAGCGACGTGATAACTCATGCAACTAAACAATATTAAGATTTGCTTCGTTGCTGACATGGTTGCAGCCACCGTCTAAACATAAGTACTACATCACCAACTCTGCATGACAGATGAAACATAGCAACAATAAAATCAACTGGATTAAGTCTATTGAATGAGTATTGATCTACATCACCATTACAGTTAAGTCGTGTCGAGGGGTTGGTTGGTTGTTGAACGCCACACTCAGCAATAGCCTAGCTATATGACGGGGGTCTGTAAATGATCGAGTCTGGACCAGACAATACAGTGATTGAAATCATGAGCATCGATCCACGCATATGGGATCGATGACATGCATCCACCAGGCCAGGGAGCCTCACCACCCGATCCCGTTAGTCGCCTTTAACAACAAGCACAGTCACTTTTTACGGCAAGCATTGGTTGCTGAAGACCTATTCTACCCCGGAATCTTCATGCGTGTCGAGGGGACAACAGAAATGAACCTCACACAGTGTCCATGTGGGGAATCGAAAACAGACCTTGACGTGAAAAGCCATAAGTAACAGTTAGATAGAGATGACGCCTTATTGACAATATCTCCAGTGTGGTTGCATTAGAAAGAACCAGAACGAATACCACAATTCCTTGACACTAAAACAATATCAAGCATTGGAATTGACTTGTCAATTACTGCTGTAACCTTACAATAAAGTCTACTTGTGGCAGAGAGGCCGTTCAAGGCCTCATTGCTTGCTCTTCAACCAACGTAACCTGCTGCTTAACACAAAGCCGCGACGAGTCAGGAGTACAGAGATCACAGCGGATACAACAAACATGCCTGCAACAATGGAACGTGACTTTGTTTATGACAAAGAATAGTCATCAAGGGATTAACGGATGTCTTCATCCCTGAGAACAAAAGCCAATCCTCCAACATCTAATTAGACGGCGAGATTGCCCTCAAGGGCATTGTCACTGAGAGCTCGCGTGCCTCTTCACACTGCAAATTAATATTTGAAGTATGTCCAATGATGACATACTGATCCTCTCATCTGTCAAAGATAATATTTATAGAGCAACTAGTGTCTGTTTCAGACTTCCTAAGGGCACCGGAGGCGCAATTAAATTTGAATACCATTGTTCTTTTAAAAGTTATTTTAACTTATTATTTGAAGAAATCATTTTGAGATTTTCTCGAATCTTTGCGATATTCTTTTTAAGAATAATAAAACCTTTAATTGAAGCAGTAAAGTGATTTTATGTTCGTTTGAATTTGATGCAATCGTCTTGAAGGCTGAGAAATTGTCAAGGAATGTCACAAAACAGGATTTAATAAGGTACGATGGCGAGAAATCTACAATGATTTCTGTAACATAGACTTGCGATCATCGTGTTGCTTGATATTTTATTGGACTGGTCGCGTTAGTTCTTAATCTAGAGTTTCGCAGAAACTCGTGTATCGGAAGAAGTCCCATTCGTCCCAACATTCGCAGCGATATACATATACTTTAACCTTTGGTTCAGATAGTCTTGGTTAACATACATGTATACGGAACGCATGTACAGTAATGATTACAAATTGATTTCAAAGGGGCACAAGTTCGCTAACATTTCTTCCGAGTTTGATTGGAAATTATGGTTCGTAAATGTAGACATGACGTACTGCGGAAAACAAAGTGATGTATCATTAATCAACAATTAGATAAATACCGCATTTCCTCTGACAGACTTCAATCGTCACTATGTTATCGGGCGTCACTAATTCCGTGGCATGTTTCGGAGACACGGAGTTTGTAAGAATCATGGCCTTTGCTTTGTAACAGCTCCATGAACAGATGAGTCTGCAGTCTCAACTGTATCGGAACATTCTTTGGGTTGAGGTTGGTTCGTTCATGGTTTCAAATGGGAAGCATCCATTTCATGTTTTACTGGAATGGGTATGTACCAGATGCTTCCACTTTGCGTCCGTTGAAGTCCCAGCCCCCTTTGTCTCTCGGTATCTGGTAAAGATCTTGGCGTCTTCCCCTCCCGGCGTCTGTTGTAGAATTGTCTTATCTTGAAATTTCTCTGTCTGCTGAGGCCCCGCGTTTGCTGAAATCTTGGTCTCTGTTAACCCCACTTCCCCCAACCCCCAACCCTGCAGTCTGTTGGAGTCCCCGAGTCTGTTGACATCTCGATGTCATTATGAAGTCCCCGATTGTGTTGGTATATCAGCCTCTGTGAGGAAAGGTGGCAGGTCTCAGATAACACATTCTTAGAATTATTTACAGTATTTAATTTCAACAAATTATATACTTTCACAATCCATTTGCATAGTCATATTAGCAGCATTTCTTACAAATTACAATGTATAATAAAAGTACTGAAATTGGATTTACACGTGTACTAACATGGGCTGAGCTTGTTTGCTTCACTGCCGTCGTTTAAGCTGCACTCAGCAATGTTTCAGCTATATCAAGCCAGCCTGTAACACAGTTCGGCCAGACATACCAGTAGTTGATAGGACAAGTCAGGGGGCACGTGTGGCCCAGTCGTCTAAGGCGCCGCGATTCGCTGTGCAGAGTTGCGTCCCTTGGGCACGCCAGAAACCTATGATTGTGGGTTCGAATCCCGGTTCGCCCCAAATATGTTTCTAGGTTTGTCAGCACCATACCCGTGCTCGTGGGTTTCACCGAAGTGGTAAACGTCTGAGACCTGCATCACTTCGGGCTTTCCTCCCACATTAAGCTGGCACGCCGTGATATAACTGGAATACTGTTAAAAGCGGCGTTAAACCCAACTCACTCACTCACTCACTCACTATGACAAGTCAAGTCTTACACAGCCGGAAAACAATCAACCAGCCAATGCGATTTACTTGCCTTTTACAAGTAAAAGATTTATGGTGATATGTTATATACATATAAGATACTATATATGTGTGCATAACCGTTGAAAAATAACTGCACTGTTCCGACAGAAATAGCGTTGTGATTAACCTATAACTAAGCTGTAATGTTTGTTTTGTCTGAAATGATATTGACATTGTTCAGGCCAAGAAACTAGAACTAACGTCTGACATTGAAAAGACTAGGGGAGACATTTAGTACTGTTAAAGTATTGACTCGAACAGAGAATAAATGTTAATACTACTACAAGACGGAAATCATCACAGTAAAAATTAATACTAATCACGTGTTGCCATAGCAGACAGCCTTCAAATGATGACAACGTACCAATATGTTTAGCAACTCGAACCGAATAAAGGAAGCAATAAATTATCTCTTGTTTGTTCAAGTGATACACGATGTTGCTAAGTCATACGGGTTTTCACCAGAAATATCGACAGTCTATTAAAGATTTCTATGATACCAAGTGTTGGCCATCAAATCCTCTGTGTGGAATATCGAGCTGAAAACATGACACACAAGATGTTGAGGATTGGCTCCTGTAAAGATACAGCTAACAAAGGGCTACCGTTTTGTGTCTATTTGTACAACAATACAAGCATGAATTTCACAATATTTATGGCAACTAATGAGTCTGTCAGTGTCATTGATCATTCGGACTGTATTGCGATGTTGTCATTGATCTCGAGGACAAGGTGTTTGTGGATAACGAGACCCTAAAAGCAGCAAAGAGATCTACTCGGAGTGAAATATGTAATCAGTATTAAGGTCTGAGTACACATATTTTAACATCCGTCATGATCATATGTCCGTTAGGCATGGAATCTCGGCTCAATATCACTTTGTCCAGGTACATGTACTTGTACTTGGGATCAAATTGCTCAGTATCTGCTCCTGCAATCCATTATGGTGAAGTGTACTGGTTTTCTTCAATCGTCAGTCTGTCGAATAATGGCCTGGGTAAGATGTAAAAACAAACATACGATGTTTTGTCTTCAGAAATGTAGCATCGTAGATCTAACGAACACCTCTCTCATCCGAACCGCATTTTCATCATACCCAGAGATGGCTGATTTATACGGATGCACGAGTGGCTGAAGAGAGAGTGTGGTTTACGTTGTAATTAGTGCAGTTTGTGAAACTGAGACACTGTCAATGTATAATTCGCATTATCATTGAAGTCTGGTTGACACACATTTTTTTAAGAATGTATAATTATATATTTATATGTTTATTTTTCTACAGTATCTTATATTCCTTGTACATAGGTTCACTCATATAGATCACTTTTCTAATGGATTACTCAATTCTAATACTTAGGTAAAATAAGGTAGACCAATCAGTGAATTCAGCCATGACCTATGTTGTTTTAAGGTGTATGACAAATGGGACGAAAAACTAATGGGAGGTTACCTGTGAAACTGACAAATTGTCACTGAAATATTAGCAGAATTATTGACGTTTGGTTGACAGACATTATTAAATGACAACCAAATAAGTGGTTTAACGATTTCAATCAAACGTGGTAGGACTGCCAATTTGCCCGAGCCAAGCCCACCTATACACAACGGAAACATCATCAATATGTGAAAAACTATGAAAGAATTGGGTTAGTCTAACTAATTTGATATAATCTTGTATCTGCCTGTGCACGTCACAAAAACGCTGCCGGGGAAAACATGAGAAAAGCATATTCAGCATTTAGAACATCACGCCAACTGTTCCATTGTGACGTCATATTAGTACATTGTCGCGATTGGTATTATGGGCAAAGAGTGAGTGAGTGAGTTGGGTTTAACGCCGCTTTTAACAGTATTCCAGTTATATCACGGCTTGACAGCTTAATGTGAAAGAAAAGACCGAGGTAATGCAGGTCTCAGCTGTTACCACTTGGGTGAAACCCACGAGCACGGATATGGTGCTGACAAACCTAGAAACATAATCGGGGCGAACCGGGATTCGTACCCACAACCATAGGTTTCTGGCGTGCCTGAGAGACGCAACTCTGCACAGCGAATTGCGGCGCCTTAGACTACTGGGCCACCTGTGCCCCCTGATGGGCAAAGGCCACGCAGTCGTGGACGACCAGATGTAATCCCGAACAAACGAAGTGGGGATCCATCTAACCTTGAAAGTCCTTATAGTGCTATTGCAGACAATAACCTTTTCGTTGGTCGTCGGTACGCAAAATCCCTCCTCACTTGCGGCAGTTGGCAGTTCTTGCAAGTTTGATTCAAAAGAAATTTATTTATTGGCGTTCAAATCGTTAGATGAATAAGTGAACGAGTGAGTATGGTTTTACGCCGCTATTAGCAATATTCCAGCAATATCACGGCGGGGGACACCAGAAATGGGCTTCACACGTTGTATCGTTGGATGAAAGCATTTTATGGATTCACACGTTGTATCGTTGGATGAAAGCATATCCATAAAAGAAACAAAATCTTTTCCATTATCATTAGACATCTCTGCTGAAGGCAGAGTCCATTGTACGACTGCAACTATATCATAAGCAAGTGTTTATAAATTACTAACACCAGGTGTTCGAGAAAACGTGAGCGTATCCTGTCCCACCGGTGTCACCCGTAACAAACACACCCAAAGACAAATCAGTATTTCACCCGACACAACATAGCGACACAACATGGCGAAACTCAAAATAAGGAATTGCATCGGACATCGTTTTGTCACTGATTCGTCTAATTTCGAAATGTCCTCCACATGTCTGCTATAAAATCTTTTGAAAGTTTTGCTGAAACCGAAAATGTTGTTTTCCGGATTAAGCGTCTTTTGAGCAAAGGTGGCATTACGCTCACTGATATCTTCGAAGAAATGGTTTGCTCGATTGTACATGCTAAAAAATCTAAACACCAAAGACAGGAGCTGCTAGAATATTCCTCGATTTGTTAGTTTGTTGTTTAACGCCGCACTCAGCAATAATCTAGCTATATGACGGAGGTCTGTAAATAATCGCGTCTGGACCAGTCAATCCACTGATTGACACCATGGGCATCGATCCACGCAATTGGGATAAGGTTGACAAGCATCAACTAAGTCAGCGAGCCTGACCACCCGTACGGCAAGCATTGGTTGCTGAAGACCTTTTCTACCCCGGGCCTTCACGGGTCGGAATATTGCTCGACTAAAAGGGAAAAGTAGACTATTGGAAAGTTAAAGTCATCCCTCTTCTCATACATCCCTTGAGCCTTGTGTTGAGTCTTTTGTCACTCTGAATCTTTATGCAAAGATGTAAACATGAAACAGATACTCATGTATTCATTGTATCAGATTGCCAGAATGTCGGCCCTGTCTCGGCATCTTGTTTTTCTAGATGTAGATAGTATGAGTAAGCTGCTGAATGTCACACTGAATCTTCATGCACAGATCTAAATATAAAACAGATGAATTTGTTTCACTGGCCTCTTATATTTCTAGTTCAGGTGAGAAAATTACGAGTCAGTCATTGTCTTCGTTTTTGCAACGTATAAGTGTAATGTTCCGAATCTCAACTGTTTTATTCCTGGGAATTGGGTGCATTTAATAACGGAATCATCGCATGAAAACTGGGGGCAGCTGGGTTTTTTTAATGATGAACTAAAATGCCGGGTTTTGTTTAACATGTTTTATTTCCTTTCAAATAAAAAACGTGTATGTGTAGTTCTAATTTTATTTACATTGGCATGTTTCCACTGGTAAACTTTTCTAAAAATGAATCGAGGATAATTGCGTGTTTCTAATGATGTATTCACTGCAAGTGATTGCTGATTTTGAAAGATGTTTCCATTGTCCCTGCAGCTGTCATGATGTTATTGTATTTACAGATGAAAGCTTTAGATCAAAAGTGCAAATGTGCACGTGTAGATATGTTTATGTACTGTTAGGCACGGCGGCGAAATAGGTGATGTAGTCAGATAATATTTTAAAAAACTGTTCCCACTTCCTGTAAGATACATGTATAGCCAACAGCAGATTATGTGTTCAATTATCTTTCATGAACAAATCGATGCATATGGTCTTTCATCATACCGATGAATTATCAGCACTAAACAATTAGCAGTATGACTAACGCTTCTTAAAAGAAAGACATCGACCCAGGCGTTTGAAACAGGAGCTTAGGGTCTAAAGTAAATTTATTAATAAGCTTAACAATAATTGACGACTTTCTTCAATAAACTTTAGCATTGAAAGTATGAATGCCTGTTTCCAAATCAGGAATGATTCAATCGCAGCAGCAAGCGAATTAGTGATTATAGATCTTCTACTAAACAAATATTACGCCGGACCGCAAGTAACCAGTCCTTCTTAACACACATAAGCATTATCTGCAGCTATCTCTCCTAATCCACACTCCATTTGTGACAACCGTTACAGTCAGAACTAAACCAGAAGCTTCAAGATGTACAGCGTTAATGTCAGCCTTGACACGAGCGAAACGCACACTAATTTCTTGCGCAAATATTGTATCGATCCACGGCCGGTTGGTTGGTCCTAATTATCCGTTTATGATCAAATTGGTCATTTCGATAGATTTTTCCCTCTGCTCTTCTTTAGTGTCATGGAAAGGGGAACCAATTAACGCTAATGTACATGTTGTCTCTAGTTGGTAGTTGTCTTGCCAGCCTCCAGTTTGAACCGTATGGGAAAACAAAGAGTCATCTCACCGTGTTCTGTATTCTCAGTGGAACAGGATTACTATCACTTGCCACAACAAATGTTCCTACTCAGGAAAAGTTTCCTCTTGTGGTTTCATTATTAGGAACAATTTACTCTGTTTGAACTACTACAGTCCGTGTGGCTCCAAATAAGAACAATGAATTACCAAATAACTCAAAATCGGATATAGTCAATTAAACGTCAATACGGTCGGTACACGACAACGAATACCCTGTACCCATCAATATCTGTTGTTTGTTATTTTTATTCCCATCACTGGAAATAGTTGTTATATGTACAAGCTGACATCTTGAACGGATGGGGGGACATCAATACTAGGAACAGCACAAAACTCGTACTACTGGTGCTGAACAACAGTACAGAGAATGAAAGCATAAGATGGGTCGTCTCATGATAATTTTAATTGCAGACTCGCCTATCATGTCACAGCCCTCGTCGTTGGAATTGCTTATGTCACTGCTGATGGTCACATCTCCAGGTGGGACTATTGCTTGCTGAAGTCCATCACGTTACCAGTACCTTGACTAACGTGGTAAAGTAAGGATGCCATATCTCCACTGTTGCCCGACCAAGGGACTCATTTCAACATCCCCCAATTTAAACGTTGTTTCAATCGTCCAACGTCACCTTTGACGATACCCCGTATCAACTCTACTGGGTTCAGATCGCAGTGGTTAGGGGGAAGTCGTAAGACGGCGTGATCTTTGATGTAATTGTCAACCATATACCCGGGCTCAGGTTTGTTAGATTTGCTGATTTCATTGAGTTTTGCTTTTGTCCCCTGGAAGGAAAGGTCATATCATCCGTTACAGCCACGTCACCATATCTCCTTTGAGGTCATTAGACGTCGGGGCCTTGGTGTCTGGCTCCTGCATACTGTGATATGGTGCATTATCCATGACAAGGGACTTTGCAGGCAAAGCGGGGAGCGATGTATTTTCACCTACTCAAGAACGCATGGGGATACAATAATTATGAGAATGTGTATGTATACATGTTTATATAACGTCCACGCTAGAGAATAATCAGTCTCGACTGTCTGCCGAAACAGACTATATTGGACGTAAAACCTCGTCAACATGTACATCACACAACAACTGCAAGGAGAACATATGCTCTTTGTTAGAATCGACAAGAAAAAACGACCAGTATGTCAAAGGATTTATAATTGTATCAATTGATTACATTTTTAAAACATTTTTGTCTTTAAACACCCACATGTTGTTGTGGGTTTTTTTCTGTTGTGTAACGCCACACTCACCAATGTTCCATCTGTATGACGGAGGTTTGTAAATAATCGAGTCTGGACCAGACAATCCAGTGATTGACATCATTAGCATCGATCCACGCAATTGGGATACGGGAACATGCATCAGCTTCGTCAGCAAGTCTGACCACCCGAACCTGTTAATCACCTCTTAATTGTACGACAAACACGGGTTGCTGAAGACCAATTCTAACCCGGATCTCAACGCGTACTTAAGCAGTAACTGTTACATTAAAAACACCAATTCACCATGTAAATGGAAGATGGAACTACATTTAAAAATATCGGTGCAATGTTTCATTGCTTAATTAACTGTTGCCTATCTTTCCTAACACGTTTCAGTATGTGTAACGGACAAACACGGCTTCGAAGTATTTGGCACAATCTCATTAAAATCAGATAGTTCTCGCTACAGTAAAACATATCTGAGGACTTCCCATTACGGATCACGTTAGACCGACCTTTCGCGAACTTTGACCGACCAATGGAATGACTGATCATGACAAGAAGTCGACATTAGCCAATCAGAAGGAAGCTTTCGCGTGCTTTACGGCACTAATTTCAAATTGGCGATTTCACTTAAAAACATATTTTGACAAATTCTCGATTTAAAACTTGAAACCTGAACAAAAGAAGATTCTGGAATGGCTAATAGATGGTCTAGATTGTATGGATTCTGTCATTTAGCCCGCAACTATCGTTCGGAATACCCCGTAATTTAGTTTTCGACGTTGCATGATCAGAATTCATATTCTGACTGTCACTTTCATGATCTGGTAAGCGACTCTCTGATTGGTCGAATAAAAGGTCGTTCTGACGTGACTCCTAATGGGGTGTCCTCAGATCGTTGTTTTGCGGTAGCGAGAACTGTGATCTGATTTTAATGAGATTGTATTTGGCACTTTACATGGGGCGGTTCAAACAAACGTTGTATGCATCCATGGTTTCTAAAATTGAAGTGAAAATACGCCATAAACATATTATATTAGAAATATATATCATGTATATTGTTAGCCAAAGGCTCGCATAATACGCTTTCTCTCTTATTTATATAGGGGCGGTAGGGTAGCCGAGTGGTTAAAACGATTGCTCGTCACGCCGACGACCAGGGCTCAATTCCCCACACGGGTACAATGTGTGAAGCCCATTTCTGATGACCTGCCGTGATGTTGCTGGGATATTGCTAAAGGCGGCATACAACAATACTCACTAGCTAACCCACTTACTAATATATCATATTTATGATGCAGAAATACACATGTTATCTCTATATCAACTTTTCACATATTCTCTTTCATGAGAAGGATATTCCATATCGATTATCAGCATCTTCACACCAAGTTAGATGTTTCGTGTGCGGAATGCACATAAAGCACGAGGAAATTTATGTCCTTTTGTCTCTTCTCAGTCACGATAATGTCTTCGGGATTTACATTTTTATCCCCATTAAGTGATAAAAGATACTCATTTCTATTTCAGAATGGCCGGCTGGAAATTCCTAAATCCTGTCCTAATTGCTCTCCGACATCTAAAAGTAAATAGAATGATACTAAAGGGGATTTGACGTGCCCAACATGACGAGAAAATCCCCTGAATGGTACTTAAAACTAAATGAATTCATAACGTATTCAGCCATCGTTTGATGTTAATAATTTCTGAACTTTTGTTATGACCAGTGTAAGACTTCAGATACATACAAAACTTCTGGTTAGCAAGGGACAAGCTAACACGACTACATTCATATTGATCCCAACATTCAAGTCATGATTTCAACAGGGGCGACATGTAATTGCTTCACGTGCATAGTAAAATCTAAATGTATGTTATTGGACGATGTTCTCCGACTTAAAGCTGACACGCCGTTATATAACTGGAACACTGTTGATCCCAACTCTCTTACTGTTCAGGATATCTCGGATTAGGAAGTGGATGTGGATGTGGATGGGTTTCTTCCCACGTGAACATGGTTTGTTGCATAAGCAACATTGAAATGCATATTATCCTTACAGATTAATTTCAATGTGTGACACAATTTTCATACATTCACAGAATAACGTCTCCGATGATTTGGCGATTATATGCAATTTGATTTCAATTTGTAAGAAATTAACCGAATCAGGTTTAAAATGATTTATTTGGGTATCACTTCCCCAACGTCAATAGATGTCATAATTCGATTGTGATTAAAAGTTCTCGAAGAATACTTCTGCCAGTAATCAGTTTGATGTGGCTGTCTGGAGATGAGGTGGAAATGCCTTTATTCAAGTACAGTGTAGCATCATCAATGTTCATTGGAGCCAGATGATGCAAGATGATCCACCAACTGATCAATGCTGTTCCAAATCACAAGAGATTTGTACTAAGTTCAATGTACGACTGTGTGTTTATGGTTAACAACATCTTGATACATTTATGGAATTACTGGCGTGAATATGCAATTTAATCCAAATTTGTAGGAAATTTACGAAAACGGGTTTCAAATGATTGCTTTGAGTATCTCTTCCCCAAGGCCAATAGATATTACAATAAGAATGTGATTAAAAGTTCTATATCAAAACTTCGGCCAATAATCAGTTTGATATGGCTGTCTGCAGATGAGGTGGAAATGCCTTTATTCAAATACAGTGTAGCATCATCAATGTTCATTGGAGCCAGAAGATGCAAAAAGATCCACTAACTGATCAATGTTGTTCCAAATCACAAGAGATTTGTACTTATCAAATATTATTATTTCCCTTCCCAACAGACATCATGGCAAACTGGTAGGGCTTGTCTGTGTTGAGTATATATCAAGTCATTAACGACACTCCTAGGTGAAATTTTAGACATAAAGTGTTGCCTGTTATTACTAATTGGTGGTTTTGTCGTTAGTGGAGGCGAAGTTTATTGCATATAACATGTTTCATGTCTTTGTTCTGTCCTCAGGTGTCAGTAATGATATATTTTACATTGTGCACACAGCTGACACAAGACATTTACCCAGCGATATACACATATCTTTCTAAGTAAAGATTACGTTTAATCTTGGGGAGAAAAGTACCAATACGACCTACAACACCCAATGCGCATGTATACCAGTGTATATATAAAACACTATTCAGAACAAGCATACATACAGGAAGCAAATTTTCCTAATGCTTGCTACTAATCCATTGAGTGAAAACCATAGGTACGAATCCTTTTGTATATAAAACTGCCAGGCTAAAGAAAGTATACACTTGAACACTGGATTCGACCAAACAATAACAAACGTTATCAACACTTTACAAGACGAAACATTGCAAACTTAAGGTTCAAAACACAACAAGGATACCTGTACCATATACACGATCACTGAATAAACATTTCTTGTTTGTTTCATTTGTTCGCGACCATCGAACATGGGTGTATACTTTCTTTTGCCAAGCTGTTTAATTCAAATCTAAGACGGTTTCTGTTAATGAAATACAAATTCACATTTGCGGGACGCACATTCGTTACTGAAAGAACAAGACCTTTGGAAGGAACGGGGAGCATTGCTGGAGGATGACAGCTGCAGAGAAGAGGGTCACAAGTTATTATTCCCCTGAGGCATTGTCCTTCACACAGCTCGATTTCAACTCCAATTGAATCCACTTACTTGGTCCTGGTCAGGCTCAGAGACCTCTAATGAACCTGGACCACATACATGTTCATTTGGACCAGGCCATGGGATAAGAAAATTAGAACGTAGAACTTTGCTATAAATGTATATGAAATTCAACTCTTGTAATTTTGTGGACAATTGAGGAATGTGCAACATCTCTGATTCTGTGTGATAGTTTTTTGGACTGTGTGTTTTGTGTGGACTGTGAGGATTGTGTTGTTTTTTTTGGATTGTGGTTTGAGTTGATTGTCTTGTGGAATGTCTCCACCATCTTAGAATATTTGATTCTGCGTTCGAGTCTGCGTTCGTATCTGAACGCCGACATGTAGTAATAGGGTGAGAAGGGTTGAGCTTGTATGAATTGTACTTGGAAAGAGATAGGGTTACAGAACTTATCATTAAGCAATATCAATACTTATTCTATTTCGACGCGTGAATGGCCGGGATAGAATAACTCTTCAGCAATATTTGAGCAGCACGTGTCCGCCTTTCATTACATAAAATGTAATAGATGACAGAAGGTTGTGAAACCAGGTCGGCACTTTTAAATATAGCGTGTGCCTCAGATACTGTGAAACAATTTTCTTATGCCCTCCTGGGCGGTTGAATGGGTCCATTGTTTGGATTGGAGCTGTAATGTGGTTGTTAAGCTGCTTATGTCTACTAGTGGAAGGGTTGTGTATAATTATTTTCCTCTATAACATTCTTTTGTCACGTCTTGCAGGAAACGAAGTTACATTCGCTTTCAGGTTATGGCGTTTAATTAATCACAGTGTGACACGATAGAAACAGGATGTCAATATATCACAAGCACACATTCAAGTGTCAGTTTCATATTTACACGTGTTCATGTCACGCTATCCATTATTGGGCAAGCTTCGCACAATTATTGCAGAAGATAACGATCGATGACCCGTATTTAAGAGGCGACTAGCTTAAACAGCATTATAGGTCTGAAACTGCGGAGCAAAAGAAAGCATACATACGGATGTTTTTTAAAGCTTAAAAAACAGACAAGAAACGTTTTTTCGATGGTGATGTATCTATATATAATGGATTGGGTGGTAAAGCACAGTCAGTGACTTGCAATTTGAGTGAGTGTGTGACTTCCACCACAAGGACGTTGAACTGTAAGTTCAATCACTGGATTGTCTGGTCCAGACTCGAAACAGGCCGCCGTGATACATCTGAAATATTGCCGAGTGCGGCGTTATACAATTAAAGAATTGACCCGTGAAGGTACGGGTGAGAATAGATCTTTAGCCACCATTGTTTACCGTAAAAGGCGACGGTGCTTGTCTTAAAAAGGCGACCAAAGGGATCGGGTGGTCAGGCTTGCTGACTTCGTTGATTTCATTGGGATACGATTATATCATCGTATCCCAATGGCGTGGATCGATGCTTATGATATCATTCATTATATTGTCTGGTCCATACTCGGTTATTTACAGACCGCCGTCATATAGCTGGAATATTGCTGAGTGTGGAGTTGAACATACAAACATGATCACAAACAATACGAATGCTCGCGTCAAAAACTTTACCTCATTATAGTTGCACAATGATGGACAGCGTGAAGTCACAATTACTCGGCTACTGAAAACTTACTGACAGATTCGTATGAATCACCTTTGTCATCACTTTTATAACCTGTCAATCCTCTTTGCATCCCAGAAAGGAATGGAATTTGTCGTAAGTCTGCAAAAGAGGATCATGTCGTGGATCTTTACGCATTCTTTCAAAAAACTAACTGTTTGATCCAGACTCGATTATCGATTACGTTGATGTATCATTATGATCGATAATCGAGTTTACGGATAACAACTTCTGGTTTATGGTAGTTAGTGACGGTTCGATGTAGATTCTTGCACCGTTATTAAACTTGTGTGACTACAACCAAATAATTAGAGGTATATTTTCACGATATGTTGATGACGCCAAATGTACATGAAGAAGAACAAACAGCACACTGGTCTAAAGTCAGATGTACAAAAGTGAGGTGGGGTGAAATTGGGTTTAACGTCGCGTTCAGGATTGTTGCAGTTATATAGCGACGTACATGCACGTGTGAGTGTGTGGCTGCTAGTCTAGTCTAGTCTAGTCCGGACTAATGCCTATTTTATAATGCTGGCCCACTGAGATACCATGCCGTAGTTTAACATGAATACTCCACTCAGACACAGTTTACTGACTCTGACCAGTTCTTGTTTTAGCCTCTTAATGCCTAGCGCCAGGAAAGAGTAACAACAGGTCGATCGAAGCCCGACCTTCTGCTCTCAGGGCGGCCGCTCTACCACTTGACGACGGAGACGGTTGAGATGTACAGTAAGGAGAAGGATTGAGGCTTCTCCCAATATATCATGTCATACCTCTCATCATTTGGTTACTCATGGATGATAACAGTGAGTGAGTGAGTCGGGTTTAACGCCGCTTTTAACATTATTCCAGTTATGTACATTATTCCAGTTATGTCAGCTTAATGTGGGAGGAAAGCCCGAAGTGATGCCGGTATTAGACGTTTACCACTTCGGTGAAACACACAAGCACGGGTATGGTGCTGACTAACTTAGAAACATAATCGGGGCGAACCGGATTCGAACCCACAATCGCGGCGCCTTAGACGACTGGGCCACCCATGCCCCCTAACAGTGTAAGAATTTACATCGAAAAGAATACACTCATTCACCAGTTACGTTCATCGAATGTATGCTCATAGTTCTACAGATGCCATTCTTTAAAATGATACATCGTACATTTTTACCTTTCCAAAATGAACTTTGCTTCATTCGCAGGACTTTGATTGTCAATTTCAGGCTTAGGAACACAGGAAACATAAAAACCAAGGTCACTTATCGTTCTATTATTTCTGAAACAAAACCTGGCATTGTAAATTACCCATCCCCCGAGGAAACTGGTATCCAAAAAAAACGAACCACAACTCTTGTCATCTTTGATGTCTAAACCGCAATTATAGTAGTCTTCAATTTCAGTTCCTTTGATCTGTATAATGGAGCCAGTTGGCATTTTGGCACAAAATAGTCTCTTCCTTCAAGGTATGTTGTTTTAAGTACGGGAAATGATAGGCTTACCGTAAAGACAGGTATTATTTTGCACTACCGTTAGCTTTTCGGGAGCCTATTTCTCCAGGGCTATGGAAATGGTATTTGTCACAAAAATATCCATTCGTATACAAATTGTTTTTAGGCTCCCCATGATTGTGGTGTCAAGCCGTATCCACTATCGGATTTAACAATTTGACTTTTCTATTCTAATATAGTGCCGGTGTAAGCAATAATCACTCACGCTCCTACTCTTTTTACATGTGAATCTTTAATAAGAGATGAGTTGAGGAGAAATTGGATTTGACGTCGCACTTAAGATTATTGCACTTATGTAGAGATGTGCATACACGTTTATGTGTGTGTGTGTGTGTGTGTGTGTGTGTGTGTGTGTGTGTGTGTGTGTGTGTGTGAGCCTCTTGAGATACCATGCCGCAGTTTCACATGAATACCCAAATCACAGTATCCTGACTCCGAGCCGACCAGTCCTTGTTTTTGCCTTAAGGCCGAGCGCCAGACAAGGTAAAAACAAGTACCATCTTTTATCCCCGGACCTACCACTCTCCGGACGGACGCTCTACCACTAGACCACGGAGGTAGTCCATTGGTAAGAGCAGCAGTAGGTTTTGTTAGAAGCAGCAGCAGAAGTACTACTACTATTGGTAGGTGTTATAAAGTGCCGCGCAAAAGAAAGTAAACATCCATGTTTGATGGTGGCTGAAAACACACACGAAATCAGGGTTATTCGATGGTGATGTATTATACGGGCTATCAAATGTGGTTTGGACTTTGTGTCTGCAGTGTTTGCGACTGTTTTCAGCCCAGTAACGGACCCCCCTGGACCCATCCTCTGCATCCGCCTATGAATTCTACATATTTTTGGTATACTATAAAATATATCAAAGTTTCATTTGAGCTAGCATTAATATCATAAAGTACATCACAAGTCTATGATCATTATTCCCTCTTCTCCCGCTGAAGGCTCTTGTTTGGTCTTGGATACTGATCTGTAGTACCCGTGATGGCAACGACCCCATGAATACCCCACTCAGACACAGTATACTGACTCCGAGCCGACCAGTCCTTATTTTAGCCCCTTAATGCCGAGCGCGAGACAGGCTAACACCAATTGCCATCTTTTAACGTCTTTTCGTATGACGCGGTCGGGGGTCGAAGTCCGGACCTTCCGCTCTCCGGGCTGACGCTCTACCATTAGACCACGGAGGCGGTCAGAACTACCTTTGAACAGTAAAAACTAATCGGCAAACGAAAACACCCGTATACTCAGCGTGCCATGATGTAGTATAGGCTGATGGAAGTCTCATTGAAAACCATCATTAAATTTTGCTATCTTGAAAAACTTAAAATTAAAATTTGGAAAGTTTATCCACAACATAATACACGAAAGAGAAACTTGTACATGAAGTGAAGGAAAATATGCTTGCCTATGTGTCAATTTCACTTGTCATTAAGTTGTATGTTCTAAACAATGGGGGATATATCGATCAGCATGTCCGTCTGTCCGTCCGCCACCTCTCTGTTTTACTTCTCCGGAGGGACCCGTGAAGATTCCGGGGTAGAATAGGTCTTCAGCAACCCATGCTTGTCGTAAAAGGCGACTAACGGGATCGGGTCGTCAGGCTCGCTGATGTGGTTGATGCATGTCATCGATCCCAATTGCGTGGGTCGATGCTCATGATATTAATCACTGGATTGTCTGGCCCAGACTCGAATATTTACAGACCGCCGTCATATAGCTGGAATATTGCTGAGTGCGGCGTTAAACAAAAAACCAACCAACCAACCAACCAACCTTCTCCGGAGCTGAACTCCTAAACCGTTGAATATTTCTGGATGAAACTTGCTACACATATGAGTCTGGTGGTGATAGGGTGGCACATGCTTTGCTTGTGTATAATGTCCCAAGAAGACACTATTGTGATGTACTTGATGTGCTCCATTGAATTGGCTGCACAATATTGATAATGACATGTTAATAGGAGATAAAGTTAGTATGTTCATAGGTATCTTCATTGAATGTGTAGTGTAGGGAACTACTTCAGTTCAGGTATTTTCATATTAATTATGATATTTCTGTCATTATTATACCTTCAGATTATTACAAATAAAACTTTGATAATTATTTCATATATTTAACATGGAGAGGTATGGAGTTCATGGAAATTATTTTCTAACATTTGCATTGTTAATACTATTATTAATTTTGAAGGATGTTACAACATGCATAAATTTAGTTTGTATTATAAAATTTGTATTTTTAAATCTGTATAATTTTAAAATTGTAACATATTTAATAAAGTGAAAATGTAATGTATAGTCCCTATGCTTAGAAGTAAGCTTTTAAAAAAACAAATTTCAATGCATCTTATAATAGTGTGTCTTCTGCTTACCCAACGAGAACCATTTGGTAAATTGTACAATTATTCACGAGCTGTCAATCAACCACTGGCCTTTCGCTGGACAGCGGAATACCATCCTGCTGAGTTCAAAGAAAACCCATCTGCTCACTTTTGAACAAATTATATACCCTCTTCTACATGCAGTAAACTACGGTTATAACGAACTTAAAGGGACCACTAATTTTAATTCGTTATAACCGTAGTTCGTTATAAGCAAATGCACGGAATATATATACCAAATAGACAGGACCAAAAAATAGTTCGTTATATACGTCAGTTCGTTATAAGCGTGTTCGTTATAACCGTAGTTTACTGTAGTATAATCTTTGTTTTGACCGGCAGTTTAGTAGTGGTGCACTTCTTACTTTGTGATGAATCAAAGGTAGGGCTATTTATGATATTATGTGTGATAAAGCGAGGTAAAGTAGTGTTTTCTACAACGCATGAATTAATTATTGAGATTCTATTTCTAATTTTGCCACATGTAATGTGTCATCAAGTTAAACATTTACGGTTTTTGTTTCATGATAAACCAATATATAGATTAGTCTCGCTAGTGCATGTACGTGAAGGTAACACTTAATCACCTTTGGGATAACATATTGACTTTCAATGAAGAGTACGAGTGACATTGAGGGTTTTTTTTATTTACTTACATGTACCAGCAAATGTGCACAACCAAGCCTTTAACATTCTTCCATACAAAGCAATCGCCTTTGTTCATGGTATCAATGATACGGTGCTGACTTATTGATTTCAACGTTTGATCTTCTCGCACCAGTCGTTTGGTACAGGTGCTAACGAAAAAGGTACGGCCAATTTTACCGAAACAACCCACGGAAGGAATTTAGACATTGAAGTCCTGAAGTTAAGCCAATCGTGTCTCTCTTGATGCCGCGGCTTCTAAGCATCTCAAAGAGATATTGTTGGTATGGTAGATTTGTAACAAATCTTTGAAGATGTTATGCCATCTCTCTTGCGATAGAGCATGTTACCAAAACATTTCTAATAAGTAAATAATCAAAATGCTTTTACTCTTGTTTGTACGTCTTATAACTAGGTGCAACATATATAATGAAAGTGATACATAAGTCAGTACAATGACTGCGTTTTAACCGGTAAAACATAATATCGTACTTTTAAGAAGATTATGTTACCCATGAAGATATGGGTTAGAATAGGTCTTCAGCAACCCATGCTTGCCGGAAGATGCATCTATGCTTGGCGTAAGAGCCGACTAACTGGACCGGGTGGTCAGGTTCGTTGACTTGGTTGATGCATGTCATTGTGACCCAATTGCGTGGATTGCTGCTCATGATGTCAATCACTGGATTGTCGGGCCCAGACTCGATTATTAACAGACCGCCGTCATACAGCTGGAATATTGCTGAGTGCGGCGTTAAACAACGAACAAAAAATCATTGGAACAGTTATGGTTGCACGAATCTACCGCGTAGATGGTGCGTCCCCGCGTACCGTTCGTGTCTATCTAACGGAATGATGGCCCCCAAGGTGGCACGCTCAATCCAACGTCTGATAATAAGACAAATTGCCGCCATGTGGTTTTCCCCGAGTTAGACGGGTCAAAATTTAAATCAGCAAAACAAGCAGCTGTTATTTGCGACCAGATGACAAGATGCCCAATGATTTAACTAAAACGTTTTCAACCCGCCTGGTAATAAAGTGTTTTGTGCGTTCCCCAGAGATGATGGTGCGTTTTGGTGAATGTCAGCATGTAAAATGAAAAAAAGTTAAAATTATATATATTTATATCACTTCATTTTTATATCGCTCATGGAACCGCTTTGCGTTTTTTTAAAGTTTAGTATATAGGCATGCATGTAGGTCACTATGCAGTAGGCATTGTTTCGGCAAGTTTATGTTCAGACGGATCATATGACGTAATATGATTTGACATAATAGTTCTATAGATTGTAATGTATTGATTGTTAATGAATCATTGTGAGAATGATGACAATACAGTCAAAAGGTAAATACCGAATAGTAATCTCTACAATGTACATGTAGGAACATGCACGTACTGACAAGACCTTTTACAAGCAAGCGAACCCTGCAACCTCTTTCCATAGAAAACTTTCCTTTGTTCACAGCAAACTACGAGACGCTTAAAGTATCGATTAAGTCCCCGCAAACTACATCGACCACGACAACGAGCGACGTCGACACGGACCCCTGGTCACTGTGGTGACTGTATTTACCGTTAATGATTATATCGTTAATTAAGTGCACTAGGGGACTTCTGATATTGAAAGTAAACAATACAAGCATTTTTCAAGGGTTTACACAAATTAAACTGTAATATCATGCATGCCTCATGTTGGGTAACGTGCTAACTTTACACAAAGTAAACCATCTCTGCAAGTAGATGTTTGTTCCCAAAACAGTTGGTTCCTTACACTGCAAACAGGGTATTGACGAAACTGATCATTCGGTCGGAGACTGGCATTCACACTGTACATGTACTTGTGTTGAGTAATCAATGCGTGCAGGGCGGTCGGGTAGCCAAGTGGTTAAAGCGTTCGCTCGACATGCCGAAGACCTGGGTACGATACCCGACATGGGTAAAATGTGTGCAGCCCATTTCTAGTGTCCCCGTCGTTATATTGCTGGAATATTGCTGGAATATTGCTATAAGCCGCGTACAACCATACTCTCTCAATGCGTACAATTCCAGTAAGTTCCAAAAATAGAGGCGGTGCATTCCCTTTCAAATCTGTTTACATCTACATGAATGTATTAAATCGCGGTTGACTTAAAAACATATCCTTCAAATTTCATACAGCAACTCAAAAGAATACATTGTTAGATGGTGAATAGTTTCAAAAACTTGGTTATAGGAAACTGATTGCCCAACACCAAGCCAATCAAACAGCTGACCGTTATCGTGAAATTTTGTAAACAGTTCTTTTTGTGATAGCATGAGATGAAAATACAATAAAAAGGGCATAAAAAGCAAGCGGTTGGATCGCAAGACATCACAGTTCATAAAAAAAGCATGCGTGATGATTATCAGAAGAATAGCGAGGGACAGTGGAGGGGCATTGGAATAGTGTTCATGGGGCAACGCAGATCCATATTGCAAGGACGCTCAGATGCAGCCGACCAACCCCTTCAGCCATCCCGGGAGACAACGTGTGACTACCGTCAGGAGAACCGCCATCCTGGCAGGTTACATTTGCGTGAAAGCTTCCCGGCGACGACGTAGTTGGCATTGGCTAGACCGAGAGGCCGCATTAACAGAAACACGGCGTGCTGGGGGAAACTTCGGGCTGACAGACCCGACCGCCGAACGGCCTTGACCCGCGATATTGTTTCAACAGGACAACGCTTGATGCCACACTGCTCGATTAGTCGAGGACTTTCTCAACATCAATAACGTTCCCATGTTGACCTTGCTGTCACGCTCATCTGACGTCTCGCCACTGTACGAGGAACACCTCAAGGGTCATCTTGCTTGCCAGATAAGAACGTCCAAACCTACCGAACAACGTGCAGCAGCTGGAACGGCACAATTGAAGGAGTGGAATCCTATACCTAATTACGTCACCATGAGACGCCTTAGATGAGGCGTCATGTCTCGGCCTGTTTGTTTGTTTGTTTGTGTGTTGTTGTTTCTCGCCGCACTCAGCAATATTCCAGCTAAATGACCAGACAACCCAGTGATATACATGAACATCCAGTGATTGACATGATCTATGCAATGGAGATACGATGACATCCATCAACCAAGTCAGCGAGCCTGACCACCCGATCGTCGCCTCTTACGGCAAGCATGGGTTGCTGAAGACCTATTCTAACCGGGATCTAGGGCTGTCGGGACGCCCAGTTATGTCACATGATATATTGAGGCCATTACCGATGAAAGCGTTCAGAAGATTCGTCATTTGTTTGTTTATGTGAAAAGTACGAAAGCCTATTAGGGCCAAATTCATTGATAACATTTTTTACCTTTACAACTTGTAATTACAACTCTTAAATAAAAATGTTATCAATGAATTTGGCCCTAATAGGCTTTCGTAGAAAAGTGACAGTTTGTGTTAGATTGCTTCTTCTTGATACATTCCAAGTGCCATGAAATTGTCCTTCGGCTTGTGATGGTTTGTGAAGGATACTTCCTTTTGATTAGTACTTTATCGCTACAATATCAATATAGTCTAACGCCCCAACTCCCGAGTGCACGCCAATAACTGTATATATCGATGTGAAACAAACATGGTTTATGCAAATTGTGTGAATGGTGAGTGACACTGTAGGACAGGACATTCTTACTCTTTTCGCGACACCTGGTGTCACTGATTTCACTCATATGATATTTCTGTCACGCCCAATGGGATCTGTTTCGATGGATAATCGAGACTTTCAATTAAAACAAAGACTTCTCGGCTATTCTCAGGCGTGGACGTTTTTAAGCGCAATGTAGACTTTGCATATTCCATGAAGTCTCTATTTCCATTTCGCAGGTATTGTGCCAGCTGTACGTTGTCTTGCAATATCTGGCATGGGATATACTCTATATGGAGTTATAATATAAATGCATTTTCAATCAAACATTATGAAGTTACCTTTTTTAATTATATGTGTAATATATATGTTAACATGTGTATACAATCAGAATATTTATTTTGACTTATAATTAAATTTGTTATTGACATTGAAGTGAAGCCTGTGGCATTCAAATGAATGTGGTTTTCCAGGAGATTACATGGTTATCTGCAGTGAAGAAGCCAGGATAAGAGTTGACTGATTGCCAGGTCTAACGATGACCAATGGAACGCGTGTCGGGTCTACAATTCATGGTAGAACTAGCTTAATCTGCCGTTTGCCCCCACAGTGTACTGTGAAAACCGCACCTTACCACAAACACACTATCACACCACATCGCACCGCAATGCACCACTTTCACTTACCTCAGCTTTAAAATAAGGTTAAGGTTTAAAAAATAAATGGGTTCGCTTGTCATGCAGGGCTCGACTCCAAAATGTGTATAATGTGTGAAATCCTTTCTTGGAGTCTCGCATTTTGCTAATGTTGATGTTTACAAGACAAGTGGGTTGACTAATATTTTTGTATTGTAGAGGCCTCTTTTACTACAACTATAATTTGAAATGGACATACATACTTCAATTATAGTGAATACTGTATTCGATGTATTCTTTCTTTACTAATAAACAATGGCTTCAAATTTCTCACATATCAATTTTATTTTTTATTTTTTTTAACCGAAAAGGCATTTTTTCCACAACAATGGACATGTATCGTGCCCGGTGCTGTGGTATGAAGTGTCATTGATACGTGGTTATTCCCAACCACATTCGGAGCACCGCCTGATGAAGTGTATCGGTTAGGAGGCCGAAGTGGAATTTGCAGTCACTTTAGTTTCTTACGTTTGTAGACCCGTGAAGATTCCGGGTTAGAATAGGTCTTCAGCAACCCATGCTTGCCGTAAAAGGTGACTATGCTTGTCGTAACGGGATCGGGTGGTCAGGCTCGCTGACTTGGTTGATGCATGTCATCGATCCCAATTGCGTTGATCGATGCTCATGATATTAATCCCATGATTGTCTGGTCCATACTCGATTATTTACAGACCGCCGTCATATAGCTGGAATATTGCTGAGTGCGGCGTTAAACAACAAACCAACTAACTAACCGAATCTTACGTTTGTAAACATGCAGTATGCTTTCAGATGCCTTGGGAGATCATTCCATTGCGCGAATGTGCACTCCCAGCCACTAACTACTGTTGCTATTTATCTCAATTGTAGGCTGTTTCCACCCTGTAACAAAAGCTGTTATCTGTAAAATGTTTTTGGTCAATTAGACGCGACAAAGGTATAAATCGTCTACGATATCCGTGAAAATAGAAAATAACTTCCCTAAATCATAGCAGATCAGTTCCTAACTACTGGTATTACCACTATCCGGTTGCATAACACATGGGTTCACTGAACCCCACATGCTGATCAATTGTAGGACAGATGAAGTATTTTCTGTAACTCCTGTCTGCAAACATACAATTCAAGGCAACTAAAACTTATCAATTAGGTTTAGTTTACACTGCATTCGCATTGTTTTAATGTTCATAAACGAGGTGTAGCAATTCATTCCCACAAGGTGCCATAAATCTGTCACCCCTCTGAGAGTACTCTTTCCTTCAAGTTCTTGTACACATGTTCCTGTATGAATGATAAGTGATCCGTTCCCTGAAGAAAGCAGTTGTAATTGAGTTATTAAAAATGGCCAATCTTACGAAAACATCAGTGGATCGATTTCTTATCTTCCAAATAATTATTGACTCCAGACTGATGCATGGGTCAACTGTAAGTGCTGTCTAGGGTGAAAATAAAAATCAGATCTCAAACATTTCTCATCATGTATATGTTCGCCTTTTTAAGCTACTGTTAGTATTATTAACTCGTTTAGGGGACTTGAGTACGTCGTGGTCACTTTTAACTTTTCAGAAGACTTTTATCATCAGGTTTAGTAAACTACTACTACTACCACTACTACCCCTTCTACAACCACTACTACCACTTCTACAACCACTACTGCTTCTACAGTAACTACTTAACTACTGGTACTATTACTGATACTAATACTGATACTAGCATCTGTGCATACACGTTGTGCATATATGCCTCGACAATACTAACACATAATAATCTCACTTGAATTATTTTATTGTCCATTCTACATATAAGCTAAAAGGATACCAGATGATTGCAACTTCCATGGTGTAGGTCGGGAACAAACAACACATTTGATTGCTGATTTATAGTGCTAGCTCACTGAGATACCATGCCGCAGTTTAACATGAATACCCCACTCAGACACAGTATACTGACTCTGAACCGACCAGTCCTTGTTTTAGCCCTTTAATGCCGAGCGCCAGACAGGGTAACACCAAGTACCATTTTGTAACGTGAGTGAGTTGGGTTTAACGCCGCTTTTAACAGTATTCCAGTTAAATCGCGGCGTGTCAGCTTTATGTGGGAGGAAAGCCCGAAGTGACGCAGGTCTCAAACGTTTACCACTTCGGTGAAACCCACGAGCGCAGGTATGGTGCTGACAAACCTAGAAACATAATCGGGGCTAACTGGGATTCGAACCCACAATCACAGGTATCTGGCGTGCACAAGGAACGCAATCTGCACAGCGAATCGCGTGCCCCCCATTTCTTAACGTCGTTTGGTATGACGCGGCCGGGGATCGAACCCCAGGCCTTCAGCTACTCGGGCGGACGCTCTACCACTAGACCACAGAGGCGGTCCGAAACCGTCACCATGACGAAACGTTAGTGCCTCCTATATTGTCACAATGTTACCTCAGTCACACTAAAAGAAGCAAAGATAATGAAACCAAACAATGCAATAAATAAACCTAGCACACAATACCAATTCAGAGTTACAAAGACAGAAACCAGGTGTTCGCGAAAATGGCTGAGTTGGACCTTCCCCACGGCAGAGACCATCAAGCGTGAAAGTCGAAGTCACTGTCATAGTATTGGAAAATAATAAGAAATAAGTTCATGTTACCCGCCAGGCAAAATCGGAACAGTGGTTTCAATGTGTGCATCATGTAAGCATCAGTGAACTCTCGGCCGAAAGATTAACATCTTCCAGAGAACTAAATGTAATAAGAGGAAAAAGTTTCATAAAGTACGTACTGTTTATCTGTACCTCTTACGCTGTATAATAAACGTTCACTTCACACTTGAGTTAAGGATAGCGTTACAAACGGTTTAACCAGTTAATGTAAACAGTTCACGACAGCATGGCAGATGTCAGCATGTTAGATACACAATAGTTCAATTACCACAAAAGAAGCATCTGAAAAATGTACTGCCTTTATTTTTCGAAAGCATAGCATTTAATTGAAGAGTAAATGAACCACGTTATTGGCTGTGTTATATAAGCACAGGAACATAAAAAGAACATTTTTTCTAAGACTCTTTCATTGATTCGGAAAAGCCCATGGATTCGGTTATGAAACTTTCTAAAAACATGTCCAGAGTTACCTTCTGGCAATTGTGCGCTGATTTGAAATGACATCAACCATAAACTACCCGCACGCAATGCGACTAAAGCAACTCAATCAACAAGAAGATTGCAAGATGATTAAATGTGAAAGTTTTATCAAATCTCATTATCGTCAGTTAGCGATTAATCGTCTCATGTTAGTGCTTTGATTCATAGCGAATTTGTTTCATTTCCAATCCATTTACCAGACCATTATAGTTCAGACTAAGAATGTTTTTTTTTTCAAACACTCTGTTGGATTACGAGTAAGGAGCACGTTTAGGGAGACTGGAAGAGCACTGATGATGGCGTGACCAACCACAGTAATGCTCCGTCCGGTAATTGTTGGATTTAGTTCGGCTTGCATAAATTGCATGCTTGGTTTAAAGTTTACTGTTTCTGTTGGAAGCAACTTGAAATTCGCTTTGCTAAATGCTTCAGAATAAGGTACAATATTGAAAATGTATTACACTGGTGTTTTTAACAGGGGACATGGGTGAACAAGTCGTCTAATGCGACGAATTTGCTGTGCAGTGTTGCATCCCCTGGGCACGCCATTAACCTATGAAAGCAAGGATTCGGGCTTTCCTCAAATACAAATCTGACCCGCCGTGATGACTGGAATACTGTTCACACCGGCCTTAACGCAACTCACTCACACAGGTCATTCTATACTGTTGTCTATATATATATATATACTGAACCAAATCAAAAACTTCACAATCCTAACATTGTAACATTTTGACCAGTTATCATTGTTGGCCCTTATTGTGTATTTAAACAGTAATGGCCACGTATTGTCTTCAGATAATACCCGTTTTTGTGCTGGTGAATCGATCAAAATCATGTGCACAGCACTATAGTGGCAAAAGTGGTTGTTCACGTGCAACTGGTCACATGGCCATAATACCGCACGTGTTTTCGGCCATACTTGTTAGCAGTCATTAACAAAAAATGAAAAACACAAGAAAACAAAAGTCTTTACGGTCATTTGTCATGCTACACCTTTCAAATGTGCAACGTGAACGTGCCATCGGCATGTTGCAGACGGGAACGTCCGTAGCTGAAGTCGCAAGGACGAGGGGTTGTAGTCGACGGACTGTTTTTGATTTACAGACGCGTCTACAGCAAACGGGTACCACCGCGGATCGCCCTCGGCCAGGTCGACCACGTGTGACATCACATGCAGAGGATCGTCAGATTGTCTTACGTCATCTCCGTAACCGATTTTTGAGGGCTACATCAACCAGAAATGAACTGTTTAGGGGTAGACTGAGAGCGCAAACTGTTCGAAACCGTCTGAGAACTGCTCACCTTCAAGCACGACGGTCATACTGCGGGCCGATTCTGACTCAATTACACAGACGTCATCGTCAATTGTGGGCACAGCGACACTTATGATGGACTCAGAGGAATTCGAATCAAGTCATCTTCAGTGATGAATCCCGATTTAATCTTCGATTTGCTGATGGTAGGGCGAGGGTGTGGAGGCGCCGTCATGAACGTTACGCCAAGTGTTGTGTACAGGAAGTTGACAGATTTCGAGGCGGAAGTGTCATGGTGTGTGGTGCTTTCTGTGGCAATGCACGTTCCAGGCTTCTTGTCATCCGTGGGAACCTCAACGCTGCTGCTCACCGCGACCAGGTACTGGCACCAGAACTTGGACCCGGTTTGATCTTCCAACACGACAATGAAAGACCCCACACAGCAATTTTGACAAGGAATTTCCTTCAGAATGCGGGAGTCAACGTCATGGACTGGCCGTCAAGGTCTCCCGACCTCAATCCCATCGAACACGTCTGGGATGCTCTTGGCAGAAGTCTGCGCACTCTCCAGAACCAACCACAGAATTTGCAAGATCTTGGCACCATTTTGCAGCAACAATGGCATCGTCTTCCCAATCATGTGTTCACAAGGATCACAAGGTCCATGCGGAGGCGGTGTGTGGCAGTTGTCAACGCACATACATGGTGGCCATACACGCTACTGAACTTGTGTGCCATCAGATTCTCGTCCTTGGGACTTATGATTTAAACTGTTGATGTTATTACCGAATACCGTAGGTGCTTGGAACAAATTATGGTTACCGTCGTTAATTAAAATCCTTCTTTGGACATTAATGATTAAAAATTACCTTCTCTGATACATTTGTCCGTTGTATATCATATATGGGATTACTTTAAAAATGTGAAGTTTTTAATTTGACTCAGTATATATTATTTTAATTATTTTTTGGGAATGGTCGTGTATTTTAAAGTTGGTTAAGATTTCTTGTTTGATCATATTCTGGTCTTACGTTTTGAATACGACTTGGTATTTTGTAGTTTCTGTTGTCTGTTATATTGATTGTTTGTAGGTTGCAAGAAGCAACATTGAGTATTTTTTTGTTCTTTGAATAGGACATATTTTTAAGGTTTCCAAACTGTGTCATATCCTTCCATCTTGTTTCAATGTAATCCAAATCATCATTGTCAGACACAATAGTTATGTTTAAGCAGTGTTTTTGAAAACAAAGCTGAGAAAAGGCTAAATACGAGTACATGTAATATACAGAACGCTTCCTCAAACACATCAGTTTAAAACATATTGAAGTATCACAAGCTCAGTATATTATATTACCTATATTCTCATTGATATACATGTACAATGCCAAATTGATAAACTGTGGAGCATGATTATGTACATGATATTGTGTTATGATATTGTCTATTTTGGTGTACTGTGAATCCATATCATGTTAACAGTAAGTTGTGAGTGCCACTGCTTTGAAAACGGTCAGTCACGGCACGACGAGTCAGGTCAAGGTTGTTTTTGTGTTCACTGCTCAACTCGAACCTCTTGTGTAACGAATCAATGTAAGTTCATCTATAGCCAATAGAAATCACTGTAAATGAGAATGATAGATGAAAAGTCAAATCGTTAAGTGTCCGACGTTATGTTTATGATTTAATTCCTGTTAATGATAGGTCGTGTATTGCAAATAGTGAATGGGAGCAGGTCCGTAACGTTCCTTAGACTATGGCGTAACCTCGTAACCTCGTTTCACGTTACAACTGAGGGAAATACCTAAATGCATTGTTATTTATTTTCTCAAAAACTTATAGAAAATAGGATTTCAGGCTAACTTATTATCATTATATGGTAAGCATATTTACAAAAAAAGTGAACTACTATTACTTATCTTTGTTAGCATGTCCATAGTAAATTGAACGATAGCTGTGAGTGTGTTACAATTATAACATCGGCAATATCCCAGCCATGTAGCCATTAATCCTACGTCCAACTAGGGCCATAGAATAAAAAAAATAGCCTTCTTGTTTTCATTGAGATAGCAAGATGAAATCATCCGGGGTTTAAGAATACCTACTTAATAAGCAGTAAGGTATTCTGAACACACATCAGAGGACTTACTTAATGTGGAAATAAAGGGCAAAGTGAGGATTGTCGAAGACGTTTACATCCGAGAAACCCACGTTATCCAGCATGGTGTCCAGAGACACAAGGAACACGATTGGGCCGAACTGCGGATCCTGGTAGTAAATGAGGCTAAGCGAGTGGTAGATTCAAGGATCAGTGAATCATCTATGCCACCAAATTTGAGTTGAAATATTAATATGACTTACAAAACCGTACGACCCGTTGGTATTCCGGGTTTCAATAATTAGTGGTCCCCAGCAACCAATGTTGATCATACGTGGTTTCGCTGATGGCTCGTCATCGTACCCTGACAGCGTTTAACGTTACTCATAACATCGATCACTGGACTGCCTCATCAAGACTTGGTTATCTACAAACTGCAACCATACAGCAGGAATAGTGTTAAATGCGTCGTTAAACACCAGACACAACTGCGAAACAGTCCGTACAAAAGTAATATACATCTAAGGTTACAATGTTTGTATTTGAGCATGTAAATGCAAAAGTCGATTCTGGTTAGTTTAAAGCTGGAAAACTACTTGTTTATCCAAATTAACGTATTTCTAGCCCAGGACAAGTTGGTATAGTATAAACGAATTAAACAATTTATTTTCATGACGAGTAGTTTGAAGTAGAAGCAAACTTCAACTCATGTTACATTGATTTCAAATAAATCGATAACTTGTGTAAGATGTATTACATTCGGTAATTGCATGCCCTGATAGAATCATTGAAGCATGCAGGTCAATGCCTGCCGCCTTTACTTACATTTGAAGCTGATGAAGCCATATCGCTTAATTAAAGTCTGCATTGACATTTCACTGGATAGATTTGCATTACCACAATGCAATCGCAACGTATCTGTGCTTCTGCAATGATTTTAAAAATTATTACACTGAACAAGTCATGAAGCTACTGTGCCAATGAATATGCATGCAATGACATACATTACCTTAGCTTATGTAACAATATTTGACATGTGCATTTTCATTTAAGAGAAACCGTCTGAAGAGCATACTACGATGATACTGGTATTGATCTCGTCGCTTCATAAATGTCAGCCTATTTGATTAACTTACAACAAACATTGTAGATGGGGAATAACTATGACAGAGCAGATGACATTCGTTAACCTTAGTTTTCACATATCAAATCCTCAAACTTTCCAATTGTTGTCATATAAATCTAACAGCACTACGGCTAGCACAGGTGGTATGGTATTGACGAGTCAGTGAGTAAGGATTTAGGAACATTCAAGCAATATAAAGACAAAGACCGGTAAAGGGCTCACATTGGAACATGTACATAACCGATGTGGATTCGAACCTGCATTGTTGGTTTGGCGACCAGAGTGTACAGCCAATACGCTGTTCAACCGCCCCTATTCCATGAATAAAAGAGGTTCATAACACTTAAAGGATTATTAACACTGCCTCAAATAGGTACAAACTGAACAAATCTAAAGCAAATTAAGAAGGAGATTTGTGCATGTAGTAATGATGTACTGTGATATATGTTTACATAGGGACACACTCCATCCCAAATGGACATCGCAACTACGCTTCCATCAATTCGATACACAATGCAAGCTAATTTTAATTCGAAAACGTAATCAGAGTCAAAGTCAAATATGAAATCCTGAATTGCCTTTAAACAAGATTTGATCAGATATTTGTGTCAAAATAGAATAGCCTGTATTAAACTGTAGTATTTCGATCTTACTTTTGCAATAAAGGTTAATGTCAAGGAAATGTAACTAATATAATGTGATATTGAATGTTTTCCCACTTCACATGAAATCAAATTCCAAAATAGTTTCCAATGTAGTTTGTAACACCAACACAATCTAAATAAATCCTATATTATCATTAGCTATTTGACGAGGGAACGTCCTCAAATGTTAAAGACTCATTAGAACAGCAATAGCCTTACCTAAGAAGTGAATAGTCACATTCACAAAACGTGACTCATCTTTGCATCGAATATAGATTTATATGTTGTCCTGAAAACCATTAAACACCTTTTCATACAACCCGCACCACTAGACGCCACTTAATTCGAAAGATTAAAGGCTGGCTCGTATTTTACAGGAAGTTCGTTGAAGAATTTGAACAGATCAGAGAACATTTCAGTATGATGCTGCTCGATGCATTAACGGCGTCAGATGTGCTGTCCATGTGGGATGAACTGTTCTTTTAGGTTAGATGTTAGGATGTCCAATACTGCGTATCTTAAGCTGTCCTGACACGCATTTATTCATTTTCTGGATGTGTTACTTATCTTAAACATACGGTAGGCTTCCTTCTTTACAAATATACAATGGCTTCCTTCTTTACAAATATCCATTTTTTTTCATCTCAATCAGAAAATATCATTTATTTAACCGAATGAGCAATTTCTACTCAACATCAATGGACATGTATCGTGCCAAGTGCTTTGACTTGAAATGGCATTGAAACGTTGTTATTCCCAGCAACATTCAGAGCACCCACTGATGACGTGTATCCGTGGCGAGGCCAAAGTGGAATCTGCAGTCACGTCGGATTCTCACGTTTGTAAACATGCAGTTTGCTTTCAGATGCCTTGGGAAATCATTCCATTGCGCAAATGTGCAATCCAAGTCACTAACTGCTGTTGCTATTTATCTCAATAAGGAGGATGTTTTTCCTCTCTGTCACCAAGTAAAGCTGTTATCTGTAAAATTGTTTTGGTCAGTCAGACGCGACAAAGGTATATATCGTCTATGATGTCCGTGAAAATGGAAAATAACTTCCCTAAAGCATAGCAGATCGTTCCCAACTTCTTGTATTACCACTATCCGGTTGCATAACACATGGGTTCACTGAACCCCACATGCTGATCAATTGTAGGACAGATGAAGTATTTTCTGTAACCCCTGTCTGCAAACATACAATTCAAGGCAACTAAAACTTATCAATTCGCATTGTTTTAATGTTCATAAACGAGGTGTAGCAATTCATTCCCATAAGGTGCCATAAATCCGTCTTCCCTCTGAGAGTACTCTTTGCTTCAAGTTCCTGTACACATGTCCCCGTATGAATGATGAGTGATGCGTTCCTTCGCTGGAGGAAGCAGATATAATTGAGTAAAAAAATGGCCAATCTTGGGAAAACATCCGTCGACAGATTTTTTCTTCTGAATTATTATTGACTCCAGACTGATGTATGCGTCCACTCTAAGAGATGTCTACAAAAGAGTGCAAATTAGATATCAAATTCTCTTTTATATATCTGAAAGTTTCATGTCTTTTTTAAATGAATGTGAGGAAAACTTACCAATCTGCTAGTTTTAGTAGTTTTCCAACGGTCGTGATGGCTTCTTACTTTTCATGAAGAATTTTATAATCTCATGATACAGGTTTAGTAAGCTACCACGACCACCACCACCACCACTGCGACCACCACCACTACAACTGCCACCACCACCACCGCTACCACCACCACAACTGCGGGAACGGTTGGCTTCGTTGTCTATAGCGCCGCAATCCGTTGTACAGAGCTGCGACCCTTGGGCACCCTGGTAAGCTATGATCGACTAGTTCGACTACCACTTCGCCCAGATTATGTTTCTAGAATTCCTGCATCACTTCGGACTGTCCCCCCCCCCCCCCCCATTAAGCTGGCGAGCTGTTATATAACTGGAATAATGTCCACCACATTATTACAATTTACACTTATACTTCCATTTGCAAAATAAGATATGACGACTATTGCTGCTGCTATACCTTCTACCATTCCTTCTCCTGTCACCACTACCACTACCAATACCAACAATACCAACAATACCACCACTACTACAGTGTGAATACAAGTTGTGCATATATTCCCCGACAATAGTAACACATAGAAATTCACTTGAATTATATTTATTTTAATTTGGTTAGTCATGATTAACCAGGTGCAGTTGCAAAACAGTTGGAGTAAAATATCTATCAGCTAGCAATACAAAAGATCAACATTAAAACGAATTTAAAGAAAACTGTCATGATATCTCTGTCACAAGCAAAGATGCAACAATAATGGAACCAAACATTGCAATACATACACCAAGCAAACAAAACCAATTCAGAATCACAAAGACAGAAACCACGTGTTCGCGAAAATGGCAGAGACCATCAAGCGTGAAGGTCGAAGTCACTAATATAGTATAATAAGAAATAAGTTCATGGCATCCGCCAGGCAAAATCGGAACAGCGGTTTCAATGTGTGCATCATGTAAGCATCAATGAACTCCCGACTGAAAGAATAACATCCTTCAGAGAACCAAATGTAATAACAGGAAAACGTTTCATACTGTTTATCTGTACCTCCTACGCTGTATAATAAACGTTCACTTCACACTTGAGTTAAGGGTAGCGTTACAAACGGATGAACCTGTTAATGTAAACAGTTCATGACAGCATGGCAAATGTCAGCATGTTAGATAAACAATAGTTAAATTACCACAAAAGAAGCATCTGAAAAATATAATGCCTTTATTTTTCGAAACCTTAGCTTTCAATTGACGAATGAATGAACCACGTTATTGGCTGTGTTATATAAGCACAGGAACATAAAAAGAACATTATTTCTACGATTCTTTCATTCAATGATCTGAAAACAAGTCCAGAGTAACCTTCTGACAATTGTGCTCTGATTTGAAATGATATCAACCATATACTACCGGCACGCAGTGGGAGTAAAGTAATTCAAATTAACCAGAAGATTGCAAGAAGATTAAATGTGAAAGTTTCATCAAATCTCATCATCGTCAGTTAGCCACTAATAGTCTCATGTTGGTGTTTTAATTCACAGCGAATCTGTTTCTTTTCAGTCCAATTACCTGACCATTAGTGTTCAGACTCAGAATGTTTTTTCCGAACACTCTTGGGATTACGAGTAAGGAACACGTTTAAGAGTGAGTGAGTTGGGTTTAATGCCGCTTTCAACACTATTACAGTTTAACACTATTATCGCAGCCTGTCAGCTTAATGTGTGAGGAAAGCCCGAAGTGACGCAGGTCTCAGACGTTTACCACTTCGGTGAAACCAACGAGCACGGGTATGGTGCTGACAAACCTAGAAACATAATCGAGGCGAACCGGAATTCGAACCCACAGTCATAGAATTCTGGCACGCACAAGGAACGCAACTCTGCACAGCGAATTGCGGCCCCTTTGATGACTGGACCCGTGCCCCCAACACGTTGAGGAAGACTGGTAGAGCATTGATGATGGGGTGACCAACCGTAGTCCTGCACCATGACTGTGGAATACATCAAATCTAGAAACGTATACAAAAGCAAGTCCAGCCAGCTCAAGCCAGCTCTATTCCACATCAGCATAAGGATTTAAAAAAAAATTATTTTAAGAGTCGTGACGGGTATTGTGTAATAGAAGATTCATATGTTAGTCCAGACCAACGACTGCAATGCTGCGTCCGGTACTAGTTGGATTTAGTTCGGCTTGCATAAATTGCATGCTTGGTTTACAATATACTGTTTCGGTTTGAAGCAATTTGAAACCTTCGCTTTGCTAAATCCTACAGAATTCGAATGATGTGCAATGTTGAAAATGTATAACACTGGTGTCTACAAGTCATAACAGAGGGCGGGGCGGTCGGGGGGCCTCGTCACGCTGAAGACCAGGGCTCAATTCCCGACATGGGTACAATATGTGAAGCTCATTTCTGGTGTTCCCCGCCGCGATATTGCTGGAATATTGCTAAAAACGGCGTAACATCAAATTCACTCACATCAGAGGGCACGTGTAGCCCAGTCGTCTAATGCGACGCAATGCTGCGTGGAGCAACATCCATCAGGCACGCCAGTAACCTTGGATCGTGGGGGCGAATTCCGATACGTTCCTGATACGTTTCTTGGTTTGTCAGCTCCAAACCCGTGCTCGTGGGTTCAAACAAAATGGTAAATGTCTAAGACCTGTATCACTTCGGTCTCTCTTCCAACATTAAGCTGACACGCCACGAGGTATCTGGAATACTGTTCAAAGCGGCGTTCAACCCAACTCACTCACCTAAGTCATTATTAATTGTCTGTATTTTATTTTTGTTTTTGGAATAGTCGTGTATTCACATGTCTCGTTGAGATTTGTTGTTAGATCTTATTTCTTACATTTGGAATAAGACTTGGAATTTTAAGTTTCTGTTGTCTTTTATATGGATTGTTTAGGTTGCTGACTGCTTGAATCAATATTGTGAATTTTTGGTTTGAAAGGATATATTTTTTAAGGTTTCAAAACTGAGTCATATTCTTGTATAATGTTTCAATGTAATCCAAATCATCGTCAGACACAATAGTTATGTTTAAGCAGTGTTGTTGATAACAAATCTGAAAATGGCTTAATACGAGTTATATTAAGAACGCTTCCTCATACACAGCACTTTACAAAATATTCAGGAATCACTGCCTCAGTTTATAATGAGAAGCACATGTGTGAATATTGTATGGATTGTTATAAAAATGGGTTTTTTTCTCACCTACCTATCCCAAAGCATGGGAAACATAATAATTATAGACTCAACCTGTATTCTCATACAAAACCAAATTAATAAACTGTAATTCATGATTATATATATGTGTGTGTGCAAATATGTGTCATAGCGCCATAGAATTATAATAATAACCTTGTTTTCATTTGGATAGCTGGATAACATCTTCTTGGTTTTAAGAATACCAATTAGATATTCTGAAGACACATCAGTAGACTTACTTAATGAGGAAACATTAATATGACTTACAAAACCATTCGCACCGTTGGTATTCGGGATTACAATAATTATTGGTCACCAGAACCCAATGCTGATCGAAACTAGATTCGTTGATGTCTCGTCATCGTACCCCGAGAGGGTATAACGTTGCTGACAACATCAATCACTGGACTGTCTGATCAAGACTTGGTTATTTACAGACCGGAAAAATACAGCTGGAATCGTGTTGAATGCGTCGTTAAACAACAAACACAACTACCAAACAGACCACACAAAAGTAATAAAAATCTAAGGCTATCATGTTTCCATTGAAACATGTAAATGCAAAACATATATTCTGCTTCGATCCGCTGTGATGACGCTAGATTACTGACATCGTTACTGTTCATCCAAATTCACGTCGTCTCAGACCAGAAGGACAAGATGAAATAACATCATCGAATTAAACAATTTATTTTCACAACGAGTAGTTTGAAGTAGAAGCAAACTTCTATTCTTGTTTCATTGATTTCAAAATGAATCGAAAACTGCTTCAAGCTGCAGTAATTGCCATGTCCTGTTTACATCGTTGAAAGTGCAGTTCATTGTCTGCTGCTATTTCTTAAACCCGAAGCTGGAGAAGCCCTTTTGCTTAATTAAAGTCTACATTGATATTTCACTGAACAGTTTCGCATTACCACAATGAAATCCCAAAGTATCTATGCTTCTGCAAACGCCAAGATTACAAAACTGAACAACCTTTAACAAGTCATGAAGCTACTGTGTCCATGAATATATGCACACCTTTGCTGATGTGAAAATATTTGATATTTGCATTTTCATTTGAAAACCTTCTGAAGAGCGTACCCACGATAATAGTTTCTCGTCACTTCATGAATGTCAATACATTTGGATGAGCTAAAATCAACTGTGTTGAAGTCGGTATAGTTAGCCTGCGTTAACCTCAGTTTTTTTAATATCAAATCCTTAAACATTCCAATTATTGTCACATATATGTAATAGCACTGCAGCTAGCACCGGTGGAATGGTAATGTCGAGTGAGTGAGTAAGGATTTAGGAACATTCAAGCAATAGAATGGCAAAGAACCATTAATGGGCTAACATCGGCACATGTACACTGCCGATGTGGATTCCAACCTGCGTTGTTGGTGTGGCGACCAGAGTGTACAGCCAGTACGCTGTTCAACCGCCCCTATTCCATGAATAAAAGAGGTCCATAACACTTAAAGAATTATTAACACTGCCTCAAATAGGTTTAAACTGAACAAATCGAAAGCAGATTAACAAGGCGATTTGTGCATGTAGTCATGATATACTGTGATACATGTATATATATATTTGAAACGATAAAAACGAATAGAATACCATATACTAAAATGTATTATTTTGATCTGACTTTTGCAATAATGGTTTCAGTTAAAAAATCTAACTAATAGAAGGTGACATTCAACACGAAGCCTGCAGAATGTTTTTGACTTGAAACGAAAACAAATTCCAAAATAGTTGCCAATGTAGTGTGTCTGTGACACCGACACAACCTTCATAACTCCTACATTTTCATTAGCTATTTGACGAGGGAACGAACTCAAATGTAAGGCTAGAACAGGATCAGCCCTTTGTTGAAGCGCTTAGTCACATTCACAAAACGTGACTTATCTTTGTATCGAATATAGATTCATAATGTTGTCCTTAAAACCACTAAACACCTTTTAATCATTAAACACCTGATAACAACCTGCACCACTAGACCCCACTTTATGCCAAAGATTAAAAGGGAGGCTTCAAGTAACAGGAAGTTCTTTGAAGAATTCAAACAGAATGAAAACATTTCTTGAACAGTATGATGATGTAGGAAGCATTAGCGGCGTCAGATGCGTTTAGAAATGTACTGTCCGTGTGGGATGAACTGTTCGTTTAGGTTAGATGCTAGTATGTCCAGTAATACATCTTTAGCTTAACCTGGGGTTAAATAGATTCCTTTGACTGTTTTTATGTCTGGACACGCATTTATTCGTTCTCTGGATGTGTTACATACCTTAACCATACGGTTGGCTTCCTTCTTATAACAAATATACAATGGATTCCTTATTTACAAATATAATTTTTTTATCATTTCATTTTAAAAAAAAAAAATTGTTTAAATCGGAAGGGCAATTTGTTCTCATCAAAGGACATGTATCGTGCCAATGGCTGTAACACGAAGTGTCATTAATACGGGGTGTATCGGTCTCGAAATATTTTCTGTAACCTCTGACTTTAAGCATACAATTCAAGGCAACAAAAAACTTATCACGAAGGTTTAGTTGACACTGAATTCGCATTTTCAAGTGTTGTGACTTAGTTCCCAGTAATACTTGAAGCATTTCAACAGGATAGCTTTCCACATGGATGTACTGTATGATCCTGGTGTGCTGGTGTCCTGGTGTTGTAATGTGCACCTACGAGACACAGCAAGTCATTCCTAAAGGGTGCCATAAATCTGTCTTCCCTCAGAGAGGATTCTAGCCTTCAAGTTCTTGTACACGTTTCCTGTATGAATGATGAGTGATCCGTTCCCTGGAGGAAGCAGATTTAATTGAGTTATATTATAAATGGCCAATCTTGGGAAAACATCCATGGACAATTTTCTTCTAAAAAATATAGACTCCAGACTGATGCATGGGTCCGCTATAAGAGATGTCTACAAAAGAGTGCAAATTAGATATCAAATTCTCGTTTCTATATCTTTTTTAGTTCCCTTATTTTTTTATGGAATGTGAGGCAAACTTACCAATCTGCTTCTTTACATAATGTTTCAAGGGTGTTTTTCAGTAAGGCTTTTATCTTCTCATAAAGTAAATTTCGTTGTGAGTATTTTGCTGTCAGGAAGTGCATCGATGGAAGTGTAGCGAGCAGGTTTAGCTTACTCCTCCTACTACTACTACAAATACTACGACAAATACTACTACAACAACTGCTACTACTACTACTACTACAAATACTACTACTACTACTACTACAAATACTACTACTACTACAAATACTACTACTACTGAGGGTACGGGTGGCCCAGTCGTCTACGGCGCCCGCAATTTGCTGTGCTGAGTTGCGACCCTTGGGCACTCTGAAAACCCTCGCTTCTAGGTTCGAATCTTGGTTCGGCCTGATTATGTTTCTAGAAGACCTGTATCACTTCGGGCTTTCCCCCAACATTAAGCTAACACGATAACTGGACTACTCTCCAATACATTACAACAACTATTAGTACTACGACTTCATTTCTTAGATACTTCACTACTGGTACTATGTTTTATTACTATTACTGATCACACCATAATGTGTAAACAAGTTGTACATATATTCCTCGACAATAGAAACACATACTTTTCACTAACAGGCCCAAAGGCTCACTCATAGGCTAACAGGTGATTGTCAAGACCACATCTGTGTACAAAGGCTAACAGGTGATTGTCAAGACCACATCTGTGTACAAAGGCTAACAGGTGATTGTCAAGACCACATCTGTGTACAAAGGCTAACAGGTGATTGTCAAGACCACATCTGTGTACATAGGCTAACAGGTGATTGTCAAGACCACCTCTGTGTACAAAGGCTAAGAGGTGATTGTCAAGACCACATCTGTGTACAAAGGCTAAGAGGTGATTGTCAAGACCACCTCTGTGTACAAAGGCTAACAGGTGATTGTCAAGACCACCTCTGTGTACAAAGGCTAACAGGTGATTGTCAAGACCACCTCTGTGTACAAAGGCTAACTGGTGATTGTCAAGACCACATCTGTGTACAAGGGCTAAGAGGTTATTGCGATTTCCATGGCGTCGGCTTGGAATAAACAACACATTGGATTCCATACTTTTGCAGTTATAGTTTTTAGTTTGGACGTCAATTAGGTTGGTCATGATCATTAACCAGATGCCTATCTATCACTTGGAGTACATTATCTATCATCTTAAATACACAAAACAACATATCTATATTAAGACTAATTTACATGAAACTTGACCATGACTAAACGCTAATACCTTAAACGTTGTTTCCTCTTTCACACGAAAAGAAGCAAACATAAGAATACAAAAAATACACAAAGCAAACAAAACTCACGAATCATTGCAGAATCACAAAGAAAGAAACAGCAGAACCTTCCCGACGACAGCGACTATCAAGCGCGAAGGTCGAAGTCCATGTTATAGTATTGGAAAATAAGACTCCTGTCACTCGCCGGGCAAAATCGGAACAGTGGCTTCAATATGTGCAGCATGTATACATCAGCGAACTGTCGACCTGAAGATCTAAAACCCTGTATAGAAGTAAAATGTGAAAACAGGAAAAGGTTTTAAAAAGTACGTAGTGTTTATCTTTACTTGTTGTCCTATCTTACACGGTATAACAAACGTTCACTTCACACTTGAGTTAATTATGCCCAGGCTAACATTATTTACTAGAAAAAAGACATCTCGAAAAATCAGTTTCAAATACATTTTTAGGTGTTTCACACTTAATTGAAAATGCCCCCCCCCCCCCCCCCCGCCCCCTAAAATTTTTAAAAAATTGACATTTTTTGGGAAACACAGAATGAAAAATCCGGTGGGGTATCCGGTGCCGGTTCCTCGGGCACCCAGATTGTGGTATCCGGTGAGGTATCCGGTGCCGGATTCCAGGAGGCATGCTTTCCGGTGAGGTGTCCAATGCCGGATACCATGGATCTTGTATCCGGCAAGGTATCTGCCACCGGATACCAGGATGCGTTTTGGGTAAGTGTCCGGAGGTATCCGGATACCGGAGACTGCATTTGTTTTGCTGTGATAAGGATAGCGTTCAAAACGGATGGACCAGATAACGTTCATGACATCATGCTAAATATCAGCAAGTCCCACAATAGTTCTTATTACCAGGAAAGGTCATATGAGGAGCGTCTAGAAATGAACTGCCTTTGTTTTTCGAAACCTTACCATTTTATTTTACAATGAATGAGTGACGTTATTGGTTGGGTTCTTTAAGTTTGAAATCTTTTTTTTCTGAGACTCTTTCATTTCATTGAATGGAAAAGCTCTTGGAGTTGGTTATGAAAGGATCTGTCAATTGCGCAGTGATTTGAAATTACATCAGCCATATACTGCCGGCACGCAATGCGAAAATGGCAGTTCAAATCAACAAGAAGATTGCAGGTAGATTAGATGTGAAAGTTTTATCAAATCTCATCATTGTCAGTTAGCGATTAATCGTCTCATGTTAGTGCTTTGATTTATAGCAAATTTATTTCATTTCCAATCCATTTACCAGACCATTATAGTTCAGACTCAGAATGTTTTTTTCCAAACACTCTGTGGGATTACGAGTAAGGAGCACGTTTAGGAAGACTGGAAGGACATTGATGATGGCGTGACCAACCACTGTAATGATCCGTACGGTAATTGCTGGATTTAGTTCGGCTTGCATAAATTGCAGGTTTATGTTTGCAGCAAATTGAATCCTCAGCTTTGCTTAATCCTACAGAACGACCTGCAATATTGAAAATGTATAACACTGGTGTCTTCACGTAACAGAGGGCACGGGTGGACCATGGTCGTCTTATGCAACGCAGTTGCTGTAAAGAGTTGCATCCCCTGGACATGCCAGTAACCTATGATCGTGGGTCGTGGTTCGCTCCTGCTAGGTTTCTAGGTTTGTCAGCTTGTGGGTTCAAACAAAATGGGAAATGTCTTAAACCTGTATCACTTCAGGTTTTATCCCAATATTAAGCTGACACGCCGTGAAGTATCTGGAATTCTGCTCAAAGCGGCGTTCAACCCAACTCACTCACATAAGTCAATATATATTGTTGGCTGCATATTTGTTGTGTTTCTTGGAATGTCGTGTATTTACATGTTTCGTTAAGGTTTGTTGTTAGATCTTATTCTGTTCTTACATTTTGAATAAGGCTGGGAATTTCATAGTTTGTTGACCTTTACATAGAGTGTTTGTAAATTGCTGGCGTAAAGAATCAATATTTGGTATTTTGTGTTGTTTGAATATATATATGATATGATATTTTATAAAGGTTTCCAAACTGTGTCATATTCTTGTATATTGTTTTAATGTAATCCAAATCATCATTGTCAGACACAATAGTTGTGTTTAAACTGTGTTGTTGAAAACAAATCTGAGGAACGCTTCTTCATACACAGCAGTTTACAAAATATTCAGGAATCACTGCCTTAGTTCATAATAAGAAGTACACGTGTGTAAATAGTATGGAATTTACTAAAATGAGCTTTTTCGCATCTACCTATCCCACAGAATGCGAAAAATAGTACTTTTAGACACAAGCTGTAGTCTCACTTTTATACAATGCCAAATTCATAAACTTTAGTGCACGAGTGTGTATATCTGCAAATGATAATGTCCATTATCATGTTCTATGAAGTTATGATATGTTAGTGTTAGTGAGTGTGTGAGTTGGGTTTAACGCCGCTTTTAATTGTATTCCAGTTATATATCACGGCTCGTCAGCCTACTGTGGGAGGAAAGCCCGAAGTAATGCAGGTATCAGACGTTTACCACTTCGGTGAAACCCACGAACACGGGTATTGTTGTGAAAAACCTAGAAACATAATCGGGGCCGAACCGGGATTCGAACCCATAATCATAGGTTTATGGCGTGTCCAAGGGACGCAACTCTGCACAGCGAATCGAGGCGCCTTTGACGACTGGGGCAACAGTGTCCCCTGTTAGTATTAAGTTGTGAGTGAACACTTTGTCAGTCACAGCACGACGTTTCAGGTAAAGGCTGTTTTTGTTCTGCCCAACTCGACCTCTGGTGTATCTGGAGCCTTTTAACGAATGAATGTCAGTCAATCTATAGCCAACAGGAAGCACTGCAACTGAGAATCAAATCGTTGAGACGAAAAGCAAATCGTTAAGTATACGACGTTATGTAAATGAATTTATTCCCTGTTACCGATAGGTTGTGTATTGTAAATAGTAAATGGGGGCAGGGCCGTCACGTTTGTTGGACTATGACGTCACTGCATCGTTACCTCACTGCACGTTATAATGGAGGGAAATACCTAATTGCCTTATTTCCTCTTTGAGAAAAATGAGATTTTCTCTTTCAGACGAACTAATTATACCCCCGTTTACGAAGTAAATCGGGGGTATATAGCGTTCCGTCTGTCCGTCCTTCCGTCCGAGCTTTTGTACGGCCCTTAACTATGCACCCTAGCTTCACCAAACTTTCTACACACATTAACCACAATGAGTACTTGTGCCTTTTGCTAGTTTGAAGATTCTGATTTTTTTAATTTTTGCCGTTTCCATGGAAACATTAGAAACTTAAACTTTTAGGGTGGGTGTTTTGTACGGCCTATATCTTTTTAACCATGCACCCTAGCTTCACCAAACGTGCTACACCCATTTACCACAATGGTACTTGTGCCTTTTGCTAGTTTGAAGATTTTTTTATTTTTGCCGTTTCCATGGAATCATGGTGAAACATAAACTTTGGGTAGAGTTTTTGTACGATCCATGTTTACAATATTATGTATCCTAGCTTCAGCAAACTTGCTACATTAACCACTATGATTGTTTTTTTTATATCTTTTATAAGATTCTGAAAGTTTTCTCCTTTGCTCTTTTTCATTTAATGTATAATTTGTATGCGTCATGCTTTGTAGTTAATTTCCAGTATCAAAGGATTCCAAGAATGTATGTTGTGCTAAGCACTGATTATCCCACACTAGATTGAAATATATTAGCAAAAACATGTGTTCATTTCAAACATAATGCATCATCATGGGGTTACAAAGGAAAGGGCAGTTCCTCTGACTTAAAGCAACAAGGTATATTTCATTTATTAACAAACTATTTACTATTTGTTGTTGACCAGCGGGGATAACGGGGGTAAGTGAGCTTTTCTCACTTCTTTCTTGTGATTTATATGTGGAAAGCATATTTACAAAAAAGTGAACTGCTTTTACTTATCCTTGTAAGCAAATCGGCAGTGTCCCTCAAGTAAATTGACGTTATCACGATAGATGCAAGTAAGTGTGTTACAGTTTAACGTCGCATAGGCAATGTCCCAGCCATATAATAACTGTGGTAGTTAATTCGTATACCTAGCGCAATAAAAGTTACAGTAACCCTTTCTCTTTCTCTTGGATGGAGGAGTGCGTATAAGGTCTTGTGGGAGAGCATCCGCCAGGAGAGCGGAATGTTGGGTTCGACTGCGATTATGAATATGTCCAACTAGCGCCACAGGATTAAAATTTTGATAGATGGATGAAATCTTCTGAGTTTTAAGAATACCTCCCTCATAGACAGTTTGATTGAACACACATCAGTGGACTTTGTAATTGTGGAAATATTTTGCACAGCGATGGTATTCCGGGTTATGATAATTATTGGTCACCGGCAACCAATGCTGATCGTAAGTAGATTCGTTCATGGCTCGCCACCGTACGCCGACGGCGTTTAACTTTGCTCACAACACCAATCACTGGACTGTCTGATTAAGTTTTGATTACTTACAGACCACAATAATACAGCTGGAATCTTGTTGAATGCGTCTTTAAACAAGAAACAACAACACAGCCAACACAAAAGAAATATGAATCTGAAGCTGTCATGTTTGCATTTAAGCATGTACATGCAAAAACAAGAGATTCTGGTTAGGTCCACTGTGAAGCTAGATTACTGACATCGTTACCGTTCATCCAAGTTAACGTCTTCTCAGATCAGAAGAACAAGTTGGAATAACATCATCGAATTAAACCATTTATTTTCACGACGAGTAGTTTGAAGTAGAAGCAAACTTCTATTCATGTTTCATTGATTTCAAAATGCATCGAAAACTGCTTCAAGCTGCAGTACATTCAGTAATTGTCATTCCCTGTTTACATCGTTGAAACCTGCAGTTCAGTGCCTGCCGCTATTTCTTACAATCGAAGCTTGAGAAGCCATATTGCGTAATTAAAGTCTACATTGATATTAATAACATGTGCTCATCAACACGATGGCACAACTCTCAAACCGTTCGGGCTATAAAAGGATATTATACCAAAGTTAACTTTCTGAAACACATATATCACACATGTAAATGCTATGTATTACTTACAGATTTCGTGGCAGAGTCATAGGGTTGATGACAATCGAACATAAGTTTTGACAATCCCAGCGATGCACACTTTCAAATATGACGCCACCCGCACGCTTTTCGCATAATACCCCTCAATAGCGGTTATCGCCCCTGTCCAAACCCAAACATGAAACTGCAAACCGGTTTACTTTATGGACCAACACCCGACGCAATTTCCCGGTTTGGAGTTTTCAAAAGTACAATTTAAATTTCATTCTAAATAGGGAAGGTACTGGGGAAGGTACTGTCGACGGTACTGATATATAACCCGAAAGAAGGTACTTTTACAAGATGTGTAACTTATCATACATTTACTTACATGAGTATGTGCACAATTTGTCCCGGAGCTGTTATAGGGATTCCGGGCAGGAACAACTTCTAAGTACCGAAGGTCTGTCGTAACAGTAGACAAAAGAGGGCTGATGACTTTGCTGTTTGTGTGAGATTGTACCCCAACGACGTGGGTCGCTGCTCATGCCTTCGGCCACTGGTTTGCCTGGTCCAGATTCGCTTCTTGACAGGCTGCAGTGACAGTGGTAGAATTTGAATATTGCTGACCGGCGTTAAGCAAAATTCACTCATTCGTTTATGCATTACTTTAATTCGTTCATAGGTTATTTTGCACACGTCAACTGTGTGGTACCAGTGCCGATGAACGCAGTGCACGCAGATATTAGCGACCAATTCGCTTCTTTATTTTGATAACAACTTCAATTCAGTTTAGTTATCAGTTCACTGGGAACGGAGCAGATAAGTTTTAGCTAAGTCGTCTGCAGAATGGTTCTGTACTTTGAAGAAGGCTGCCTCATATAAACATGCAGAATTATGTATCACTTGATCTGTTCATTACAAGCTGCAGCTTCCTGTTTTCGAAAAAGCAACTACAGATGCACATACGGGTTAGTACAAAAGATACATATATGGACGTGTTTGTCTGCCAATAGCAAAGCATGTAAAAAATAATAACAATAGACACGACGTATATATTATTCAACTTGTCTCTTGTTAATATGATGCAAAGTGTATCGTGGGTACTTTAACCAGAATCCTAGATTTTAAACAAATCGACAAGGGTTAAAATGTAACGTTGCATCGTCAATATCCCAGCCTTATACGAGGGGCGTTCAATAAGTTTTGCAACTTCAACAAAAGACCAAGGTGCAGAATATCTTTTGCATTTGTATTTTTCAATATAATCTCCATTCACCTCAAAACACTTAATCCATTTGTCCTTCAAGCTTTTAATACCACTTTTGTAGAAATCCGCCTCTCTTGCAGCCTTTATGTCCTCGTCATCCTGGAAGCGTCTTCCACGTAGGGCAGATTTCTCATTTGCCGGAACAGGAAATCGTCACTGGGGGCTAAGTCTGGGCTGTAGGGTGGGTGATTTAACTGTACAGCACAGACTATGCCCCAAGTGACTATTTCCTGATAATGGCAAAGGACATGCGCATTGCAGATGTGGATTCGAACCTGCGTTGTAGGTGTGGCGACCAGAGTATATGGCCACTGTGTTCTTCAACCGCCCCTATTCCATATTCATAACAAAAGATGTAAAGCAATTATATCAATTTCCATTGCGTGCTTTGGGCAGAACAATTACCTGCTCATTGCATGACATGAGCAAGCAGATTTTCCATATTGTGAAATGCATTGAGCAGATAATTGTTTGCACAATGCATGCATTGAGCAAACTATATTTCGGTATGATGATGTGGTATGCATTAGCGGCGTCAGATGCGTTTAGAAATGCGCTGTCCGTGTGGGATGAACTGTTCTTTTAGGTTACATGTTAGGATGGCCAGTAATACATCTTAAGCTTAACCTGGGGTAAAATAAAAACATTTGACTGTTTTCATGTCCTGATACGCATTTTTTCGTTTTCTGGATGTGTTACTTATCTTTACCATACGGTTGGTTTCCTTCTAATATTTTTTTTATAACATTGCAATTTAAAAAAAAATAATTGTTTTAACCGAAAGAGCCATTTGTACTCATCAGCAAAAGACATGTATCGTGCCAAGTGCTGTGACACGAAGTGTCATTAATACGTGGTTATTCCCAACCACATTCGGACACTTACTGATGAAGTGTATCGGTGTCGAGGCCAAAGTGGAATCTGCAGTCACGTCATTTTCCCCCGTTTGTAAACATGCAGTTTGCTTTCAGATACCTTGGGAAATCATTCCATTGCGCGAATGTGCACTCCCAGTCACTAATTACTGTTGCTATTTACCTCGGTGTGGGCTGTTTCCACTTTGTTACCAAGTAAAGCTGTTATCTGTAAAATATTTTTGGTCAATTAGACGCAACAAAGGTATAAATCGTCAACGATGTCTGTGAAAATGGAAAATTTCTTCCCTTAATCATAGCAGATCGTCCCCAACTACTGACATTAACACTGTCCGGTAACATAACCAATGGGTTCACTAAACCCCACATTTCAGGGTAGATGAAACATTTTCTGTCACCTGTGACTGTAACTCAAGGCAACTAAAACTTGTCACTTAGGTTTAGTTGACACTGCATTCGTATTTTCAAGGTTGTGACTACGTTCCTAGTAATACTTGAAGCATTTGAATAGAATAGGTAGAATGTTCTCCACATGGATGTACTGTGTGATGCTGGTGCTGCCATGTGCACCGACGAGGTACAGCAAGTCATTCCTAAAGGGTGCCATAAATCTGTCTTCCTTCAGAGAGGATTCTAGCCTTCAAGTTCTTGTACACGTTTCCTGTATGAATGATGAGTGATCCGTACCCTGGAGGAAGCAGATTTAATTGAGTTATATTATAAATGGCCAATCTTCGAAACATCAGTGAACAGATTTTCTTCTTCTATAAAATAAAGACTCCAGACTTATGCATTGGTCCACTAAAAGAGATGTCTACAAAAGAGTGCAAATTAGATATCAAATTCTCTTTTATATATCTAAAGGTTTTTGAGTACTCTTAATATTCGTCCTTTTTTATGGAATGTGAGACAAACTTACCAATCTGCATCTTTTTTGTAATTTTCCAAGGGTGTGATTAACTCGTTCAGCGTACTTGAACCCGTCGGGACGGTTATCATCTCATAATGTAAATTTCGTTGGTGAGAATTTTGCTTTCAGGAAGTGCATCGATGGAGGTGTTGCGAGCAGGTTTAGCTTACTACTACTACTACTACTACTACTACTACTACTACTACTACTAGAAGGCGCCGCAATTCGCTGTGCTGGGTTGCGATTCCTGGGCACTCTGGATACACCTATGTTTGTGGGTTCGAATCTTAGTTCGGGCCGATTATGTTTCTAGAAGACTTGCATTACTTGGGGCTTTCTTCCTACATTAAGCTGACACAATGTCATATAACTGGACTACTGTCCAATACATGACTACTACTACCACTACCACATTTCTTAACTACTTGACTACATGTACTAAGATTAATTACTATTACTGATCAAACCTCAATTATATACAAGTTATGCATATATTCCTCGACAATAGAAACACATAGTTTTCACTTGAATTATTTTATTATCCAGGCGACATCTATGTACAAAGGCTAAGAGGTGATTGCGATTTCCATGGGGTAGGCTAGGAATAAACAACACATTTGATTGCATATTTTTATGGTTATAGTTTGTGGTACATGTACATGGACGTCAATTTGGTTAGTTTGATTACAAACCAGATGAATATCTATCACTTGGAGTACATTATCTATCATCTTCAATACACAAAACAACATATCTATATTAAGACGAATTTTCATGAAACTTTGACCATGAAACGATAATGTCTCAAGTAGTGTTATACTGTTTCCTCGGTCACACGAAAAGAAGCAAACATCAGAATACAAAACATACACAACGCAAACAATACTCACGAATCATTGCAGAATCACAAAGACAGAAACCAGGTGTTCGACAAAATGACTCAGCAGGACCTTCCCGCCTACAGCGACCATCAAGGTCGAAGTCCAAGATATAGTATTGGAAAATAAGACATATGCTCTTGTCACTCCCCAGGCAAAATCGGACCAGTGGCTTCAATGTGTGCAGCATGTATACATCAGCGAACTATCCACCGAAAAATGTAACAAACTTTAAAGTAGTAAAATGTGAAAACGGGAAAGGGTTTCAAAAAAAATGAAGTGTTTATCTTTACCTCTTACCCTCTCTTACATATTATAACAAACGTTCACTTCACACGTGAGTTAAGGACAGCTTTAAAAACGGATTTGAAATTACATCAGCCATGTCCAGTATGCACGCAAAGCGAAAATAGCAGTTCAGATCATCAAGAAGATTACAGGCAGATTAAATGTAAAAGTTTTATCAAATCTCATCATTGTAAGTTAGCGATTAATCGTCTCATGTTAGTGCTTTGATTCATAGCGAATTGGTTTCATTTCCGATCCATTTACCTGACCATTATTATTCAGACTCAAAATGTATTTATCCAAACACTCTGTGGGATTACGAGTAAGGAGCACGTTTAGGAAGACTGGAAGAGCACTGATGATGGCGTGACCAACCACTGTAATGCTCCGTCCGGTAATTGCTGGATTTAGTTCGGCTTGCATAAATTGCAGGTTTATGTTTGCAGCAAATTGAAACCTCAGCTTTGCTTAATCCTACAGAATGACTTGCAATCTTGCAAATGTATAACACTGGTCTCTTCAAGTCATAGCAGAGGACACCCTAGACCAGTCGTCTCAGGCGTCGCAATTTGCTGTGCAGAGTTGCACGCCAGTAACCTAGGATCGTGGGGTTCTGTTACCTTTCAAGGTCTGTCAGCTCAAAACCCTTTCTCGTGGGTTCAAACAAAATAGTAAATGTGTAAGACCTGTACTGTATCACTATCGGGCTTTCCTCCAACATTAAGCTGACACGCCGTGATATAAGTCACATACATAGTGATGTCTGCATTTTAATTATCTTTTTTGAAATAGTCGTGTATTGTATGCTCCCTAGGGAGCAGAGAGTGATAACTGGAATGCAAACGGATCCACTGGTCGGGGAACAAATAAAACCGCATTTGAGCAGATATACACAAAGAAAAAGGTAAAGCACACCCTGATAAATTTCATTATTGTTTGGTCCCAATATTTGTAACAGTCATGAAAAATGTAAATACGGGAAAAAAATTGTTTTCTCTAGATGAAGCTCGCGTGCCATGGATGGTATGCCCGTGCAGAATGCTACCCTCGAGTATCTCTAAAAGCAGTATATCCAAACGTTAACATTGCTTTCTTAAGCTCGGTTTTAAACAGTTATTCCATGACATTGCGTGACCATGGCACGAAGGCGATTATCAAACGAAACAAGATGGCAAATAATTGGCATGCATAACGCTGGAATGTCTTGTAATGCCATTGTTCGGAATTTTGGGTGTCATCACAAGCCGTTTAGTCGAGAAACATGCCCAGACCGTCCCAGATCCGGAAGACCTCCTATGACGACACATCGCGAAGACAGGGACCTTCTTCGTCTCATACGCCGAGAACCCTTTTTTAAAAATAGTGGTCTGAAACAGCTGTGGTTGCACAATCGTCGTTTTAGCACCAGAACCGTAAGGAACCGACTGAATGCAGCAGGACAGGGCTGGACGAGTAATAAAGCGTCCCTTTGTTGAGAGATCACCACAAAGCTGCTCGTTTAGCATGGTGTATTGCGTGACAGAAGTGGAATCTGAGAACTTGGAGACGGATCCACTAGTCAGACGAAAGTCGCTTTCTGCTCAACGTCACTGATGGAAGAACAAGAGTTTGGAGGCACCGGAACATGGCCTACATCCCCAGTAACATTAAACCGGCTGTTGTATACGGCGGGGTTCGGTAATGGTTTTGGGGTGTATATCTAATGATTGCAGGTTGGATTTGGTCACCATAAAGGGCAACTTAACAGGGACTCAGTATACCTTGGACGTTTTGAGGCCTGTCGTCGTTCCTCATTTTGACAATTACCCTCTTGCTCCTCGACCTCCTCAGTACATGGATGACAATGCCAGGCCTCATCGTTCGCATTGAGTCGTGGATTACATGAGGTCCAATGCAATAACGACTCTACCCTTGCCGGCAATGAGCCCAGATTTGAACCCCCTTGAACATGTTTGGGATATTCTGGGGCGGAGCATACAGGCACGAGATCCTCCTGTACAAGATTTACGCCAATTGGAAGCAGCATTGCATCAGGAGTGGTTGTTGTTGACCCATCAACACATCCAACGTCTGACTGGGGGCATAGGATTGAATGCGTCATCCCGGCACATGGCGGTTATGCCAGCTACTGATCTGTTTCACGTGTCATGTCAAGTGGAGACTTTAAGGAACATTTTCACATGAAATATCAAACGTTACTCGTTTACATAATCCTGCAGCTCCATACTTTTTTGAGGAATTGTCTAAGGTCAAAAACAGTTACTGTACCTGTGTTACCATGATGTTTTTGTTAGTAAATTTAAATCACAACACACCAATATCTTCTTTATTTGTTGTCAAATGTTTATACTATCCGATGACATTGGTATCGCCTAGCTCATGTGTAGTTTAGTTGGTCAATTTACATATTTCGTTTAGATTTGTTATTAAATTATATTCTGTTCTTGCATTTTGAATAAGGCTGGGTATTTTGTAGTTTCTGTTGTCCTTTTTATGGATTCTTTGTAGTTTGCCGACTGCATGAATCAATAATTGGTATTTTCTTTTCTTTGAATATGACATATTTTTAAGGTTTCTTAATTGTGTCATATTCTTGTATTTTGTTTCCATTTAACTAAAATCATCATTGTCAGACACGATAGATATGCTTAAGCTGTGCTTCAAAAATCTGAGGAATGGCTGAAAACGAGTGACATGCCGACCGCTTACAAAATGTTTATTTTCATCACTGGCTCTTTTCATAATAAGAAGCACATGTTCGGGTGATTCATTAGGTAAGCGTATCTCTTTTCTACCCATACAAAAACATGCGAAACATAATAATTTTAGACACAACCTGTATTCCCATTCTTATACAATGCCAAATTGATAAACTGTAATCATGATTATGTATATGTGCTAAGGATATGTGTCCATTATTGTATACTATGATTATGACATGTGACAGACACTACTTTGAACAGTTTGTCAATCATAGCACGACGCATCAGGTTAAAGCTATTTTTTGTGTTGCTCAACTTGACCTCTGGTGTGTCGGGAATCCTTTAACGAATCAATGTCAGTCAATCTATAGCCAATAGGAAGCACTGCAACTGAGAATTAAATCGTTAAGTAAACGACGTTATGAATAGGAATTTATTCCCTGTTAACGATAGGCGTAAATAGTAAATGAGAGCAGGGCCTTAACGTCCTTTAGATTATAACTTCACTGCATAGTAACCTCACTGCACGTTAAAATTGAGGGAAATAGCTAATTGCGGGGTTTTTTTAAATTGATGGAAAAATTGGATTTTGTCTTACAGACAGTTATTATCAACACGTGGTAAGCATTTTTACAAAAAAGGTGAACTTCTATTACTTATTCTTGTAAGAAAACCTGCAGTGACGCATGTCACTTTATAGTAAATTGAAGTTGTCACGAACGCTGTGTGTTCCAATTTCAGTTCGCATATAGTCAATACAGCTGGCATGTAACCATTGGTACAGTTAATCCGTATACCAAGCGCAATAAAATACGTAGCAACCCTTTCTCTTTTTGCAGTTGGATAGAGGACTTGTGGTAGATGGGGGGGTCGGTGGACTTACATCAGTGGACTTACTTAATGTGGGAATAAAGCACAAAGTAAGGGTATTCCGGGTTATGATCATAGTTGGTCACCAGCAACCAATGCTGATCGTAAGTCGATACGTTCAAGGCTTGTCATCGGACCCCGACGGCGTTTAACGTTTCTCATACAGCTGGAATCTTGATGAATGCATCACAACAAATAACAACCAAACAACCTATACAAAAGAAATATAAATTTAAGGCTGTAACATGTAAATGCAAACAATGAGATTCTGGTTTGGTCAAATGTGTTGACGCTAGATTGCTGACATCGTTACAGTTCTTCCAAATTTACGTCTTCTCAGATCAGAAGGACAAGTTGGAATAACATTACCGAATTCAACCATTTATTCCACGACGAGTAGTTTGAAGTAGAAGCAAACTTCTATTCATGTTTCATTGATTTCAAAATGAATCGAAAACGCCTTTAAGCTGCAGTCCATTCAGGTAATTGCCATGACCTGTTTACATCGCTGAAATATGCAGTTCAGTGCCTGCCGCTATTCCCTACAATCGAAGCTGGAGACGCCATATTGCTAAATTAAAGTCTACATTGATATTTCAGTTGACTGATTTGCATTACCGCAATGTAATCCCAACCCAGCTGTGCTTCTGCAAACGTCATGTTTAAAGAGCTTCAGGAAACCTATAACCAGTAATGAAGCTGGTGTTCCACTAATATGCATGCGATGATTTCTTCTTCAAAGCACCTTACAGCACCACGGAGAGCACAGGTAAGATTGTCCAACCGAGTGAGGGACGACCTAGGAATATTCCAGCAATGGGCTCACATCGGCACATGTACATTACCGATGTGGATTCGAACCTGCGCTGCACGTATGACGACCGGAGTGTACAGACTCTATGATGTACAACCGTCCCTATTGCACGAATAACATATAAAACTTTAAGGATTCCTAACACTGTCTAAAATAGGTTTAAACTGAACAAATCCAAACCAGATTAACGAGGAGATGTGTTCATGTAGCTATTATATATTCTAATATCCGTTTCCTTTATCCGTCTATATTTTCGACACTGGCAGAGATGAGTCAAAGTGTATCGTAAATTGCCTTTAAAAGTTTTAATAAGATTTGTCTTTCAAAAAGATAAAAACCGTACTGCTTTCATCGAACTATATGATTACTAATCCAAATGGTGTTTTTTTTTAATATTATGTTTCTACAAAGAAATAAAGCTAATATAAGGCAATATTCAAACTGTATCCCGCAGACTGTCTTCAACTTGAAACGGAAACAAATTCCAAAATAGGTATCACAGTGAGGTGTTTGTGACACCGACGCAGCCTTGATAACTTCAACGTTATCATTAGCTATTTGACGAGGGAACGAGTTCACATATTACACACTCATTAGAACAGGATTGGCCTTTCCGTAGAAGCGCACAGTGACTTTCACAAAAAACTTACTTCCCCTTTGCATCGAATATAGATTTATATGTTGTCCGTAAAAGCATTAAACACCTCCTAATACCACATGCACCACGGGATCCCACTCAGTATCAAATATTAAGAGGGGTCTTGCATTCGGAGGAAGTTAGTTGATGAAGTTAAACAGTACTGACGACATTTCAATATGGTGATCAATGATGCATTAACGGTGTTCTTGGTGTTCCGAAATGTATTATCTAAATACTGTGTTCAGATACTGATCAATATCAAAGAGATTCTACTGGAAGTTCTGCAATAACAAATTGATCACACTCGACAATGATGACAAAGGGCAAAAGTATTTTCCTTTCACAAGACATACAATCTTGTGATTCATGTTATGTCTTTGGAGCAACACAAAGAACATTTGTTTAGTTTTGTAAGTATCAAAGTTCATAAACGTTAGATACTGCCATTTTTCCCTACACTGCTTTGTTCTGTTACAAGATTCCTCCAAACAGTGAGTTTTCGAATTGAAGCATATGGTGTAAGTTCACAGTGTTGCGCTGGTAACTATCAGCAGTGTGGAGTGAGGAGCAGGTTCAAGATGGAAGCATACAAAACAACCTACTTTCAAGTACGAAACACGGCTTGTCACATTTCTAACTCGCTCAAAACGCGGTAAATACGGTAATAACATGTGCACAACACAATGACTAAACTCTCAAACTGTTCAGGCTACAAACAGATATTATACGAAAGTACACTTTCTCAAACACATATATCACACATGTAAATGCTATGTATTACTTACAAATTTCGTTGATAACAGTCGTACATGAGTTTGACATTCACAGTGATGCACACTTTCAAATATCACGCCACCCGCCCGCTTTTCGCATAATACCCTCCAATAGCGGTTATCGCCCCTGTCCAAACCAAAACATGAATCCGCAAACTGGTTTATTTTTTTGACCAAAACCCGACGCAATTTCCCTGTTTCGAGTTTTCAAAATTAATTTAAACGTCATTGTAAATAGGGAAGGCACTTTTGACGGTACTGATATATAACCCCGAAAGAGGGTACTTTTACTAGATATGTAACTTATCATACATTTACTTACACGAGCATGTGCACCATTTGTCCTGGAGCTGTTATAGGGATTCCGGGCAAGAACAACTTCTCAGTACCGAAGGTCTGTCGTAACAATAGACAAAAGAGTGCTGATGACTTTGCTGTTTGTGTGTGATTGTACCCCAACGACGTGGGCCGCTGCTCATGTCTTCGGCCACTGGTTTGCCTAGTCCAGATTCGCTTATTGACAGGCTGCAGAGACACTTTTAGAACTGGAAAATTGCTGACCGGCGTTAAACAAAATTCACTCATTCGATTATGCATTTGCATATATTTGGTCACGGTGTATATTTGTCGTACGTTTACATAGTGTGTATACTGGATTTTTGTGTTCCACTGTGTCATATGCAAACAATTCATGTCCCTTTATGTCATCTCGATGCACGAGTTAACAATTTCATTTCATTTACATCGCCTTCATTTTCCATTGAAAATCAAAACGGGATGAATTCAAGTGTTTCATCTGTTACAGTTAGATGTCAAATGACTATAGGTGCAATTCAATCGATTGATTACAATCATATAACACTTGATCAGTTCTTTATAAGCTGCTGCTTTCTTTTTTCGGAAATGCACACGAAAGTTGCATATTCAGATAACAAAAAATAAACATATATAGACAGATTTATAGAAATAAAAAAATGAAATTTCCTGTCTGCGCTATCAAAGCATGTGACAAATTATAACAATAGACACAACGAATACAGCATTCAGTTTGTCTCATGTTTCTTCAATGCAAAATGGCTGAGTGTGTTTGTTGTCGTCTATTACCATTTACGTATACCATGAATCAATAACATTTGGTAGTGACCGTATTGAAATGTAGTTATATCAGTTTCAGCATGGCGTGTCAGGTTTTATTTTGTCTGCTGGTGCGTTTGTTTTCTATGTTTTGCTGCTTAATTCGTGGTATTTCGTTAGTACTTTAGCCAGAATCATAGATTAAGACGACTCAAATTGACAAGAATTTAAATTTAACGTTGCATCGTCAATATCCCAGTCATATAACTAATGTTACAGTTAACACGTAAACCTAGCGCAATAAAATACACAGTGTTATATGGCATTTAATACTGTTGGACAGTTGTTATGGCTGTGTTGCATTGTTTCTGTTGAGATTCGGTAGACCCTCATTGCATTGTGTTAGGACAGTGATTAGTCGTCAGGAAGCTACTATTATTAGGTGCTAGTGTTGTGAACTTCCGGTTCAGTATACCAAAGACGGTAATGTGATGAGGGCATTACGTGGAATTTTCAAGTTGCTGGTAAGACAATATAACAGGAGCGTCTTTTCGGATCTCTCACGCATTTTCATCACGTCAAGGCCAGCTTTCCTGTGAGGATCGCTCATCATCCATGCGGCAGAAACGCGTTAGGACACCGTATCAGTCGATGCATGGTGCTACGACGTCTACGTGACGCAGGTATTAGAGCTCGCCATCCCTTCCGTGGAATGGCATTGACCCGGGAACATCGACGTCCAAGACTGCAATGGGCCAGGACAGTAGGACGTTGTCATGTCCGTGATTGGCAGAGAGTGCTTTTCTTTGATGAAAACAGGTTTCAGTTGTTGCACAATGATGTTATCATCCGTGGCAACCTCAACGGCCAGCGATACGGAGATGATGTTCTTCAACCCTTGGTGCCTCCATTCCTTCGCCAACAACACAGGGAACACTGCAGCATGACAACGCTAGAACACACACTGCAAGGCCCGTCCAGGACTTCTTGAATACGAACAACGTCAACGTTCTTCCGTGGCCAACACTTTCACCTGACTTGAAATAAATTGAACACTTGTGGGATCATTTGAAGCGTCAGATCCAAAGACGTCCACACCCTACAGCAAACCAGCAACAGCTTGCCGACGCTTTAAGAATTGAATGGAATCGGATTCCCAATTACGTCCTCAGTCGGCTGACAACATCAATGAGGTGGCGAGTCGTGAGGCGTGCAAAGGTGCTCACGGTTGTCATACTCGTTACTGAGCGTACCAGGTATGGTTACCCAATGTTCATGTAAACGTCATGAGCACGTCACCTGTTTTGAGTTTCGCTCTGAAATTGTGCATGGACTATCGCATGTGACCCTATTAGCGAATACACCGTCATTGAATAACATTCCCTTGTTTGTTTCCATTGTTTTTACCATCAAACATGGGTGTATACTTTCTTTTGACCACAAGTTTAGTACAAACAGCCACAGACACACACACACACACACACACACACACACACACACACACACACACACACACACACACACACACGTGCATGCAAGTCGCTATATGAGTACAACCATCTGGAACGCGACGTTAAACCCTATTTTATCTCACCGCATCTCAGTTGGAGGGTCTACGAGACACCAAGAATATGTGCACTTTATTTCGAAACAATACACACCACTATACATCTTTCTTGTGGAAATATAGCGCGAAGCGAGGCATGTAGAAGGCGTTTGCATCTGAGAAACCCACGCTAACAAGGACTGACAAACCCAATGATCATAATCGAGCCTACCTGCGGATCCTGGTAGCTAAGGAGGCTCGCGAGTTGTTGCTCCTCAGACACCTAATTTCAACTGAAAGTATAGAATGCTTTACAAAACAGCATACAGACAAAATATGCATCGAAGACTTCCATGTTTCCATTGAAACATGTAAATGTCAAAAAAGCCTTTGGTTTGTTCCACTGAAATCCAAGCAGGATTACTTACATCGTTGCAGTTCATCCAAGTTAACGTCTTCTCAGACCAAAAGATTAATTTGGAATAACATCACCGAATTAAACCAATTCCTTTCACGACGAGTAGTTTGAAGTAGAAGCAAACTTAAATTCATTTTACATTGATTTCAAAATCAATCGATAACTCGTGGAAGCAGTATTACATTCAGTAATTGCCCTGTCCTTGTTGCATCATTGAAACGTGCAGATCAGTGCATGCCGCTATTACTTACATTAGAAACTGGAGAAGCCATGTCGCTTAAATAAAGACTACATTGATATTTAACTGGATAGACTGGCATTACTACAATGTAATCTCAATTTTTCTGTGATTCTGCAAACGTCAAGATTACAAAACTGAAAACCTTTAACAAGTCATGAAGCTACTGTGCCTATGAATATGCATTCAAAGAATTATTTCTTCTACACAAAGATATCCACACCTTAGCTAATGTGAAAATATTTGACATTTTTATTTTCATTTGAAAATCTTCTGAAGAATTTACTCACGATAATATTGCTCTCATCGCGTCACATATCACATATGTTAACCCTGCAGAATAACTTCACATAAACTCTGATGACGCGAACAAACATTCTGATGAACTGGCCAGCGTCAAATCTCAAATCCCCAAACAGTATTGTGAATTATACAGTTAGGTGAGTGAGTGAATATGAATCGAACCGTGTTGTAGGTGTGGCGGCCGCTCTTTCTAGTTTTGCACGCTGCTCTACCGACACTATTTCACAACATGTCTTTTCGAACATACAAATAAAAGGTTTAATCCAACGAACACCGCCTCAAATAGGTCAAGTTGGATAATCCTAAGCAGATCGCATTTGAACAAAGATGTTTCTGGATGAAGGAACAACGCACTCTAATATACAATACAATATATACATGGATGTGTAACATTCCATCCCAAATGTAAATTGCAGCTCCATTTCTATAATACGATAAAAAATTCAATTCATCTTAATTCGAATTCGTAATCGAAGAGTCAAAGTGAAATGTGAAACCTTGAATTGCCTTTAGAAAGATAAATCAGATTTCTGTCAAAACAAGATTACATATATTACACCGGACTGCTTTGATCTGACTTAAAGACAACTTAACCAAGTTGGGCTTGGGAAATAATGCTTTCTAACGACGAAATGTAGCTGATATTCAACCGGAATCCTGTAGAATGTTTTCCACTTGAAACGAAAACAAATTTCAAACTAGTTGGCAGTTAGCGTGTTTGTGACGCCAACACAATCTTAATAACTCCAACTTTATCATTAGTTATTTGACGAAGGAACATCTTCAAAAGTTACAGACTCATTAGAACTGGATTAGCCTTTCCGTAGAAGCGCATAGAGACGCTCACAAAAAATAACTTTCCTTTTGCATCGAATTTAGATTTCAATTTATATCTCGTATTAAAAACATTAAGCATCTGTTAATAACACCTGCTCCACGGGACTCCACTTAATGCGCATGTTTAAAGAGGGTCTTGCATTTACCGAAAGTCAGGTGAAAAAGTTAACAGAGAGGAGAACATTTCAATACGGAGATGTGCAATGCATTAATGGCGTCATGCGCGTTTAGAAATGTATTATCTGTGTGAGATGAACTGGCTTGTGAAGATAAATGCCAGGATGTCCCATAATGCGTACCTTTAGCAGACTTATGTGAGTTGCTTTGATTGATTCCACACTTTGAATTTTAAAATAATGGATGAATGATATCACTCTTGTCGATGCCTTGTCCTGACATGCATCTATTCGTTTGTTACATGTCTCACCTTGCTTTTGGTGACAACCTGCTTAGTTGAATGTGTTTCATAAGTAACTGATATATTCTAACTTCACTAAATGTTGTGTTTTTTATACTGATTGATATCAAAGGAATTTCGCTTCATGTTACGTTTTTAGAACAACACAAAGAACACAGACAAATGTTGTATGATTAGGGTAAGAACATTCAAGGCCGTAAAGCTTTTGAAAGGTTTTTACGGTAGACATGTTGAGGATATTTCCAAATGTGAGGCCAATGACCAAAATGATGTCCGATCCAGTTCCCTATTTTGACCATATTGTTTTCAGGCGAACAATGACTTACCTTTGCATGTGTTTGTGACGGGTGCACCGTTGGGGCAGGATTCGCTCACCTTTTCGCGAACACAAAGAATCATTATTTGATTTCATTCACAAACACAAAGTACATGCTTATGATATAGTCGGGATCGTACAATAGTCGTATGGTTATTGGAGTTGTTTTCTCTTATTTATTTACCCCCATTGCCAAATAACTGTCAACGGTTTGGAGTTTTCAAAAGTACGTAAATAATAATAAATATATTGTGAATAAGGAAATGGCGACCGTAAAAGCACCCTCTAAAAGTGAGGAATTTACTCTACGTTCCTCCATGTCCATGTATACATCTCTGAAATTAAAGAAGGTACTATAAATACAAACTTAACATGTGCATCTACATGTATGTGCAGCTCTCAACAACATTCAGTCATTCATTCATTCATTGCTTCATTTATTCATTTCCTATAGATTCGATTATAAATTTGAATATGCATGTGCATAAGCTGCACGTTTGCATCTTGTGTATATTAGATTTGTATGGTGAACTGTATTGAAATATGTGTCTCTTTGATCACAAAATGATAACACTTTATGTTCCTTTATATCATCTAAATGACTTTGTAGACCATCTGTCGGTGTTTCCAATTTCACCTACTTTAGACATCAATGCCTTTGCTTGCATTACATCTGGATAATAGTTGTAATAGTACTCGCAAGAGATTAACTTGAACATGTTCGCCTTCGTTTTCTTTAACCTTTATTTTGTGAAACATCTAATTAATGTGCTTTTTTGCTTCAGAATACAAGCAAAATGTATCGCACGAAGCAAACGACCATCTTCATCTTGAAATCGACGGTTTTATGGTAGTGAAATATCTAGCTATTTCTTTGAAGTCATTTTGTTTGGAAATAGTTATGGAAATAGAACTCTTGAACACATCTAAACAAATCTCACATTAACAGTTTTTTGTATAGAGATTATTCGCTGTTACACGTTTGTATGTATATGTCACAAGCTATAATAACGCCCACAGTAGAAAAGAAGATTGTCAATAAATTAGTTTTCTTGTATAAATGTAGATACCTTTTAAATTTAAAGAGAAATAAATTATGCTTGGAAACATTTCAGTAATTGAATTCTTATCGTGATGCGTATTTACCGTCCCAAATGAAAAAACAAACAAACTGAAACTAACAAAAATATAATTCTTGCTTTCCTACAATATATTTAAGAGTGAATGAGTGAGTATGGTTTAACGCCGCTTTAAGCGATATTCCAGCAATATCACGGCGGGGGACACCACAAATGGGTTTCACACTTTATACCCATGTCGGGAATCAAACCCGGGTCTTTGGCGTGACGAGCGAACGCTTTAACCACTAGGCTACCCGACCGCCCCTACATAATTAAGAAGAGCCGGGTTAATCAAAGACATGATTCTGTTCTAATACGGTTATTTTCCTCGAAAACCTTTTCGCTGAGAGCATTTTATGTATTGACTAATATTCTCTGGAGCAATTAACACGTAAGTCAATTTAACACATGCAATTGAATAATCGCATTTGAAGATATTGTTTGACGTTGTAAGAAGAGAAAAGGGCCATTGTCATAAAAAAAAACAATTTATTCATCATGTCAGGTTTTGTTACCAAAAGGTCTATGCAACACGGATTGAACATACCTGTGGATCTTGCCATTTGGAGTAAATAGAACTGGCTTTCCGTGTTGTCAAAAGGAACTGTTTAACATTAAACAACAAATTTGTTCTCACAGAAGAGGGATATTTATTGGGGATATATTGTACACCATTGTTATGGTAAAAAGTTCTTGAGTTCCATGCATGTATATAATTATTATTATTATTAAAATAATAATACAGATTAAAATCAAAAATGCAGCAAAGAGGGTTTGGGTGATCAATCAGCTGAGGCCCCTTGTCCCTTCTACCCGCAGCCCAGACAGCGAATGGGACTTCTCCCAGTAAGCGCTGCCTTGTCAAACCCACCCAGAACTTTCCGGAAAATGTGAAGACTCCCTAACACTTGCCTTCTGCATTACCCAGATTGTCAGAAGGGCTGTATTCCTGGTAGCAAACCCGGGTACTCTCCAATGGTCAGTCAACAGATTGGGAGGTACCAAACCTAAGGCACCGAGAACAATGGGGGGGGCGGACAACTTGGTACTTGGGATGTAAGCGTGACATTTCGAAAGCGAGGTCCGCATTATTATTTACAGATTAAAATAAAAAATGCAGCAAAGAGTGTTTGGGTGATCCTGGCACTGTCAGGCTGGTTAGGCTCCTCATCATTGTCCCCTCTACACGCAGCCCAGACAGCGAATGGGACTTCTCCCAGGAAGCGCTGCCTTGTCAAACCCACCCAGAACTTTTCGGAGAATGTGAAGACTCCGCAACACTGCAGCCTTCTGCATTACCAAGATTGTTAGAAAGGCTGTATTCCTGGTAGCAAACCCGGGTCCTCTCCCAATGTCAGTCAACAGATTGGGAGGTACCAGACCTAAGGCACCGAGAACAATGGGGTGTCGGACAACTTGGTACTTGGGATACAAACGTGATATTTCTAAAGCGAGGTCTACATTTTTGCCATGTTTTTCCTGAATCTTGTTAATCACATTAGTGTCAAAAGGGACAGAAAAATTCAATAACAAAAATAATTTCATTGGATTTATAAAAAAGGACAAGATCAGGTTTGTTTACCTGGATAGGTCTGAGGCTGTATACGGGCCTATTCCAAGGATTTTTGTATTTATCATTTTCCAAGACGCCCTCAACAGATTCTGATGTCGTACCGTGGATGGGCCTCTGTTTCAAGACCACAAGCATGGCGAAGACGGTAATAAAATGATCGAGCCACTCCATTATGTCGCTTAAGATACTGTTTTTGTGCCAAAGCTGGGCATCCACTGACAATGTGTTGGAGGATCTCATTAAATTCATTGCATAATCTACATTTCACATTTACATGTTGATGCAAAATCACACATAGACGGATTCGAGTGGGAAGTGACAACACTGTAAAAAACTGTAAACATGTAGAACTATTCTGAACCAACGGGCTACATATTTCTTATAAATATAATAACGCTTATCTATAAAATGGTCCCAGTCGCCTAAAGCGTCGCAATTCGCTGTGCAGAGCATGCCAGAAACTTATGATTGTGGGTTCGATCCCCGGTTCGCCCAAATTATGTTTTTAGGTTTGTAAGCACCATACTCGTGCTTGTGGGTTTCACCAAACTTCTGAGACCCGCATCACTTCGGGCTTTCCTCCCACATTAAGCGTAAGAGGTGACCAACGGGGTCGGGTGGTGAGGCTCGCTGACTTGGTTGATGCATTTCATCGTATCCCAATTGCGTGGATCGATGCTCATGATATCAATCACTGGATTGTCTGGTCCAGACTCGATTATTTACAGACCGCCGTCATATAGCTGGAATATTGCTAATTGCGGCGTTAAACAACCAACCAACCAACCAACAAACCGACATTAAGCTGACACGCCGTGATAAACTGGAATGGTGTTAAAAGCAGCGTTGAACCCAACTCGATTCCAGAGAACACATTATCTGTGTACCAGCTCAGGTGTGTTCAACTCTTTTGAATACCATGGAATAATGATCTTGCCACACTCATATGCAACGTTGTTTGCGCTACGTTACTATTGTTTACAAACAAGAAAGTAAATATGACGGGAGAAATAAGACCAGGTAAAGAAAACAAACAATGATGTGACAGGGAATGTGATTTATTGAAGAATCTCGATGTTCTTGTCTTAATAACGTCAGAAGACATAAGTTTGTAGAGGCACGATCTTGATAAATTAGAAGCAGAAATAAATATCAATCTATTTGTAGAGAGAAAAGCAGCTATGTCTTGATAACATATTCTTGAAAACAGTATCTCACCTTCAAATGGGTTCTGGACAGCCCTGAAAAACATGAAAATGATATTGATACAATTAAATGGTTTGAATATTCCATAAGTAAAATTGGTGGTGCTGAATCAAGGAAAGATTTTCAGTAGAATCAGATAAAAGTGTTATATCACGTGTTATTCTTGAAAAGATAAAGTTCAGGAAATTATTAATCGATACCAGAATACTTTAATGGACGCTTGGTGTAATTATTGTGTTCAGGGAAGGTATTATGCTTGCGAAAAAGGAAATATGGTACTTTACATGCACATATTAAAAACAGTTACTTCTTATAAAAAAAATTGGGGGTGGGGGTGGGGGTGGGGGTGGGGGTACATTTGCAAATAAGTCAGCACACTAATGATGCAGGGCTTCAATGAAAGAAGGTACTGTTCGGACTGTTACAAAAACTTACAAAATGTAAGTGATATTTCAATGCGGACATCTTTGAAAAATGTTGATACCAAAATTTTCCTTGTTCTATTATTTGTTTCTGAAGTATAGGGACTGTGTGAATCTAAAGTAATTGAATCAGTTCAATATATATTATATTCTATAAATGTGGTTAGTATTTTGAATGGAACAATCACTGTGTACCAAAACATCAAGAAGTATTTTTAATGTCACTAAGACAAACTATTGTTGATAGAAACGTCTGATAGTAAACCTCTCTTGTTAATTCGTCAAGTAAATGTTGCTGATAACGGGTATGGTACTGACAAACCTCAAAGCGGGCAAGAACCCAAGGATCTTGAGTTCGAATATCCTGTTTTCTCTTTGTCAGCACCATACCCGCGCTCGTGGGCTTCTCGAAAATGGTAAAGTCTGGGCCTGCATCACTTGCGGTTTTCCTCCCACATAAGCTGACACACTTGATGAAATACTGCGACGGTAATTATAAAGAAGACTTACTCGCTCATTCACAAGTTCTATCCATAGTCATGGGGCATTTGATTACTCGGTCCTATTTGCATTCTCCTCATAGCTATAGAAAAAAGCAACGACAACCATTTTGTGTATGGTTTTATCATCAACATAGAAAGAAACTCTCAAAAGCAACAACAAACTGAAATGTATGCATCAAAAAACGTGAGCCACAGGCAACGAAGGCATCCTTGAAGCCACCATGCAAAATCTTGATTATACAAGTGTTTACACACTAGGCAACAGACAGTTGTCTGTGCGACTAAGTTGAGCTCGAAACAGTTGTTAATGCGTTATCCAGATGACGAAGAGTAAATTACCCTTATAGTACAACCATGGCGTACTTGGCACTTGGCCACCCCGTCCAAAATACTCTGACGTAAAAGAATCAATTATTGCTATGTTGATGTTACACAGCGTTTAAATTAATTCAGTTATTGGTTTTGTAATCCATCTTGTACAGAAAAAGCGTATCAATGTAAAATATGAATCCATAAACTGAACATGTGTAATAAGGATTTTATGCCTTCAACATTACTATTGACTTAATCCAAAAGCCATTGTTGACGTAACAGAGACATTATCGTATAATGTGAATGGCGTCACAACAGTAATGACGTCATAACCCTTCAGTGGGTCACGACACGCCTTTTTAGAGTACATGTACTTCAAGTTCACTTTTTCTCCGTTAAGTATTTAAAGAATAATTAATCTGTCTAATTGATAAAAGAAGGTGATTTCTGAGGTTCTTTTGCATAGGCTCACAAATTAAACCCCAAACTTAAAACTTTAATTACCATAGAGGCAAAGGGGGAGACTAGTCACCGTGTTTTGCAAAAAAATATTATACATTTTATTTAACCTTTGGCCCCATTTTGATCAAATATTCTTTAGCAAGAAAATATAATAAATTCTACACGATCATAACAATAACACATCCCTGTTCATGTCTCACGAGCATCACCATCCCATTAATGAGGCCATACAGAACAAGAGGGTGCAGTTACAGCATAGTTGAATGTACATTCTCTTTTGCCGTTGACAGTACGCGACCTGTGATGCAATGGGAGTTTTGTTTGGTAAATTACGTATACGAATTCTGGTTGACGATGTTCATTTCAGTTCGTGATCAATGGATGCTGCACCGTTGTGAAGGTCTCACGATACACAGCAGTTTGTATTGTGCATTTAACACAATATCCTTCCTCCAGACATCTTGAATGATATTTTATAATAATAACATTATTATTACACGTGTGTACTTTACTGATTTAACGTCGTGTCAAGTTGCATGTATTAACGTCTTTCTCTCTCTTCAAATACAAAACTTGCGATGCTCAAATAATAAATTAATACTAAATTGTGAATGATAAGGAGATCTTAACACTCATGTGGGAATTCTACTCGTTTGACGTCGTGACAGATTGCTTGTATTGACATGACTCTCGCTCTTGAAACACAAAACTCGCTCGTTTCTTTAAACGAGACCCGCATACGAGAAGTGATTAATATGTTATGAGCCTCACATAGAAAGATTTGACTTGAACATATTAAAATGATTTATTTTCAACATAATCCCCTTCCACACTAATACACCTTCACGAACGATTTTGAGTGGAGTGAGTGAGTGAGTATGGTTATACGCCGCTTTTAGCAATATTCCAGCAATATCACGGCGGAGGACACCAGGAATGGGCTTCACACATTGTACCCATGTCGGGAATCGAACCCGGGTCTTCGGCGTGACGAGAGAACGCTTTAACCGCAAGGCTACCCGACCGCCCCGAGTGGGATTTCGTAGTTTCGTATACGTCCCTCTCTGGCTGTCCAATAAAGCTCGCTAGCGACTATGCGGCATCGTCCGTTTCTTTATCGGTTCGAGATACAACTTTCTCCATGTTTGGGGGCAGATGGACGTCTGGTGGAGCCAGATCAGTAGAATGTGGTGGGTGCTGAAGGAGTATTACATGTCCCGTGTATTGTCTGGCCCTTTGGAAGATGTCCACCATGATGACACCCTCTGCACCCGAAAACACGGAGGCCATAGCTTTTACAGGTGTTGGGTCTTCTTGGTGAAGATCATCCATAGTCATAAAGACTCTTTTGGATCAGTTTCAAACAGAGCCATATTATCACGAGACATGTTCTGTCTGGTCAGATGTCGTTGGTCGTTGTTGATCAGATGTCAGAAGCTTTACCCCAAAGGTGATACTTTCTTCATTGCCAAAGTTTATGTGATAATGAAATGTACTCTCCCCAAGGGCATGCCAACTAAACTAGGTCATCACCAGATCGTGGATTATCTGGATAATTTCTGGTGTTGCTGTCGTCACATTCCTTCTTGGACAATGGTCGTCTTCGCGGATCTCCTTGCCCTGCTTAAACAATGTCCTAACGTTGGGACAGGACACCCTACCCTCGTGTTGTACTCCTATCTTCATATATAGCCTTTGGTGTTAAATCCTCCTTGTTGAGACTTGAGACTTTAGATTGAAAATTGGAAAAAGTTGAGGAACAAGCAAAGGTCACAGAACCCTGCTTATTTTACTGACTTGTCACAGCGAAACAGCTTGCTCAACTGACTGAAGTTTTGTGGCTTTATATTTATGACGTCATTTTATGTCCACAACAAAAGAGTTTCACTATTACGCAATTCCTTCAGTGAGCATCAAACCATATCAGTAAACCCTCGTATGTAATAACCTCTGTATATTCATCTCGATATCAATATTTTATCTTCTCGAAGCACGTTACATTAATGCGATTACTTCCTGGAACTTGTGTGGTGATAAGGTAGTTATGGAACCACATATCAAGGAGTCCCTTATCAACACAGTTAGACAGCAGCAGCGTGTGTTCTGACAAACACGATTTCTTGAGAGCTTCATTTCAAGAAAATAACCAACTCAGTTTGTATTAACTTTTTCAGAAGTAAACTGAAACTCATTCAATTAGTGAGGGCATAAAATTCAACAATCAAAGAAGTGAACCGTTTACATACTGATAAGAAGGATTGCTTGCCATATTTGTTCTGGCTAAGATATCACTGAAATTCTCAAATACGCTCAATCATATCATTTTTGTAATGGAGAGTTTATTTTTAATATCAGTTTTGCGATTAGATCAAAGTTATTAATGAGCACCGTTTGCGAAGAGCGAAACATCAGAATTGTTTAATGTTTCCTTGGCAACTTTCAGTGGGTTTTGTCATCAAGAGGCGGTTTAAGTAGAATTCGCTAAATGTGAATTAAATATAAACTGAACCTGGCCAACCAGTGCTCGATGCAAACGGAGTACGATTATGCACATCAGGTAAGGATCTGTTGGTCCGTCGTTGCGATCATGAGCACAAGGATTGGGAGTCCAAGAGTGCCCCGAAATTTCCACGGGGATAAAAAGATGGTAAATCATGATGAGATATTCGTTACATTGCTTATTAGAAGGCTGACTTTTTTACGCAATGTGATGTTAGGCATTAAATCGTGTCTAAGTGTCAACGTTTATGTTTTAAAGGGCATGTGACACGTGTCACAAGTCAAGCAACAGGTCACCCATGTTAAGTGAGTGAGTATGGTTTTACGCCGCTTTTAGCAATATTACAGCAATATCACGGCGGGGGACACCAGAAACTGGCTGCACACATTGTACCCATGTCGGGAATCGAACCCGGGTCTTCGACGTGATGGGCGAACGCTTTAACCAATGGGCTGTAAGGTGACTGCAACCTTCATGCGCCTCAAGAGACAGACAGAGCAAATAATGGTGAATGGAATGGACATAAACATACGGACACATTTATCATCATCGTCATAGTAGTAGTAGTAGTAGTAGTAGTAGTAGTAGTAGTAGTAGGAGGAGGAGGAAGACTTCTGCACCAGTTGGATCCAGGCACTCCAGCATCGTTGGGAGAAGTGTGTTGACCTCGGAAAATATTAGCAACCAACTCCATCAAAGCACTCCCTCATAGTTAGGCTCAGAACATTTCAACCACTCCTCGTAGCAAGATCGACACAACCGTCTCGCTGTCTCTGCCCTCCAACCATGGATACAAAACGGTGTTTTTAATGCCAATAAAACCCCTGTCACAGAACACGACCAACCATTGCAACATCACCGAGGTCGACCTCATTCAAGAAATTCCCCGGTCTTTTGTAAACAGGAACAGGCTACCGACATGAATTGACTTATTACAAAAGCTATTCATGTCACTTAAGTGTGGGCTATGAAAGGTGCGTACAACGTATGTTATATGTCTTCTTGGATTTCGAAATTCAAATGTTATAGAGCTGTCACGGGAACATGGCACTGTCTGGTCCTCAGGATCTGCGCGCACTGTTTAAGAAATTAGTAAAACCTCGTTTTAAATCGTCGTGAAAGTTATCAGATATGTCTCTGGTAATAAGAATTTGGTTTTGTTTATGTTAGCACTTGAATGTGTTGAAATTATGACATAACTTGATTTTGAAATATGGCAAAATATATTGAAAAGATTGATTACGAGGTGTTTAAGAAGCGTTTTTCCAATATTTGAATATGAGCAAGTCTTTTGCCCAGTCTGATATTCTAAAGTGATGTAGGTGAGGACAGTAGCCATATATAGTAAAACATCATCTTGGCTCAAGGGCCAAAAGTTGAGTTATCTCTTGAATATAAAAAATATGACCTTTTGACCCCAATATTTGTGTTCTTGGTCATGTCGGAAATAAACACCTCTAAGTGCACTGAAGACAAAATGGCTAGTTATCAACCATTTGAACATAACTGATAAGTTTTGTAACAGTATTTCAAAGTTCTCTGTAATAAATATAACAGGACTCTTAACCTATTTCATCTTTTCAGGCAAACTTATAACATTTAATTTCGGGTGAATGACCGTGAGGTTTTGTCTTCGGCCAAGATAATGTAAATTTAATTTATAATCACCCGATCCCCGTTTAATCACAGAATAAAATTAGAACCACTGATATATTATTACCGGGTCATATAAAGGAATACAATTCTTGTTAAACTCTGATCTAGAGGCTTAGAATTATAATGTAATATTACACTTTATGCCCAGGTACATGCAAGTTAACGTTCGTTGGATATATACCTCATTTGAAAAAGGTCCGACTACGCATTGCCAATAAAACAACTTTACGGCCAACTAATAACAGTTTTACTTAAAACCATTTGATACGGTTATCACATTATTCGTAAAAAATCATTACATTTACACACGCTAACACAAAACTCTAAACACGGTTCTGAGATAACATCCAATTTTTCATCAGCAGCTGACATATATTGACAAATCGACCAAGCTTGCAAGCCTCTTTAAGTATCCGATCAGGCCAGATCTCGACTGAGGGATTAAATAACGTGCTATCGTCTAGTAGATCTTAATGGAGCTGGTCTTATTGCATGGTTATTTGGCCTGCTTGGGTAAGTTTGTCTCAAACCGCTGTCCAGATCCTCTCAGTACTACCACAAGCATAGATAATTATCTCATTGCGGTGCACATGAGGGTGATAGTTTTCAGGGTGACCTATACCACGTCAGCCACAAGTAATTTGTTGTTTCTTGGGCGATATCAACATCAGCCTGTTTTTTGTTACCCTCTATGCATAAGGAACTTTATGTTGGGATCGTCAGGAGTATGAGTGAGTGAGTTGGGTTTAACGTCGCTTTTAACAGTATTACAGTTATATCACAGCGTGTCAGCTTAATGTGGGAGGAAAGCCCGGAGTGATGCAGGTGAAACCCACGAGCACGGGTATGGTGCGGAAAAACCTAGAACATTATCAGGGCGAACCGGGATTCGAACCCACAATCATACGTTTCTGGCGTGGCAAAGGGACGCAACTCTGCACAGCGAAGCGCGGCGCCTTAGACGACTGGGCCACCCGAGCCCCTGATAAATACAGGAAACACTCTTGATAAATACAGGTTCTGATATTATATGTTCGATTCACGTCAGATGAAGGGTTTCGCTCTCTCGTCAAGTTCCCTTAAAACGCCCAAACGTACTGCTGTATGAGTGAATTCATTTATGTATAGTCATGTCCAACGATGTTATTTCATCAAGTGACAATATAGTAAATGTGAAGGTCTATCGCACGTTGTGTGGCTAAGCTATCTGTCACCATAACTTAGTTTCTGCAGAATAAGTCTTTAAATTAACTTACCTCGTTACGTTAGTACCCGCTTGCTTGACAGATCCGTATCAGCACCAATAATCAGTCAAGCAGGTATAACATTCATGCACATGATAACATATGTGTTGATGTATTAAACAGACGTTGAACATATTCAGCTCCATACCTGTTTTGAATCGTTATTAATCCAAAACGAAGCAAAAGTATGTTCAGTTCCTTATCTTTAGGCTAAGGATCTAAACATGTATAACATGTTAAGAATCTAAACAATTTTAACATGTGTTAATTGTAAGAACGAGTTTAAAACTTAAACATTTTTTCTCGAAAATGTAGGAAATATACTTATTTATGATATTCCATAGGTACGAGGGTTGATTGATAAGTTCTGAGCTTCACATATAGAAGAAAATACGCTATACTGCAATCCTTTGTTCGGGACATAACATGAGAGTATGGAGGTATATCCACAATCATGCGAGTCAATTGATCAAATTGTTGCGTGGTTGAGTTAGTAAAACAGGTAGTGGTCTGTGACCTTTAGAAAGTGGACAAACTTGAGGAACGTGCAGTGATCAAGTACTTACAGAAAAAGGTCCGAACACCAAAAGCCACCTGTGACGATATGAGCACGACGACCACAAGGGAAGGGTTCCCTTCGTTTGTCACCATTAAGAGGTAGGCAGCTGCGTTTAAGCTTGGCAGGGAGAGCTTTGAAAATTACCCCGTCCTGGAAGGTCTCTGACGTCGACAATACCAGAAATGATGCGGAGAATCCACGAAATAGAGATGTCCGCCAGGCGAATGATGATAATGCTAGTTTATTACATTCCATTATCGCATTCCAGCAGCACAGACACGTTGGCAATGAAGACAGTATCAGCTCGTTGAGTTCCAAAGTTTCTGGTGTCCGAAGAAGAAAGCACTAAAAACATGTTTCTTGATAATATGATCTGTTTGAAGCTGAACCAGAAAGGTTCTTGCAACGATTTGTGACAATGGATGAGACATGAATCACTTCGTCCTGAGTCCAAACAACAAACAGAACAATGGAGGCATTTGACAAATAGGCGAAAATAATCGTTCTCTGGCTTTCATTTTCTAGATATGTGGCTCTGTATATACGTGTGTGTGTGTGTGTGTGTGTGTGTGTGTGTGTGTGTGTGTGTGTGTGTGTGTGTGTGTGTGTGTGTGTGTGTGTGTGTGTGTGTGTGCATATATATATTTTTCTTGATGGTTTCAGGTCTTCATATAGGCAGGTGAGATCTAGAAAATTAGTTTTGTAACTATACACCTCGTCATAAATATCGCACCAGCCACTTTTTTTTCACTAAGTAAAACCTCATAAAACCTCATAAAAATGGTGCTTTGAAAAGCACATTAAACTGTCTATATGGCCTCATGTGAGCGTTCAGTCAGAAAATTGACAACACAAGACCGAATTTGAGCACTAACTGAGGGTTTAATTGTAACAAACTAAAGTTCACTAAAATCACCGTGAAATAAGGTGAAATAAGTATGGCTGCCGGAGTCTTTACAACAGACACACAACACAGTTTACATTTCATTAATGTCACTAGTAAGGTCCACAATGACTGGCTAACTCAGTATCTGGTGTAACCGCCTCGCACTTGGATAACATGCTGGTCACCAGACGTCTGATTCTCTGTTGGGGGATCTGCTGCTACTCATCATGCAATGCATGGGTCAATTCCTGAAGGTTCTGAACTGGAGGATCCCTTGCTCTCACACTACGTCCCAAAATGTCCCACAAAGGCTCAATAGGATTAATGTCTGGACTTCTGGCAGGCCAGGGTAGTGTCTCAATGGCGTTGTGTTGGAGATGCTGAACAACAGCTCGAGCACGATGTGGTCTGGCATTATCGTCCACGAAGACTGGACGTGTGGCGAGAGCATGGTTATCGAAATGAGGCACAACAGCACCGTCCAGTATCTAGTTCTGGTATCTCTGTCCATTCAGTGTTCCCGGAACTGTGATGAGGTCAAGTTTACAATCGTAGGAACAACACCCCCACACCATGACGGATCCACCCCCAAATGGAACATCAGCTTGAATGTTCCTCTGATCATATGCTGTGCCTCTCTGCCCCCAAACTCGTGCCCTCCCGTCTGTATGATGCAGCAAAAATCCTTCTCCTATCCTCAGGTTCCAGCGAGCACGTGCTTGGCACCAGGCTAAACGGGCATGGCGTTGCTTATTTGTGAGGAGTGGACGTCTGATTGGTCGTCTGGCTCTCAATCCTGCAGAATTTAGGCGTCGTCTGATGGTGCTGATGGACACTCTGTTGTACTGATGCCATCCATGTCGCAGCTGTGTACAAGTAGACTTTGGGCTTCGTCTGGCTTGACGTACGAGAGCACGATCTTCCCTGTCATTGGTTTTTCTGGGACGTCCAGACCTCGGTGCATCCTTCACTTCACTGGATACTGCTTACGTATTAGCCTGCTCATGACAGTGTGTTTAATGTTCAGTTGTGCTCCAATAGCACGACATGACATACCAGTCTGGTGCATACGAATAATTTGCCATCTTTGGTTTAGGGGCACTGGACGCTTTGGCATGTAACTGGTTGGTCAAAATAAAGCTTAATTTATGCCTCAAACCACATTTTAGCTCGTGCACGTGCAGCTCGGAAAAGGGTGTGTTTGTGATATTATGTTCAGAGTAGTTTAAAAAACTGAAACTTATATTTTTTACTTTTACTTTAAAATATGTGGTGCGATATTTATGGCGAGGTGTATAGATACGTTTGTTCATGGAGACGGAATGTCCAGAAGAAGGGGTTTCAGACTTAACAGTCCCAATGCATGACGTAAATGGAGAACATTTTGTATTTGTGTGTATGACAGTGACTGACAGTGAGTTACTGAGTTAGTCTTTTCAACAGTATTTCACTTGTATCACTGTGTGTCAGCTTACGTTCACCACCATAGTGACACCAACGAGCCCATGTATGGTGCTGACAAACCAAGAATCAAAATAGGGCGAATCTAGGACTCGATACAATCATAAGATCCTGGTACACCTGCGGAAAGATAATCGAACTGCAGATTGATCAGGCCACCCTGTCCACGTTTTTGTTTCCCACGAACCAGCGCCATGTATACTTTTATAAACCGAACATTGGGCTTTGACATGCGTTATCCTCTTCTCCGGGGAAATAGATGGAATTTAGCATGACAATATATCGACATTTCAGTATTACTGATCTTATAATGTTGCATAATATGAATAACTCGACATTCACAATCCCGTTTACGTCACTAACATGAGTAATTGCGCCTGATGATCCACAAGTTTCCAATGACCAAACAGTACCCGATCCGGGTTGTGTACTGGGATAATTGTACACCACAATGCACTGCGATCACAAAACATAGGAACAAATACACTGTCTTTATAAATCAACAAGATTTATTCAAGTGTTGTAGCAAATCACAATTTGTGTCCGGTAAACGCGCATACACAATACATTACAGGCAACAAAAACATTGACAGACGTGCAGTTAATATTGTCACACACAAGCCTCCACGAATAAACATTCCCAAAAGCTACTGTGTGATGGGACGAAGTAATGCTCGCTTAACATAATAAAAAACAGTTTAACGGTCAATGCTCGCTTGCAGAATGTAATTTTGTTACCGATCATTTTAATACATAGAGGTTTTCTTTATTCAGTACTTACTTTTTTAAACATTTTGGTGGTTCCGGAGTTTTTCTCAGTCACAGTGGTGACAGTAGATTATAACAAATAACGATGGTCAGTCTTTGAAAGGCTGGTGATTTTGCGTCATCGTGCAGTGAATGCGTGGATCGATGCGGTGTAAAACAGCATTCACTCACTCACGGGGAAACGTTGATTTGACCTTCATGACAAGAAAGTGCTTTAATATTACCGCATTCTTTGTTTGTAATTCAAAATTAGCTTTACTGCCATCTCCCTCATAAAATTGCTTTGTGAAACATTGGCCAAGTATACACCGTTTAACCAAGATCTCGTAACATTCATCAATTTGCTACATTAACTAAACATGTTTGTCACTTGTTTCTGACAGATCAAACCCAGTTGCCATAGTAACAATGAATTACATTTAAACTCGAAATTACAAGTCTAGAATCGATTCTGACACTAATTTGTTCTGATTCAGCGAACGTACATATTCCCCATATGCGACCACACTGAAACGTGTGTTAGCCCAATCATAACTATGTTCCAAAAATATATTCATTCCATAGCAATTAGAGTGTATATCTAAGATTAAAAACATGTTTTTAAATACAACGCTCAATGCGAATTCAGCGTTCATTGTTAATAACTGATTTTAGATATATAATTAAGTAATAATTGTGTATATGTTTCTAACCTGTAAGTCCGTTTCAATGAAGATATATTTTATGGACTTTCGACATGATTGTGTTTAGCTACTTTTTTAGTTTTCATTAATTACTGGTAAATCGAGTTGGCTATTCATCTTCCAGTGCTACAGTGTTGAATAGGAATGAGATCATGTAGAACTTGAGATTTTTGGGAACAATTTCGCTCCGATTACGTTGATATATTAGGTAACATAATATAAATGCTGGCTAAATCTTAAAACTTAATTTGATAACAATTGCAGACAAACATTTACGAATTCCTTGCTATTGTAATTGAATTACTTTGCTGGTGTGGCGCGCTATCTCACAATTAGACCCATTTCCTACGCAATCAGAGAACCCGCGACAGTCTCTTACATTTCACCGGTTTCATACCATTGGCATTTGCAAATGACCCGGTCGCGTTGGCGTCCAATAATCAGAGGCTAACCATACCAATGAATGACTTCCTCAAAGGTTTCCAACGAGTAAAGCACTCAGTGTGTTACATTATCAACGGATGATTCCTATAATTGGAGCCACGGACGTATGGTTCTAGGTCCTAGAGAGACACTGCAGATGTCTTCATGACACGGCTAAGTATTGCTGAAGCCCCCACATCTGTCATGAAGTAGAGACACTTTGACTAAAACTGCCGTCATGTAGCTGGAATATTGCTGAGTGCGGCGTTGAACAACAAACAAACAAACTTTGACTAAAACACAGGCCACAAAATCTGAATAACACGTGATGCACTGTTTCTTGTAAACAATGAAATAACAAACTAATTATTTTGCTTCTCACTCAACGAAGTCTAGAGTTAGCTTTAAATTTTCCAAAATATTAATACATGTGAAAATATTGCCTTGTGCTTGCCTATGTTTGGTATTAAAATGTCATGTCTATGTACCATAGACGTATACTATACAACTCATATTTTATAGGGATAGTCAGATATGTCATTCTATTTAAATATGCACTTGACATATTATCAGCTTTGTGTATCATGAAAAGATAAAAAATATCCCTAACAAATGGGAGTAGTATATTTCAAAATATTCAAAGCTAAAAAATGATTGTCGTTATCTTACCCTCGAACAGTTGGGACAGCAGACACCATGTTATCAATCACGTATGTTATTAATCATGCACTTAAATAGTTCATCCCGTTAAAATAAAGTCGAGATAATTTGAATTCATTTTATTATTCCAGGCTGCATGTTTCAGTTGTTTTCTTCAAATACAGTTCCTGTAATGATTTCAAAGCCGAATCGACCAATCAACACAAAGGACAAACAGAGCATGCTCTTGAATGAAATTGGTACGCAGTGTAACCTTCTGATTATAATCGGATTTCGTTCTTGTCTTCTATTTTGGAAGAACCATGTCACGTTGTCGAACTACAAAGCAGTCTAATAATACAACCCATCGTAACTTATTTTGCTTAAGGATTGACTTACAAGAACGCGTCTCTGATTAGTTTTACCTCATCAGCTGAAAATCAAGGACAAAACCTCGTCGTATCAGCTTCTTCGTGGACATTAACAGCAGTGCGAAGATTAGCCAGAATCTGAACACCATATGATGCACACTTATACATCATAACATCATGGCGCACGTCTCAACATTGGCAAACGTACATCACAAAATTGATTATAGAGACTCACATGGTCATAATCCAGGAGCATACACGCACTATCAAAGATACGATGTTCATTTAGGGTATATTCAGCAGCATATAAAATATATAGCACACATTACTTTCTCTCGGTGTGTTAAATGTTGACTAATGGACGTCTGTAAGTTGATGATAGCTGTAAGACTAATCCCTTTGAGCACATTGGAGGCTTAATGGCATGAGTAATTTACACACTGTATGAGGCAAATGTTTGAATAAAGACTTCTGTAATGAATTTATGTGCAGACACCTCTCTGCGAAAATTACTTTGTCTATATTAGAAAAGTATATCAAGCTAAACCGTTTTGATAAAGAACGTTTTTATTCATTAACGGCTATTAGAGAATGTATAAATCAACGGGAGTGTCATTATAGTGTAATATATGTACATTAATACAAGTAACGGACTCATAGTTGGGAAGGATTTTATGGGCGTCGGAACTTGTGACATCAGTAGCAATGAGTAAGACGTTGCGCAAACGGAGAGTAAATCAAATGATTAAACGATATCAGACGTCACGTTGACATTCAGTGCAAATTTGATGTTGTTTTTATTGCTTAATTCCATTTACTGCCCATCAAATAGATATGCAGTTATTTCAGCTGAGACAAACTGATAATTGGATCCAAATTTAGTCTGAGTGCACCACGCTCCAGTACAGTGAAGTTGAGATTTCATGTAGCGGTTAATTCTTCATATCAAGGAAAATCAATGGTTTATGGCCCCAAATTAAAATTCTTTGCATATTGGCTGATACTCCACAGCATACTTTAAATGTCGAACACCGTGTTTGAAACAAGATAAACAGTGCGCGTCACGTATGATCAGCTGTGATATTAAAGAAATGTACATTAATGATCACAGAAACACTAGATAACGGTATTATCTTATAATCCATACTTATATTTTTTCTAATTATTTACAATTTGTAAATGTACATTCAAATATCAAAATATACATAACAGAGCAGAACAGTTCATCTGTGATTTCATAATTCTAAGGAAATATAATTCGTAAATATGAAACAAGTATGGGATAATGTGTATATTCAATTCGAAAAACACAGTTGTGATATTGTGGCACTATCACAACTCAAGTATAAAGAATAAAACTAAAATTATTGCAGTGATTTGCACACCTGATCGGATAAATAAATAGATATACAACTGAAAAACAAACAAACAGGAGTCTAAAACGACACTAATAACATATCGTTTTCAATAATATTACACACCCTGAATGCATTTTCATTTCACGGTATTTACAATGGTCGGAATGACACTAAACAGAACACCAGGCATAGCCAGGGTAGGGGTCAAATACTGGCTATGTGATGTTAGATTTAGTGACAATTCCATTTTTTGTAATAACATTATTTGGAAAATATAGATATGAAACAATAGAAATGTCCCTAGTAATGAAATATACTACAAGTAAAAGTGATGCTACTTGAGACAAAAAGTTGTGGCAATGATTCTATGGTTTATACAATCATGTTTAGTCAATTCATTTGTAACACCGATTGAAATCGGTGATACAAGATAATAGCAGGCTTAATGACTTATGTACAATAAATGTATTGATTTTATTATAGAAAAGCTTTGTATGTACATATGCAAATGCCTAGTCTCTATGAAAAAAATAATATTCAGGATCGAACTCTTTTCGCATGTCATAAAATACAACTGTCCCCCCTGTACTTCCCTGATACAATTGTACTCATACAACTGCGCCGTGGATCCAGATCTGAGCGAAGTTGAAACGCTACATCGTCAGTAACGCAAACATAACAGAAAACCACACACCACTGCGAGAGTCAGATATAATGAAGATTCGTATGTGTGTTGAGCACAGTGTTTGGACCATGAATCTATTTACATCCTCTTATCAACGCCCTCAAGTCGTCTCTGAATGCTCTGTTCATGAAGGCATAGATTATTGGGTTAGCGACGTTGTTTAAAAAGTACAGGTTGTACACGATGACGTTGAACGGTATACTCTGAAGTCCCATCAGCCATGACGGAAGGAAAGAAATAATAAATACAACGGTTACCACAAACAACATAGCGGCGGTCTTAATATTGGCATACAGAGTTTTCTCCCTTATGGCCGCTTGGCGGCTCTGGAAGGGACGTTTGGACTTCTTTTCATCAGTTACAATGTTGTTTCCATTGATGGCCGTCAACTGAGTCTCCTCTGCTGCCGTCTCCACGCCGTTCACGCTGGTGTAGCAGCTCATCCTCTTCCTCTTCGATCTCCAGCGCCTTCTTACTAAGATTGACCTATAGATAAGCGCATACAGGATAGCCACTGCTACCAAACAAAGTAGAAAGGATCCAGCATACAGCTTCTGGTAAATCTGGGTGAAACTGATGCTAAGCAATATAGCGCCAGGTACACACACGCCAATGTAAACTATCCGCGTCTCAACCTCCCCGGTCTGATTGGATTGTTGGTATCCAGTATTGTTTGTAACGTCATAGTTGAGAGAGACGTTCATCACGTCGTAATACGTCTGGCTTGAGACGGCTGTTTCATTTAATGTTTCGTTAAAGCTTGTTCCATTGCCTGCCGCTTCAGGGGGAACTCCAAACTGTTGGATTTGGTAGACTCCAAAATTCAAAGCAGTAATGACGCCCAACAGAAAACTTAGAATTGTCAGCGCCACGCAGGCGAGTTTTGCACGTTGCACGGTCAGCACGTGCAAGAACGGATGGCAGATGCAGCAGTAGCGGTCAAAGGCGATTGCCGTCATAATGAACGCCGACAATGGAACGTTGGATGTTATGCAAAACATATACAGCTTACACGGAATGTCGTATATGAATTCGTATTCCACCAATTCAGCGACAATTGTGTATGGTACCACCACCAAACAGACGACGAAGTCTGTTGCAGCTAACGCCAGAATGAACACGTTGGATGTCGTTTTGTCCCGTTTCTTAGAGTAAATATAAAACGCCAGCGCATTGCCAATGACTCCGAACACTGTGAATAGTGTTAACATGATGATGACGATGATTAAAGTGGCTTGAGAAGTTGCGAACTCGGAAGCATCGTCTTTGTTTGGCACAGACACAGCTAACGTCGTGGTCGCCATCACTGCCGTGGTGTTGGCGGTCATGTTGGGGGTACCAGTGGTTGCCATGGTGAAAGATCTTGTTTACCACTTGAGAGCTGCAATGAGAAAATAATATTCAGAGCTGTAATTCATTCATTAATTTTGCAACTTTTCAAGTCAATGTAATATGGTGAGATAATACATTTACTCTGCAAAGAAACCCGCAAAAGTAGTAAAATCGTAAATATCTGACAGTATTGCCGTACAAATGTAATACAAAATATTAATTGGTCATTTCTGAATAGATTAGGATTAGTTGGAGAGGTAAGAATGATGTACTGCGGAAATGAATGGTGAAAATGATGGATTAATCTACAAAACAGAAGTATGGGTGACCCTGGCGTCGAAACACCAACATGACATGCACGTGCAACACCACTTGTTGGGCTACAAAACCCTTGGGTTTTTCATTTGCATGCCATCATGATCTTACAGCAAGTGAACAGCGAAAGCATGCCATGACTTCCTAATGACCAACGCAACAACGCCATCGACTGACTGAAAACAGGATAATCACCTTCAGCAGTAGCCAGGTTTTTCCACGTCACACTAAGCACCATCAAAAGAATGTGGAACCGTTATCAGACACACGGGACAACACGGACCTTCCCAGATATTGTCGGCCACGTATCACTCCCAGAGCATTGGACCGATGGATACGGATACGTCACTTAAGTGAAAGAACCACCACGTCCGCCTCAACAACTGCGGTAATCCCGTGATTGCGAAGGCTATCAGCCCAGACAGTGAGGAACCGTTTACGTACTGAAGGTATTCGCGCTAGACGACCAGTTCGAGGTGTCATTTTAACAGACCTGAATCATCGGCTGCGACGTCAATGGTGTCAAACTCACAGAGTACGGCCACAACTGCGATGGAGGCAAGCTTGGTTCAGTAGTCACGTTTTATGCTTCGCCGTGCGGATGGTAGACGTCGTGTTTACAGACGTCGCGGGAACGTTATGCACGAAACTACATGCAAGTGGACAGATTTGGTGGTGGTTGTGTGATAATGTGGGCAGACATCTCCTTCACTGGTGAAACAGACTTTGAGCAAATTCTGTGGCCACACGTGCTTCCCACAATACAACACGCGGTCATGATAACAAGAGAACGCCCGACCTCATACGGCAACAGCCTTTTTTCCGGAATCTCAACATCCAGATGTTGCCATGACCCCCCAAGTCTCAAGATTTAAATCCACTGGAACATATATGCAATGCACTGGATCAACGACTGCGAGCACGTCAGCAGCAACCACAGAACCTCCGACAGTTGGCACAAGCACTGCAGGCAGAGTGGGTGATCATTCCCAAGGCCACAGTTTGGGATCTGAAGGCTTCCATGGGACGACGATGCCTGTCAGTTTTCGACTCAAACCGTGACCATACAAGATATTGAGAACAGATGACCTTCACCTTCAAAGGCTACTGTTCCATGTGTGTCATATGGAATCTGGGTCAATATGACAAAGATGTGTGCCAATTTTGAACAATCGATTACCATCTGTTGATTATTTATATGATATTTAAAACATACATCTTGAATCACTTTTGCGTTGTTTTTTGCAGAGTATATATCCTATTTCTGTGTGAGCAGAATGATAGATGTGGTACTTTAAGTCTTGTGGTCATAAATAAAAGCAACAACAGCATGTAATCTAAATGCCTACTAAAAGAAGAGTCCAACCCATGCTTGCTGTAAAAGGCGACTAAGCTTGTCGTAAGAGACGACTAACAGGATCGGGGGGTCAGGCTTGCTGAATTGGTTGATACATGTCATCGATCCCAATTTTGTGGATCGATGCTCATGATATTAATCAGTGGAATGCCTGGTCCAGACTCGATTATTTTCATACCACCTCATATAGCTGGAATATTGCCGAGTACGGCGTTAAAGAACAAACAAACAAACGAACAAATAATAGGAAGAGTCAACTGTACCATATCGTAAGCGTTGTATTTTATCATGAGCATGTGTTCATGAATGCCTTTCAAATAGTGACGACACCAGGTGTTCGCCAACAGATGAGCGTTTCCTGCCCAACCGATGGCTCCCGTCACAAACACATGCAAAGGCAGGTCATTTGTTCACCGGGGGAAAACGCGGAATTTTGTTCCTCGTAAACAAGCAGATAACCTTCAACCAAACAACAAGAAACGCGACTCATTCGACAACTGGACTAACATGGTTCGGGATATTCGTCAGATATATTGTGATCCTTCTGAAATACTGACGTGAACACATTATCCTCTGAGATCGTCATATCAGTGGCAGGTAAGTGACAAACACAGTAACCGGATATCTCGTGATTCTGCCGAAAAGTTGGTTATAAAGTACTCTCTTATCACATTACATTCGACGGAGGAACATGTACCTATAATTGCACAAGTACAACTAAAGTTAAAAGCCATTAAACATCCTTTTGTAGTGTGGTAATGAAGAAATAAACACAATCTAATTGAATTATGTATTGAGTCTATTCTTCAACGCAGTTGAGGGAATCTATAATATATTTGTTTTTTTCCCCAAATGCAAACACAATACCCAATAGGATACCATGTTCAATTTTCTGCAGTCATCAAGGCTACAAGCACAATTTGATTTGCTAGAGTGAATAGAAGTGTCATACCATGGTTCTAATTACCAAACGATGTTACATTTGGAAATCAATGACGACTTATCTTCCATCAGCGAGAGTCGGTTTTCAGTATCAAAACCTCGCCCACACATAGCACGAAAAGGAAATTGCGCTTCGCCTCCAAGATGTATGGCCAAATGCATTGCTGTAAAATCCAAACGTTAACGTAATTCTTAAAGTTTCCAAAGGGACTGACACAATTGTAAACTATGACACACAGCTTGGACGTCTTCCACTCTAAGTCATGCTCGTTGTCAGGTGGCCTCGTTATGCATGACGGTGTCCATCAGAGAGTTACTGCGTCTAGACCAACTACCTGAGCAAATTGAAGATGCTTGTATCAGAACTTGACTGTCGTGTTTTCAGATTATACCAATTACACACCATTTCTACCAACTAGCCAAAGCCGGGCGACGTCTTGAGACATTGCGGCAGCAACCACAGACTGAGTCAATATTGTCAACAGCATCCAAAGCGCTCTGAATAGTGCGAATTTCATTGTCAATTTCGAATGTGCCTCAGAATATGTTATGGGAAAGGAACATCGATTAGGAATCCACAATAATAAGCAAAGCGTGTAAATTAGCATTGTACACATTGAAAATCAATATTTCTTCTATTGTGATATATATTGACTCTGATTATCATCATCAGATGCAGCAACATGCACTTCCTTGTCTGTTAAAGGATCATTTTTCTCACTTTTTGAAAGTGTACATGTCAAAGTGTTCATCTTTAATTCATTCAGTAGCGATTTCCGATGACATTAATACTCAAGGAAAACCTCCCTTCTTTAATTGCTTGATAGTTAACAATAACATCAACAATTATAGATTTTCAATACACATGTTCATGTTTTTGTCACAAATCAACCAAGTGCTAACAAATTAAATAACTTAATTAATAATGTATTCGAACCAAACATTTTAACAAATTTAACTGAACCATTAACTTAGTTTATGATGCATTGTACAAATGTTTGTCTTCATTATTTATACTGTGTGTACTGAGAAAAAAACCTAACGATTGTGATTGCAAGTCGAGTTTAATTAAACATGCACCGCTCGGTCTTAGCAAACGTTGAGTTGGAAGGATATCGACGGTACTCGATCACAAGATTAAGGTAAATAAATCAGAAGATAGTATCCAATAATACAAATTTAGCCATGATTATTTTCAGCAGCGAATGAATGGAGCAGGTTATCAGCGGCCGCGAGTACACGAAACGAATACCATGGTTATTGTATTTGCGACCACGATCTTTAGATTGCGTTTCGACCGCAAGTGACATAGATGTAAATATTAAAACGTTATTATTTATTCAGGGTCCCATTCATCAATATGTCAGGGTTTTTTTAATTGATAAGACTTTAGATCCTAGAAAAGAACTGGCGGCCGTGTGGTATGGTCTGTAGAATAGTGAACCAGATTGTAAAGAGCACAGGTACCTTGTCGAAGAACATGCAAGACTTCCATTTGTCAAAACTGACGGTAATGAGCTGTGTGATTGAAAATATTATAGTTTATGAAGAGAGCAGATCTAAAAACAATGTAATGCTCTGAGGTTGCATGTACCTTATTTCAGCTGAGAATAGGGAACGGGGCTACGAGAGAGGGTCAACATGTTTAAGCCAATGCCAAGGCAACCTCTGTGTGTGTTTGTGTGTGTGTGTGTCTGTGTGTCTGTCTGTGTGTGTGTCTGTCTGTGTGTGTGTGTCTGTGTGTGTGTCTGTGTGTGTGTGTGTCTGTGTGTGTGTGTGTGTGTGTGTTTGTTTGTTTGTTTGTTTGTGTGTTGTTATCGCCGCACTCAGCAATATTCAATCTGTATGACGGCGCCCTGCACGTGATCGAATCTGGACCAGACAATCTAGTGATTTATATTGTGAGCGAGATTCAGTGAGTGAGTGAGTGAGTGAGTTGGCAACAAATTGAGGAGTATAATCTCTCTTGAAGGTACTTATAGGAAAGGGGGATCGGGTGGCCCAGTCGCTGTGTAGAGCTGCTTTCCATGGGCACAGACCCGTGAAGATTCCGGGGTAGAATAGGTCTTCAGCAACCCATGCTTGCCGTAAAAGGTGACTATGCTTGTCGTAAAAGGCGACTAACGGGATCGGGTGGTCAGGCTCGCTGACTTGGTTGATGCATGTCATCGATTATTGACAGACCGCCGTCATATAGCTGGAATATTGCAACCCATGGGCACACCAGAAACCTGTGGCCATGGGCTTGATTCCTGGTTCACCCCGATTATGTTTCTTGGTATGTCAGCACCATACCCCTGCTCATGGGTTTCACCAATGTCGTAAGCGCCTGTGAGCTGCATAACTTCGGGCTTTCCTCGCACACTAAGTAGACACGCCGTGATTTAAACACAAAACGGGAATATTAAGAGGCGTTATGAGAAAGCGATTTTTTTCACATTTACTTCAACAAACGTCTCACCTTGCATTACTATATAATGCTCATTTAAAGATTCAACTTTTGTCTGTGGTTATTGTGAAACATTTGCATCATTGCAAAGTCATTGACATTGCCGTGATATTGCTGGAGTATAGATTGATAGTGAGTGAGTGAGTGAGTGAGTATGGTTTTACGCCGCTTTTAGCAATATTCCAGCCATATAACATCCTTCAGTGAAACCATGGCTACAGCATGCCACCCCGATATGTGTTGTTATGCGAGAGTTGTGCAAGTCCTTTGAAGTGTGCGTGAGTTGGTTTAACGCCGCTTTTGAACAGTTATCCAGTGAGTGATTGAGTATGGTTTAAGGCCGCTTTTAGCAATATTCCAGCAATATCACAGTGGGGTCATGATCACCAGAAATGGGCTTGTCACATTGTACCCATGTCGGGAATCGAACCCGGGTCTTCGGCGTGACGAGCGAACGCTTTAACCACTAGGCTTTCCGACCGCCCCTGGAGTATAGATAAAAGCAGCGTAAAACCATACTCACTCTCTGAAAGGATGATGTCGGACGTACTGCCTTATTTCTGTCCTCATGCGACTGCTTAAACGAACTGTAACTTTCTTAGTCTGGGGATGGGGAACTTAAATAAAACACCATAATAAAAGCAATACCTGTCAAGTTTTACGTTTCTGAATTTAACACTTTGACATTCATTTGATCACGGTTATCTCAACAAAATGAGTATTTATAGATGAAATCAAATCAACGATTGGTGATGAAATAGAATCACTGTGTTTGATGTGACTGCATCGAACGTGACAAAGGGACATCACTCTATCATCAGGGCGTTGGGTCTTCAAGAACCAAATGAGAACAGACACGATTGGTTAGAGATGTGCTCACGTAATCCAAACACGTAACAAACCACTAAACTCACTAATCACAGGAAACCGGAAACTGACAAAATGCAGCTATTGCGTGGAGAAGAAGAGAAGCGCTAACATTTCAGGGAGCAGACGACTTCCGGCCAACTATTTTATGGGCAAGGACCAAACGAGCCAAAGTTCAACTGTCGGTTTGATGAGGTTTACTATCAACATGAATGCATTACCATTAAATGGCAAGGTCAGTTTTGTTGCAGTTAAGACAGGTTTAATTCCGCTTCCTTCCTACAAGTACACTTATCATTCCGGGTATAGGTTTATCATTTCATTTTATGGTCTGCTCCAGCTATCGTTCTGCTTAACGTCCTTCCGCTCGCGTGCATTGACATCTTCATGTTTTGAAGTGTCCTCTAAAGAAAGGTTTTAGTTTGCCCAACAGAATGTCTCCCGAACATATACGGAGATTGGATCGCTTGGTAATGCGGTCATAAATTGCGTCTTGTGTTGCTTCTACATCCGCTTGCAAATGTTTCCTCAACAAGACCTTTTATACTTTTCATCTCATGGGATTCCTGTCAAGTATCTCGACAGATTGCTTCAAGATAAATCTTTCTATTCCAACTAGCTTCCAACTGTTTCTTCGTTAAGAAAGTTCCTAGATTTTTTTACAGTCATTACGCCTTTGGTAATCGGATTTTCGAGAAGGACAATTGAAAACTTTTGTTCAATAATATACCGGAAATGACATTGTTACATGCCTTTTTCTACGTCCGCGTTACATGGACTTTAAATATGATTATAAAGATATAACCCCTGTGATATCCAGTTTAAATCAATTAAGAAAAATACGTAAAATTCTGTTGTTTATTACATTAATTTATTCAGCCCCAGACGAATTCTGTGGTAAAATAATCAAAATTCTGCGCTAATATTACCAAACTTCTGCGGTAAAATAACCAAAGCAATCCGGCTAAAGTATATTCATCGGTAAAACATAACGATTTCCCTCTCAAAACTTAATACAAACTCATTTTGTTCTTTAACAATTTAATCTCTTGCATTAAGACATTTCAGGTTTCGTTTAACATCCCAGGGTTTGAAGTCATAATACCACAAGAATGTTGAAAAGTGGGAATGATTTATTTCAAACTTTGCTTTCATGAAGGATTCATAGTTCGTATGTTTAAAACGCATGTTTGATGTTTGGGCATCATTCGGGTGCAAACTTCGACAGAAAAGTTTATAAAAATTTATTAAAATTAATTCATGGATTAATAAATAAGAAAATTCCGGGATTGTTCTGCAGTTGTGCAGTAGGTAACATTAATCTTTCTGCCGTCGCGGAATCGCAGACTATGTCTGGGCCAGGTGTAGTAGACAAGGTGTTGTAATGGCATGGGTTGTCCAGTCGAACAAGGCGGCACTATTCTGTGCGCCGCTCAGAAATGTCAGAAACCCATAATCGTGGTTCGAATCCAAGATTGGCCGTGAACATGATTTGTGGGTTTGGCAGCACCGTGCCCTTTGGTTTAACCAAATAGATAAACGTCGGGAACCTGCACAGCTTCACCAATACAAGCTGATAGCCCTAAATATGCCTCATATACTATTCTAAGCGGCGTTTAAGAAATTTATGCACTCAATAATGTGTCGCAATGTCATGCACCTGCACACGGGGCCTCCTTTGCACAAGGCATACTCGGAAAACCGCCCCAGAGCATTATTTCATTATAAGAAAGCGATTACAACGTATTTTTTTGTATATTATACAATTGTATACCACAGGTATCCAGATACTAGTATCTGCTCGAATGCGGTTTTATTTGTTCCCAGCCTAGTGGATTCGTTTGCATTCCAGTTATCATTTTCAGCTCCCTGGAGAGTATACAACCCAATCTCCTGCGGGCGCTTCACACATCGGATAATCATTCCTTGCTTGGTGAACAGAGGCCCATTCGAACTAAGTCACTTGGCCAGGTGAGATCACTTGTGTTTCGGGTGTATGAACGTATTCGTGTTTCCACCATCTCTTCGCATACCGACGGACGCGTGTTCTTTTGGGTGCACAGGGTGAATCTACTGTACACTAGGGGTAGTGACAACACCCTGAAGACCTGTAAACATTGTTGGTCCCAAGGCTGAATAACAACCCGGTCACTGGCGGGATACGATCTAAGCGCATGGCGCTTTTGACCGCTTGCCCACTCCGAAAATAACAGTCCTGACAGATTGTGATGTTCCGGTTGTGAGTGAGTGAGTGAGTTTGGTTTAACGCCGCTTTTAATAGTATTCCAGTTATATCACGGCGTGTCAGCTTAATGTGGAAGGAAAGCCCGAAATGATGCAGGTCTCAGACGTTTACCACTTCGGTGAAATCCACGAGCACGGGTATGGTGCTGACAAACCTAGAAACATAATCGGAGCGAACCGGGATTCGAACCCACAATCATAGGTTTCTGGCGTGTTCAAGGGACGCAACTCTGCAGAGCGAATCGCGGCGCCTTAGACAACTGGGCCACCCGTGCCCCCTCTTCCGGTTGAGATTCATAATCTGATAAACATCTTGCCACAATCCCTGTAATACATCAGGTTGTATTTGGCACATGTGACATATTCTTCACGAACGGTCTCGTATGAAAGCCTAAGGCGAAGGATGTAATTAGGAAATCTGTTTTAGATATCTGTTCTTCCAACGTATCTGTCACAACGTGGCGACGCTGCTCAGAGGCGCAATGTTACAGTAAGTCATTACCCCAGGCATAGCATACAGAAACAACTCGGTGTCGCGATCAACTCCCCGGGGAGGATACATGTACACATCCTCAACTAGTATTACGGAGCGGAGATTCAACAATCAATCTGTTCTCTCGTGCTACCGGGTATTCATTTCCCGGTGAGTGAACGTTGGCGTGTTCAATCAAAGTCATTTACGAAGAGTGTCATGTTGAAAACAGATTCCGGCTGAGCGGTATCCTGAAACGACATTGGTGTCACTCGATAACGACAACGATCTAAAGACCTACTCTTGAGCGGTGTCGGAGCCGTACACTTAGTGTTACAACCAACGTGAAGTGAAGTAAGTACGTACCTATTTCTAGGACAAAGAATAATTACATATCGATCTCTGGTTACTAGTATTGGTACATCCATAAACCTTAACGTTAGTAGAGCGCAACCAGGGTATAACATTACCGTTTCCATACTGAGAAAGAACATGATTTACACGCACCGCTCCCTCACACAAATAATTGATTATCACTACTAATATTCCTAAAACTGCTCTATTGTGACTTTGTTTGTTGTCAAACGCCACATTCCAGTTTTTCGACGGCGGCTTCGAATAATCGAGTCTGGACCAGAAGATCTACTGATTCATATTATGTGAAAAAATCTTCGCCCGTCTGGAACCATGACATGATATCAACGACCCGTTCTATTTTGCAGCCTCCTACGTCATCATAATTTGCCGGGCACCTATCCTTACCAAGGACCGCCTTGGTGGTAAAGTGGTAGAGCGTCCGCCCGAGATCGGAATTTCCGCGTCATATCAAAAGACGTTAAAAGATGGTACTTGTTGTTACCCTGTCTGGCGCTCGGCATTAAGGGGCTAGGACAAGAACTAGTCGGCTCGGAGTCAGTATACTGTGTCTGAGTGGGGTATTCATGTTAAACTGCGGCATGGAATCTCTTCGGGAAGCACTTTAAACTCGGCATTGGTCCGGACTTGTACTAGCAGGCACACACACAAGTGCATGCACGTCGCTATATGAGTGCAATACTCTTAGACGCGACGTTAAACCCAATTTCACCTCACCTCCTTACCTGGAATCTCCTTGATATTTTTCTTTTTGACTATCCCGTAACATGATCCCCATCCTCACCATTATCATCATCACCATCACCCCTGCACCTGCACCCCTCATCACTTTGTCAAAAACAGGGGGAGAAGAGAGATGAATACTTACCAACAACGTTGTAGTCCTCAATATGATATGGGGTCCTTCACATCCACTTGTATAGCCATCCCGGGGACCCGCGTTGCTGCGAAATACAATTTCATTGTGTTACAAACAAATAGATACATACGTCAGGTTGGACGTATTGCCGCCATAACGTCAACACTTACCACTCCTTTCCGTGAGATCTCAATTATCACCGAATGTTAAATAAACACATTCACATATTGTACCCACGTGATGAATCGAACTCAGACCTCCAGCGTGACGGTCACAATTTCATTGTGTTACAAACAAATAGTTACATACGTCAGGTTGGACGTATTGCCGCCATAACGTCAACACTTACCACTCCTTTCCGTGAGATTTCAATTATCACCGAATGTTAAATTAACACATTCACATAGTGTACCCACGGGAGGCATCGAAGCCGGACCTTCAGCGTGAAGGGCGAATGTTTTAACCTCTAGGCTAGCCAAACTTGTATCATATAGTAGGTATTGACATCCGCTTTCCCGTAAGGCAAATGTACCCTGTGATACATAACAATGTTTGTGTTTGTTTGAAGTAGTCATTCAGTATACCTAAATACTAAAGGTAATCCAAATAGCTTGCAGCTTAGTGAGAGCATGAAATCAGAGGTACCTAAAATATCCGGGTTAAAATTGGTCGTAAGAGAGGGCTAACGGGATCGGTTGATCAGGCTCGCCGTGACTTGGTTGACGCATGTAACTTATTGTCGACTGTAGATTCCAAACGATTGGATTCTTTGTGAAATACGGTGGCAATGCTGACCAACACAATCATCAATATGTACGTCCTAGCACAAGGTGAACCATACCTTATGAAGATCTGGGTTCGAATCGGCCTTGAACAACCCTTGATTGTCCAAAGACCGCCTATGCTTGTTGTAATTTAGAGGCGACTAACGGGATCGGGTGGTCAGGCTCGCTGAATTGGTTGACGCATGTCATCGTTTCTCAATTGCGTAGATCGATGCTCATGATGTCAATCACTGGATTGTCTGGTCCAGCTTTGGTTATTTACAGACCTTCGTCATGTAGTGAGTGAATGAGTTGTGTTTGGCGCCGCTTTCAGCAATATTCCAGCAATATCACTGCAGAGGACATCAGAAATGAGCTTCACACATTGTACCCATGTGAGGAATCGAACCCAGGCCTTCGGCGTGACGAGCGAACGCGTTAACCACAAGGCTACCCCATCGCTCAAATCATACAGCTGGAATATTAGTGAGTTTGGCGTTAAACTACAAACAAACAGCGCGGTTTGTAAGCCTCCGGTGACGTCGTCACTTTGTTCTATGGAGTTTTGTCTCCTTTGAGCAAGTACTTTGGCTCAATCGAGTGATCGGGGAGGGAGTGACTTTGCATATACAGAGGTAGGGTTCACGTTCAAGTAAGACCTGCTTTGAAGATTTACATCTCTCAAGTAAGACCTGCGTTGAGGTTTTACATCTCTCAAGTAAGACCTGCTTTGAAGATTTACATCTCTTAAGTAATACCTGCTTTGAAGATTTACATCTCTCGAGTAAGACCTGCTTTGAAGATTTACATCTCTCAAGTAAGACCTGCTTTGAAGATTTACATCTCTCAAGTAAGACCTGCTTTGAAGATTGACATCTCTCAAGTAAGACCTGCTTTGAAGATTTACATCTCTCAAGTAAGACCTGCTTTGAGGTTTTACATCTTTCAAGTAAGACCTAAGGTTTTACTTTGAATCATAAGTAAGACCTGCTTTGAGGTTTTACATCTATCAAGTAAGACCTAAGGTTTTACTCTGAATCATAATTAAGACCTGCTTTGAGGTTTTACATCTTTCAAGTAAGACCTAAGGTTTTACTTTGAATCATAAGTAAGACCTGTTTAGAGGGTTTACTTTTGAACTACAACAATTAATTCGCATTTGTCCATATGAAAATTCCACGATTTAAATCGAACCTGCAACAACATATATCATGTTCAGTACTGTTTCTCACTGAGCAACCGGGGCAGGTGATGAAGTAAAGATTTGCTGAGCACATTGTTTGTGACACACACAATGCCGTTGCTGCTGTTGCTAGGATATTAATGAGCGCTACACGAGCCCATTTTTAAAATTGCTCGTTCAGATGTCACGTGTCTATAAATACATACGAGTTACGTTCGAACGGCGAAATACTCGAATATAAAAGTCCAGTCACCCGGCTAATAGCCCTATGAGACCTAAAAAGGTTATTTAAAAACATTATTAAAATTGAAAGTTAAAATCCTCCGTTGGCAGAGATGTTATTTCATAGTTACAGAATCAAGTTAAACAAGAGTCATCAGAAAGATGACATATTCCACCGGCAGCTGTCTGTAAAGTCACCACAAGTAAATGTGCAATTCTGTATGTAATGAGTCAAGAGTTGAATGTTCTTGAAGAAGCATACATTGTTTACCCACAAAAGGTCCACCATGGTCGCATTCATATTTTTATGCAAACAAATGACAAATTACAAGAAACAATAACTAAACAAGCGTATAGTCAACGAAGTTATCTATATCCCCCGCCCGTTTTAACACGTTATGGTCCCAAACCAAGTAACTGACCCAGCATTTCTCTTACCCCATGTCAAAATAGCTGCAATGGAAATTCTAAAACAAACATTTCTAAAACTCCTTAATATCAAATGGCACCAGTTCAGTTTGTGCTTTATGTATAGACATGAAATGTTTGGCAAGGAAATATTTAACAGTTTATTTGTTATACTCCCTTAGTGAACCCACCCTATATTAAAACTTAAATCCAACTTGTTGCCATGGAAATGTAAAAAATAACAATTTATAAAATTCCTAAATAGCAAAAGGCACCAGTTCAGTATGAGCCTGATAGACATGCAAAGTTTTGTAAGAAATTATTTAACGGTTTCTGAGTTACGCTCCGGAAACGAACACCACCCTTATTGAACCTAAGTCCAACTTGTTACCATGGAAACGTAAAAAATAAAAACTTCTAAAATTCCTAAATAGCAAAAGGCACAACTTCAATATGTGACCGATAGATATGCCAAGTTTCGATCAAATACACTGAGTTGTTTTCGAGTTCTGCCCCGGAAAAGGAAATGATTACGGACGGACGGACAGACGGACTGGCTGATCGCTATAAAATGTACATACATGTGTTACAATACAGCGAGTTTTCGACGTCCAAAAATTCGTGAAACCAGTGCGGCTGGGGGTTGAACTGCCTCTTATTCCGCGTGAGAAAGACAATATGATCAGCGGGAGACATGTATACGAATGAGGGCTAGAAAGAAATAGCTTCCTTCCACAGATGATATCTAAGATCAGAACGTAAATTAGAGCAGCTGCTAATTTAAAAGTGAGTTTCATCTGCAACAGAGTTTTTAGGACAAAGCTCACATATTCTGTCCTGAAACGGAGTCTTTGAACGACCAAACCGACCAAGCTCGACTTGAGGGGAGAGTACCACCTTACGTGAACTCTTTGAAAATGTTGCGGAGAACAGATTTGGTTATAATCAGTTACCATTGTAGAAAGACCCGTGCCTATAAATACACGCGTTTCCCTCCGATACAGATACCACAACTAAAGCGCCTTACTGAAGTCATGATAACCCAGTCCCGGGCGAATTCAGCGGTAAAATCATCAAAATTCTGCGGTAAAACTATCACATTATGCGGCTAAAATTACCAAATTTTGCAGTAAATTCTGCGGTAAAGAAATAACATAAACTATTTTATACTTTTTTGCAAAATGTAATCTCTTGGACTTGTCTCCTTAGGTTTAGTTAACATATCAACTTTATGTAGTTATAAAACAACAATCACGCTTAAAAGTGGGAATTATTAATTTCTCTTTTCATTGTAGGATTCATAATTTGTATGTTTGAGTTGCATGTTTGGGCAGCATTCATTCGAGTGCAAAATTCGACAGAAAAGCTTGAAAATAATAAAAATTGTGTATTGGCTGATAAAAAAGGGGATTATTCCGCAATGTTCCTGCAAATGTGCGGAAAGTTTTATTTGCAAATCTTTCTGCGATCGCGGAATCGCCAAATTCGTCTGGGACTGATGAACTAAGATGGCACAGCTACATATACCAGGCGGTAACGTCATCACCAAGCAAGGGCATGCAGGCACAAACTGTTATCTAACACGTGATATGTAATTTAGTCCTGCTGTGATTAACTCTCACGGTCTGGTGGTGTTATCAGAATAGACATAGACATTTTAATTAGTGCCTCGTCTGACATCAAGGTGCCGGCTTTATCTCCATTAGGCTGCATGTTTCATCGTCCTTGTTTGGTTGTCTCCCAGGACAGCTACATGCAGTCATCACGACATGCCAAAATCACTACACTTTGTGAAAAAACAAAGCCAAATTCCTCACTGATGTTGTGGAGACCATGAGTTCCAAAGAGGGGCAGGTCAGTCGAAATTGCTAAGGCCGACTTTGAAGGCTAGCTCTTAAAGCACTCAATGCTACTGTCGAACCCATTCGACCAAGTGTTTCGCAAGCCGTGGCGCGACAATCGAATCCATTTGATCATAATTTTTTGTTCGTTGATGAAAAGCAAACTCTCAAGTTTCTTAATTTCTTAAAAATAGCAACTTTCGTTTTAATTAATTCTAAAAAAACATCTGGATCGTTACGTAATCGATTGGATTGAACGGACACGATCATTGCAGCGGCGGTAAATGTCACTTGCATTCAGACCCTGTAATACCATCACCGTCCTTTTGTTATGTCTAACGTCATTTGTAGATAATTGTTTTTAAAATAAATGTTATATCTATCGAGTTTGAAATGATTTTAATTTTAGATTTAGATGTTGTTGCCAATTAAAAAAAATCGGAATTTAAGCTTGGTTTAATATCAAAATGTTAATTAAAAAAATCTTCCGATTAATCAAAAACTCCATCTATTGCAACAATGCAGCGTTTTTGTACTTGCATGTTGTCAGACCAGTCCACTTAGGGATAAAGGGAACATGCAGGGTATTCGCTTCCCACGTGACCGTTAACTTTGTTGTTTTAGACTGTAGTGATTTTGGCATGTATTTATTTTGGGAGGATACCCATTTTTTATACGTATGAAACTCGAGTTTCAATGTTTCAATAAGCTGATTCCAGTATTGTAGGACTGCACTTTTTCATGAGAGTTGTTCCTCTTTAAAAGCAACGACGCTATTTCCTCGGTATTGAGAACTCCGTAAACTCACAATATGTAAAGCCCGTTTATCCAGAAACTCACAATATGTAAAGTCAGTTAAACTGGAAAACTGCAATGTGTGAAGTCCGTTAACCCAGAAACCCACAATGTGTGAAGTCTGTTTATCCGGAAACCCACATGTGTGAAGTCTGTTTATCAGGAAACCCACATGTGTGAAGTCTGTTAATCCGGAAACCCACAATGTGTGAAGTCTGTTAATCCGGAAACCAACAATGTGTGAAGTCTGTTAATCCGGAAACCCACAATGTGTGAAGTCTGTTAATCCGGAAACCCCACCATGTGTGAAATCTGTTAATCCGGAAACCCACAATGTGTGAAATCTGTACAGCCTTAAACCCACAATGTGTGAAGACTCTTAATCCGGAAACCCACAATGTGTGGATCCCGTTAACCTGGAAACCCAGAATGTATTAAGTATGCTAATAAGGAAACCCGCCGTGTGTGAAATACATTAACCTGTATACCCGCAATGTGTGAAATCCGTTAACAAAAAAATCTGCAATGTGTGAAGCATGTTAATCCGGAAACCCACAATGTGTGAAGTATGCTAATCTGGAAACCCCACCATGTGAGAAATCTGTACACCCGGAAACCTACGACGTGTGAAGACTCATAATCCGGAAACCCACAATGTGTGGATCCCGTTAACCTGGAAACCCAGAATGTGCGACGTATGCTAACATGGAAACCCACCGTGTGTATAATTCATTAGCCTGGAAACCCACAATGTGTGAAAAACGTTAATCCAGAAATCCACAGTGTGCGAAGTCTGTTAACCCGGAAACCCACAATGTGTGAAATCAGTTAACCCGGAAACCCACAATGTATGAAATATTTAACCCGGAAACCCTCAATGTGTGAACCTATTCTCGTGTACCCCCGCTGTGATGCGGATGGGATAGGTCCCCGACTCACCAACACATACAACTGAAGTGTAAACATGAAACAGGACCGCCACTGGGCGTAAAAGGCAAATTAGTGATGACAGTTTTTGAATGGATCACTGAAAATCAGTGATGACACCAGGTGTCACGCAAAGGGTAGGCATGTCCTGCTCTACCGGCAGTAGCCGACACTCACACACTTTGCATACAATAACGGCCTATCAACAAGCGCGTCTTGAAAACACAATCCTCTCGGAGTGTGTGGACCAGTCTGGAACAGACAATCCAGTGAAAATCAATACTGACTTTGTCAAACCGAACACGACATATTAATTTTGAATTAGCCACCCGGTGCGTTTAACATTGATGTGTACATTCCAGGTGTCTTTATGACAAAGCATGCTGGTGACTGAAGTCGATGCATTATAACACATATGACACCGCCAGAGAAGTAGAAAGAAATCAATGCATATAGGTATTGATGTGGTGGGTTGAAAGGACATAGAAGCGCGTGCAGCTGTTTCAGGACAGATAACTCGACAGCTGCGAAAACCTCGAAGGTTCTAGCTTATACACCAGGAGCTGTGGCGGTGGGTTCTGTTATATTACTAAAGTGCATAAGTATAATGGGTAATCATTAACTCAAATTAAACATTAGTGTTCTGATTGATAATGTGTGTGTGTGTGTGTGTGTGTGTGTGTGTGTGTGTGTGTGTGTGTGTGTGTGTGTGTGTGTGTGTGTGTGTGTGTGTGTGTGTGTGTGTGTGTGCTTGTACTAGTCCGGACTGATGCCGATTTATAGTGCTAGCCAAATGAGATACCATGCCGAGCCGACCAGTCCTTGTTTTAGCCCTTTAATGACGAGCGCCAGGCAGGGTAACAACAAGTACCACCTTTTAACGTCTTTTGGTATGACGCGGCCGGGGATCGAACCCCGCAAATTCCGCTCTCCGGGCGGACGCTCTGCCACCAGACCACGGAGGCGGTCTATTTAGTAATGAACCGACAGACGTTATTTAGTAATGGACTAACAGATGTTATTAGTAATGAACTAACCCAAATATTTTGGTGTTTATTTGTGATCAACTTACACATATGTAATTCAACAATGAAAGAAGGCAAATTATAACCAGTAATAGACTAACACGTTATTCTATAATGAAATAACGCATGTGTTAATTAGTAATGAAACGGCAAACATTATTACCAGTATTGGACGTCACATTGATCGTCAGTAATCATCTGAAGCAAAACATAGCCAGTTACACACTGACACATATGCTCGTCAGTAATAACATGAATAAAATGATAGACAGTATTGACACAGCTGACGCAAATATATCATTTGTATTCTACCGACAAAAAACATTTAGGTTTAAAAGCTTAGTTTGGTTTGTTAGGTGTTTAATGCCACACTCAGAAATATTTCAGTTACATGACGGCTGTGTCTGTAAATAATCGAGTATGGACCAGGCAATCCAGTGATTGACACCATAAGGATCGTCCTACGCACCTGGGATACGATGATATACATCAACCAATGCAAGTCAGCGATCCTGATCACCCGATCCCGTTTGTCGCCTGTTAGAAGCATGTGTTGCTGAAGATCAATTCTAACCCGGATCGTCACGGGTCCGAAAACTAGGTGATGTGAAATTGGGATCAACGTCGCGTCTAAGATTATTGCACTTATATAGCGACGTACATGCACGTGTGTGGCTGCTTGTACTAGTCCGGAGTGATGCCGATTTATAGTGCTAGCCCACTGAGATACCATGCCGCAGGTTAACATGAATACCCCACTCAGACACAGTTTACTGACTTCGATCCGACCAGTCCCTGTTTTATCACCTTAATGCCGAGCACCAGATAGGGTAACAACAAGTACCATCTTTTAACGTCTTTTGGTAAGACGTGGCCGGGGATCGAACCCCGGACCTTCCGCTCTCCGGGCGGACGTTCTACCACTAGACCACGGAGGCTGTCGGTCCGAAAACTAAATATATTCTTTGGAATGTTATGGTACAGACACTGGGTCCAACTTTCAAAAGGTTCTATCAGACAGGTCACTGCAACAGGAAACATGATCCGGATTGCAAGTGAATCAAGGTGCTTCTTAAAGGAGTCCAGACCAATAAATCAAGACATCAAGATTTAAACTATTATCCCCACGACTACCATTAATCTCGTTCATCTTAGGAAATAAGCAGTTTAATTTGCCGCTTCGCAGTCCCCATCCTTGCACACGTCGGTGCAGTATGTCGTTACTTTCACAGACACACTAAACACAACTTTAATCCTAGTTAAATTCAGGCACATACGGAAATAAGTTCCCTGTGCAAGCCCTATGGTTCGGGGCAAAGGCAATCACCATATTCATGTCCGTCGCAGCCGACCTTGCATTTGAAGACATGCTTATCGCACCATTTACTTGGATTTAATGAAGATGAACGCTGACTTCGAGTCTCCAAACAGTTTAATAATCTTATCTATCATTACAACATCACACTCATTACATACCCCTCACGTTTGAGTCAACCGCACAAATTTCATAGTCTCTTCCTCTGACTTTACGAACACGGCATGTTTATATATCACTTCCCCATCACCTCCTCTCAACGCATCAAGAACCCTTTCCAGCTTAACGGAGCCTCAAGTTCCTAAACGACTGACATACATCTCCATAACTGACTACGCATCACCACCGCCATGGTCGTGGGTTAACACAGGAGGCTAAGTGTTGGCAATTTCTGTCTGTTTTTGCACTTACAGGCGTCTTCATATCGTTGGAATGGCTTATTTACCTCCTCTTCAAAGACAATACTGTTTATTTTTAGAACATGTTCCAATGCTTGTTTCCGAGGAGGGCTTGTTTGACTTTTTCACAGAGCTATTAGTTAGTATACATGGGTTCAGTCGGTCGTCCTATAGTTGTAAAACATACGTACAAAAAGTGTTTGCAAACGAAAGTATACGCCCTTGTTTGATTGGTGGCTAAAACGAAAGAAACAAGAAATGGTTATTTGACGGTGATGCATTTGATACGGTTGGTTGGTTGGTTGGTTGGTTGGTTTGTTGTTTAACGCCGCACTCAGCAATATTCCAGCTATATGACGGCGGTCTGTAAATAATCGAGTCTGGACCAGACAATCCAGTGACTGATATCATGAGCATCGATCCACGCAATTGGGATCGATGACATGCATCAACCAAGTCAGCGAGCCTGACCACCCGATCCCGTTAGTCGCCTTTTACGACAAGCATAGTCGCCTTTTAAGGCAAGCATGGGTTGCTGAAGACCTATTCTACCCCGGAATCTTCACGGGTCCATTTGATACGGGTATCAAAGGCGATATTACATGCATATTACATATAGGCGACTGTTTTCAGCCTATGTACGTTTGTAATATGAAGACAAATTATTTTTTTTAGTGTTGCCTATCTTTATATATACTGTTAAAGAGATTCCATTCTCATTTTAGCCCTCAATTTGTTCCATGGGTCAAACTGATACATTGTAATTAAGTATTTAGGATGATAAATAACTTTAACATTAGTATACCTAACAAGCTGACAAATAAATTATGTTTACGTTGTTCGAATGAAATTTGCTAGGACTGATGAGTCAACGCCTCTTTGCGGATCAATTACAAAATCTTTAATGTCTACCTATGCCACGTTCTGAAACCACATCGCTCTGCGTATGAAAATACGTCTTTGTAAGTTGTGCATGGACACTAGGGTCTGCAATGCTCGCGTGTGTTTTTGTGGTTGGTGACAGAGGAACAATGCTCCACTACGTTGTGCCAATTTCCTGTCTTGATTTTAACGTTGTAATTAAGGTCATTGTGAAAACCAGACAGTCACACTTTTAACAAGAGAAGGTCAGGCCAGGTCATAATACACTACTTAACATTTGATAGTGACATTCTGAGTGTCCAGGAAGGGGATTAACATGTCTGGTTTTGGGGGGAGATGTTTGTGTACGAAATGGATGCTATTTGGGCATAGAACTGACGCATTAAGTTAAGTTTCATTTCAAGTAATAACAGACAAAAGTAAACGCGGAAGCGTGTGTGCGTTGTGAGTGTGCATGGGGAGTTATATAGATTTCGGCAATATCAAAAGTGGGTGTCGAACTTAGTTTGTGCTGAGACTCTGGATGGGAAGAAGTTAATCTTTGTTGCAAACACGCTACCCTTCTTTCCTAAAAGTCTGAATAATACAACACAACTCCCGATAGGGATACTGTGCCAGATCACACTCATACGGACGTCGGGAGAGAACACCGTATATAAATGTTTGCGTTTGTGTATAATGAAATGAAGCTTGACATGCGTCAGTTCCATCTCAAATCGCTTCATATTCGTACAACGCCACCAAACAACCAGTCGGATTTATCACCCACCTGAATATCCCTATCAAATATTGGGTAGTACATGCATGATTATATGTGGTGTGAGCAAATAAAGCGGTATATGAACAATGTGAATAAAACTTGGCACGACTGCAAATCGTCGCGAGCAAAAGCCCCCTTTAAGTAATATGTAGACGTGAGAGACAAGCGGTTCTTACACTGATATTATTTCATGGTGTATGCTGATATGGAATACCTGTTAACCCTGTAAACTAGAATACATATAAATCTCAATATCTTTTGCAATATATGTAATGCCAGTGGATATTATTATTCACAGGAATGGTTGTCTTTTTCACACTAGAGCATATATCAAAACATGTGAAATCCGTTTGTTTTTTTCATTTCCAGTTTCATGGTCATAAAATCTTATCGAAGCCCAGAGCAGACAAAACGCCAGTCTTGTTGTCAATACATCGGAACGTGATCGAATCCAACTGGTTTAATCAAGCGGAGAATGAAACAAATTACATTAAGAATTCTTTAAAAAGAAACTACTTAACTGCCATATATCCTGAAGATTAAGTTGTTCGTTGCTGGTTATTGTATCTGTACCGTGTAATACAGTTTTCAATCAGATGGCAGTGTTCATTCCGCCGTTGCCATACACCATGCGTTTTTATTGAAGCCTACGTGCCCTGGTCTCCAATCTAGGGCGTCCCAGCAATGGCCTGAGACTTTTAATCAATTTCGTTTGATCCTCAATACCAGATGTTCAATATGACAGGGAGATTGTCATGCCTAATACCTCAAGGTTGAGGATGCTGAAGGCACATGTTGTGGGGCTCTTTGTATAATTACCTCCCATGGCCATACTAGTTTTAGTTTTCGATCTAGTTCAGGGAAGGTCTATTTACATTTTCCAATCTTCCCGTTAAGTAGTTTAGCATTGGTGTGGTTGACAATAGCGTAGCTTACTACACAACACAGCACAGTACATATGTTATCATATCGTAACTCACTAACTCACTGATATCGTAGCATAGCACATAGCATGTCGTACAGATTGTCAAACATTGATTAGAAACTAACTTGGTTGAAACACAGTCAGGTGGGCCGAACTTTTTCGTTAAGTTGGCTTAATATACATATAAATTCGGTTTAATGATGTGCTTGATATTATGATGTACACTCGTATCACAAAGGGGAGGTTACACAAATACACATATTGTTGGCAAAATAACCACCCTACTTCACAGCATTATATCGATACCTGTAGCTCCAGTATTGAACACTTTATATTTATGGTGAGGTGAGGTGAAATGGGGTTTAACGTCGCGTTCAAGATTATTGCACTTATTTAGCGACGTGCATGTTCGTGTGTGTGTTTGTGTGGCTGCTTTGTACTAGTCCGGACTGATGCCGATTTATATTGCTAGCTCACTGAGATACCATGCCGCAGTTTAACATGAATACCCTACTCAGACACAGTATACTGAATCCGAGCCGACCAGTCCTTGTTTTAGCCCCTTAATGCCGAGCGCCAACAACAAGTACCATCTTTTAACGTCTTTTGGTATGACGCGGCCGGGGATCGAACCCCGGACCTTCAGGTTTCCGGGCGGACGCTCTACCACTAGACCACGGAGGCGGTTTATATTTATGAAATACACTTATGATCCCAACCATGTATTGCTTTTCATATCATCGATAGCAATTACAAACAGAAAAATAAACCTCATATGGTGCTATTAATGAGGAATAGCAACAGGTGCTGTGATTGTTCGCAGACACCAATTGTCAGTACCTCTTAATACATGGGAATAGCGTTAACAACAATGAACGTACATGCACACTTGGCATTCCAGCGCCGTTGTTTATTTAATACCTACATCATTATTCATGAATACAAGAGAAAGAAAAAACATGTGATGAATACAACATGCCCATCAATAAAACCTGTGATATCGTCGTTCATGGTTAGACACTGTGTTAACGCCAAACACTAATTATACTCATACGTCGATAATGAGCTCTGGGCGATGTGATCAATGTATGGTGATTCCTTGAAGCAGATGGTTGTCTGACCTGTGTAGTGTTCTATGTCATAGATCACATCTACAGATGAGGAAGCAGGTGGTAGTGACTCCTTGGTCCCTAGTATAGGCTTACACCACCACTTTCATCTCTACTAGATTAAACACAGAACTCTTTGAAATATTTGTACGACGGATATTTTTTAACCGTTGAGCACATATCACACGCCTTATATTATATGTAAAAGATAGGGGCTAAGATTCCAAATACAGATTCATATTTCAAAGGATAGTTATATACTTTTAAAGAGTTATCGCCAGAATTAGAAATATGTAAAATTCAACTGCATTCCAATATGGTATTGTAGATTACACGTGTCACTAAACGCTTGGCCTTTAAACAATGTGAATCAGATATTTGGAAACTCAAAATAAAATAATAATTGACATTTTGGTAGACAATGACCGAATATATTACTACTTTAATAGAGTCTTTTTTAGCCACATAAAGTCGTCTAGTCATTTTCAAAATGAAACACGTGTAATATTGCTAATTTTGTTGCAACTCGGTACGATGATCATAAAAGGAATGGATAAATAACAATAGTTCATTAATTCATCACACCAGTAATGTATATGGCTGCATTGAGTAGACGTAATCGTGACACGACAATATATTTCAAAGACATAACTGCACCATCTAGTCGTTACCTCTAAACAAGCGTAATTCCATACCACTGTATGTCAAAGAGAAAGTAGAAACACAGTTTATATGCATAAGATAGGACACAACGAGATGCTAAACCGTGTTTGAAACTCCTTAAAGAGTAATACCTACAGGTAATGGTAGCCTTGCATGGCAAAGTTCGCAATCCTAGCTTAAGTAAAGCTTTTAGTTCGATTTTGTCATTGCGTTTACATACCTTCAGCAAAACCATTGCCAACATTAGTAAGCTCCAAATGAGAATCCATTAATTCCTAGTAAAGGAAAGTTGTAAATTCCACTGATAGGAGGCAATCGGGATAAGGCAAATTAGGAACAGTCTTGATAGTCCAACTCTGAACAAGAGAATAAGGCTCGGCAGGCGAAGCTCGGCTGCTGCAGTGCGATCGATGCCAGTCATTCTACAGTCAGAGGGTTTTGGTGGGAGGTTTCAGCGTAAAGGAAAGCTTGGTTTCATCATAGGACACTCTACAGTTGCACGGAGGGTGGGACGAATCGGCGCTTTGAGTGATACTTGACTATGCTAATGAGGTTCTATTGGAACGTACAGTATTGAAATGAGAAGAGTAGAATGATTCGACTTTGCGAGTCATTGGTATGATAATAAGCGGTGTTGGATGATGATTTTCTCTTGGATTTGAATAATAAGTACCTGAAATGAATTTCTTTTGGGAAAGACAAAGTATGCTATTAATCACCTGAAACGGCTTGAAATGATTGTATCATTATCCCAAAGATAGCTCAGTAATTTGATCACGGAGCTGTTTCAGAGGATCTGCTGTTATAAACGTTTCAAGAACAGCAGAGCATGAATGTTAAAATGCCTAAGTTGAGGAGGCGGGTGTTCGGTCTTGGAATATACTATACAATTTTTCATGTACCTGCTGTGGACGAGGTAAACACCTTGCATTTAAATTCTTATAAATTATGCATTTTCAATATCTGTTATTTTTTCACAGATACGCTGTGTTTACTTTGAAGAAAACGGACAATATATACAAACAAATCTTCATAACATTATACGAAAAAACCCACACGTATTTTCGGATTAGACAAACAGGGTCTGGATTGTTACAGGCATTTAATGTAATAATTTCTATTGGCACGCAATAACGAAATTATATATTGGATTACATTCATGTCCTGCACACATCTAATTATTGAATGTAATGTCATTACATTCTAAATGACGTCATGTGTTACCTCGAGGAACAAACAGCAACAGTTCACTCAAGTGACGTGTTTTCTCCTGGTTTTCTCCTTTACTATTCTCAGAGAGAGCTCTGTCGGTCATTGAGGTGAGGTGAGGTGAATGGGGTTTAACGTCGCGTCTAAGATTATTGCACTTATATAGCGACGTGCATGCACGTGTATGTGTGTGTGTGTGTGGCTGCTTGTACTAGTCCGGACTGATGCCGATTTATAGTGCTAGCACACTGAGATACCATGCAGCACTTTAACATGAATACCCAATGTAGACACAGTATACTGACTCCGAGCCGACCAGTCCTTGTTTTAGCCCCTTAATGCCGAGCGCCAGACAGGGTAACAACAAGTACCATCTTTTAACTTCTTATGGTATGACGCGGCTGGGGATCGAACCCCGGACCTTCCGCTCTCCGGGCGGACGCTCTACCATTAGACCACGGAGGCGGTCCTGTCGGTCATTGATATTGCAGGCTTACATCAAAAGTATAAAACAAAACATACATTTCACCTGATAATGTAATTTCATTGCATGATTGATATGACATAAACAGGCGTGACATAATGTCAGTTTCCAAACTCTTTACTTGCGTATAAATGATAAAAGGCGATCGTGAGATTATTTGTATAAGCTTAACAGTTTCTATCTAAAACTTTCTAAGCTCATCGTCTCATTTGATTACATCGTTCTTTATGTGTTGACGAAATTAACAGCCAATAAGCAATACAGTGAGTGAGTGAGTGAGTTTGGTTTAACGCTGCTTTTAACAGTTTCCAGTTATATCTCAGCGTGTCAGCTTAATGTGGGAGGAAAGCCCGAAGTGATGCAAGTCTCAGACGTTTACCACTTCGGTGAAACCCACGAGCACGGGTATGGTGCTGACAAACCTAGAAACATAATCGGGGCGAACCGGGATTTGGAACCCACAATCATAGGTTACTGGCGTGCCTAAGGGAAACAACTCTACAGAGCGAATCGCGGCGCCTTAAACGACTGGGCCACCCGTGCCCCAAATGAATATATATATTTATCATATAATGGGCAGGTTTCTCGGCAGGATAAAGCCAACGGATAAAAACGATATCCGTTGGGGTCATATGCGGATAGAGATGCAAATATCAAAGGTCAAGTAGGACTTCTTTCACTGTTTATAAACAAACATGGCGTCGTCCTCGTCATTCGGCGATCGAGTCAAAATTAACCATCGGGAATCTGGATAAACAACAGGGATAATTGCTATCATTATCAAAAGAACAGTCTAATATACTGAAAATCAGTGTCTAACTGTGACGTAGCTAAGGCATTTTATAAGTTTTGGCTACTTTGGAGGTATAAATTTCGAAACAATTTTGCGAGGGCGCGAGGCCTAGCCAAGCGGGATCAGTAGCAATATCTGTGCTTGTACATGTAGACCTCTGCGACTTGAAACCTTCTCCACAAATTAAAATAGTTGGATTTAGCCGAAATATGTTTGAATTGTTACCTTGTTTGGTTTTGTCGCTGTGTGTACATCTGACTACACTTCTTAACGTTATGACAGGACAGACCGACTGTCAACAACGTCTGACCGTGCCCGTGACGTCTCATAGACTAGGGTTAGAGTAGCTTCCCTTTGACAAAGGGCAGTTACTCTAGCGGACAGACCGATGGATTGCCGCGAAAGGCAATTAAAAACAACTGTTGTTTTGCGTATATGTTGCTTCGCCACTGTATAAGAAACAGATTTCAGTTGGAACTATATTGGCTACTGTCACTGTTCGACTGACACATCACTTACCCTGTGACGTAATAAATATTAATGCGCGCATTCCAGGAAAACTCGCAATGTTTTGGTAATGTTTGCGAGAGAGGGAAAGCGATTTTAAAGCACAGAATTAAAGCATGACATTATATGATAAAGAGGTTATCACGCTTGTGTGTTTGGGGATGGTAAATATCCTGTATTAGGAATAAACACTATGTATTTAGCTCGCCAAGGCTCGCTAAATACAATGTTTATTCCTAATGCAGGATATTTACCATCCCCAAACACACTCGCGTGATAACCTCTATATATATATATATATATATATATATATATATATATATATATATATATATATGAATATATATTATGGTTGTTGTCATTATAGGAGGTACATAAGTAGGAAATAGAGACTTCTATTTTATAATTCTTTTGATAATTTTGCTCTCTATATTTCCCGAGAGCATGAATTCATTCGCACACAAATGGATTATATTTACAATAAGAACATCCAAGTGATCTATCCACGGCTGTTTACAAAATGTTTTCTCATTTCAGAGCAGTGAATTGGACATTCTCCGCATCTTTTCGGAAAGCCTTGTTCCACCTTGTTAAATCTAACACAGTGCGTTGAAATACGAGGATCAAGCGCGTGTTATTCGGAATGACGTGACACATAGCGCTTGTTAAAACGCATTTCTTGTTACTCATGACCTTCTTACAAAGATGCCTACGACCCTGATGTGTTTTTATTTTTAAGCACTGTTCACGCACAACTCAAATTTCGTTTTTGCACATGATTCCGTATTTTTAAGTGCCCCAATCAATGCATAGTGTCAGATACGGACAGCGGTTTCCTCGTACTTTGAGTCGATGGGTAGCCTAGTGTATAAAGCGTTCGCTCGTCACGCAGAAGACCCGGGTTCGATTCCCCACATGGGTACAATGTATAAAAACCCATGTCTGGTGTCCCCCAAACGTAATGTTGTTTGAATATTACTAAAAGCGTCGTAAAACCACATTCACATTCGATTCGTTCCCTACATAGTCAGTATAACAAAAGTCACGATAAGCAAGTATAATTGTTTCCTGTCAAATAAAGAGTGGCTACGACTAAAACTAAATGTGTCATATTGATATCTGCGTTCAGACGAATCTACATTCAGGTCAAGAAGAACGCCTCCGTGGTCTAGTGATAGAGTGTATGCACGTAGAGCGGACAGTCGGGGGTTCGATCCCCGGCCGCGTCATACCAAAAGACGTTCAAAGATGATACTTGTTGTTACCCTGTCTGGCGCTCGGTATTGAGGGGCGAAAACAAGGACTGGTAGGCTTAGAGTCAGTATACTGTGTCTGAGTGGGGTATTCACGTTAAACTGCGGCATGGTATTTCAGTGAGCAAGCACTATAAAATCTGCATCAGTCCGGACTAGTACAAGCAGCCACACGCACACACGTGCATGCACGTCGCTATATAAGTGCAATAATCTTGAACGCGATGCTACACCTCATTTTACATCCCCTCAGGTCAAGAATATCTCACAAATAGAATTAGATATATGGAGTGAATATGTTGGGTTTAGGATGCTCTGAAATGTATTATAACATCACGACCTGTCAGCCCAATGTTAGTTGGTTGGTTTGTTGTTTAACGCCGCACTCAGCAATATTCCAGACCAGACAATCCAGTGATTGACATCATGAGCATCGATCCACGTAATTGGGATCGATGACATGCATCAACCAAGTCAGCGAGCCTGACCACCCGTTCCCGTTAGTCGCCTTTTACGACAAGCATGGGTTGCTGAAGACCTATTCTATCCCGGGATCTTCACGGGTCTTAAGGCAAGCATGGGTTGCTGAAGACCTATTCTATCCCGGAATCTTCACGGGTCTTAAGGCAAGCATGGGTTGCTGAAGACCTATTCTATCTCGGAATCTTCACGGGTCTTAAGGCAAGCATGGGTTGCTGAAGACCTATTCTATCCCGGAATCTTCACGGGTCTTAAGGCAAGCATGGGTTGCTGAAGACCTATTCTATCCCGGAATCTTCACGGGTCTTAAGGCAAGCATTGGTAGCTGAAGACCTATTCTACCCCGGAATCTTCACGGGTCTTAAGGCAAGCATTGGTAGCTGAAGACCTATTCTACCCCGGAATCTTCACGGGTCCAGCGCAATGTGGAGGAAGTGGAAGTGATGCATGTCTTAGTGAGTGAGTGAGTGAGTTGGGTTTAACGCCGCTTTTAACATTATTCAAGTTATACCACGGCGTGTCAGCTGAATGTGGGAGGAAAGCCCGAAGTGATGCAGGTCTCAGACGTTAACCACTTCGGTGAAACCCACGAGCACGGGTATGGTGTTGACAAACCAAGAAGCATGAGGCATCAACTAACGATAACAGTATTGTCGCAATAATAATAATTGTACCGTTGCAACTGGGACGACTTGGTCATCCTCGCACAAGGACACAATGGATGTAAATAATAGAGTTACCCCCAGTAAATAAAAACCTGTCACAAACACACGCAAAGGGAAATCAATTATTCACCTAAAAAACACAGGAACAGATAGTACAAGTCAAAATATGGAATTGTATAGGACATCATTTTTGTCACTGATGTGTCACATTTGGAAATTCCTCCACGTGCCTACCATAAAACTTGTTGAAAGCTTTAATGAGGCTTTGAATGTTGTAGCCTTGATCAAACAACCTTTGAGCAAGAGTTGAGATCGTGTCGCGCTCTTAATAATTTTCACATAAAGAGCATGCTCGATAGTACGTCATAAGTTGTGGAATGTTGACACCAAAGCTGGAGCTGCTGGAATGTACGAATAAGAACATATGACTTCTTGCTACAAATGTTTATGTAGAAACGCATATACATCTGCCCTCCTCAACGCCGAATCCATCGCCAAACACGGTATTCGATATTGTAACAGATGCCATGAACACATTGTTGTATCGATAGGATGTTTAAGATCTGATTAAGCCATCAATCAAATACATCAATCTTCACTTCCTCATCAACAGTAGCCAGTTTGTGGCGGGCAACGTGTTTTGTCCAGTGCCTTGCATTTGCATCCAACTCTGATGAAGAAAAACGGTATGTGCAGCTTCTGTATCAGCTTTTGTACCAGCTATTCAGCCACCTATATTAACAGATGTACTTCCTTCCTGGCAGATCGCTCGCTTCCCAGGTATTGTTGACGTACTGCACTTATAGCTATATCACCCCTCTGTCGGTTCAATCCCTTTGTGCCTACATCCCAATGTGCCTTCAGAAATTACTGTAGGCACATCGGGAAATGTTTATGGCATTGAATATATGTCATATGGCTTTTTGAATAAATTGACAACAGGAAACAAATCGAACAAGCTTTCTGGACTTATCGATAATGTCCCTCGGAGAACCTCCAAAGATAACACAAACAATCAACAAAACAAATGGATTTCTTGCATTGATAACACTTCAATAACGACAAGCAATAAAATTACATGGATTGATTATTTCTATTCAAACAGAAATTTGCTTCGTCATAAAATTAAGAATACTCTCACAGATCGATATATTCAAAAACTGAACTCTGACATAAAAATATAGAGTAAAAGCAGATTTTGCAAGACAGTTAAAGAAAATACTGACAGTGAATTTTATCTGCAAACTGTATCTAAAAAATCTAAAACTAGTGTATAAGTTTAATGCAGACTCCTTGTAGAACAGGTAGATTACAGAACACTTCTCTCATGGAAAGTACATGTGTATTACGTCCACAAAAATGATACTGCAGATGAATACCAGTTTTTGTTTAAGTGTGTGTATTTCAATGAGAGTGAGTGAGTTGGGTTTAACGCCGCTTTTAACAGTATTCCAGTTATATCGCGGCGTGTCAGCTTAATGTGGGAGGAAAGCCCGAAGTGATGCAGGTCACAGACGTTTACCACTTCGGTGAAACCCACGAGCACGGGTATGGTGCTGACAAACCTAGAAACATAATCGGGGCGAACCGGGATTCGAACCCACAATCATAGGTTTCTGGCGTGCCCAAGGGACGCAACTCTGCACAGCGAATCGCGGCGCCTTAGACGACTGGGCCACCCGTGCCCCGTATTTCAATGAGAAGAAGGTTTTTATATCCTTATTACATTAACCGACCTTCAATTTTCAAACTGACCAAGTTATTTCAATTGAAAAACATACCTACTCTGAGGACACTCTATGATTTCTGTCGCCACATTTTCTGTACATTTAAGTAGAACTGCCACGTCACAAAGAATAGACCTCTATTAAATCCCCATTCATAGCCTTGTGTGAATAAGGTTCTGTTCTGTTCTGAGACTGCAACACACTGGCAAGACCCTTTTGTCACAACAACTGCAAATAATTTACTATCGATGGGATTGAGGGATAATTAATATAACCGCACAAAGATAAGTCATTGTTAAATTCATAAGACAATTAAATCTGTCAACAGCGATCACATCTGTCAATACCTGACCCTCTTTACAGCGTTCATTTTTCATCAAGTGACAAAACCGATCTCCCTTCACTCCGTATCCTGACTAAAAGAACAAAGGACCGAGTCATTATGTAACTGATGCTCCCTCATCCGTAACATAAGTCAGACATGTGCATGCCCGGTAGGCCGTCCTACATTCTTAAGCAGCCATTGCTGCTTTGTGACAGTTTGTTTAAAGATAATCGTGTAAACTTGTGAAACACACTTGGCCTGTCTCATTATTAATGTGGGGCGGTCGGGTTGCCTGGTGGTTAAAGCGTTCGCTCGTCACGCCGAAGACCCGGGTTCGATTACCGACATGGGTACAATGTGTGAAGCCCATTTCTGGTTTCCCCGCCGTGATATTGCTTGAATATTGCTCAAAGCGGCGTAAAACCATACTCACTCATTATTAATGTGCGTTCTTTTTTATTTAGTTTGAACATTCATAGACGTGCCTGTCGGCACATACATTGCACGTACACGTATAGTTTACTGTATTATGGTTATCCAAGAGCGTCGTACGACAGTTGCTCAATAGTTGTTTGATCTGGTTACAATATTCAAGGCCTCTGTGGAGCCTGCACAAATGTTTATGGTAGACATGTGGCGGACCCTCCACATTTTATGCATCAGTGACAAAAGTGATGTCCGATGCAATTCCCTATTTTGACTTAATATGTACCATAATATGTTCTCGCGTTGTTGTTCAGATATACTATTGACTTGCCCTTGCATGCGTTTGTGACGGGTGCCACCGGTGGGGTAGGGTACCATTTCTCGGGCACCTGGAATCATCGCTGTTTGATTATAATTCATAAACGCATGCTTATGCTTTTAGTGGAGGTTTCTTTTGAATATGGAAATAGTTTCTGTCGGTTATATCTAATAATTGAAAGGAGAATAATTTTATATCAGCAAAATCATAATCCATTAAATGCTTGCTTTTTTTTGCGACAAGATGTACAAGGATCTATTTAAGCTTCAAAATGACGTCACACGCGGTCACGGTTCCGGTTCCTGCCAGTGACGTCAAAACAGTGTGAGTTCGTTTCCACTGTATGAAAATTATCTCATTGTTATATAACATCAACATAGAGTTTTGACAGAAAAATAAAGGACAGTGCTGCAGATGCAGGCACATTATTGTCATATCTGAGACAAAATGATCATCGAGCTATCCTTGATAATCAAACCGGAAACTGCTTCCGACTCCTAAGCCTCATGTTGTGTTTTCAGATGAGCTGATTGCGACCTATTTTCATCCTCAGTCGGGTGACGTTAATGAAGCGAACACTAAAACGTGAAGAATTTCGAGTTTAGCTAACGCATGACCACATTGTTCTGATACTGGGGCTTCTGCGACTGAAAATCAAAGTTCGATAGGAATCACCTTGCAAAGCTTTTGTAGATTTTAGAAAATTGTTCCTACAGAGTCTTATTGAATAGCCCACGTCTAGCCGAAGGCAAGATTTGATAAAAACGGGAACGGTGGCACATCTTTGCTTGTCCTGTTCAAGCGATTACACTAAACAAGCGCCGGACCTTCCCAATGGTAGCAAATATACATCAAATAGGATTTACTTACGTTTGCAAGCGTTCCAGAGTTCATAATCAATGACAAGGCGTTTTGTAAGGGATGGAAAAACGCATTATGTCGACCTGTTCCGTCACGAAGCATGTCTGGAGATGGTAAAGGGCAAATGCCTATGTTATAGGTTATGGCTGCAGTCATGTGACAACTGTAAGCTCTTCAAGACGGCTGGGACAAACACAAGTACCACATTATTGTTCCTGTGTTATCCGCCGTATTATTCGCCTATTAAACTTTCATAGGTTACGCTTAAGGGACAGACACATCTCTGGCTTTGTTACTTCCCACAGTGAAAGCAATCTGTATGCGAAATAGAACATGATCCCTTTGTTTGCATCATCAGCTTGAAGGTTTACGTGTGTGTAGATAACAGTGTCAGAAAACTTGTGTATTCTTCATTGACTTTGATTGACGAGAACCGCCACATCTTAACTCATGATATATGTATGAGGTGAGGTGAAATGGGGTTTAACGCCGCGTCCAAGATTATTGCACTTATATAGGGACATGCATGCACGGGTGTGTGTGTCTGCTTGTACTAGTCCGGACTGATGCCGATTTATAGTGCCTGCTCACTGAGATACCATGCCGCACTTTAACATGAATACCCCGCTCAGACACATTTTACTGACTCCGAGCCGACCAGTCCTTGTTTTACCCCCTTAATGCCGAGCGCCAGACAGGGTAACAATAAGTACCATCTTTTAACGTCTTTTGGTATGACGCGGCCGGGGATCGAACCCCGACCTTGCGCTCTCCGGGCGGAGGCTGTACCACTAGACCACGGAAGCGGTCGATATATGTATGAATCGATTAAGACAATCTGTTTCCTAACTTGTTATATACATAACATAAGTTATATGTTTGGCGGCTGTTCTAGTTCAGAAAAAAATGTCAGAAACGTTCTTTGTGTTTGTTGTTTAACGCCGCAATGTTTCAGCTATATGACGGCGGTTTGTATACAATCGGATCTGGACCAGACAATCATTAGATTGACATTATGAGCATCCATCTACGCAATTGGGATACCATGACGTGCATCAACCAAGTCAGCGAACCTGACCACCCGATCCCGTTAGTTGCCTCTTACGACAAGCATAGTCGCCTTGGTTGCTGAAGACCAATTCCATCCCGGATCTTCACAGAGCTCAAGAATAACAAGTCATAATCATCTCATAACGTTAATATATGCTAGTTAGGTACATTTCTGTATCATGAAACTACATTATACATAAACGTCCTTAATGTATTAAATATTCCCAAAAGGTACAAATACCTTAAAGTTTGAATGAGTTAATGGAAGATAATATCCAAGCAATATCGCAGCAGTTTGTATCTCCATCAAATGGAATCTGTGCAACACAAATCAGCTGATGACCGAACGGACAACGAATCACACCGTACGATGACAAACAAGTAATTTTGATTTATGGAGCAGATGATTGATGTTATGGAAAAGGTAAATTTATATGCATCCACCAGATTCCTTGGTGTGAAACCTAGTACGCCTAATTAATTTAATGATCTTCGGGGAATGTGGACTATTCCCATTATTTAGGTTTGCAAAGGTACAGACAAAATATCAGATCAAATTAGTTAAAATGCCTGTAACAAGATATCCAAAGAAATCTTATAAAATGCTATTTCTCTATGACCAACAAGGACAGACTAACTGGGTATCTTCTGTTAAGCCTCAGCTTTATTCGAGTGAGTGAGTATGTTTTTACGCCTCTTTTAGTAATATTCCAGCAATATCACGGCGGGGGACACCAGGAATTGGCTTCACAAATTGTTCATGTCGGGAATCGAACACGGGTTTTCGGCGTTACGAGCGAACGCTTTAACCACTAGGCTACCAGACCGCCCCTTTTATTCAAGTGGTTATGGACCATATATGGACAGATCATTTCATAGATGCTTTTACTAAGACATTGAAAACAGTTTCTGTAGAGAGCAATCTCTTTTTAATGTAGCACTAAAGACATTTCGAAATGCACTTACAAGATTGAGATGTAGTTCACAAGAACTCTTTATCGAGACGGAAAGAGATATTGGGATCTTAAGAGAACCCAGAATTTGTCAGTTTTGTGATTTAAACACTTTAGAAAGTGACTGCCATCTCTTTCTAATATGTCTGAACTCAAAAAAAAAGTTCATTGATAAATATTTTATCTGTTATGCTGGTTATTCTACCGAAATTTGTTTTGTTAATGTCAAGTAACAATGTTGAAACGAAAAAAATGTCAATGTACATATTGCATGCTATGAAGCTGAGATGTTTCATTAGAGTTACGAAAAGAACCTCAACACAGAAAATTCTGACGCTTTAGACGACAGGGCAGGGTTTCAATAATTGCAGTCTGTGTTCACACAGAATTGATTTCAGGTTGTATTTTTCAGATTTCAGGTTTCGTTCATACATTTAGATATTCAAAACGTTTCAGTGTGTTCCACCGATTACATGAAGTGCGTTATCGATATTGTATTGCTCTATTATACGTCCGTCAACACTTTACGGTGATTATGGATATAAAAGAGTGATAAAATCAATCAAATTCCAATCAAAATGTATGCATGGAGACACAATAGAATAGGAATAAAGTATTTTCGAATCTTTTATTAATCCTGCATTCTGATTGATTCGCGAGCGGTAGTGGATCTACATTAAATCACAATTTACAACGTTATTGATGACCGCATTAACGCAAATGAAATATTACAGTTTCTTAATGATATGATTGAAGTACAGATTGGTGAACATTATGGCACGGGTCTACCAAAGCTGTGCAACGTTAATTGAAGGTAATAGTCATTGATCCCAATATTTTATCACGCACCTTTCACCAGTATCAAATAGATTATGTACAATAATAATTTAATATTTTGTTTGTAGAGTGAGTGAGTAAGTTTGGTTAAACGCCGTCTTGAACAGCATTCCAGATACATCTGCGTGTCAGCTTAATGTGTGAGTAAAGTATTCAAACAAAAGGCGGTGGGGCAGCCTAGTGGTAAAACATGTTGGCTCGTAATGCCGAAACGCATGTTCAGTTCCCAATATTGATCCCGGTGTCCTGTTTTCTCCGTTGTTTAACGCCGCAGCAATATTCAAGCTATATAGGGCTGTCTGTAATCGGGTCTGGGCGCGACAAACCTGTACATGTGATTGACATCATAAGCATCGATCCACGCATTTCTGATACGACTACATCATTCAAGTCAGCGAGCCTGACCGACCGATCCCGTTAGTCGCCTCTTACGACCAGCATGATCGCCCTTTGACAAGCATTGGTTGCTGAAGACCTATTCCAATCCGTATATTCACGGGTCCTCGATGTGGCTGAAATGTGTTGCTCAAAGAGGCGTAAAACTCACTCACTCACTTCAACCAACAAATTTCACTCACTGAGACAACGAAAAATACAACGACACGAATGTGTTAAAGCAAGAAGATTCGCAATCCGATTTAAGTATAATTGCCGGTCGTACAAGGCGACTTAATGGATCGGGTGGTCAAACCCGATTACTTGGTTGGTTGCGATTTATCGTATCCTGGCGGCATGGATCGTTGTTCCTATTATCAATCATTGGTTTGTCGGGTCCAGACTCGAATGAAAACAGTCTACGGTCTTAAAACTGGGCTATTGCAAACAACCAAACGTATAAAAAAGGATAAATAGTATTGCAGATATTATAATCTACTCCTATGTATGATACACGGGTGTGACATGATTATGATCTATTTCTTCTATTTAATAAAAGCACATTTTGACACTGATAATTGCAAGTGTGTAACATTAAAGCTAAGCATTATGTAGGTCCTACACTTGGACGTTTACTGGAGACTGAGAGACAATACCAGATCTAGACGTTGTTAGATGAGACAGATTGCGTTATATGTTCACAGGGGAACAAATGGATATAATCCAATCTCCAGCCATTAGACATATTGAGGGCTCATCATAAAAATGCTTTTAGGAGAAATAATATAACTGTCCCATTGTCCCCGCAAATACAGATGGAACAAATCCTTTGCGTAATCCCATTCCTTTTGAACTGATTTATTTCTGAGAATAACTGATCGTGACTAATGCGTGGATATGTGAAAATCCCGTCTAATAATGAATCGATTGATATTTCCGCTTCGTAAATGTTGGTCCAAGTAGTTTTTTCATCTTGCAGTGCGCTTCCAAATGATATAATTGAATTAAAGAATGAGGATAGCATGTGAATTATACCCAATATTGGAATCACCAGCGTTACTTGCACTCGACCTTTTAAAAGACACCTTATATGAATGTATGCTCAAAATAGAATCATGTGTGTGATAGGCCCTGCAGCTCTGGAAGTGTTGGGAACTACCCGTTGTAAAATGCTGGAACTTTTAAGATGGCATATGCATACAATGACATCAATTTGCTCTTGAGAGTCTCAACGCCTCGGTTCAAACGCTCTTATACTCTTAATAGGAAGAATCCGACGTAATGCATGTGTCAAGTATATGTCCCCAATGTACCTTTCAAACAGACGCCGATCACAATTATTCAAAAATTGATGCATAAAACAGTCGTGAAGTAGCGTCCGTATTTCTGGGGTAGTTGACATAATGGTCCCATGATTTAGATTACTGAATATTTTTTACACAGGTCATCGAAATTATACCAAATGTACGGAATGCTATTACAGACACAATTGTCATGTAGTCAATGTACATAATTGGCGGAAAATATAAACTTTAAACTTACATCACTGTAATCATGTACGGGAAGACAAAACGGTTTGTAAGTTTGGCCAGTAAATGTTGCATTTTCAACATATGCGTAATAATAATCATCATCATAATCATCATCATCATCATCATTGATTTGTAAAGCGCCTAATATCCAACCAGGGCTTTCCAGTGGCGCTGTTACATATTAATTATTACCCCGGTCAATGGATCAATGTGCACTCGATATTCATTCCCAGCTCCTTGGGGAGTATGCAACTCAAGCTGCCTGTGAGGCGTTGGAAGGTTAGCTGTGACACTGCTTTCTCATCCTATTTGAGGTAGATCTGACTATGACGTGTCAACATACGTAAAGTACAACGAAGAAGTTCGATTTGACATCAACATCACCACCCTAAATCTAAAAATAAAGTGAGCATGCTGAGCCAAGAGACAAAGATAGCAAGGCGACACAGAACAAACCACGCTGCCAGAACGCGATGTACCCTTGACGACATCATGACGTACAATCCTGCAGCGTGTTAGCAAATACGTCAGAGATAAGAAACCCGCCATTCCAAATCATTAATGTGTACTCACATGTCAATGTGTTGCACTTTTAGCAAAGACTTATGAAATGCATCTGTCCATTTGATCCAAAATCTTCTTTGTTCCCATTGTTGGCAGTGCCTTCATAACGGTGTGCTCTGAAAATATAAAGAAGTCCATGTTCAGAAACAAGCTCGTAATATACCGACATACAATATACTGGAAAGGTTAATTGTACTATGTTCCTGATAAATAAGACGAAAATAGATTCAGATAAGTAGGAATTGGACAGTTAATTATAAAGCTACGAATACAGGCTCGTACTGATATTACCAAACAAACGTGAAAAGCCGGAAAAGGAGTGAGCTCGTGCAATGTCTCAAGATCAATATTCAACAAAGCAAATGATCGCTTCCGTCGCCATTAATTCCTTCTAAAAGGGAAATAGTTCTTATCAAAGAAAGCCACGTTCTGATGCGTTACAACAAGAAATGAAAGCGGCAAATAAACTCAGAAAAAGAACATAAAAATATCAACGCTTCTGTCTTGAATCCGTAAATACTGCTAACATATTGGCAGGCAATGCATTATTTGAAACGTATGGTTACCATAAGGATTCATGAAAGGTTTTGCTCGCCTCGCGCATGCCTTTGTTATCCACGCTCATTTTTGTTGACATTTTAGCTCTTATTTAAAGCATACTTTGCGGTTTCTAAGCGTAAAGAGCGAGTGAGTGAGTTGGGTTTTAACGCAGTATTCCACTTATTTCACAGCGTGTCAGCTTCATGTGGGAAGAAAGCCCGAAGTGATGCAGGTCTCAGACGTTAACCATTTTGGTGAAGCCCACGAGCACGGGTATGGTGCTGACAAACCTAGAAATATAATCGGGTCGATTTCATGATCAAGGTTTCTGGCGTCCCAAGGGACGCAACTCTGAAAGCGAATTGCGGAGCCTTTGACGAGTGGGCGACCCGTGTCCCCTACAGCAACTTGAAAACATATATAAAGAGCGTGAAAAGAACAGTTTTTGCTGCACATAAGTATGAGTATTTTACCACTGAAATATGCATTGTGCTAAAATGTGCAACACATGTTGTAATTAAAGTATAGTTCTAGCCATGTTGTAATTAAAGTATAGTTCTACCCATGTTGTAATTAAAGTATAGTTCTACCCATGTTGTAATTAAAGTATATTTCGACCGCATGTTGTAATTAAGGTATAGTTCTACCTATGTCGTAATCAAAGTATAGTTTTACCGCATGTTGTAATTAAAGTATAGTTTTACCGCATGTTGTAATTAAAGTATAGTACGACCGAATGTTGTAATTAAGGTACAGTTCTACCCATGTTGAAATTAAGGTATAGTTCTACCCATGTTGTAATTAGGGTATAATTCTACCCATGTTGTAATTAAAGTATAGTTCTACCCATGTTGTTATTTAAATGAAGCTCTACTCCTACTCGATATGTAATAAAGTATAGTTTTGCCCTTAACTATTATAGTTCAAGCTAGAAGACGTCTGTCGGTCATGTATTACACAATAAATGGGGGTCGAGCAAGCTATAGTTAAGGTTTCCTTTGTGTTTAAATAGAAATGCTTTAAAATCAAATATGCAATAACCGGCGCCGTAAATTGGAAATCCCCGAACAGGGCTAACTGATGGGCTGTTCCACCTAATTGCATGCATGCATCGTCACTTTTAGAGACAAACTACGTTTGTTGGTTTCTTTGTTGTTTGTTGGTTTGTTTTTCAACCCTCAGCAATATTCCAGCTATGTGTCATTGGTCTGTAAATAATCGAGTCTGGACCAGACAATCCTCCAATCTTTCGACAAGCACGGGTTGCTGAAGACCAATTGTAACCCGGATCTTCAGGGGACTTACCACAAGCAGCTGATACTTAATTTATATTGCACTTAGTACGTTCTATCACGAATCATGACTAACAGAAGAAGTGTCATTACACTGAGATTTGGTAAAAAAGACTATATGTTCATGTAAATTTGCGTATCCGACTCCAGGGCTCGTATAGTGCTGCAGAAACATTTGACAGAAAGGCTTGATTGTCCGCAGGAGTGCAGCTAAATATATTGCAAGAATACTCATGATCTGACAAAATCCTTTAAGACAGCGGGATCTATTTTCAATTCTGAAGTTGTATATCATGAAAAAATATATCCTTAGATTTATTTAACAAAATCCCTCCGTACTGACATCAAAGGTCTATCTAAGCTCCACCAAGGGCACAGTGAAGTTTGTTTATTAGATCCAGAAGGGTACAGTACGGTGTTATTCCAATTCGAGTCCAATGTTACATTCTTGCAATTACGAAAGCAATTTATTTAAATGGTTCAGATAGACTGTGTCAAGACAACTGATGTCGCTAGGGTACATGTTATTAACACGTAAGAGTAGGTCCGGCACATTTTAAGTCTTGGGGGTTTGACGTGCATGCGTGTGTGTGTGTGGGGGGGGGGGGGGGGGGGGGTGGGGGGTGGGGGGGGTGGGGGGGGGGTGTGTGGGTTGGGGGGGGGGGGTGGTTGTTGGTGTGTGGGTGTGGGTGTGGGTGTGGGGGTGTGGGGGAGTGCGTGCGTGTCTGTTTCTCTGCTTGTACTATTCAGGACTTTATAATTCCAGCACACAGAGACACCATGCCGCAGTTTTACATGGATACCCCACTTAGACACATTACACTGACACGGAGACGACCAGTCCCTGGTTTATCCCCTTAATGCCGAGCGCCAGGCAAGATAACAAATAACAAGGATCAATCCATCGACCTTCCATAATAATTTGGGACAATGAAGTACAATCATGTTATGGTTGTGAGAGCGTAAACATAACTGGGTCACAGTAGAGGAACTTCACAATGGCTGGATTGAATAGAGGATCTCACCCTCGTGTCAGATCTAATTTATCATCAAAAATCATTCTTCCAACTTGTTCAGTTTGTAAACAGTAAAGGCCTCTCTCTTGTGTGTAAAGGTACAGCTACCAAGCTTCAGAGGCAGAGATATTAGTAATGTCACTTGATTGACGACATGGTAACCGATGACGTCACATTGGTCTGCAAATGCATTGTGATGCAGCTTCATTGTAGCGATATCGCCAAGGAGCTATCATTTCATCTGATCTCTAATAGAAGGCAGTTTTATAAAATTGATCATACACATGACATGTTCATCATGGGGTACTTGTGGCATGAAGAGTTTGAGAGTTGGGTTTAACACCTGTGCTTGGCATACCTCATGTGTGTTAAGAGTCCAGGGGGTGTGAAATGGGGTCGCGTCCAAGATTCTTGCACTTATATAGCGACATGCATGCACGTGTGTGGGGGGGGGGGGGGGGGGCTGCTTGTACTAGTCAGGACTGGTCCCGATTTATAGTGCTGACACACTGAGATACCATGCCGCAGTTTAACATGAATACCCCACTCAGACACAGTATACTGACTCCGAGCCGACCAGTCCTTGTTTTAGCCCCTTAATGCCGAGCACCAGACAGGGTAACAACAAGTACAATCTCTTAAGGTTCTTTGGTATTACGCGGCCGGGGATCGAACCCCGGACCTTCCACTGTCCGGGCGGACGCTCTACCATTAGACCACGGAGGCGGTCCATGAGTCATACATGACGTGAAGCTGAAAATACCTCCAAGTATGCCATCAGTTGTGTCATTCTTTCACTCTCAGGTGTCAGGCAATCATAGACGTCATCGAACGTTTCGTGACGTCACAGCATTTGAGGATTACATCTTGTCTGTGTTACAAATCATGTTGAGTGAGTGCTACCAAAAATTACTTTTAACTTTTGTATTTTAGAATGTCAATGAACATCTGCGTGTGTTACTAAGTACTGCATGCCCGTAAGTGGAAAATAACATTTTCAAATGTATGTGTCTAGGGTACATGTGATGCCAACAGCAGTAACATCATGTACAATGGCGGTGTCATGTGAGCACAAGACCGGGGTTAAAATAGGTCCAAGGGCGTAGTAGAAGTAGTAGTAGTAGTAGTAGTAGTAGTAGTAGTAGTAGTAGTAGTAGTAGTAGTAGAAGCAGAGGTAGCAGTAGTGGTTGTGGGAGTAGTAGTATTTGTTGTCTGGGGTTGAGCGGCGAAATACGTGTGTTCCACAGCTTGTTCAAGAAGAAACTGACGATAACATATGTAGTAGAAATGTTTCTGGTGTACTTGTGATAGATGATGAGAACCAGGCCGCACCAAAATAGATTTACAAGGATGATTCCAACAAGCACACTGTGTTGCACATATACAAAGAACGGTCCTGACCATGAAATACTGTGTTTGTTTATTACGACCCTTTAATGAACTGGACGTCAATATGTGTGATCAAGATTATTCTCCAGACTTAGTGTACAATCTCCATTGAAAAAAGAGTTGTTTTGTCTTCAGCTCCAAGTTGATAATACCTTCTTTTTTACCTCCAGCAAATATAATTGTATCTCTTTTGGAGCTGCATTTCCATGTTGAATATATCATCTTCTTTCCTTCGTCTTCAGCTCCCAGGCGAATAGATTATCATATCTACTTCAAGTACATAAAGTTCAGTCAACCATAAACATAACGTATCCAGTTTCACAAAACAGAGTTCTAGTAATGCATCAGCCATTAATCTAAAGAATCACTCTTTACATTACCAAAACCATGCTACCATTTAATCGATCTGCAGCCTATGGCATATGTTAATAAGTTGAGAGTTGCGTCATACACGGTCAAATGTGTCATTTAATCAGATGTGATTGCCAGGCAGGTACCCTCCAAGGAACAACAGCGGTGTCGATAACGATGTCAGTGTCGATGTCGGTGTCGGTGTCGGAATCAATGTTGGACCGGTGATATAAGACTCCATATCCTACATTCCCCTGTCACCATGCCTGCTTCTGAACAATAATGTCTCCATGTACGCAAACTAGATCGCGACACAAGATTGCCTCATGTAGACAATCTACATAACACCATATCAAGCACACATCAAAACATTCCAGATTGTGATTCAAAACCTCAACATGAGGTGTGAATATCTAAGAATAAGGAATTGACATATTTTCTAAAATGTAGAAGTCATGCGTAATCGACGTATTAACACGAATACTTGACTATTGTTATCCACTAGGCTCAATGGCTAAGCTCTCTGACTTGGTTACAGCATTTGCCGTTCAGCATCAAATGCACCCAAATGAATATATCCTTACCTTACGTCCCCTTATAATGCAAGATAAGCATGACGCATCCGTCTGGTAGGATTAAATGCCAGTGTGGTACAGGATATTTCTGTGGTACTATTCGTGTTTGATCCAGCAGTAAGTTACTTTGCTGTCTGGAAATACAGCCGATATTGAGTTTCCTGGTCGATTTATATCCAAAGACACATAGATTAGGTAGCCTCAAGAGACCAATCGCCCATTAGAAACTTTCGTGTAGTTCATCATGTAATCTTGTTCTCCTTCTATTCGCAATTATACATCAAAACTTTCACTTAAAACAAAGACACAGGTCTCATGTATACCGTACTCCACATAACTTATCAAGAGGTATGGGACGGATAGTAATTTGTGGACAATCAATGTTTTCCTCAATGCGACCGCATCTTACAAATGGTTTCAAGGGACTATAGACACATCCTCGGATACAATCAAGGACCATCTTTAGTATGGCCCTGGGAATAGCCTGTAGCTGTACTTCAGATGACGTCTGACGATTGCAAAATGTTAATACTGCATTATCATGAACACCAATACAGAATCTATCCGTGTTACTTAATTCTGTGCATAAATAAGGTAATGATGATTATAAAGAAGTAGTAGTAGTAGTAGTAGTGGTAGCAGTAGTAGTAGTAGCAGTAGAAGTAGTAGTAGTAGTACGAGTAGAAGCAGTTGCAGTAGTGGTAGTAGTAGTAGCAGCAGTAGTAGTAGTAGCAGTAGCAGTAGCAGTAGCAGTAGCTGTAGGAGTAGCAGTATGAGTAGTAGTAGTAGTAGCAGTTGCAGTAGTAGTGGTAATATAGGTAGTAGCAGAAGTAGTAGTAGTAGTAGTAGCAGAAGCAGTAGTAGTAGTAGTAGCAGCAGCAGTAGTAGTAGTAGTAGCAGCAGCAGCAGCAGTAGTAGTAGCAGTTGCAGTAGAAGTAGTAATATCAGTAGTAGCAGAAGTAGTAGTAGTTGTAGTAGTATCAGTAGCAGAAGTAGTAGTAGTAGTAGCAGCTGCAGTAGTAGTAGTAGTAGAAGCAGTTTCAGTAGTGGTAGTAGTAGTAGTAGCAGCAGTAGGTGTAGTAGCAGTAGCAGTAGCTGTAGGAGTAGCGGTAGTAGTAGCAGTTGCAGTAGTAGTGGTAATATAGGTAGTAGCAGAAGTAGTAGTAGTAGTAGTAGCAGAAGCAATAGTAGTAGTAGCAGCAGTAGTAGTAGTAGTAGCAGTTGCAGTAGAAGTGGTAATAACAGTAGTAGCAGAAGTAGTAGTAGTAGTAGTAGTAGCAGAAGCAATAGTAGTAGCAGCAGCAGAAGTAGTAGTAGTAGTAGCTGTTGCAGTAGCAGAAGTAGTAGTAGTAGTAGTAGTAGTGGTAGTAGTTGTAGTAGTAGTACCAGTAGTAGTAGTAGTAGTAGTAGCAGAAGCAGATCATTATAAAGAATCTCCCATTTGAGATTCGGAGAGGGGAAGGGAGTGGTATATATGCTGGTTCCTTTTATAAAAAATAATCCGTTCTCGAAGATGCGGTAGAAAGTTTGTCCTCCACTTTCACTCGACTTGTGGGTTAATAAACCATGTTTTGTTCCTCTTTTCGGAGTATTAATGCTGTATAGTAATTGAATGTCTTGAAGCACTGACGGAAAATATATTTGGTTACAAACCACAAACCACACCGCCTCCTTCCCCGGAACATCAAATAGTCAACTGTTTGATTGGTCTTTTTTAGACGTTGGCAAGTAACAGTAAAGACAAGATAGTTAATGGATGACAACTTCCTTATTCTATTATGATGCGACGTTTAAGAATAGATCCTTTTACCTTATTTATCCTTTGTTGTTAATCCCCTTTCTGTTTTCCTTCAAGTTGTTATTGTCAATCCTTATTTGATGTATATATGTCTGTACTGTGCTGTCTTACTTCAGAGGGGCGGTCGGGTAGCCTAGTGGTTAAAGCGTTCGCTCGTCACGCCGAAGACCCGGGTTCGATTCCCGACATGGGTACAATGTGTGAAGCCCATTTCTGGTGTCCCCCACCGTGATATTGCTGGAATATTGCTAAAAGCGGCGTAAAACTTTACTCACTCACTCACTTACTTCAGAATAGCTTGACAACGGTATAAGGATCTATACCGAAACATTGCATCATAATCGATTAAAGACGTCATCCATAAAATATCTTGTCTTTACTGATATCAAATAGTCAGTCCACAAGTACACATGTCAATCTGTACATGAATATGTACGTCTGTTAATAAAGTTAATGTTCTTGTCATGATGAACATTCCATAAGGACATGTGTCCTAACATGTAATATAAATTCTGTGATGTTGCCGACAAGAAAGGAACTTTGAAAGCTATGCGCCAAGTTTTAAATAGAAGTACAAGAGTAGCGACGTATTGTGCAAGGGGAGATCAGATCCTACAAGGCCTATTACACTTGTGAACCAGCACTTGTCCTCAGCACAGGATGCTGGAAAGAAATTCTATCATCCGCCAAAAAACCACTTTCAATTACTTCATCACAAAAACGTATTCCGAAGTTGTCGCCAATATTATTACATGGTGGTTTATGAGTATGCTGTACATAACATGGTATGGCATCATATACAAATTGATATAAAAAACTCACAAATTGCATTTTGTTTTGTAAAATAGAAGATGATGAAAAAATAAATTGCATTTCTTTCTACAATCTACCAAACAAGCACGAGCATATGAGTCAAAATGGATTAATAAAGCTTTCATAAACATCGTTGTGACTTCTTCAACAGCGAGAAATATTATTGACAATATCAAAGAATTCTATAAATTTGACTTTGTTGGACTTGCCAATCCCATTTTTATTGCCCGTTGTCAAGCCTGGAGACGAAAGATCGGCAACAGATTCATTTTTGTACAGATCATGCGTAAATCAATTTATTTCTTTGTATACAATTATCCGCTTGTCTGCACCTGCATCACAATCACTATCTGTTGAACACTTCTCAGTGGGAGTCTTTCAAGAAATTACTGTCTATTCAGCGTCACTTTCTGACTTCTGTAACAATTTAGCTCAGCAAAATAATACGTCTGACCTCTTCCAAGAGACACACAATTGTCATAAACAGCGGAAAGGAAATATGATAGCGTATCATCAGTAGAATTGTCACATACTGATTCTGACAGTGTCTGAATATGATCTCTCCATCATTTGCAAGCTCTATTAATGAACGCTGCCTTCCGGCGTTGCGATGACCGCCGGACATGTTCCGAATGTAAATGACGCGGTCACAGACAGCCGATGGACACTGTGAAACCTTACGTTGCCGAGCAGGTTACGGTTCAGCAAAAAGGAAATTACCTCTATTAGTTTAAAGTTGGATGCAATCAAACCTTTTGATGCGTCAAATCTTCAGACAGGTGTGTGATTACTACCACCATGGTACTAAAGTGCAACCAAGGCCCCATCACTTCCTCTATGTGTTAGCAAATGTCTTTTGTGGGGCGTTAACAGACGTAAATACGTTATTGGAATGTCGGTCCCGAATGAGTCCAGGAGCATTGAAAGGACTCCCCTCCCTGAGGCGCTGGTGTTTCTCTGATCACTCCCCAGACACCTCTGGAATCCTTTCCACTAATTAAACGACAAAAACGCGACAAATTTTCAATTAATTAAATCCTACTTTACCCACGATATCATTGCCGGTCGGGGAAGAAAATCAGCTGTATGCTGAATACAGTGATTATTTGAGCGAGATCGATGCTTGATTAAGCGGCCGTCTATCTTTAGGATAGGCTCTGGACTTTACCACACTTTCCTAACTACCATACAAAGATCCTTCTCTTTCTAATGGTCGACATGGCCCCGATCAGTACCCATGGTATGGACCAGAGGCTTTGGAGGTCTTCTGTCACTATGCATCCTATACGAGGCATTCTACGATGTCATCGAAAGAAGAATACAAGGGCGGTTTACAAGACATTTTAAATAGCTCGGATTTCAAACTGTGATTCAGACAAACTAAAAAAGCAATGTCGTATAAGAAGCATTACTTGATTACTTTGGGAGTTTTACGATAAATGTTGCTCTCAGTGTTTGTGAAGCAAAAAAGAGGGTCAACTGAGACATTTTAAAAATAGAACTCTTAGCTTCTGTTTTAATTTAAAATAAACTCTCATTTTACTCAGCAACGTTTCCCCGAACATGAAACACATGGAAAAGCTTTCAATTTGGTTAGAAAACATCATTATTTTTAACTTTAATTTGAGAACATGGTAATCGTATGTAATATGACGTTGTTGAATGACACAGAGATACATGTAGCATGTTGTTGAGCTGAAAACAGGCTCGTCCATAGAAACACAGGTTTTTACTAGTTTGTTAGTCTTACTTTTTAATGGATCAACTTCACATATAATCACACAAACGAACACATTGTCAACGCTCAGGGTGGATCTTGGCTCAAACGTTTGTTTGTTCTGTACTTTAACGTTAAACACTTTTGTATTTGTATTTTTAGAGAAAACAATCACCAAGTCGTGTTTTCTTATTGCAAGGTACATGTATATACTTCAAGGACACACTTTGAAGTGTAAGTGATGGAACCCAATGCGCGCGATGTTTGTTGATCCATTTTTGTTTGGTACACGTTATATTTGCTGCATGTACATGTTTGTTTGTTGGTCACACCCTGCAAAATTCCAGCTATGTGACGGCGGTCTGTAAATATTCGAGTCTGGACCACCACGAACATGTTTATGGTTTAAGGTCACTATGCTCCACAACCTGATAGCCTTCTCCACCATTTGTTGGACATTGTAATGAGCACCCCGTGTGAAACGTATAAAAATATTGCAAAAACAAGCTTGGCCTGACGCAAAACATGAAAAAATCAGTAATTGTTCAGGACTTGATTTTGTGACCACTAAATTGCATGGTTCCTTCTTTCCAAGAGAGAAATTGAATGTCTTGGAGTATGAAAAGATAAAATATTGTGTTACAAACAGCAACCCAAAGAGAGTTTGTCTGAACCAAAGTTACTCGCTGGTCACGAGTCTAAATATGGTCCTTGATCTATCAGCACCATTGATATAACTGAAATACTGTTCAAAGTGACGTTTATTGATATAAAACGTCAACGCCAGAGAACAGTCATCTTTGATTTTCCATCAAATGGCACTATGGCAGAAATAGCAAAATAGCGATGAAAATTATATGACGTCAGATATGACAAAGAGTTAGCATGTCATCTACCTGTGTCATTTATCGGTGGGTGCTGCTGTATATGTAGCACCCACCACACACACAACTAACATACACAATGTATTTATTTGTTGTCTACATCGCACACCTGTACTACTGCCAACTCACTGTCTCACGGCGCCAACTTCATAAAGGGCAAACGTGTTGATATAAAAGCATCATTCTTCCCCGCCCTTAAGGCGGGGAAGTATACGGGAAACGTTAATTTTGTAGCATGGATGTCGACATGTTGGTTTATTTGAAATTTCAAGCCACGCATTTACGGAAACAAAACATACAAATCATGTGCGTGGAATGTTGATGCTGTTCTTTTCCAGCAATAAGAGATGCTTCAAAATCGTCTTAATGTAGTTGATTGATGCATCTGACCGTTTCTGGTCATTAGCTGACATTATTAAACCATTCATGTGTAATCCGATGTCCTTTTTTCCTCAAGGACTAATTTTCTGATTTTCACGGTGCATACAAAAGAAGAACTGTGCTCCGGAGATCGTAAATAACAGCATATTAAAAATTATGTTCTGAATATGCTTATTCATGAACAACGACGACATCTCAATTTAAATGTAATATGGCTGAATTCCACATTCTACATACCACACTTTTGATTGTTTGGATGCTCATGTTCACTGGAAATATTTGGAATAGTTATATTCCGTATTTTGAATTAAACCAGTCCCCCGGTCACATAGTTAACACCGAAGGCTATGAGGTGTATTTAGGTCACAATCAGTTTTATGGCTCCGTCACAGGTGCTCCAAATATTGAAGCAGGGAAAACAAATTTCATAGAATCATTTCAAAAAGCAATATTGATATCCCCGCCACTTTTGGTAACTTTAAAATGATGTCTCCATTGCAATTTTTACGGATTTTGATTCGTATGCATTATTTGATTCTCATCAGCGGAATGGTTTGGGTCAGGAATGCTTCTCGTAAGAGGCGACAAACGGGATCGGATGGCCAGGCTTTGGTTGATGCATGGCCATCGATCCCAATTGCGTGGATCGATGCTCATGATATTAATCACTGGATTGTCTGGTCCAGACTCGATTATTTACAGAACGCCGTCATATAGCTGGGATATTGCTGAATGCGGCGTTAAACGACAAACCAACCAATCATCATCATATGAACTCAAACCAGTCATTGTTACAAGTAAACCACATTCCACAACAGTTACTGACACTGGATTAAAAACAATACATAGAAAAAAAACCAAGTAACTTAACTCATCATGATCACAATTACTATTCTTTGAAAGAAAGAAATACAAAAAGGAAACTGACCAAAAAACGTAAAACAAGAGACGAGGAATCTCCGTTATTGATTAGTCCCGGTATTGAAATGTTCTCCAACTACGTGATAATATTTTAAGTATGTGCATCTGTGGTTGTGACAAAAAGACCTTATCTAGTATGACTTTTTTGCCATATGGAGCCCTTAGTATTTTCATTTACATTATTATAACCAAATTCCAAGTGTAAAAAGAATGTGCATCTGCCAATGTTGTTGGCAGTTTTGATACTATTTCCACATGTTTACATTTGTGCCAGAAATTGCTTCCATTTCCTTCGATCTACTTTTTAAAAAAAGACCGAGGTTAGAATAGGTCTTCAGCAACCTATGCTTGCCGTAAGAGGCGACGCACAGGATTGGGTAGTCAGGCTCGCCGATATGGTCGATGCATAACATCATATTGCAATTGCGTAGTTCGATGCTCTTGGTGTCAATCACTGGATGATCTGGTCCAGACTTGATTATTTACAGACCGCCGTCATATGGCTGGAATACTGCTTAGTGCGGCGTTAAACAAGAAACAATTTTTGAATAGACCTACCCTATGCAAATGTATCAACTGTATTGCCCAATACTCACAACAGCGTTGTGTTATTTGTGGTTAATATAATTATGCTCCTTCATGCCTTTCAGTAACATCATAATTATGCGTTTGTGAGGCATCACATATGGCGGAGTACTTTGATGCTCTGCATCAATGTTTTCTTGTTTAAAATATATATCTTTTAAAAAGCAGTTTATCACGCATGGATAATACCATACGTTCTTGTGTCGATCGCTATTCTTACAGCAAATGGGAAATATTCTGTTCAAGTATTGCTTTCCTCCAGTTGTAACGTACAGCGATGGAAATCATTGCCAGTGGCGTCCAGGATTACAGCGGATGTAGCAATGCACAGTCTGTTATATTACCCTCAGATCGGTAGTGTTCTTAAAAGCAATATTTGATTTTTCAGAAGGAAAAAATGAAGGCTTTCTGAACTTATTTACTAATATCAACAAGGAACGTGATCATCAGACCTCATGCAAATGTCACTGAAGAAATCAACTAGAAATGTTAACATAAAAAACTAAACTGCTTCCAGAAATATGGATGTTAAACATATTCTATTGATGCTTTCTACAGGGACGTGCACAAGGCTGTGTTAGAGAGATGATACAAATTCAAAGGTCTTTGATTATCCTGGCGTTTAGACAGTGTAGGAAGCGATCATTTTTTATCCAGGGGGTCAATAACTGTTTTGACATTAAAAGCGATACATTGACGTGAAGACAAATACGTATTGGAAACGCCTAACGATTACAATTTTTTAATGACTTGCGTTGAAAAACACAGCTGTACGTAAGGACGACATCTACATAAGTTTGTAAAAATAGATAGGTTGTATTATGAACTGTTGAAACTCACGTATTTCCGTTAAGAAGATCAGTGAGTGACGTTAACGTCCATCGAAGGACATTAAAATCATTCAGAAGTCAGAAACAAAATATTGATCAATGTGTGGTTACATTTGCAGCCGTTCAGGAATCAATCACATAATCATTTGTCATTATATCTCCTTGTTCAACTCCGTTTATTGATCATCAGAATATTAATGGCTTTTATTTTGCTTTGATAAAAACATCAGCATTACTTCAGCTGATATATTCTAATTTGGAAGACCTTGTTGACGCTATCGAATTGCAATGCTTCTATCTGTTAACTTTCTGCACAGTCGCATATAAACAGGGTCACGTTAATGTCGTGGTAAAACTGCTTCCAGATTTAAACATGTCATTGATCTAAAAAATAAATGCGTTGTTTGTTACACATTGAAATTATAAATTTATTTGGGCGGAGGGGTTGTTGTTGTTGTTGTTGGTTTGTTGTTTAACGCCGCACTCAGCAATACCCCAGCTATATGACGGCGGTCTGTAAATAATCGAGTGTGGACCAGACAATCCAGTGATAAATGGGCGGAGGAATAACCTTGTGGTTAAACCGTTCGCTCGTCACGCCAAAGACCCGGGTTCGATTCCCCACATGAGCGCAGCATGTGTGAAACCCATTTTAGGTTCCCTGCCGTGATATTGCAAAAATATTGCCAAAAGCAGCGTAAAAACATACTCACTCACTATAAACGTATTTAGACGATTAAGCATGTTAGGTTTTAAACAATCTTTGACTTTAATCACATTTCCAAATATGTTTATCCCCTTAAATGCATAAATGTTACGTTTTGGGACAAGAGATGTGGCCACTAAAGAGGATTGGATGGTCACATTCCGCGACTTGGCCGATTGCATATAATCGTGTTCCGAAAGGGTCGACCAATGCCAATGTTTCAGTTTCTGGTTACAAGTTTATTATTTACAGGCCGCAGCTGTACAGCTGTAATATTGCTCAACGTGGCGTTAAACAACATGCACTCACTGACTTCAGCCTATTGCAGGTATCTCACTGTTTGTGCATTAATTAGTAATGAATTATTCTATGATTGCCACTACAAGCAACAGGATCATGGTGACCTTGGGTACGTCTGTTTTGCTTCAGGAAGAATTATTGGTGACTCCCTCAATGGTGCTTTCAAATTGATTCACAGGGACAACATTCCAACACTGCTTCACACACTGGATAACCCGTCCATGTAATAGGACATCTATGCGGTTGAATCTGTTGAAACGTGAACGTCCTTTGGAAATGTAAATGACATTTGTATCACATAACACTTTCGGATATACGCTAACAATAGGATGGGAAGTGAAGGAACCGCACTATATAATGTTCGACTTGGATTACCATTATTCACAAGTCCCGGTTTGCTTGGTAAAAAGGGATGAAGCGAGTGTCATCCGTTCTTCCCGATGCGGTGTTCGTGTAGGAGTTTCAAGCCTCCCACACTCGTTTTGTTATCGACTTTTGGGAATACAATTGATAACCCTCTCCCTTTCCCACATTAGATCAACTTCCGCATTTTACGGTTGTCTGATGATATTTATTCTCAAGATCTAGAATTCCTGCTGGTCACAAAGGAAATACGAATCATGAAATACATATGTAGCAATAATAATAATGATAATAATAACAATAATAAATTAAAATAATGAGACTGTCCAACACATTGCCAGTGGACGCTCAGCTTTGGCACAAACACAGTATCTTAAGCGACATGATGGTGTGGCTCGATGATTTTATTATATCTTCGCAATATTTGTGGTTTTGACACAGAGGTCTATCCATGGTACGACCCAGAATATGTGGAGGGCGTCATGGAAAATGATAAATACAAAATTCTTTGGAATAGGCCCGTATATAGTCTCAGACATATCCAGGCCAACAAGCCCGATCTTGTCATTTTTTATTAATCCAATGAAATCATTTATATCATCTCTTTTGACACCAATGTGATTGACAAGATTCAGTAAAAACATGGCAAATATGCGGACCTCGCTTTCGATATTGTCACGCTTGCATCCCAAGTACCAACTTGTCCGACTTCCTATTGTTCTCGGTGCCTTAGGTTTGGTACCTCCCAATCTGTTGACTGACATTGAGAGAGTACCCGGTTTGCTACCAGGAATACAGGCCTTCTGACCATCTGGGTAATACAGAAGGCTGCAGTGTTGGGGAGTCTTCACATTCTCCGAAAAGTTCTGAGTGGGTTTGACTAGGCAGCGCTTCCTGGGAGAAGTCCCATTCGCTGCCTGGGTTGCGTGTAAAGGGGGCAAGGGCCCTGAGCTAACGATGAGCCTAATAAGCCTGACTGTACACTGTGTGTACTCTAAGGTAGTTTGCTTCAGGTGAACAATTGACTTGCCTTATCATGTGTTTGTGACGGTACCGCCGGGGCGGTAGGATACGTTCACCTTTTCGCGAACATCAGCTTTAAAAGGAAGGAAGGTTATTTAACTTTGTTTATTGAGATATTTTATAATTATGAAAGATGCGAGGGTTGACTGAAAAGTTGTTAGCCTTAAATAGAAGAAGATGTTTTAAAGTGAAATCGTTTGTTGGAGTTTACATAATGTTATAGAAGTATATCCGCATCAATTTAAGTCAATTGAGTGAACTGTTTCGCTGTGACAAGTGAACAAAATAATCAGGGGTCTGTGACCTTTGCAAAATGGACACCTTGAGGAACATTTTTGTGGATATACCTCTATGACCTGGGGGCGATAGGTTTGATGATCCCGGTTCGATTCATGGATACAAAGTGTGTCCCCCGACGTGAAATTGCTGGAATATTGCTAAAAGAGGCGTAAACCCACTTACTCTTTTAAATCGTATAATGTTCACAACAAGTTGATCTTCCATGTGAGCCTTAGACCTTATGAATCGACCCACGTCAACTAATAAGTATGTCAATGAAGTCTTTTATGTGCTTAATATTCATTTTCAAAGCTGTAGAAGCTGGACCCAGTTCCTGAGCAGTTTATACAGCTAATACGGGCAGTATGCAACAAAATGCCCCCCCCCCCCCCCCCCCGACTGGCAACTGAAGTGGTACCGTGACTATTTTCTCTTATCTTCTCTTAGCCGCTAACTGATGTTGACCGTAGGATCACCAGCGATGGATTCCGTCAAAATAAGTACGGCTAAATAATTCCAATATTTATATTGTTTTTCAATAGTCGCAATGGGGTAAATATTAACAGTGCAAATACTGACCAGAGCTTTACTCTTAAGACGATCAAATAATCTATATTTATCATAAAAAGTGCATATGTCTTTCAAGTTGGAATGTTTTACCTAAGACGGAGCGAGAACAGCAATAACTACTTATTTTCAGCATTCTGTCGTTATAAAATGACATCATTACATTTATTGAATTTAACAGTATATATCCTTGTATTATACACTATAGTCCACACAGATTTTATTGTCTCAACCAAAGAAAGGGTATTCGTGGTTAATATTATATTTGTGAAATAAAGGCATTTTTGTTTTTGATATTTGTTTGACAGATAGTGCTATTTCAGTAATATTTTATTGTTTTTAGATTCAATATATTTTGTCAAATAAAGGCATATTTGTTTTGTTTCGTTTTTGTTTGACACATATTGATATTTCAGAAACATATTATCGATTTTAGATTCCAAACGATAGGAATCTTTGTGAAAGAAGGTGGCAATGCCGACCAACTAACCATTAATCTATAAGCCCTAGCACAAAGTGGACCTTATTTCAATATATGAGCGTCTATATTGTTTGACCAATGAAGATCCGGATTAGAATTGGTCTTCAGCAGCCATTAAGATGCGCCTATTCTTGCGTAAGAGGCGACTAACGGGATCGGGTGGTCAGGCTTGCTGACTTGATTGATGCATGTCATGGTATTCCAGTTACGTAGACCGATGCTTATGGTGTCAATCACTGGATTGCCTGTCCAGACTCCATTATTAACAGACATCCGTCATTTAGCTGGAATATTGCTGACCAACAACAAAAAGGCTGAAAAGTGCACTGTGTGATCCGTACACAGGTGGTGACAGCCCTTCCTCTCCAACAACATATTGTTTATCTCCACGGTTAATGGACACACCAGCAAACGTATTCCACCAGCCTGCTATCATAGCACAGTTAAGTGCTGTCTCACAGCTTCACAACAACCACAGTGGTTATACACATTAGTGTCTGGTCCTCATATGATGTTCTCTTGTCTGATCATTCGGTTCAGTATTGGTATTTTACAAACAATGAGACACCCTGACGATATTGAAAATGCATCAATGGACATCAATAAGGACAGGGTAATACCGCTGTCCATTGAAGGAATAGAATGAGTATCGGAGAATGGAATATAAGACTACACGGAACAGGTCAGGTCAACGTACAGGTCTTGTTACAAATTGCATGACATCGTCTTCCAAAGCCCATATGAATGCATAATATTAACTTCAATGCTTGGGCAGCAATTTCAGAGCAATCTGTATTCAGTTACATGATTAATGCGTTTTCGTTCTTTTAAGTGTACTGAACGTTGTCGATTTGGTTTGAATCCAAATGGCCAACCATGTATCACTGATTAAAGGACATGGTCATTGGTAATCCTATAGTTCATAATACATAACTATTATTGTTTCAGAATGATCATATGAAAATCACAGAGTACACAAATCAATGAAAGCTCTTTCCTAATGACATATCATAATGGATTTATTTATAAAACCAACTATATTGATAATACTTTGTAATTACGAAAATATTGGCCGGTGCAACAGTGAACCTGCAGGTAATCGAGACTGACTGTTTGTGTGTGTCTTCGTGTGACATGCACTGAGCTGCTTATATGCCATACGTTTAGGACGTTGCTTTAATAAAGAACAAATACATGTCAGGTATTTAACATGCACATGCACTTACTGAGGTGTTTTACACGAAAAATAACAAAATACAAGATCAACAAAACTCATATAGAAGAAGCTAATAGAGACTAGAACAGTAAAATACAGATATAGGAATGATAATACACCCGCACGAAACTCCGGAATTGAGGTAAGTGCTAGAAATGCTATTTCCACCCTGGTTCATTGAGGGAACAATTCGCAAATATACTTTTAATGATTTCTCAGTTATCCAGAAGTAAGTCAATTTGTTGAACACAGGCTACAAAAGAGACCAATAATGCTATTACACCAGAGTCAACCTCTGGGAGCGTGACTCGACTGAAAGGGCATTTGTCGCAGTGAGAGACTGGCTGTGTTATTCCATAGTCGGTATCAACAGCCTATATGTGGCATTGGTGGCACGTCAAAAGAATTCCATTAGACGCAGGTCGACCTTGAATAGCCTAAGTGACTACCGTACTGAGAGGTTTGTGGAGCCTCGGAGCATATATACACGCCATATATCTGGTAACCATTTTGCTCTTAGCAAGTAAGTCGAAAAAGACATTTCTAATATATGGTAGTTTAAGTTATCTTATGGACCCAAATGTAAAACAGACACACAATAACATTTTTTCTCCCCGAAGTGAGAAAAACATTGCTTTGAGTTATTTTGCAGTGGAAGAGTCGTTCTTCTTATTCAAAGGGATATGAGAAAATTGCTATTGTGTTATCAGTAACTCGCAATGGTTCTTTGTTCACATTTGCGTGGTGACGCCTTTTTACTGCATTGCTTATAACTTCATAGTAATTTGTATGTGTGCTCCATGCAAAGTGAGTGAAAATAGTGGATGCATATGACACGGAAATTTACAAACACTCAATAGTCAGCTGTATTGTGCCATGCAGGAAATGCTTCTTGGAACATTTACGGCTGACAGCCTGTTTGCCTACGCTCGCTGTTAGAGACGAGCATAAGCTGACCTTTGTTGAAGCATCTAGGCCGATAATTACAGTAGGAACTCTGACTGAACAATAACCCTACAAGTGACCCTCCGTTGCTGCCCGGGGCAGACATACACCTCCATGCATGAAAATGAAGGCAACATCTGATACTTGCTGATAGGTTGGTACAGGAGACTGTGGAAAGGGCTTATCCCTCGAGGTGTGTGTGTGTGTGTGTGTGTGTGTGTGTGTGTGTGTGTGTGTGTGTGTGTGTGTAATAAGAACGGTTTTTAAAATACACGGGAGGACTGAGTGAGTGAGTGAGTATGGTTTTACGCCGCTTTTAGCAATATTCCAGCAATATCACGGCGGGGGACACCAGAAATGGGCTTCACACATTGTATCCATGTCGGGAATCGAACCCGGGTCTTCGGCGTGACGAGCGGACGCTTTAACCACTAGTCTACCCGACCGCCCCCGGGAGGACTGAGGAGGAGCAAAGTAACAAATAAAATATAATAAAACATAAATATTTTTCTTCTAGCTTTGCGCTGCTGCTAAAATATACTATCATTTGCATCGACAGCGAGATCTCCATATGTCACTCCCTTTTCCAAGACGAAATCATTTGAAGAATGATTTTAATTTCTAGGAAAGCAATTCTGATTTTGGTATCCATAAAACTGCAATAATCTCATATCTCATCCATATCGGGGCTTTGCCCCTTGTTGATGCTTCTTTAACACGGTCTCACCACGTTAAGATCTCATTGTTAAATCAAGGCCCGGTTTGGTTGGTCATGGAGCACCTGGATCATCCCTATTTGATTGTGATTCATGGACGCATGCCCATGTTTTGGTCGGAATTGTACAATCAACTCTGCTTTTAGCAAAGATTTCTTATGAATATGGAAAAGGGTTGTGCTGCTTTTATTATCTCCCAATTCTGCCATATCCCCAAACCACACATACAGTTCCCGTTACATGAATACGTGTATGTATTCATCGCAATGTAAGTGAAAAGAATGCTAGAACCCTATACGAATGCTGTCAACACCATTAACTCCATTCTATGTAACAAAACATGCCACAGCACCTACAGCCGTCAGTTACGCGAATGTTCAACAAACGGGTTATCGTCAGAAGGTCGTTAGATACTCCAGCGAAGCCTAAATATTTATCAAGTTATTTTCATGATCCATTGCGAGCGAATTAAAAACAAATCTAACATTTGCAAGTGTACATGTGTAAGGATGAACCTACACAGAAGAACGTCAAACCTAATTACCTTCAAACGAAACTCCCTTCTTTGAAGTAGGATAATGCAAGTCTGAAAAAGATGGCTACAGGACGCTTTAACAAGACGAATGCTCCTACAACGCCCCCCGTCCAAACAAGTCTTTACAACGAGACCCAAAAAAAATGATGAAACTAATGCGTGCAGTTTTTAGATATAGAAGATTATATGCCTTATTTGCCAACACCATATCTTGTGAAATTTGAAAAAGCTTAATTATTTACACTTTGATGTCTTCACCACAGAAATATCTGACTGATGATTCTTTTTCGATAACTTCTTACCATTTTTATGAAATTTAGCTGGCAGCAATCATACAGATGTTCTCGAACATTCAAACATACTTTCACATGTAACGTGTAGGAGTGACTCAGTTTTGGTATTATAAATATGGTTATGTTGCCCAGATATTTACTCACACTTAACCTCATAATGCGAAAAAGCTGTAACGTTGACTTCCGCTATCCAATAATCCTAAACGAGTTTTGTTTCTGGAAATGATCCCACGATAAGTGAATTAGTATATTGCCTGTTAGTTAAAGTTTCAGGGCAACTGGAGACGTGCTTGGTTACACGTTGTTTTGTCAAGCATAGTCGTTCAAAGAATATAAATCTTCTGACAATCAAAATACAGAAACGTTAGACCATAAGAAGTTAAAACGAAAGGTTAACCCAACTGGTAGAAGTTGTTACAAAAGGTTAACCCAGCTGGAAGAAGTTAGTACAAAAGGTTAACCCAGCTGGTAGAAGTTGTTACAAAAGGTTAACCCAGCTGAAAGATGTTAGTACAAAAGGTTAACCCAACTGGTAGAAGTTAGTACAAAAGGTTAACCAACCTGGTTGAAGTTAGTACAAAAGGTTAACCCAACTGGTAGAAGTTAGTACAAAAGGTTAACCCACCTGTTGGAAGTTAGTACAAAAGGTTAACCCAACTTGTGGAAGTTGGTACAAAAGGTTAACCCAACTGGTAGAAGTTAGTACCAAAGGTTAACCCAACTGGTGGAAGTTGGTACAAAAGGTTAACCCAACTGGTAAGAGTTAGTACGATAGGTTAACCCAGCTGGTAAGAGTTAGTACAAAAGGTTAACCCAGCTGGAAGAAGTTAGTACAAAAGGTTAACCCAACTAGTATAAGTTGTTTCAAGAGGTTAACCTAACTGGTAGAAGTTAGTACAAAAGGTTAACCCAACTGGTAAGAGTTAGTACAAAAGGTTAACCCAACTGGTAAGAGTTAGTACAAAAGGTTAACCCAACTGGTAAGAGGTAGAACGATAGGTTAACCCAGCTGGTAAGAGTTAGTACGATAGGTTAACCCAAGTGGTAGAAGTTAGTACAAAAGGTTAACCAAACTGGTAAGTACAACAGGTTTACCCAACTGGTAGAACTTGGCACAAAAGGTTTACCCAGCAGCTAAGAGTTAGTACAAAAGGTTAATCTAACAGGTACGAATTAGTACAAAAAGTTGGAACTGGTTGAACAGGTCGAAGTCTACCGATGTGTAAGTGTATTTGTAAGACTGCTGTACCCCTGATACATAACAACACAATCAGACCTATTGTTAAGGATGGCTAGTGGACGGCTATGTATAAATCCCACTTAGTGACCACAGAGGACACGATCACACACTGCCAGGAGTGTTTCAGTTACGTCACGTTGTCCTAACGTGGGAGGACAGTAACGCTTACCACTCTTGAGCACCGGTAATGTGCTGACACATCAAGGATCATCATCGTGGTGCATAAAGAACTCACAGCAAGTGATATCAACTCTGCGTTTAAATTGTCACCAGTGCCCCAAAATATGAAGGAGATAGTGAGATAAATTGCTATAAAATTCGTGGCCCATTTAGAAACCGATGAATGGTAAAGAGAACTTTTGTGGTTTGCGATTTGAATGTCAAAGATCGATACAGAAAAAGGAATAAAACAAAAGGGTGTTTGTTACACAACTGTGTAAAAATATATCATCAAAAAAATAAAAATAAAATATAACATCAAGTTCCTGGAGCTTGTGACTTCAGCTACATACAACGTAATCAGCCTGTCTGACAAGCTAAGACGTGCAGCATGAGATTACCTCCGTCCTTCTTGATGACAGTTACGTTAACACAGTTCATAAATATTTATATGTTTGCTAATAGGGGCCCCGGGAATGCGTCCATGTATTGTCAGGGTGTGAACATATATCTTAGGCGTCAGACACTGTATAGATAGAATTGGGATATGTTTCGCTATGATTATTTTTAATAAAAAAAACCTCAGCCCTGAGCTTTTATTAATTTTGTAACTCGATACCGTCTGCTTCAAAGACCGCTGAGGAAAACCCTGTTTTTTCACTGACTTGAAAGTAAAACCTAAAGGCATTAACGTCAGATGTGACATTCGCTGATGAGCTGCATGATTGTAAGAATCAGAACTTCGTGGGTTTTTTGACAGGTTGAAATCTTAATGGTCAGATTCACAGAACACTCTCAAACATTGACCTTCGATCTTATTTCAAAATAACAAACGTTTTGAAGCTCAGAGTAATTAGGTATCGTTTCCCAATATATGTGAATAATACCAATTTACACATTGTTATGGGTATCAACGACCATGATGAGTTAAAGGTCATCTTCCGTACTGGGAGGAAATTTATCATATTCCCGGTGTCACGTATGTTTAAGGGACGAGCAACAAGTCGTGAGGTAAGGTCTCAGGAATGACAAATGGCCACCTTCATCTCCTGGTTCAAGTCAAAGTCATCTCCCCGCGGTGACCCGGGGTACACTGTGTCCCCAGCACCCTGTTGCTGGTTGTATAGGCCACCAAATTGGGCTAACCGATTCGGATTAAACTTGATCCTCAACAGGCGACTAACGGGATCGGGTTGATGCATGTCATCGTATCCCAATTGCGTAGATGGATGCTCATGATGTCAGTCACTGGATTGTATGGCCCAGACTCGAGACCACTGTCACATATTTACATCGTATAGGTACTCGGACCTTGTCTGATGAGTCAGCGAGTTAATTATCGTTTTTGTGTACCTTTCCCTTTACGGCGAGCAATTCCAGCAGCTACATTGCAGTTAACGTTCACGACATTTGAGGGTCCATCGAGCATACCCTTTCTACCAATATTTCAAAGAGCGTCATACGACTCTTGCTCAATGATTGTTTGATCACGGTTACAACATTCAAGGCCCCAGTAAGCCGTTCAAAACCTTTAACGGTAGACATGCGGGGGTCATTTCAAAATTTGATGCATCAGAGACAAAAATTATGTCGGATGCAATTCCTTTTGCGTGTGGTTTTACACATGGTGACTATGCTTTTAGTAGAGATTTTTTTTATGATTATGGAAATGGGTTTTATCGCTTTATTTACTGGCATGCTTGAGAACCACGGTGATCTCTAGAAATGGGACAAGTACTGGAATGCTTTGGATACTGGGTACACAATGATTTCAGTACTGGACAGATTCAGAACCAAGGTATCCTCAATCCTTCCAGTACTATAATTCCCCTCGATGAATAACCTTAATGATTCCTGGGTTCGAATCCCGGTTCGCCCTGATGAATATGTTTCCAGGTTTTTCGTCATAATTAGCATGCTCGTGGGTTTCACCAAAGTGGCAAACGTCACTTCCCTGCATCCCGTCGAGCTTTCCGATCACATCAAGTTGAATGTAAAGTCACTGAAATACTGTTCAAGCGGCGTTAAACCAAACTCACTCACTCTATGATTTCAGGCACTGTACTAGAATGCCCCAGAGCCCATGTAACGATTCTAATTCAAGCACAAGGATGCCTGATAGTCCGGGTTACAATTTCAGTTTAGTCTGTCCGCCACCTTAATTCCTTTTTCTCCATTGAAATCAATATCCCATAAAGCTTCTAACAAAATACTGGCTTCTTTATAACGAACCATTACAACTGAAATGCTGCTGCCTTCAACGAGTTAATGCTTTTATTGTTCACAAAATGGCTAACGTTTTTATCACCACCATAAGTGTGATGACATTAAAACATCAAAGAAACAAAAGCTGTCATTAGCAAATAAATCCACGCAAACAAGCCAGTCATTACAGTCAACCTATTGTCTTACATCTTAACGTTGACACTTCATAGTCTCTATCGCTTTAATTATGCATTTCATGGGGTCCCGGGGTGTCATGCAGCCTACACATAAACTTATTAGTGCTTCAAGCATGTCACTTCTTCCTTTACAGCCACAAAGTTGAGTTTTAGCACGCTACAAAAAGCTGCTCGGTGTTCTTCAGCTGGTTCAACTTGGGATCAAGCGAAGCTTCCCTCGGGGTGTAGGATACCACTATCAAACTGGCATTTATTGCATTGCAACCATTAAGGTGTTTACGATCAATTTTCTGTCTTGCCCCAAATCACGCGCTTTCTCAAGTGGAAAAGAGTATCAAAGAGACATTAAATGTGCGACTATCAAATGAACTATTAAACGATGATTTGACAATATTACCAAGAGACCTGCTTCGGTAACTACCAATACATTGGGCAAACATCTTGACTTGATTCTGCTCGAATGTGTCTTGAATGTTGAGGAAGGGGGATTGCGTCGATAACGATAATATTCTCCATGGTACGATTTGGTGATCTTACAACAAAAGTGATTGAAATGGAAAGTATTTTAAGTGAGTTCTCCCATAAATAGCTTTTTTGCGTAAGTAATGGTAATTTATGTCTAACTGTTCCAGATTGTGACATTGACGAACACGTGCGTGGCGGCTGAAGGGGAGCCGTATCAATAAACCGTAACATCACTTGTCTTTCCTGGGTTTACATCAATTGCAGAATTAAAGGTTCACATCTTTAAATAAATCAAACGGTATTAAAAACTGAGAAAGTAGTCACCTCATGAGATGAATTCATACATGGCCACCTCTATAGGTCAGATGTGTAAAATAATACAAGCTCAAACTGTCGTGGTTGTGTTAATATATGTAATCAAAATATTGTTAGATTGTGCATCTGACCTTAACGTTATAAGTCACTTATGGTTGTTTAAACAGTGTTATAGTTTCAGATCTAAATTTCAATGAAAAAGAAAAATATGTATTTTTTATTATACATGAACGTCCCTAGGATTGACAAACACCAAAATTAGGAGCAGAAAATGTGGAATCTAAGTTGTGGTCGGGTGAGTTTGTACGGACGGCTGGTAGCCTTCTTGTCAAGGCATTCGCTCGTCACGCTCAAGCCCATGTTCGAATCCCTAGATGGGTGCAATGCTTAAAGCTTATTCCTGGTGTTTTCTACCATGACATATTAGAGTTGTGCAAATTTGTTCACACATTGAAAAACAAGTGAACTGGTGAGTGAGGGAGAGAGAAAGTGAGAGGAGTTTAACGCCCCTTTGAACAGTATTGTAATTGAGTGACTATTCTATTTTAGTGAGTATTGTACTAACTGCGTAAGTCAGTGAGTGGTATTTATCCCCCTTTGCACACTAATGTTATTATATCACAGCATGTCAGCATAGTGTGGGAGGAAAGTCCGAATCTTTTTCTTAAAAATTCACTCTAACAATATCCATTTGGTGGCAGACAATTTATTTTTGTTCTGACAATATGAAGCTTAATCATGTTTTTCAAGAATTTTCGGGGGCAATGATCTGTTTAGATAAACTCCCCCCCCTCTCCAACTGAACCATTAATTTATGCATATATTAATTCAGTGCAGAATTATTATTTTTTGTTTAAACACTTAGGTCATCATATGTGTGTCACTAACTTGGACTAACTGCATTGCATTATTTACGTAGTAACACGAAAACATTAGACCATGCTCCTTTAGACAAAGGCAATTCTACCATCGGTTTCATGCCAAACACAAACTGGCATCCTACAAAAGTCTACTTACAAAGGCTGGGTACTGATATTGGAGCACCAGAATTGGGGTCATTCTTTCGTGCAGACGATGTCAAATGGACTCTTGAACTTTCCTTTGGGACGGAAATATTTGCACATCAAAACGGCCATGATAACATCCCCGTGGTATGATCAATTTCATCTCATAGTGAGTGGCATATCTTTTATTCTGTGTCACAGTGCTGACAAAAGATTACTGTTTCATCAAAAAGTCAATACTGTCGAGAGAGAGTAAATCAAGTGATCTACATTTTAGTCTATTTTGGGACAAGATCACGGCTCCTGCACAATATGCATATTTGATATTTTCAAGATATCGAAAGAAAGCAAGGCTCTGACAGAAGGCTTTGGAAAAATATTTTAAAGTATGCTCCGAGAGTAGATTATGAAAGAAGGCTATGAATGTAGGTTATGAAAGTAGACTACGAAAGTAGGTTATGAAAGAATGCTATGAATGTAGGTTCTGAAAGTAGACTACGAAAGTAGGCTATGAAAGTAGGCTTCGAAAGTGGGTCATGAAAGAAGGTTCTACATGTAGACTCCAAAAGAAGGCTGTAAAAGTAGGTTCTGAAAGTAGGCTCTCAAAGAAGGCTCTCAAAGTAGGCTATGAAAGTAGGTTTTGAAAGTAGGCTAAGAAAGTAGGTTCCGAAAGCAGGTCCTGAAAGTAGGCTGTGAAAGCAGGTCCTGAAAGTAGGTTCTGAAAGTAGGCGCTCAAAGAAAGCTATGTAAAAGGCTCTGAAAGTAGGTTCTGGAAGCAGGCTGTGAAAACAGGCTTTGAAAGTTGGCCCTTAAAGTAGGCTATAAACGTAGGCTCTAAAAGTAGGTTTTGAAAGTTGAGAATGAAAATAGACTCTGAAAGTAGACTCTGAAAGTAGGCTCTGTAAGTAGACTCTGAAAGTAGGCTATGAAAGCTGGCTCTCAAAATAGGCTGTGAAAGTAGACTCTCAAAGTAGACTATGAAAGTAAGCTCTGAAAGTAGGCTCTGATAATAGGCATAAAACAACCAGTTCCAGTACTTCATGTGACAGTTGTAGAAAACATGCCAACCATCACAATAGTAATACAATGATAGGAACCTTGTTATACGACAAACATTGGTTCCACGTAACCTACACATTTAGTGATGAGGCTACCTGACTTGGTCAGTTCCATGTCATCGTATCTCAGTTTCTGACTGGATTGCCTGGTCAAGATTCGATTATTTACAAGCCTGCCGTCATAAAGTTGACTTTTTTCTAAGTTCGGCAGTAATCAACAAATAAACGAACACACACTCGCTACACACATCCACACAATAGTATTATTTGTGGTACAACCATCATAGTACATATATCATATCAAATACAGTCCTACAATTGTTAAATAAACAAAGGAACTGGGGGCACGTGGGACCCATTCGTCTCAGACGCCACATTTTGCTGTGAAGAGTTGCGCCTCTTAAACGCCCCAAGAAACTATGATGACGTCCCTTTTCTTCCTGATTATGTTTCTAGGTTTGTGAAATCCTTGACTGTTCCTGGTTCTATGGAAGTGGTATATATCCTAGGTCACTTTGTGCTTTTCTCTCACAGCAACCTGACACACTGTCATATTACTGAAATAATTTTGAGGTAAACATAACTCACTCACTACACATATTCACTCACTAGTACTGGGAGTAACGTCTTGAAACCTATACCATCAGTTCAATGAGTCAAATAATATACAGCCTAGTTAATAAAAGAGCAATGAAGAACCTCGAAGATGATCCTGTCACATCATAGCTACACAGTCAAGCATTAAACATCTACGAATACACCGAATACATGATTGTTTTCTTAGATAGAACCAAGAACACTCCTAATGGAAATATATTTGTACTCTATTGAAGTGTACCGAAACGAATATGAGCTCGTTCTTTCTTAAAAATAAACTATTTACTCTTACATGCTCTTTCGCGAACGATAATTCTAATTCTTTCATAAACATCACTCTACTTTCTTACACACAACATGCCTCTTTCAAGAGCCACAATGGAAAAAATATTCCACTGCTTGTAATAGAATGTTCTCTTGGAAAATAAGATTTGCTTTGATGTTTCAGGAAGCACTCGCATCATTGTAATCAACTGCATTCCAAGGACTAAACCAAGGAGCTCTACCTTAAAGCGTACCTTCTTACATGCCACAGCGAGCCTTCATTAATCATAGGATGAAACACCTGGGGTCAGTATGATGGTCTGACATAAGCGCTGGAGGGCGCCATCGATTGTGAGACCATAAGCTTCAACAGGCTATAAGACCATGATTGATTAACAAACGGGGGACTTCCGTAAGAAGAAAAGGGAGCGCTTTGCTCGTCTACGTAGTTACGTCAATAGATCTCCAAAAGTCAACCCAGGGGGCTATTGATAGACTAGAGAGGACTATGATTTTTATTTTATTTTGGGATGACCCTGTATGTTCAAATACTGGTCACGGCGACACTGATAAATAGCATGGTACCATGCGTGTTAGTGGTAGGGACCGTTTCAAAGCCACATAGGTGTACTAATGTAACATGTAGTCGTTCGCGGTGCCGTGACTCGTTGTACAGAGTTGTGTTCCTTTGTCGTGCCAGGATCAAGTGGCCGGGGGTTCGAATCCAAGATTCTTGACAAGTCCGAAGCATACTCGTTTTGTATTAAAACGAATATTTTGTTTCGCAACATCCCTAATAATACTGAAACATAATCCCATCACTCAAATACTGCAACTTTTAAAAGCGGGTTTAAACACCGAACTCACTCACTCCGAACAAGACTGAACACTGTCAACCATAAGGTAAAATTCATTTCCATAATCATAAAGAAATTTCAACTGCAAGCAGACTTCACTGTACCATTCCGACTGTATCACAAGAATGTCTTTGTGAATACAATAAAACTATGAATATAACAGGTGTTCGCGAAAGGGTGAGCGCGTCCTGACCCACCGGTGGCACCCCTCACAAACACATGCAAAGGAAAGTAAATTGTTCACCTAAGGAAACACGAGAACATATGGTACAAGTCAACATAAGGAACTGCATCTTGATCAAACATCATTTTGGTCACTGATGCGTAATATTTTAAAGTATCCTTGAATATCGTAACCCTGATCAAAAAACTTTCGAGTAAGAGTCGCAGAAACAGCATGTTCCATTGTGCACAAAAACTGGCGCTTCAGGAAAATTGCTCGACACAAAGGGAAAGTTGAAGTCATCCCTCGTGTGATAGTCTTGTGGAGGGTTTTTGTGTCACTCTGAATAAACAGCTCTAAATCTGAAACAGATGTGCCTGTATTCATTGCATCAGACTGCCAGACTGTCGGCCATGTCTCAACACTTGTTATAATTGATGTAGATAGTATGAGTAAGCTGCTGAATGATGCTGAAAGCCTAGGTAATCGTCGATCAGTTCTGTTATGCTAAGTCAGTGTACTCTCTACTACATTACATGCAGAAAACATTAAAGAACATCCAAGCAGTCAGTCTAGAACCACTTAATGGTTTTTACCATGAATACAACAACATACGTACGTGTTTGCTCGTCAGCTTAAAAGAAGGAAACTGACACAATCCACTTGTAACAAAGACATCGAATGTCTCAATATTTTCACATAAAACGCAGCTAAAGGGTACAATATTCAAGAGCCCACCATCGTTGTCTGAGTACTTGCTCGTACTGAGTGTATGCTATCCGCGTGGAGTCAATAACTTTCTCAACTTTCGCAAACTGATAGTCATTTTGAACTGGATCAATTATTGACACCTTGTTCATCCTAAGGAAGAGAAATAATAGATGTCAACTTCTTATTGTTCGGACTATAACGTGAGCCTTTCATAGACTTGACTCCGATAGATGAAACGTAACCACAACATTGGAATATATATGTCCATACTTTCTTGGTGTGTACGTAATAAATCTTATGACGACAAATTATGCGAAGCAGTGTCTCTCCTTTCAGCAGTTCATAAGTGCGTAATTGCAACAGTGTCACGTCATCATAATATGACGTCATAGTGATTGCAATGTGACGTCATGACAAGGAATAGCGCGTTGGCGGCAAATTACACTATGTACACGGATTGATAAGAAGGTAGCATTTTTATACATTCATTAGAGACAGCATCGTATCATTAATTGTTGACCAGAGTTTGGTACTGATTGCAATATCTTTATAAACAGTGTATCTTTCTCTTGGCGAATTGATTTTTCATCTGTTTGTAAAACGGAAAAAATCTAAATTTCCACATCGATCAATTTTGTCCACTCTTTTTTTTGCATTCTACATTCGGATCTCTTATCGGTTGTTTATGTTCAGTGACATGGTCTGTTAATTCCTGCTTTACCAATGTAATTGGCACCACATGTACAGCCGCTACATTCTATAACATAAATCAAATTTCTACTGCGGCATGTCATAGTACTTTAAACCTTAGATATTTTACCATTATGGAATGAAGACTTACGGTCTTCAATTATTATCGGACATGTTTCGCAATGCGGTATACCACACTTGCTGACAGTCTTTTTTAACTGAACAAAAGTATAATTTGAAGGATACAATACTCGTTTTAGTTTCTTTGGCTGTCTTGTGCTTTACTGGAATATTAGAGCGCACAACAGGCATAAGATTGCAACTTCTAGGATTATTGGTTGTCACAAACGGAATAGACCTGCAGTGTATAAACAGGTTTTATGTACTATCGTTTCGGACAATATCTGCACCTTCAAATACGCAGAGTTTGTTTCGTTTGTTTCATGCTGTTTAACGCCGCACTCAGCAATATTCCACCTATATGACGGCGGTCTTTAAATAATCGGGTCTGGCCCAGACAATCCAGTCATTGATTTCATGAGCATCGATCCACGCAATTGGGATACGATGACATGCATCAACCAAGTCAGCGAAACTTGACAACCGGATCCCGTTAGTCGCCTCTTTTACGGCAAGCACGGGTTGCTGAAGACCCATTCTACCCCGGTTGTTCACGGGTCCTACTCGCAGAGGCGAGGAATACATGTCATTAATAATTTGGACAGTCCAGTACCCCAAGAGACAAGAAATGTGTACTTTGTGTATAAACCGCGTGTTGTGTTGTTGCTCGATCCCACATGAGAATACATCAACATGATGCATGTGAAGCACCCAAAAGCATCCCCCAAGAGAACCAAAATGAAGTTGGCTGGTATTAATAATCCCTTAGGGCCTGGATAGGAGGAAAGACGCATGTTATCAGTTACAAGCAAGGTATTACGTTATTCTTGCGTCTGTCATTATCTGTGCTGCTCGGCAAGAATAATGACAGCGATTAGTAGAGTTGGGGGTATTACATGTAAATGGATGAGCAGCGTAGACGGCGGCATTGATTCTGTGTTTAAAGGTTGTCAGAGAGTTCAGATCTCACCCGGCCTCGATGAGAGATAATCGATTGAACAAACACTTGTTGCGATCATTTGTCCGCATTGTTTAACCTTGGGGTATGACTGTGCGGTGGGAACTAAGTAATTACTCTAAATGTTAAAATGGCCAACGCGATCTCAATAATATCAACATACAGTAATGAAGCTGCGATGTTCTCTTCATGGAGGTTGTGACAGGATATCAACGCATGGGGCATATTTTAGTGAGACGGCCGATCTTCCGACCTTTAATGCATAAAGACACTTAGCGGAATGGCAGATAAAACAGGCTCTTAAATTTAGATTAAGCACCACGGCATGTCCAAGTGAGGTTATTCCCATTAAAGGCTACAACATACACATTCAGTTTATGGTTTCATGCGTTCAAGGAACGAGTTCATTTAGTTTAGAGTTTGACTGTCACTGTTTAGTTTGGTGTCCTTGTTTACAATACCTCCGTGAAGATTCCGGCTCAGAAATGTCCCTACACAATCTATGCTGGTCCTAAGGGGCCACTGAATGGATCTGGTGGTCAGGCTTTGTGAATTGGTTCTTTGCATGTCATCGTAGTCTGACGTCGTTGATCGTTGCTCATAAAATCAATCACTGGATTGCTCGCCTTGACTTGATTATTTACGGGCAGCCGTCATATAGCTGGGATATTGCTTTGTGCGGCTTTAAACACAAACAAACAAGTCATTATTAACAACAATAGTCATGCCATTCGATATGACACATCAGACATGCATACAGACATACATTCATATGTTTGTAACCAAACATTTTTGATGATTTGAAATTTGCATTAAACTCTTAAGGATCTGTGACGTATGCACAGATTGATTACTAAATAAGTGCTTTAAAAAGGAAACTTCATCTGTTCTGAATCAGTCATTGAATTGCTATGGCTTTAAGTTGGACAAATATACAGACAAACCTACAGAAGAACATCTGTCATTTATTTCCTCCTTTACTTACGTGAGTGTCGATAAATACACAGTGTAGGAATTCTATCCGTATCAATACCTCTTTAGAGCAACGAAAAAACACCAATGAGAGTACAGGCTATTCAAATGTTCATAAAACTATTCTGACAGGTGGGTTAGGTTTAACGTCGCATTTAACAGTCTTGCACTGATATCATGTTGTGTCAGCTTGATGTGGAAGGACAGCCCGAAGAGATGCAGATCTTAGGCGTTTACCTCTTTGGTGAAACGCACAAGCACGGATATGGTACTGACAAACCTGGAAACATGATCGAGACGAACTGGGATTCGAACCCACACTCATTCGTTTCTGACGTACCAAGGGCGCTCCTGTGGACCCATGCCGTAGTTGGTGAGTAACCGCATAAAGTTTTACGCCGTGTCCAGAAATAAATATAATGAAGTATAACCCTGACGGTTATTTGAGATATTTGGAGAGTTGAAGTTTGTTTTATCATGAGTATATTCGAAGCTTGAACGTCCATCTTAAAATGTATGTAAAAGCCCTTACGCCATCCAATCAATGAATCTGCAACAATGAAACATGATTTCTAAGAGATGGTATTAAGACGAGATCGTTTTCAAAGAATTGACTATTCTTTGAAAACGATCTCGTTTCAGGTGAGTGATGATTGTCAATGTAACTTCTTTTGGCATTATTGTTCAAATCGTATTTGACAACAGGTGCTGGACAAGAGACATCATGCAACTGCTATCATTGTAAGTTTTATCACGTCCAATTATGTCAAGTAATTGTCAAGAAATATGGGGGTGTGGATAGCCTTGTGCTTAAAACGTTGGCTGGTCACGCCTATGGCCGCTGTTCCATCTCTCATGGGAACACTGTGTGAAGCCCATTTCTCACAACGTTCAAGCCACCGTTGCTAACTTATTGCTTACGCTCATTTTACCAAGAAATATGGGATTGCTTCGCGAAGAGCCAAGCTTATGGGAAACGGACACCATTCTAAACCGTAGATTGCAGTGACATTGCATGCAATGGGGTGTTATCAGCCAACAATGCACACGCCAGCTATGCGCCTTCTCCCAACGAGACAGAATTACGGAAGGCACGTGCCAACCGTTAGCTTCCTGTTGTCAGTGTTGCGTGTAAGGTCATGATGATAACTGTAGGCTATGTAAATAAAAGCCACAAAATCATTTTCATTTACGATACAGACTTCATTATGAGCCTTTTTTGATGAATCACTGTCCAATAGTCCTGTCCATACGGGTGGCATCGGTAACCAACACCTGTAACGCTGAAGAGACAACAGCTGAACAGACACATATGGTGCAAGTCAAAATGGGGAATTACACAGGACATCATTTTTGTCACTGATGCGTCAAATTTGGAAATGACCTCCACAAGTCAACCATAAAACTTAAGATAAACTTCTCGGAGATTCGGAGTCTCCGAGAAATAGAATTCAAAGTGGTCGTTTTACTAACATTGAAGTCTGAGTAGAGTGAAAAAGTGTATTTTGAAAATCCGACAAGCCTAAAATTGAATCTCTTGTAAATTGAGTATGGTTTAAGACAACCTCAGGTAATACGGTTTTTGGCATCTGAACTTCAAACAAATAACTGCAATATCCACATACTCTTGATATACGCGCCTATCGATGTTACGTGATGAATCTGGATGATGAAAACAATCTGAATTTAGAACCAGCTTTGTACGGATGTTTCCAGTATTGTCAGAAGAGAGCTGATTTATATAGTTATGCTACTGATATATATATATATATATATATATATATATATATATATTAATGCCACCTCCTGACATACATTTTGAAGAGCTCTAAGACAACATTGACGCAATCTTTCAGGGTTTCTTGCCTTCGTGTTGAGGATGTTTTCAAGATCCAAGGTATTCTACAATTAGCCTGAATTACCTATGCTGTTTCTGCATTGCAATGCCAGCCTTTGGTGAAGCGATGCAAGAGTATGTTCCAGCTGTAATACACGGAGCACTGTATAATACCCACCAGATTTTACATGGCTTTCAGAGGCTTGGTCATAACTGCCCAGAAGTTTTCCCAGAGTCCCCGGTAAGGTTTCGTCAGATCTGAATACATTATATGTTATCAATGTGGTAACACTGACTGGCATGTCTTCATTGAAGATGTTTAGTGTACACGTGTTACAAAGCAGTGACGATCATGGTTATTTTCGTACTGATGAGTACAACGCCAGAGGCGTTTATACCAATGAGTACACACACGTTAGGTTTCAGAAAACTTAGCAGTGTTAGAGTACAAAGCACGGGAAGACTGCAGTGACGGTCAGATTTGACGTAACCAAACAAATACCATGATATATTTGAACAACTCCTCTTGGACGTCACGGAGATAACAGCGAAGGAAATTGTCAGTGGAGACAACAGCTGATAAGAACAGTGGAGCAATTTATGTTTTCCTGAAGCTAATGTTTCTTTAACATGAAAGAGGGGGTCCCCTCGTCCTGCATTATTTATGAAGTACACGCGGAGAGAGGAGAGTGTATCGACGTCGAAATGTGCCACAGTGTACTCTCAGACAACTGTAGAAGCAAAGATCATTATCTGAGCTATGAAGAAATTCAATGTGTCATTCCTGAGACAAAGAGGCAATCTCGACCTCCGAGAAGAAAATAAAAACATTTCGGGACAGGAGATCGGATCCATCGTAACCATTTTTAAGATTTTTCTCGGGCCACAATCTACAATTCTAATCAATGCATTTCGACAGCATATCAGATGTTTGTGAGACCTTTAAGGTCTCCAACTGTATTTGATGCCAAAGATTATGTGTCCCACTTGGTTGTATTCACGATAAAACATGCAACTTTCACATGAACTCTACGTATGGTTGCTTTTATAGCCTTTCTATCAATTGCCACTCGTTTTTCTGCATCACCAAGAAGCATACGCATATTCTACACTCCTCTTAAACTAGACAAGATACGTTATGCTTGGTGAGTGAGAGAGCTTTAAAAATAATTCCAGTTATATCACGGCGCGTTAGATTGATATGGGAGGAGAGCCCTAAGTGATGCAGGTCTGAGACGTTTATCACTTTGGTGAAACCCACGAGTACGGGTATGGTGCTGACAAACCGAGATTTGGCCTACCGGGATTCGAACCCTCGATCATAGGTGTCTGGTGTGCCCAAAGAACGCAACTCTGGACAGGGATAACGGCGCCTTACACGACTGATCCACGTTATGTTGATAGTAACAAAGAGAACACATATATATTCAAAGATGCGTCACATAAGAGGGATGACAAAATAGATATGTGTGTGTCCGGTTTTCTGACCGAATACGTTTTATCACCATCCCGGTATTGTCCGTATTTTATGCCACTTGCGTAATTTTTTTGCGCTTTACGTTAAAGTTGGAGCACAGCTGAAGACCTCGGACCCCCCAACACCAGTTTGTCGTTTGGGTCACGTGACGTACGATCATATCCCGTCGATTTTCTACCAAAACACTTTACCTAGGAATTGACATCTTAAACACCTGGACTGTTGTTTCGTGAGTGTTTGCGCAAATTGTTTATTTTATGCACGTGTTGTTTACTTTATACACGTTTTGTGTACTTTATACACGTGTGCTGTTGTCGAATATTTGGCTTTGCGCTCATATCACCAAATCGAGAATCAAGAACAGTTGCACAAATGTAACATGTTTACTTTAATTTTTTTATGTTATTAATGTTTTTATTCTATTTTATTTTTTTCGGGGTGGGGTGGGGTGGGGTGAGTAGGGTGGGGGTGGGAGATGGAGATTGGGGGACAGCAAGTGACTGGCCATATTAAAACGACTCCAGGAATATCAATTGGTCGGTTCCTAAGTGCGGAATCTAAAGAGACAACATCCTCAAGTGATCTCCGCCTGCCATTGCAATGTACGCAAACACTTAGAACAGTATGGATCGCCTACTTACATATTTCTGGATAACAGCATATTTTTAAAACCTTGAAACTAAAGGAATTCATATCGATTTCAAATCACTTCGTGTGTTTCAGAAAGAAGGATGCAATGTATTAGGGGCTTCATGGGCTGATATGTTTGCCTGGAAGAATGCTGTGTTGCAGCGTGATGCATAAATTCCTGGTAAATCGAAGCAACCGACATATTTAGAGAGGAGAATGCATGCAGATTATTTGCGGCGATATGAGCTTGACAGACTGATCTGTTTAGTGGGTATGGCTCGCTGTTTTATTTACTTGGATATGGATGTGATGAATGAAAGTACATAGACAGCGGATATAAGAAGTAGGGGGTCAGTTGTAACTTCCAGGGGTATGATGTTTTATATCGCTGCAGCTATTACCACTGTTCCGGTCACTACATCGAAGCAGCTTTATCGCTGCTGTTGGTCTTTCGAAATTATCCGAGTCCACACCGTGAGAGTAATAGAGAATGATTTACACAACAGAGAACAACTGTCACAGATTTCTCATGGATGTGCATGTTTAGTAGGTCTTGACTAGCCAACCACGAGAATATTAAGAGAGAGAATTTATGGATGTCAACTTCTTTTATCATGAGGAACACAACGTTTCGGAGTATATGCTTCATCCGCCTGATGACGAAGCAAGCATGTACTCCGAAACGTTGAGTTCCTCGTAATAAAGAGGTTCACATCCATAAATTCTCTCTCTATATGTGTATCACTTCTTAAAGCCATTCAGAGACTTGACACGTGAATATAAATGTGACTTGCGATCTACATGAAATCTGATTACGGTATTGAATTGTTATTACCCTGTCATCTCTACCTTTAAAGGTAGACATTAAGCGATGCCAAAGGGCTGGACGACCTGAAATAACACATGACTTAAAAAGGTCACAGTGGAATTCTCTTGAGATACGAGTATTATAGCTACCAGTTTGGTAGACGCGCCCAGTTATGCTTAACATAGCACAATAATATAAGCCTCGGTTTGGGATTATGCAGCGCCTTGAATGAGCACTCAATTGTTACCTTTAATGCTCTTTGATATTCGACACAGACTTCCAAATTATGTATGATTGTGTTACCTTGCTCTCGCTTGAAGGTAACGCCACGCTTATACAACCAGGAACCAGTCTACGAGAATCAGTCCTAGAAGGAATCACTGCCTCTCCGTAAAATAAGGGCATTAGCTCTGCAATATTTGGGATAAACATGGGTGAACACAAAACTGTGACGCCTTGTTTGAATATGATACCTAATTACTCTGAGCTTCATTACGTTTGTTATTTTAAAATAAAAGTTCGGTTAACCTTTTGTACTAACCTCTTCCAGTTCTGTTAACCTCTTGTACTAACTCTTACCAGCTGCGTTAACTACATAGTTCACAGATAAGATATGAATCGACTACATCTGTAAGGATTCTCCTGAGAATGAGAACTAAGTACCGCTGCATCAATAGGTCAGTACGAACTCTCCAGAATTTAATAGCACTATTACATGTGAAAAGAAGATTTGAGATTAACGGCAGGCAACATGTACATGCGTTGGTGTTTGGGATAAACTGCTATTTTCGTAAATAAATGTTAGGCAGTTGAACTGAAAGACCAATCGAATTAATGCCTAACAGGCATAACAAATTAACAACTAGCATCCAAAATTCAAGTACCCATGACAGAATAATCACAATGATTGGAATTAAACATATAAATTGATATATTTCCCACAAATAATGCAAATTCATTACTGTAAAAATCATCAATGTTTGTGAAACTCACGATAAGCGCTCTGATGGCACCATACAACTCACTGCAGACATATGGTCGAGTTTAAGTAATTGATTAAAGCTGAGAAATTACATTCATCAACTTCTGGCGCACTTATAGATTGGTGACATCGGTTGTAAATATGTCATAATGTAAATGAAAAGATATTTTCGTTCTGTATATTGGCTAGACAGGAGTCCTTTTAATTAAAGGCTTATCTCTCATGCACGGAGAATCAATATTGATGATACAGTGAATGCGTTATTAAAGCAATCCTCCAGGCTTGAGAAGTATTTCCGTGTGTCACACTCCAAGACCAAAATTACGTTTCAGATGGTATATGACTTAATTACCGAGGTAATTAAGACCGTAAACCAACAAAACCAGTCCTAAATCATTGATAATCCGTTAACGTCAGAACAGGCAAGAACGATCTTATTTGGATTCTGTTCGTTATTACATAATACCATCTGGGGATAGTAATGGTTAAATAAGCACACTAAAAATAATACGTTACAACAATACGACATATTAATTCTATTCGTTGAAGATTTATTGCACTGGGCGAGCATTGATGTACATTTATATGCATGAAGTGTTTCACATTTGTTTGCTAAAGTTGGATTTTCGTCTAATGTAACGAGCACGCTGTGAATGTTCTTAAAGGAATCAGAGTAAAATTACGCAGTAAATCTTAACGTAAACTATCATACCACTTTTTTATTGCGAGCGTTAGAGATTCGAACCGCAAATAACAATATCCGTTAACATTATTTCGGTACGAGAAGGCTAGCGTGTCATAATCGCCTTCAAGGACTACTACCAACGCGCGCCATCGACACAACGTGTTCGTCGTTCTGCATCTGTTCTTCAAGCCCTCTTTCTGTTCCCAGCAGAGCACTGTGTCAAGCTTCTTGTCAGACGTTGCTCGATATGGTGCCATTAATACAGTTAATGATTTCAAGATAGACTGGGGCTGGGGTATCAGGACGTCTATTACCATACAGCTACTTGTTTCTATTCCAGCACAATGTATTTGAGATAGACAGACAGCCTTCCACTAGGATTTCAGAGAAGCCGAACTAACGACAGAGCAACACGAACTGCATTAGCAGCACAGGCAACAACCGAGAGGTGTTCAACCCTTCACCACAGAAGCAAGGTTCACAGACACGACCTGTTTACAAAGAGATGAGATGACGACACGTTTCCAAGAGAAAATGGTCTGTAAAAGAGTTTAGGTACATTACCATATGCATGTTTCATTTTTTTCTTTGTACAGAGCCAGTTAAAGAGCATTTACATGGAGATGAAAAATGTCGCCCTTGTGTAGTTGCAATGTAGTCAAAGACGTTTCAAGCTGGAAACTTGATAAGAGCAAATTTGGTAGGCTGAACTGGTGACGTTGAAATTGGTGCTGACGAACACCTTGAGTCATTAGTAATTTTCGTATATTCATCATTAGTCTGCTTATTACACCCAATGGAATCCATTTCGGCAGATATTCCAGAGTGATTACTATCTTGCTTGGACGTTTTGAACACATTACGTTACAACAACGTTGCTGGAACGTTGAAGCGTTTTGTCCACGCTGTTGTTACGTTGTGGCAACGTTGTGTCTTGGCAGTGAAAAATACTTGTATGAACTAACAATAAGGCCTAAATGTCGTGTACGATATATGTAGATGAATGTGAGACTCAGATTCATTGTGGGAAATCCTTGTCAAATTCTCAGATATGTGAGATATTTGTTAGGTCAGGTGAAATGGCGTTTAACGTCGGGTTTGAGAGTATTGCACTTATATAGCGACGTGCATGCACCTGTGTGTGGCTTCTTGCACTAGTAGTCCGGACTAAAGCGGTTTTATATAGTCCACGGAGATACCATGCCGCAGTTTAATGTGAATACCCCTCTCAGACACAGTATACTGACTCCGAACCGATCAGTCCTTGTTTCAGCCCCTCAATGCCGAGGGCCAGGCAGGGGATCCAAAAATATCATCTTTTTACGTCTTTTAGTATGTTAAAGTGGAGAAAGCAATGTGTACGGAACAAGAGTAATGCAGACATCATCTCTCGATGACATGAAATCAATGTGATTTCTTAGCGGTATGACATCACGTGTATATGGCGTCAACTAGAACAGCCAGATTTCAAACACTCTACCATCATGGAACATAGACTCTTGATCCATGACTTCATGATTATATGCACAATGAGTGTACTTTGCATGTATATCCTCAAGCTGTACAATGACGTCATTAAATATCATTAAATATCAGGTACCTCTGCCCGGCTTCACTTCTGTGAATGTGTAGGTGTGCTTGTACATCCGACAACGTAATTTCTTTTCAAATGTCATGTCAATCCTCGACACTTCTATAAAGGTCACATTTTTTCACATAATTTTCCCATATTCTGACGAAATCACGAAGTTTATATGTTTGTTCTGATTATTTTGTTCTTTGAAATAAATGTCAACCACAAAGAACAGTCATAGTCGGTAATATTCCACAAAGCTTTCAAAATATTGACATTTCCTCGAGTTTGCAGTACACCTGAACCTAAAACTGTATTAAATTATTTCCATTAACAAATTGTTTGCTCTGGGCGGGTGCATATCTGCCACAATGCCCCGGCGGAGAGTGTAAACTGCATTGTACATGTCAGATCCATCTAGTTAATGTAAAGGATCTGATAAACTCAGCTCTTGAGAAAATATAGTGCGTCAATGTTATTGTGTAGCCCATCTTCACACTAAAGCTGTCTCGAAGATCAAACCATCAGTTTCCGCATTTGATCATTTAAGAAACTTAACTACTTAAATAATAATTGTGGATCGAACTATCTTTACTACAATATAATTGTGTAATAAAATTGATTAACATGTTTGAAATTGTCCATCGAGGCAGTCGACTGGAGCTGCTACCATCATCATGCGCTGCATTCGGAAATATAATGTTTACAACAATCGATTTGTGGAGTTACATTACTCATTGCAAACTGTTATTTTATCAAGACATAAATTGACCAATGAGACTGAGGCCAAATTTGCCTTAAAAGAACCTGAAACCCACGCAAATTGCATTTTGAGTACGTGAGTGCGTGCGTGCGTGTGTGCGTGTGAGAGGCATGTGAATAATCGACTCTGGACCAGACCAACTATTATTCAAAACATAAGCACCGATCCACGCTATCAGAAAACACAAGCCAATGCATAGGGTTCCAGACCAATTTAATTTAGTCTTATCCTAAGACCAGGAAGATGGGTTTTTTTAACCCAGACCTACGGGTTGCTTTAACAGATTCGAACCGGCTCAACGAACCGATAAAAAGCTTTCTATCCTTAATGGATCACAAGTTGCCAAGACAACAGGATAAACATTAGTGCAAAAGTATTCGCCATCCAATTAGTAACATAATATCCAAGAGATTATGTCAGTAGCTTTCTGTTTGCCCGAGGATGTCCTCCGCCAATGTTTAAATTAGAAATGCCAACACGTTCACAGTTGCCAATTATTTGATGACTTGGTCAAAATAAATGGTTTTAAACACAAACGGACACATTGTTAAAGATAAATGAAAACAAACGGAGACAATCGACGTTCATTCCCTCATGTCATGGACGTAAACAGGCCTTATGTGACCAGAATTTGTTTGTTTGTTGCTAAAGCCCCAATAGTCAAAGTACACATATATCACGGCAGCCTGTACATAATAACGAAGTAGTGGCGTCGCACGTCATTTGGGTACGAGGACACGCATTCAACCAAGTCACGGAGTCTGGCCATTCATTTCATTTAGTAATCTCCTACGACAACATATGGCAGTGTAATTTATTGTTAAACGATGATTGTGACTGACTGTATTACATTGTTTCTGTAGAGATTCAGTCGAGGTTCATTGCATTGTATTTGGACAATGATTAGCTGATAAGTTATTATATATAGATGCTCGAAGTATATGTAAACTTCCGAAATAGCATGGATGGATGTCAAGCGTCATAGAAAAATGTGGAATATTCTGTGATGTTCAAGTGACACTAGACACGTCTGTCACTGTGTAGAAAGTGATGGAAGGTGGTTGGACAATATAACTGGAACAGGCGCATCCCTGTCTCATCCCACATATCATCTCACATTTCATCTGATAGTACATCAAGACCAGCTTTCGTATGAAGATCCCTTATCATTCCCAGACTCGGCCTATCTCGGATGCTTGACCCTGTTGCGGAAAGGTGTAAATTATTATCATCTCTGTCATCATACTTTGAATCAATACATTGAAGATTGTACTGTCACTCTAAGGCTTACTGCCATTGTAATTTCCGTGCAGTAATTTGTTTTGATTTGTAAACCTCGTTAACTGTACAACACAATTGTTGATTGCATACCATTTGTTGCTTGTTTGTTGATTTCACGCGAAGTTCTGTTACGTATAGATTTCTGGGTTTACATATTGTTTCAATTTGGGTGTCAACACGAAATAATATATAGGTTGATTGAGGCCTATTCTGACGCGGTCTCCCCAAGGTATTGCCCCTTTTATATAAGCTATTTTGTTGAATTCCAAAGACAGTTGGACAAAATGAATAATTTCCATAACTTACAATTATATTTGTATGTGGTCCGACTCGGTTCCATCACAATTTCGTGACTATTGTACTTAAAAGCACCTAGCCCAAGGATAAATGGGTACATGTTGTGTACGCAGAAAGAAGTCTTAATATGGACCAGACCCTGCCGTGCGAAAGAAATCAGTCCGTCAAACTCTGAAGCAAATCGAATTCCTAAAAAAGTACCTGTTTGCCACAGTGTTCGGTGTATTTGGAGCAGTTTAAATAATAAAACGAAATTAGACATGTACATATTCTGCCCGTACTACAATCATTTTGACGATAATTGGACTTTCTTAAATATAAGAGTCATCAAGACATTATGCCATCACTATTTTGCCTTTTAGGACCAATGGAATCTGTTTTGTGGGATATACACATATTATAGAACATTTCTAGGCCAACTGGAATATGAGCTACTAGTCGATAAATAACGGTATCATTTGGATAAGCTACTTTAACACAAACATTCTATGTGTTTGCTGGAACGTGTAGTTGGCATTCACATTAAAAAAATGTCCTTCATTTTTACTGAGACCATTATCTTTTGGAGTAATACATTTACAAACGCCAATGCTCTTTTAGGTTTTCCTTGAAGAGCAAATGACAAATGATTTTCTTTGGTAAGAAATGCAATGACAAATGACCCCAAATGTCCCTTAATGCGTTTCCTGTAATGTGAAACGAAATGTAATATTGACGAAATAGTAATGGCACATTTGTCTTATGAAATATATGAAATCACCTTTTGGAATATTATTGTAACGAACTTTTGAAGACTTATACTGAGGCATACATTATATATATTATGTACAGTACATATAATGGCATTTGAAAGTCGGCACGAAAGGTTCCTAACAGCACAGAAAGCATTCCCTTTTCAATCTTCAGATCCTGAAAAATAATCCAATAAACGCCTGTGACGTTCAATTCAAATTACCTAAGAGATCGAATTAGCACAAATTTGTTTAAGGACACACAGGATAAGATTTGGCGTGCGTTCCCAGAAGTAGATAACGTAGTTAGCTTGAGAAATGAACGGATGTATTTTTTCCGACAATCACGAAGAGTTTCTTCTGGAACCAGATGAATAATCAAACATGCCTGTGTATACAACTCAAGATTGTCTAAAGGTATCAGCATACCAGGGGTTATGGGTTTGGTGATATTTTATTGATGTTAATTGTTTACATTGTACTCATGTTATTTTTTTGTTTGTTTGCTTTTGATTTGTATCTTTCTTACAGTGGTACAGGTCAAATTCTTGTGGTGGACCATTTGTTTCTCGTTTATCCAGAAGGTTCAACTATCAATAGAATGTTATTTGTTGGAGAGATGTTTTGCACATATACCAACCAAATAAATTCCGAGTTTTTAGATTACATAAAAGAAACTTCTAATCAGACGGACGCCTTGTCCACAAGTACAAAGACGTTGTGTCCGGCAGCAAAGTGAACCAGAGAGTGGAGTGACTTCACGCCCTGCTACATACACAATACATCGAAATAAAAGCGGCAAAACTATTTCCATATTCAAAAGAAATATCTGCCAAATGCAAAGTCGATTGTACGATTGTAACTATATCATGAACAAGTGTTTATGAATCACTGATGATACCAGGCAGACGCAACAAGGTGAGCGTATTCTGCCCCGCGGATGGCACCCGTCACACAGACATGCAAGGCAAGTCAGTATGTGCAGCAAACGTTAGACTTTATTCCCCACAGGGTGAAGAGACAGGTGATGAGATATTCAATTCGTGATGTGACTTCGTTTTATTTGTTTTGATTGGGTAACGGTCACACATGAAAGGCCATGCTGGAACCTTTTTTCATTCATACAAAATAACGATATTGTTTCACTGATAACGCCGTTTGTATATCACTGTTGTCTGATTCTGGTGTTTATGTTTCCCTTCGTTTAATTGACACGATAACAAATCAGATACGAATTTGTTTATGTTTACTTTTTCAATACAGGCTCGTACAATTAACAAGAACGTCTTTGGCGACCACGTTGGTTTCCTGATTTCCCTTTTGGGAAAATGATATGGACAGGATGTTCTTTCAGTTGATAGATACAGAAAAACGCATCATGTCGATTGCACAGCGGGGATATCGGAAGTCCGATTGGCTGACAGCAGATCCGAGATTCAAAGAGCGACGCTGTTTGAACTTTTAAGTGTTCTTACAGTTGTTCTGGTCTTAGGTATTAGGTGTGGTGAAATGGGGTTTAACGTCGCGTCCAAGATAATTGCACTTATATATCGACTAGCACGCGCGCGTGCGTGCGTGCGTGCGTGCGTAGGTGCGTGTGTGTTTTGCTGCTTGTAGTAGTCCGGACTAATCCCGATTTTATAGTCCCAGCCCACTGAGGTACCATGCCGCAGTTCAACATGAATACCCGTATCAGACACGGTATACTGACTTCGAGTTCTTGTTTAGTTCTTAATGCCGAGCGCCAGACAAGGTAACAACAAGTACCATCTTTTAATGTCTTTTGGGATGACGCGGCCGGGGATCGAACCCCGGACATTCTGCTCTCCGGGCGGACGATCCAGCACTAGAACATCGAGCGGTCCTGGTAATTCGCGCTTGAATTACTTCATCATTACCATCAGTTGAAGAACTTCTTTAATAATATTGTTGAGCATTGCTGCTTTAATCTTGCATACACAAGAACGGAAACAATTTAAAAGTGAGTATGCATAGAAAGATCAAGTGTGGCCTTGGTAGGGCACGTACCAATATCGTGAGCTTTCTAAGGTATCTGACCTCGCTTTTGATTGGTCGGAATCCATAAAAGTCAACTTGTTTTGTAAAATTATATCTAACGAGTATGAATAGTCCGAGAACGAGAATGAATACGCGAGCCTTCTCATCAGTGACTCATCCTTATCGAACGGTCATCCGGTCATCGAAACACCGCTCCGCTACAATAAATATCTTGTTTCAGATCAAACGTGTATCTCGGAGAGATAACAAGCCATCCTATTACATTGTTAATTAATTTGCGAATTTAGTTTTAAAATATTTTATTTCTAATAGAGTTACAAATTGCGCATTCATCAATACGATATTCTAGCTGACGTGAGAACTTAAGATAGATAAGTGTAGTTTAGTTCCGGATTCTTTGGAATCCAAAAGGAAATGCCACATACTTTCAACGAGTGCTTTGAAGAGTGAGTGAGTTGGATTTAACCCCACTTTGAACAGTATTCCAATTATTGCACGGCGTGTCAGCTTAATGTGGGAACAAATCCCGAAGTGATGAAAGTCTAAGACATTTACCACTTCGGTGAAACCCACGATCACGGGTGTGGTGCTGGCAAACCTAGAAACATGATCGGAGCGAACCGGGATTCGAACCCACAATGACGGGTTTCTTGCACACCGAGGGACGCAACCCTGGACTCCGAACTACGGCGTTTAAGATAACGGGGTCACCCAAGTGATTTGAAGAAGACGTATACAATAAGCACATGGAAATGAGCGAACAGAATCAATAAAACATAAATGCCTCCATTCAGAAGTGAATCTCAATCTGGAAGTAGGTTAAACATATATTGAACATGAATAATGATCTTGTCAACCGTTCAGAATGTTCTCATTAAAGGACTGGTATCTCTTTAAATCGTACCGATCGCCATCGTCAAATGTACATGAAAGAGACTTTTCTTCCTCTTGTAATTTCATCCAATTATTTCATGTATGAAAACTTGTAGAGACATCGTGGCAACTCAAAAGTCAGACAATACTTCTTCCTGAAGTGCTGTTATTTAAAAGATCAGTTTCAGATTGTTCATATTGATCTATGCACAGCGTTCCCATGACGCCACGCGAAGAGCGTATCGTGGTTGCATTCATATATCTGGATCATGACTGTCTACACCTCGTCTCTCGAAGCTTAACTTGCTTTGATATTATAAAATGACATATTTAACTCAGCAATACATAATTTCCAAGCTGCTTTGTAGAACTCATTTCTGAACAATCTGCCATCATTTTACTTCCTATTTGTCACATCAGACGCAGTATTATCAAGTTGATTATCTTTTCTGTGTATTTATCTGCAAGAAAACCTCATTGAGCATACAGTTCTGGCGCTACGACGTTCGTTTGAGACAGTTAGAAAGGAAAAGTTGGCACTTTTCAAGCGCGGTGTGTTTAAGGCAGGCAGCGAATGACGTATGGTGTTGTTAATACGATATACGACCAATAAGTCGAAATATATTTCACCGCAGACGTGAAAGCCACAAAAAAATAAACCTTAATCTCTAATTTTCTTTCCTCCATCATCAACATCGACTGCTGTTATTCCCGCTGCCATTGCCACTAAATCTCTCACCTGCTATTTTTAAAATACTCTAGTCTGGTGTGTTTTTCACATCAGTTCAGCTCACGGTCTAAAAGTGCGTGAGCTGAGGTGAAATTGGTTTTAAAGTCGCGTTCAAAATTATTGTTCTTAAATAGCAACGTGGAAGCATTCGCGCGCTTGCGTTCGTGAGTGCGTGTGTGTGTCCCCTTGCACTAGACAGGCCTAAAGCCGGTTTTATAGAGAAAGCGCACTGAGACTCGTACCATGCCGCAGATAACATGAATACCCCTCTCAGTATACCCGACACCGTATTCCGACTCCCAGTTGACCAGTCCCTGTTTTATCCCCGGAATGCCGCGGTCAAGGCGGGGTCACAGCGATTACTTATTTGTAACGTCTTTTGTGAAGACGCGGCCGTTGATCGACCCACCGAACGATCTAACCGCCTAAAAGTGAGTGAGCTAATCAATGCTTACACCGTTGTAAGAGTGAGTGAGCGGTATCTTGCGCGACTTTGACCAGTATTTCAGCTGCAGCTTGGTATGGGAGGAAAGTAATGATCATACATGTTCACCACATTGGAAAAACCTACCAGCACGGGTATGGTGCTGATAACCAGGGCTATGCTTGGATTCGAACCAGGGATCGTAGGTTTCTGGCACTCCTAAGTGACGCAACTCTGCACAACGTATTGCGGCGCCTCGGATTGTAGGAATATTCGTGCTCCGTCGCCAATACATGGTGGTCATGCGTCTATGTTCATTGTGAATGTTATACAAACTAGCTGTGCCACCGTCTAACCAAAGTGATTTTGATTCATTCCTTACATTTTCAATTGATACCCCCACTCTGTAGACAGTAAACGTTCTTCAACGTTCAGGGTCTTGTTTCCCTAGTGGTAGGCTGTACCGCACAAGATCATAGCTGAATTCCTTGGTTGATATGCGTGTTAGCTGTCTGTCAGCATTCCTCGCTATCTTGTGGCGTGGATCCTTCTCCGCTCATTGGCGGCTGGTTTTAGGAAGACTTTGCTCCATGATCTGGTGCCCGTTTCGGTGGAGATCGAACCGTTACAATAAATGTCTTGTGTAAAACTGAGATAATGTCATGTATTTAGGGAAATCATCAAAGATGCTACCCGAAATGTTCTTGAACCCTAAAGGTTGACATGCATCATAAACCTTACATTACAAACAAAGTTTTAAATGCGTTTCATTAAGTTGTTGGTCCAGACACTTTATTTACATGCCGCCCTCATAAAGCTTGATTCGATAATTTAGAGGTTGTCGTCATTAAGCTGAAGCGCGGCATTGTAACTGCAAAGGGTATTTTTCAAAGATTGGATAAGAAATATGATTGGAGAAACAGAAATGTTAACAGTTTAACCCCAGTTACCATGACGATTCTGTTTCGTGATTGAAACATATTCGATTTAGCAAGTCATAGTTTCAAAGCGATATACTTTCAAAACATGCAGACATGCAAAGCATAATAGTTACACATATGTTAGGCTGACGTATTGTCACATATATGTTGTACCAACACTATCCGGAGTAGCGAGGTTTAGGTGTAATCCACTCAAGTACACACTGTAAACATTAGGGCCAGACCAGTGGAAATTCTTGGAGTGGTTTGGGTTGGTGAGGGCTGGGCATTTGTCGAAGAAAGTAAAGTGTTCCAGAATAATTTTGAAAAAACAAGAATTGCCTGCCAGAAAAATTACATTGTTGCAAGGTGGTTTTCTTATCAACAAATATTCAGGCACGTGGTTTAAATTTTAAAATTATCAGCTTTTGCAGCTGTAGCTGAAACATTATTTACACTCCAGACAAAGTCAAGGTCTGGGGTTCGATCCTCGGCCGGGTCATATCAAAATACGTTAAAAAGATTGTACTTGATGTTACCCTGTCTGACGCTCGGCATTAAGGGGCTTAAACAAGAACTGGTCGGCTCGGAGTCAGTATACTGTGTCTGAGTGGAGTATTCATGTTAAACTGCGGCATGGTATGTCAGTGAGCTAGCACTATAAATCGGCATTAGTCCGGACTAGTACAAGCAGCCACACAAACACACACACGTACATGCACGTCGCTATAGAAGTGGAATAATCTTGAACCCAATTTCACCCCACCTCACCTTTGCCCCAAGTAATGACATACAACAGCTGATGATAAACGATGATCGTATGATGAGCTCCTTTAACTACATGAATTAACGCTATGTGCATGAGAATGTACAGGTAGTTGTAGGCGTGGCTTCACATCGAAGTAGTAAATTAACTTCGGCATGGTATATCAGTGGGCTATCACTTTGAAACTGGAACAAGCTAAAACATACACTGAAATAATGCCCATGCGACGTTAAATTTTAACTCACTCACACTGCAAACACGAAAACGTCGTTTTTTTCCGTATATGGTCATTGGACGGAAAAACGACTAAAAATTCATTAAAATTGATTAATTGGTCAGCGTCTAGAAAGTGTCCAGAAAAGGGTCGAGTTTTTCAAGCGTAAAATGGACGGAAAAACGATGCTTTTTGCTCCGCCTTGTACAACTGTTAACGGCCAATCAGATGGCGCTGGTCCCCCGACGCACGTGATATCCAAGGCTTCCTTTCGGAAGCTTTAGGTTTCGTATTTCTGGCATGCCTTGCTCTAGTATCTGTCGCGCGCAGTGCAGCGAGATTTGCTGATAAGCTAGTTTTAGGATATGTAACATGTTAATGGAATTCAGACACGCGCCAAGAAGTCAAACCAAACAATGTTACTAAGTTTATTGTGGTAACGGCTATGTACAGTTACCCTATCGGATAATGGGTTGTGTTTCATTTGGTTATAACAATAACTAATTTTTTAATGTGAAGTTTACAAGATATACGACTTGGACGCGAGGTCGGTCACATGACGTTCTTCACGTGACTGTATTCTTGAAAAGGCGCAAACACTGACTACTTCCACATTCCTGGGGAAAACCCTTGGAATTTCCTGGTACGAATTCATACAGAAGCGTGGTTGCAACCCAATTTAAGGATACCCTCGCTACAACCCATCCCAGAGAGAAAAAACACGAAAAAAAAATCCAAACTGTCGCAGTGACAATTTACAGAAATCTATGAATTTACCTTAGTATCTATTTGACACATCTTCACAATCACCTTTCAATGATCGGCCAATTGATCAGTGATGCCAAAGGCTTGAAATAGCCACAGGTTAATTAACAACTTCGAAAATATCTCCCGTCACGTTTATCGTGTCGGCCATTTTGACGTATTGTACTTGATGTAAATGTATTACGGCGCTCTGTCATTGTAATTGACTTACTGAGGTAATTCTGTAAAAGATCTTCTCATCTAATGAGGATATTGTTTGGAATATATTTCTTGTAAACATACTAAAACATATGTTCCTCGCTTTGGGGGGGAACTATTTTATTCCGGGGTGGCCCATTAAATCTAGTAGTAAGTCAAGGCACCATGCGTGATCTGTTATTTTATGTGTTTAAATTACGATTTGGGGCGTTAATAAAATACACTGACGCAAGTATATTCTATTCAAATCAATTGGATAATTGAATATGCTTTCTTTTACATATTACATAACATCACTGCACAAAATATGAACAGTTGCAGTAACACACTACGGTAATCGCATTAAACATCTTTTTTAACTGTACAGTATTTCAGTATTTCAGTTATATCATGGTGTATCAGACTGATGTGGGATAAAAATCCGAAGTGGTTCAGGTCATCCAATGGGTGTTCGGGAAAAGGTGAGCGTATCCTGCCACACAAGTGGCACCCGTCACAAACACATGCAAGGACAAGTCAAATGTTCACCTGAACAAAACACGGAAACACACAGTGATGCCCGTCCTCACTTTTACCGAGCATGTAAATTATTTTGTCCGTCAAAAACATGGACGAGTATAAACAATATCTTCATTCACGTAATACATGTCATACATTTGACAAAATGTGTATTGACTCGGAGCTTTATTGTTAATCACAGCGTATGCAGTTGAACTCATGACCCGCCCCATTATTGATAACCCTTCTTGAAGATCTATGCAACACTCTATCTTTTAACTGGCATGTCAGACTTCTATTTCATAACTCAGTTTTATTTGCACGGATTACTATGGAAGGGACATTGTCTCGTTGTCGCATTGTCGCATTGACGCCTTTACAAAAACAAGCAAAACGTGTCAAAATTAACAAAAGCGCGACAATTGGCCATTTGTCGCATTGTCGCGTGTTCGCATTGTTGCTCTTTGATAATCCTTTTCTTTATTTTACAAAAGGGCGACGATGCCGTAACGCGACATTTTCAAGGTCAAAATATGTCTCGTTGTCGCATTGTCGCCCCATCCCAAATGTGTATAAAAGGCGTAAAGTTCAGTAATTGTTACAGTTAGGAAGTTCAACCTGATAAATGAACGTCTTGAAATGAAAACACAAGTCCGTCTGCGAGTCCATAACGTTTTATTGTGAGCTCTTCTCTAAAAGTGTTTAGTGTTCAACTCCCAGTTCCAAACACGTAGTACCTCCTCAATAATCCACATACATCCAGTGCAGTGGTCTTCCGGAAGATCTTACTCTTGACCGTATTAGACAACTGACGAGTGCACGCCTGACCTGTGACCTCGTTGCAACCCTCGTGATGTGTTTGCCGAAGGGAGAGGTGTAGGAAGTGTGTGCTCCAGCCCAGCGCAGAGCTCGCGACACACGACATACTGAATGTTGTATACAGTATATTGCAGTTGATATACTGTATACTGCATGTGATACTTATTTGCGGAAATTTCAAGATTCAAGATTCAATTTGCATATATTTCATATACAACAGACCGCCGTCATATATCACTGGAATACTGCTGAGAGCGGGGTTAAAACAAACTGTTTTCACAATGGAGCGCTGCAGTCATTTAAAATAGAACCGTATACATATGTACATGTAGTACCAACTCACTCTATTTGTTTCGAATATTCAGCAGAAAATATATTATTAACCAGGTCTTTGGGAAAAGATATCAGATTTTTATAAGCAGCCACATGGGGATGATAAAGGACCCCTCGCTGATTAGGTTCTTGTTTACTTAAGAGCAGAGTTGGCCATGTTAGATGATATAACCAAAATCCGGGAGCTCCGGCGGGGGTCAAGCTGGTCTTGTTAGTGTATGGTATGAGCTGTGACGTTGACCCAAGAGAATAAAGTAAAACATGAGACCAACTCAAGTCTATAATGATTGGGAAAGTCTAGATTTCCACAGCTCTAGCCTGAAATTAAGAATTGTTCTATGCTCCATTTTAATTGTATTGTTTTCATTTTGTAGACATGGATGGACCAACCAGGAAAGAAATTGATGGAATATTAATATCACATGTTACAACTGATCCAGTTAAATTCATCACACAATAATAAATTAGTATTTGACATTACGGCATTTGATTATTAGGGCATGATCATGTACATGTTCACTGTAGTAATGTACACACCAGTCAACTTGATTATAATTTTTATCAAAGTGTAGCGCGGCATCAACGATTACTTTATGATATCCTCACTTGTCATCGATGTATTGACATCGAACAATGGACGGCAATTCGAAATTCTTATAAATAGCTTCAATAGGGACAGCGCCGGTGTCAGTACAATTTTCCTAGTTAAAATAAGTATCTACAAAATATAATCTGAAGCAGACAAGAACAATATTTTTTTATTAATGCTTACTTTCATGGATAGAATTAAGGCAATCTAGGCTTGCCAAATCGTTCTAGACTTGAGCTGGATTCCTTTTAGATTTATTCTGTATGGTCTGGGAGACGAACGGGCGTCAGTATCGCATGGAGAACTGGGGCAGCCTTAATCAGTGTAATCGGATATGTTGTGGAGTTTCGGTTTTGGGCTGTTTGCTGAATATATAGAATTGCGAGTTATGTATACTCTGTATTCTTTCGTCATGGTAGCATATATATTTTCTATGTTGCTTTTTGAATTATCCACAAATAATAAGAACTACAATGTAAACCTCTCTCTGGAGATATACAATAATACTACTGAAGGGCATATCTGAAAAATGGGACTTCTCGACAAATATTTCTTTCTTAAATACTACCCGTTACAGGCATTCTGATCATTATATCATACTTTGTACAGTTTAAAAGTCAAATAATGGCAAATTGTGTATCTTTCTACATTTTGAATTAATTATATTTTCTGAAATAAAACCTTAGCATCAGATAGTGAAAAACACGAATATGATCTATACTATGATAAATTAATTATCAATTTCGTATTATGAATTAGATAAACAGAAATATGATAGTAAAACAAATTATTTTAATATATTCTTGTGAGTAGGTAACGAGAGATCTAGGCAACTCACTAACGTAGCCATTTATGAAAAATGAAATATTAAAAGTTTAGGGGTTTGAACATGCACACTGAATGACAGGGAAGAAAGCAACGTACGCAATAATTAAATTATGAATCAAATTATGTTATAAATATAACAGAATATTTAGAAAATATAAGTTTAATTTCTCTTTGTTGGAAGGTGTTTAATAATTATATAGATTTTGTTTGATTGTTTGTTGTTTAACGCCGCACTCAGCAATATACCAGCTATATGACGGTGGTTCGTAAATAATCCAGTCTGGACCAAACAATTTAGTTATTATCATCAAGAGCACCGATCTACGCATTTGGGATACGATGACATGCATCAACCAAGTCAGCGAGCCAAGTCGCCTTCGTACAAGCATGGGTTGTTGAATGCCTATTCTAACCCGGATCTTCACGGGTATTTTTTTAAATAATAAGGTACAATGAAATTCTGTATATGTCCATAATAAGTGTGTATAAGTAGATGGATAATATGTCCATACACGCCAAGTAAATGGTATATGCATTAATTTAAATGCAAATGATTCAATGATGAGTTCTTTCACAAGTCCATATTTCAAGACATGTATTTGATATTCATAATAACTCCACAAAAGCTACACAATGGCAACAAAACGGTACCAGCATCACAGATACCAATAATACATGAGATACATATAATTACTATAAAGTTAAAACATGTATCTAAATAGAAAATTAGAAGGATACACTTCCGACATTTTTCGTATTTTGTTTTCGTTTGGAGAGAGAAGTTGTGATTGGTATCTGATGGGTGCAAACGGGTGTTCCCTTCCGCCCAGGCCTTGCGGCAGTGCTATAGCCCAAAATGAAACAAGCCTTGTTCAACAGGTTCAGACTGAAATTTCCATCCCACTTGGGCTCCTTTTAAATTTAAATTATAGTTTCTCGTGTCGATATGTGTCAGAAGAAATGAAATATTACAGCACTGGTGAATAGGTTATATGCGCATGTCAGCGTCGATCCTATAATATCCTTTTATGCAAAATACATATATACTGATGAATTAAGGTAGTAATACTACGCAAATATATGTCCAGATGCATACATCAGTATCATCTCGTGATCTTAATTCGTGCTTTGAGCCCTTTTTCTACCGGAGATTCTGGGGTGTTACATCACACCAGAAAGCCAGGTCCAAATTCAAGTCATAATTTCATGGTCCGTCTTGTATGTTGGAAACCAATATCGCAATATGGCTAAATATTGCTGAACGTGGTATTAACCCGATTACTCACATAATTATTCCACTTTCTACAGTCATCTACGAACACTATCTTTAAGGAGGTATATCTGTATCATCCAAATGTCCATACATATATGTCCACATTTATATGTATAAAGCAAGTCGTCCTGCACTCTTCCTTAAAAGATAAATGTTAAGTATTTCCTCTGTATAGATTTATATAATGTAATATCGTTTTAATGTAATGCTGATGCAGTAAACGTACCACAGACCTAATGCTAGAATAACATCTAATTTCTGAAATGAACATATTTTACAGAAAAAAACAGTTGTTTAAACAATAGTTATAAAATATAAGAACAAGGAGCCAAGAGCCAAATGTTGGACATATTTGTTTCGGGGTCTTATGGCAGACAAACCTGATGCCTTTAAGTATAAAGATAAGTAAGTATAGATGTTGTACATATTCAAATATGTTCGTGATTAACCAAACCTTGAAAAATATTGAAAGATGAGTGGTAACTATTTATGCCATTATTTCAAATTAGAATGAGAGCACATCAGGAAAGCATGGTACTTTAATATACGTATCTTGTTAACCCGATATTCTCTTTTAAGTAAGAGCAGCATGTATATCGAGAGTACAGGTTTGGTGCGTGACTTATCACACAGTACTTTCAGAAAGTGCGCATATTCTGTTTATCGGCAATAAATAACATAATACGATTCATACGGGTAAATACGATTTACTTCGGAACTTGTATAGATTATTTAAGGTTAGGGGGAAATGTATGTAATTAACAGAACTTTGGCCGGGTTTGAAGGATTTGGGTCCTGGCTTGGGCTTTGTGTTGGACGTGTAGACGGCATTTCAAGGTTTGACGTATCAATGATAAAAATGATGTCAGATGCAATTCTCTGCCTTTTCGGGTGATAAATTGGCTTGCCTTTGGATGTGTTTGTGGCGGGTGCCACTAGTGGATCGGAATGAGCTCGCGTTTTTGCGAGCATCCAATGTCATCATTTATTATGATGAATCATGAAACATGCTCCTGATGTTGTCGCAATGGTGCAGTTGGCGCTACTTTTGGCAAGGGTTTCTCATGATAATGGAAATGCTTATGTTGCTTTTGTTGACCGATACACATGAAAAGATATAATGTTAGTGTATATGGTCATGTAATTAAGAAACAAACGACGAGTGGGAGTTGTTTATTGTACGATAAACAACGCCAGAGACATGTTTATTTCTATATGAGATATCAACATTACGTACAGCCTCTTTGAGGGTGTTAAATTAGGAAAAAATACACGCTTTACAATATTTACCCGTACTTAAATAATGATGATTCCTTGAATAGAATCCGACAGCGGCCATGCTAGATAAATCCATTTTAGGATTTGAGTTTGGTCCCGCATATTCTCACAATTTTCTCGTCAATCATCTGTACCTTTTCTCCCAATACCAATTGTCATATCACTCTCACTTTCGGATTCTCCAGCAACATCGCGTAGCTATCTTATATCATCAAATGCCTACTTCTAATTGCTTTATCATGACGTATCCGTGTCATGTAGCAATAACATACACAAATATCGTTGACTTCGACGTTGAATAGTGTCATGAAATATGATTATCCTCTTGTTGGCAATATTTCTGGTTGATAAATCTAACATATCCTTACTTTAAGAATAGCGGCTATACATTATTATATCCCTTATCAGGTCTCTGTAACATTTGCAAAATGATACAAATATAAAAATACAACTGAACCTAAATCTAATGTTTTAATATCCTTACGTTGCTGAGTGCAGCATTAAACAACAAACAAGTAGTGAAGTAGTCCTCCACACTATACATTCAGTGAAGAAGCCCATGAACATATGAACTATGTAACATACATTCATGGAAATTAGATGAACAGTTGAAGTTAGCAAATGATATTATTCGGTCGAACGTCTATCAGCCATCTATTCTATTCATGAAGAACATTTCACGTGGGACCAACAGAGGGAATTATGACTATCGACTTGCTAATTATCTTTTTTATATTCATGCCAGCTCAAACGATCTATTGGCTTGATTTATTGATATGGTATCCACAAAATAAGTAGGATCCGATTTTGTCCGTTTTTGTTGAAATAAAACTGAATTATATTTGCTGTTTACATATCAAAGTTTGCCAAATTGTTACAAAATGTTTGCCCACAGCAAGGCTACGTATCCCCAACATATTGTACTAGGCACAGTATCACTGGACTGAGGGAGGGCGGTATTCCTCCTTGTGGGTCACCTGCTTGGCAATATGGGACGGGAAATCTGCAGGGGGTGAGGGCAGTTAAGTTGATGGTACAGACAGATAAGAGAGATCATTTTACAAATGTGAAACCTCAGTCCACAAAGGAAGAGGCGAAAGCTGAAAGTTCGTGAGGTTTACAGAACAAAGGCAGTTATTTCTAGTTTCTTACTGACTCTCGAAGATACATTTAATAAAACAATTAATGCGTGTGTGTGTGTGTGTGTGTGTGTGTGTGTGTGTGTGTGTGTGTGTGTGTGTGTGTGTGTGTGTGTGTGTGTGTGTGTGTGTGAATTGTACACCATAAAAATGGCTACGTATGTAGTTGGGGTAGATATGTTAAAAGCCCGGCCAGTATGACCTTTGAGTCACTACAGTTTCAGTCATTAAAATGCGTAAAACAGTATTTGAGTGAAAGAAAACACTATAAGTGAGTGAAACAAAAGATTCACATTCTTCTTTCCCCACCATTATGTCCACGTCAGCCAGCATGGATCCATGCGCATGCTTTCATACATAATCCATCCTCCCACCATTCCCCAACATCCATCGAACTATAACTATATCCGCCCTCATGTATCGGTATTCGTGCTTTCATACATACATACACCCCCCTACCATTCCCCTACATCCATCGCAGTATAACTATGACTATAACCGCCTTCGTGCATCCGCACTTATGTTCACGTTGCATTGCATATGCATCGAATTACACGTTTAAAATATCGTAAATATTTTACATCATGTACATATTATATATCAGCAAACATAGAGTATTATAACGCAATAGATTTCATCCGTCAAAACATCACAGAAAGAGGGGCAGCCTGGAATTTTACAATGGCATCTGAATGCACTAAGACGTTCAACTGGTCAGGAGGTGAGAGTTGCGGAAGATTACGGTAAACTTCAGTTACAGATCTCCATTACGAATATCGAAGTATGAATAAAGATCACAGCTTGCTATGTCGTGTACTTCATTCCTGCAGAATTAGCAATGTCCTTAGCTCTAAATTGTATGTCTAAATGCTTATGTAGACAAGGACCCAAATGTATATAGGCATGACCATATTATATTCTACGCAAATATCACCACATTTAAAAAGAAAGCTAGATTGAGTCTTTGAAGGGCATTAAGAACTGATACACACAAGGAAAAATATTTATGGATGTCAACGGAGGAACACTGCGTTTCGGAATATATACTTTCTCCTTCATCAGGTGAATATTATTAAATGCTAAGAGGCAGAGAACATATATTTGTACCTGTAAGAACAACAAAAGTAAAAAGATAGCAAAGAAGGGAACGCAACAAGGGAAGCCTACAGATAACTGGCGCTGATTTACCCGCCTCCCGTTTGCCCATTGTCCATTTCCCATTACCAATCATTCATAAGTTAAGTTTTGGCTTTAATTTGTCCATTGATAATCAACCATCAACGTCTATTATCTCCACCCTAAAAATATGTAGTGTACTGAGAAAGTGGTATCCAAATATAATGTGTGTTACTGTTGACAACTTTCTTAAAGGCATTGTTGGTTCAAAGCTTTCGGCCATAGAAGCCGTGCCATTTTTCTCTTGTCAGAGGAGAACACAAAGTATACGTCATCTGGACTAACATTTTTGGTTCGGTGGCTGGGTTAGATCGCCAACTTTGTGTTCTGGCGATTGGGTGCCCCACTCACAGTGTGGGTTCAAATCCCGGACGGGACTCAACCCAAGAAAGTACGAGAATCTGTACTTCACTCAGAAAGTGTTATCCCAATTATAACATTTGTTGTCAAGAAAGCACAATAAATGTATATTCGGCTTTGGATAGGTAATGATATCACAGACATATACGGATATTGATGATGACTTGGAGGAGCTTCGTAGCGCACGTCTTCTCAATTCAGGGATTGGTAAATCCAAATATGTGTGTGCGCGTGCGTGCGTGCGTGCGTAAATGTGGGCCTGTTGGATGTTACATAAAACATTCGTCTTGAGCGTGATGGTAGTTCGAGTTGGATAAGCATGTTAACTATATGATCTTCTTTAGGCAGAGAATGCCGCGCATGAATGTATTGATTCCTAGGTACATGGGGCCTTTTCGTCCCCAGGAATACCCACAGTGGAGACTTCAATGGGTATAGGGTGTACACAATATGCTGCCTGGTAGATTGTGTGTCATCAGACCGGACAACGTTGGTCTTTGACTGATTGTGGCGTAAAACACACTTATTCATTTACTTATATCGGAAATTGAATGTTCATCTTAATTGTTATTGTTGAACATGTAATATATTTTTAAAGAATAAAACAGTGACATAATAACTACAACTTTATGTGAGTGCGAGTAGCTTTTTTGGAATGAGATGTATAAGTCTTATAAAGTTGTAAGCTTCTTCACAACCGTGTAACTATGAATTGACTTTATTGGGTAATCAAAAAAGAGAAAGGACCTAAAATAGCCAAATTTCATACGATTTCACTTGTCCACCATCTTGGATGCAAGGCGAAAACATTTCAGCGCGTTTGAAGCCACTGAGAATGCCCCCTGCAGAGTTGGACGAACATTCTGCGGTGGCGCGGCTGAGTTGACTAGAGGCTATCAGCAGTATTTACTGTCCAGGTTATTTAGGTCCGTTGTTTGTGTGTGTGTGTGCGTGTGCGTGTGTGTGTGTACGTGTTTGCGTGCGTGCGTGCGTGCGTGTGTGGGGTGGGGGCGTGGGGGTGAGATGGGGGGGGGTAGATGATAGATTTAGCAACAAGTAAGGTCATCTTGAGTGGGAGGGTATTCGCTGATGGATTAGCATATGAACTATGGTTCTCATTAGGCAGAAAATGAGGATCCACGATGTTCGACCTGGTAGAAGTGTGTTATCAAACCTCACAGCATTGTTTTTTTGACTGACTGTAGCGTCAAAACAAACTCAATCATTTACTTGAACTGAATGTTCATCTTAATTGTTATGGATAGTCACGGAGCCATGATCCAGAAAACAGGGTGTCATTAGATAGAAATAAACTAAGTAATAATAGGATTACCAGAAAAACGGGGTTTTACACACAAGCCAATAAACTTCGCTCATTAACACCAGATTAAGTCAGTACAAGATTGAAAACTGCCCCATAATTATGTATGACATGCTTTTCGGGTATTGCTACATTCATATGTGAAAACACAGTTATTAAAATGAAGAGCAAAACTGATGAAAGTTACCAATAAACGTGTATAAGTGTTATATCGTCACTGCAAAAATAATGATTGTTTGTCTTTAGTACTAACATTCAAATACGTTATATCTGTATTAGCGATATTGTCTTCGTTCCCCCGTGATTCAATCGTTAGCCGTACTATCTCGTAGTATAATAAATTGAATTTCTGAAGACATCACGATACAGTTTTTACGATGCATCACGTCTGCACTAGCGCTTGATAACAGCCTTGTGTTTGGGTGTTTCTGTGGTTTAAATTGCTGCTCTTGATATTGTTGATTAAACTTTGATACTATAAACAATATAATGTTATGTGAGAGGTTGACTTTAGAACGGTAACATACTAATAGTATATAGGATGACATAAACAGAACAATGAGAAGTTCGTCCAGATTAGTGTATAGGCAACATTTAATAATTAAAATAATTACATTCAACAACTCCCCTTTTAAGTCCATTTTCCTGACTTATAAGTAAATGCAAGAACAATCGGCCGGAATACATTGTATAGTTCTTGTCCACTTCTATATGACTATACAGCATACAATAAGCTATCGGGTCCCGTTCGGTTTGGGTGGCAGCCTAGATAGCCATAGAATAGTTTCATCTTGGAATCTCCCATATCACTGGGGATCCTCTTCAATTTAAATGGAGTTAACTTGTTACGATTCCGAACCTTCACGTGACTGTGTTTATGAATCATTGTCAAATAGTGGTGACATTAAATCTAGGAAACAATACGCGAAATCGCGCATGCACAGAACGGAAATTTGGTCAAGGCATTAAGTAATCAGCATGCGCAGAACGATTGATTTCAGTACTTCCGCTTAGCGCTTCGAGTGCAGCGTCAAACGCGGGCCTGTAATCTAACACGCGAGGACTGACCAATGAAATCTGAGAAGTAGAAATGCCGGTAGACGCTGTTGCTTGATTGACAATGTCAATCAAGAAAGGGAGGAGCTTAACGGTATCGTTCTCTCCCAGTAAATTCCGATGTCAAATAACGACGTTATTTGGACGGAAAAACGATGGTTTGAAAACGTCCAAATAACGTCGTTTTTCCGTCCAATGACCATATACGGAAAAAAACGACGTTTTCGTGTTTGCAGTGTCACAAACACACGCACACACACGCACGTGAAGATTCCGGGGTAGAATAGGTCTTCAGCAACCCATGCTTGCCTTAAAAGGCGATATTCTTGTCGTAAAAGGTGACTAAAGGGATCGGGAGGTCAGGCTCGCTGACTTGGTTGATGCAGGTCATCGATCCCAATTGCGTGGATCGATGCTCATGATATTAATCACTGGATTGTCTGGTCAAAACTCGATTATTTACAGACCGCCGTCATATAGCTGGAATATTGCTGAGTGCGGCGTTAAACAATAAACAAACAAACACGCACGCACACGCACACGCACACACACACACATACAAACAACCAAGCAAACAAAGAAACACACACACACAAACAGGCACGTCGCTATAAAAGTGCAATAATCTTGAACGCGACGTGAAAAAATCGGACTATAAAAAGCACACACACACACACACACACACACACACACACACACACACACACACCACACACACGTTTCATCGCACTCCAGCGTTGTGGTACGTTCATCATGCGATCAACCACTAGTTTGTCTCCCATGCATGTCGCGATATAAATGCAATAATCTTGAACACGACGTTAAACACCATTTCACCTCACCTCACACCGTTCATGATTTATAGACATTTTATAGATACCAATATGTTTAAAAAAACATAATAAAGATACAGCTATCTAAAAATACACGCCATGCTTGCGGAGCTCAGACGAATTTGACATCATAAAAGTGCTGGTAGGTAGATAAAGTGTCTGACGTTAATGGGAAAACAGATGTCTGTAACCTTACCTTGATAAGGTTCAATCGTTTCTCTGTTCATCAGCTGGATGTTTGCTACACAGCGAGAAAGCGAGAACAGACAGCTGATGAAGTGGCTAACATGTGTCATTCTATACGCCTCACACTTTCCCCTCGGAACAATTAAGGCATGATCGTCTTGAAAGGCAAAACGCTGTTGGTAAGATCCACGACAAAGACGGTGGTTTCTTTAATGGTATCCTTGATTATCGATCTGAAGTGATTCTATATGGTTGAATCAACATGCAGTTTATGTACAGGTACCTTGAAGTAATTTCATCACCACCCTGCATTTTTACATTTTAAAACCGTCAATGGTCAATCAGGCGATTTACAGACATGCAATGGGTCTTTGACATCAATTTTTGCGAACCTTTCAGAAATGGTGAAAGACGTTCGCGTTTCCTTGATGGTCGTTAGAGCAACACCTGCATTAATCTTCATCCCTCACCCTTCATCCATGTGACATCCTCTTCTTACACATGAATCACAAACACACCACTCTTAAGTTTATCCATGCCAACATTTTGCTTCTTTAAGGCTTGAGGCTTTTGTATTCAATTCACAGTTCAGTTTTTAGCGTCTAATTATGCACGCATCGCTTGTACTTCGGCACACAGAGATCACAGGGTATTTATAAAACTGGAAATGCGGAATTGCCGCGTTTTCGGAACCTGTAAAATTATTTCATTTGCCCGATGTCAGTACTTTCCGATACATTTATCTGTGAAAATGCTCCTACATTGAACATTAACCCACCGTGACGACCATGTGGAAGAATTAACAAAGAAATAACGTTATTAATTTTGTAACATGACATGTACAACACTTATTGCGTAGCGTTGCTCATAGCAACGTCTCAACGAAATGCCATGAAGAGCAAGGCGGCAATCTGTGCGGCTATAACATCGTTAACGTTCATAATGACATCAGTGCAACAAGACAATATGATTATTGTTTGGTTTACATGACCACAGCAGTTATGGCACGACTGGACAGTCTAACGTGTCATTTTCATGTCTACAAATATCGTGTGACATACTGGTCCTATTTTTGTAAATAAGTATGGCATCACTCATCAATCAAGAAATGTGTATAAATGGATCACAAAGGATTACTTTCTCAAAATATGAAAGCAACAAGCCTTTGAAATAATCATAAACAACCTTTACTAAAGGCCGAGTGCTTTGTACGATTCCAACTATATCAGAAGCACGTGTTTAAGAATCACTATCAAATAGTGATGATACGAAGTGTTCGCTTAAAGGTTGCATACCCTGCCCAACCGGTGGCACCAATCACAAACACATGCAAAGGCAACCTGTTTCATCGTGGGCAATTGTCCAGAAATGAAGTCTTGTATTTAACATTTTGCTTCGGGTTTCTTCTGTATGAAGATATTGAACATGACTTGAAGTTGTCTGGATGCCATTATCGACCCATATTATGAAAGTTAAAATACATAGTTTTATAGCATTTTTCGCAATTCTTCCAGATATGTCTTAAATAATATGGTTTGGTTATGATATCCATGTTGGAATGACACAACAAACAAAACATTGCAGTTAAAGCAACATTTCAGTCTCTTTTACCATTCGAAGTGTACGCTGTCCAAGCACACACCGTCATCCTTGCTGCCACTGGCATCTTAATGACATCTTAGATGTGGTGACTTCCGCGCGCAGGACATAATGGCGTTGAGCAATGAGGCGGTGAGCGCCCTTATTGGACTACTCGGGGTTGGGGTTACAAATGTGATGTGATGTAATGTACTTATAGTAATTTCATTAAATATGTGTAATTTGCCAGCAATGGAATCACAACACCATTAAGAACACAAACACGTGTCAGCAAGTCAAAACTACTTGTTCAATTAAATGTTCAACTAAATGCTAGAAGGCAGTTACACATTCAGTGGATGTCGACTAATGTCTGAAATATGTTGATGCCAAAATAGTATAAAACTCTTTCAGAAAATCTCTTAAATAGTGACCCATTCATCTGTACATGTGTTTATATTGGAAGTAAAAAAGAACAATTTCAATGAACAATTTAATTAATTTTTTTAAAATCATCGTTGAAATATGGCAGTTCTTGAAGGCCCAAACGACCTTAACCCAATGTCCTGTACATGTGACATTGACAAGTAAACACTCCTACGGGGTGTATACATATACAAGCCAGATAGCACGTATGTACTGTGTCGCTGAAAGCCAATGAACAATACATGCTTCGCCTTTTCTAAGTTAAGCCATAGACATAAACACGAACCGGAAAACGTTTGATGATATTTTATATCTTGCAGCAGTTTCTTATGTTGCACATGAGCACATATTCCTGCAGGGCCAGGCGCTTATCATCAATGTTGGGTAGACATTGATTATCTCCAGAAACCACAGATATTGGAGCAAGCCACCTGCCGGCAAAGAAATGGGTTATGTCGAGACCGTTTGTATCAGCCTAAGACTTACGTGATATCGGAGCCCAAAATACATTGCCTTACATTGACCCAACTGAAATGTTCGGCGTTTCGGAGGTTTACGCTGTATTATATATTGAAAATGAAGGATAAACCTTTTCTTTCTAGCTCTGCAACAAGCGTAGGATCAACTTTTCAGCGGCTCTCAGGCAGCTTGGGTTGTTTGCTCCCCAGGGAGATGGCAAAGAAAAGCGAGTGGACCGGGGTTAAAATGGTGCACTTTGAGGAAGATATCTCGCAAGAGAAAAGTCCAATTCAAGTGGATCACCATTATATTAATGTACAGATTAAAATAAAAAATGCAGCAAAAGGGGTTTGGGTGATCCTGGCACAGTCAAGATGGTAAGGCTCATCACCAGCTGAGGGCCCTTGCACACTCAACACGCTGCCAGAAAGCGAATGGGACTTCCGCAAGGAAGTGCTGCCTCGTAGTACCCACCCAGACCTTTTTGGAGAATGTGAAGACTCCCCAACACTGCAGCCTTCGGCATTACCCAGATTGTCAGAAGGGCTGTAATCCTGGCAGCAAATCCGGTTCTTGAAATTAGTGTCAAAAGGGACAGACAATGCAGTGATATAACTGCTTCATTAGATTTATCAAAAAGTGAGCGAGTGGTGTTTAACTCCGCTTTTAACAATATTCCAGGTATATTGCGGCGTGTCAGCTTAATGTGGGAGGAAAACCCGAAGTGATGCAGGTTTCAGACGTTCACAACTTCAGTGACACCAACACGCACGGGTATGGTGCTGACAAACCAAGAATCATAATCAAGGCGAACCGGGATTCGAACCCACAATCATAGGTTTCTGGTGTGCCCAAGGGACGCAACTCTGCACAGCGAATCGCGGCGCCTTAGACAACTGGGCCACCCGTGCCCCCAGATTTATCAAATAGGGCAAGATCAGGTTTGTAAGCTTGGATAGGTCTGAGGCTGTATACGGGCCTATTCCACACACAAAAATGTGTGTCAAAACCACCAGTGTGGCGAAGACGGTAATAAAAGGATCGAGCCACTCCATGGCCATCATGTTGCTTAAGATGCTGTGTTCTGTGCCAAATCTTGGGATGTAATGGCAATGTGTTGGACAGTCTCACTGAATTCATTTCATAATCTACATTTCATATTTCCATTTTGATGCAAAATCACTCATTGACGGTTTCGAGTGGGAAGTTTTTGTTTCTTTGTTATTTAACGCCGAACGTTCAACGCAAAATGACGGCGATCTGTAAATATTGGTATTGACATTAACATTGTGTCCCACATCCTTGGCTCGTTTAAGAAAACTGTGGAATGTTTTGCTTATATTATTATCATTATTTTGTTGTTGTTGTTGTTGTTGTTGTTGTTATCATTTTACATCGGCTGAAATCACTGTTTCACGAGAGCAGTTCAAAACAACTTAAGTTTATGATGTTTCGAATTAACGTTATTATTTTGATCATGATACTGAAATCAATGCATAAAGAGATGTCAGGATATTCTCTGCACTCGGATTATTTAGAAGCGGACCTCAATACCTACAACTGATCAAAAGAGGCGACTACATGGAAAGGGTGGCCAGGCTGTGTGGCCTACGGTATGTCATCGTACCCCCACGGCATTGAAGTTGTGCAGAGTTTCAATCACAGTTTTTACATGTCATTTCAGAAAGCACAGTAAGGCATTTCTGAAAACGGTGTAAGACAACAAACAAAACAAACTCGACAAACCTGGATGGTGAGCGCAAAATATGCATTTTACTGCCTCATCATCAAAAGACACTGAGGAAGACTTTTGGTTAAATGATAAGACAAACACAATTATTTTGACTCCTGTCTGTAAAGAAACAAATTGTCATTTGTCCCCAGTCATCACCTCGCCATCGATTCCACTCAATGAACCTTAGTTCTGTTTGATCTTCCCTTGTTAACAGCTTATTTAAGAATGCAAACATTTCATTAACTCGCCTATCAGTTTGATGCACGATTACTTCCGCTATTGATTCATAGAAGCATCCCCAATACACTCACAGATGGGAAGGAATCCAGGTGTTCCTGCCATGAATATCCTCAGGGCGAGGTGTCATCATCTGACACATCATTTTCTATCAAAGCAAAATCTACCAGGGTGGTAAAATAAAGTATAATTATGTCGCTCGAGGTTCGTTTCCTTCAGCAGTAATCTCGACACAAGGAAAAAAGTGCAATTGGTGTTACGTACTTTTAAAATGCATCGCAAGAAAAAAAACCTCAGCTATTACTTCACATTCAATTATTTTCTTAATCGGGTTTTGGAACATATCTTAACCCTGGGATTCACTGAATTGAGTTAAAAGAGCTGTAAAAGGCCAGTCAGGTCGAGCGGTTTCCCTCCCCATCCCAGACAACACAGAATATTTCACATGTATGTTTCTAACTTCAAGGCGCTGACGCTCTTTTTTTCTTTTTTAGAATACGCATTCTCATCTCACACTCGTCCTGCGTTATTTTAGTTTAGACAGTTTTGAATCAAAATTAATACCCTAAAACGATAACTATTGAAAGTATTTTAAAACTCTTGAGACATTTCTGTTAGTTGTAAAACACCTTCCATGTCTTGTTTTGATTGAGCCATCATCCTCAGCACATACGCGATATCTTAATGTGCAAAGATAATCTTGATAACAGTCGGTATGGCAGTCTGCTGGATCTCGGAGCTGTTAATGTTCGAAGCTTCAGCTCACACTGATCAGCTTCTGATAACTGGCATCTGTCGGGAGACGCGTTCCTCATAACGACTCGCCCAGTAGTTTGAGATAACAAGTTAGACATATCCACACCATGGACCACACGCTTCAAACTTTCTGGACTAACGGTTACAGACACTTTCTTCAAGGATGAAAGAGAACGATACAACATCAGCTGTTGAAGAGGTATCAATCGATGAGTTATATAGTGTATATTTGTGTGGTCATTTACGCTAATGAATGGGTATTAGTATTACACAAAGAAACGTATACTCTAATTACAGGAATACATTGCATGTGCATCTAGACGCCTATCTGTTAACTGTTTATATCGATATATATGTTTGATAATACAAAGGTATTGGTATGGATTGGTTTTGGTTCTGCACAGATGCATTTAACATTGTGGCGAGTATTAACTCAAAACCATTCGAACATCAAACGTTAGACCTTGAGAAAATTTTATCTGTGTTTAATTGACAAAACTCTCAAGACCAACCATGACCTACAACGAATTCATTTGAACCATCTTGATATCGGTAGGGACTCTTGACTGTTTGCTGTCGATCTTAGAAGTAGCCATGGAATTTTATACTTAACGTGAATAAGCTCGTTATGGATCAAACTGGCCGTTGGTGGTCATTCAAGTTCTCCTTAAAGCTTGAAAGGTTTCTTTGTTGATAGGTGAAACGGAGTGAAACAATTCTTTTCTATCATTCTAATTTTTGGAAAAGAGTCTTGGCTTTGTTCTTTCGAAATAACAGACAAACATGTTTGTTTAAGATCGAACTGAAACACAAAGGATCTCCTTACATCCGTGAGAGGCGTTAAATTGTGATCAATGCAGAATACTGCATCAGGTGTGACTTGATCCATAAGGCAAAATAGAACATCATTCCTACTCGAAGAATCCTCTTTAAAAATTCATACCGGATATGCCGTCATCCAAAGTGTTATGTACAGATCTTTTGGTTTTGTATCTACACTCTAACATAACTGTCACAATGGTGAAAATATATGTCTAGGATCCCCCATTTATATTAGCCAATAAATGTATATGGCATACTTTACGAAGCCATTCTTGAAACATGGCAATGCCTTTGAGGGACTTGTGGTTAAAGTGTATTTTGTCACATAGAAGGGCGAGTTCGATTCCCCCAATGGTTATGATATATGCCTGAAGCCAGTTTTTTGATGTTTCCCCTCATGACATTGCTGGGAGAGAATTCTCCATCTTTTGCCCATTGATTCAAAAGGTTTCTTCTTCTTAATGTACTTTGTAGGTGCATCTTAATGCGTTTCCTCATGGAGTCATGTTGACTTTCAACTACATGTCACAAGGCACTATTCAACCTCATAATGCTGCTGCCTTTTGTACAAGCTATCCTGCAGCTAATTGTTCATGTTACCTACACTAAATCCATACCAAACAAATGAGGCGATTCATGGATATATACATATATATAATAGAGATTGCGAGAATTGTTCAATAGGCATCATGACATCGATGGGTGACTGTTCTCTGATGATCCTTCGATAGCAAACACTGTGATGTATCATTGCCAGAATTGTTCAATTACCATCATGACATCGATGGGTGACTGTTCTCTGATGATCCTTCTATGGCAAACACTGTGATGTATCATTGCCAGAATTGTTCAATAAGCATCATGACATCGATGTGTGACTGTTCTCTGATGACTCTTCTATGGCAAACACTGTGATGTATCATTGCCAGAATTGTTTAATAAGCATCATGACATCGATGGATGACTGTTCTCTGATGATTCTTCTATGGCAAACACTGTGATGTATCATTGCCAGAATTGTTCAATAAGCATCATGACATCGATGTGTGACTGTTCTCTGATGATCCTTCTATGGCAAACACTGTGATGTATCATTGCCAGAATTGTTTAATAAGCACCATGACATCGATGGGTGACTGTCCTCTGATGATCCTTCTTTGGCAAACACTGTGATGTATCATTGCCAGAATTGTTCAATAAGCATCATGACATCGATGGGTGACTGTCCTCTGATGATCCTTCTTTGGCAAACACTGTGATGTATCATTGCCAGAATTGTTCAATAAGCATCATGACATCGATGGGTGACTGTCCTCTGATCATCTTTCCTTGGCAAACACTGTGATGTATCATTGCCAGAATTGTTCAATAGGCATCATGGCATCGATGGGTGACTGTTCTCTGATCATCTTTCTTTGGCAAACACTGTGATGTATCATTGCCAGAATTGTTCAATTGGCATCATGGCATCGATGGGTGACTGTCCTCTGATGATCCTTCTTTGGCAAACACTGTGATGTATCATTGCCAGAATTGTTCAATAGGCATCATGGCATCGATGGGTTACTGTTCTCTGATCATCTTTCTTTGGCAAACACTGTGATGTATCATTGCCAGAATTGTTCAATAGGCATCATGGCATCGATGGGTGACACTCCTCTGATGATTCTTCTTTGGCAAACACTGTGATGTATCATTGCCAGATTTGTTCAATAAGCATCATGACATCGACGAGTGACTGTTCTCTGATGATCCTTCTTTGGCAAACACTGTGATGTATCATTGCCAGATAAGCACTATGACATCGATGATACTTGTCCCTTGTTATCGTTTTATGGCACATGGTCCGTTCGATGACAGACACACATCACATCATTGGATGATGCAATATCGTCTTTATGCCATTTATGTCATAGTTTGAAATGTACAATATAACCGTATATATATATATATATCGTGCTTCCTTCAACTGGCCATCGATACCTTTTGTCGTATCCGTACACAGTATGCATGTAAACCGATACCTTCATTCATGAAAAACACGCTCCTCTGTTGAAAACTTAGAAATGGAGTTTATACTGGACATTTGATCTTGATGTGTTACATGTGAAATAGGCACAATTCCCTGTCTCATCCTTAAGATCTCTGTGATGATAAAGTAGACCTTACGTATTGTCTTAAATACCTAAACACACGTTGGTACAGTGTTGTTATTCGCTCCTTTCGGTACGGGAATTATTTTCTATTTTCGAAGTTGTTTAGCGAGGGCATTGCAGAGAGTCTCGCGTTTATATCCTTTGTATATGTGATGTACCAATAGAACTATGACTCAATACGTACATACACATATGAACTCAAGTTAGTCAATTAACCTTAACGCTTAAGCTTGACCTCAATCACGATTTAGGTATCAACGTACGTCAGTGTTACTTGTTCTTATAATTATTCGCCATGGAAAATATGTATTTATGCTTCCATAATGCCTAATTATTGAAATATTACATTATGAACTCAAGTTAGTCAATTAACCTTAACGCTCAAGTTTAGCCTCAATCACGTTTTAGTTAACAATGTACGTCAGTGTTACTTGATCTTATAATTATTCACCATGCAAAATATATATAAAGGCTAAGATAACGCCTAATTATCGAAATATTTTCTCTAATTATCGTAATATGTAAAGTAATGCAAACAATATTCCAAACGTTGAAAACAATCAGTTTGAAAACATTTTCGGATTCGTAAAAATGAATTGTCAACATAACTCTTACCTGAAACATGGAATGCCGAACCTTATGTTTATGTTTTTATTGTACCCTTTACCCTTTCGACAGAGTATGGAGGATAAACGTCCCACTACTTCACTGAAAATGTCGTGAAAGTAAGTTATTACTTCTCACTCCCTTAATACTACCGTTATATTCCTTCATGACGTTGTAACCCCTATTTTAAGATCACGATCAAAGAGAAAATGACAGTGTCGTTGACTGGAGATATCCATCTTGTTGATTGATGTGGAAACAATGCATGCTAACTTACGTAACGTTCAAAACTCCGAGATAAATTTTGATACCTTATGAATAAACATAATGATGTTATCATCCAACTAATCTAGCCCCTAAGCCAGCGCAGACACTGATGGACATTTCATAACAACAGGGCATATTAGTAACCAGAGAAGACCTTTGAATAATCACTGTTGCTTTTGAGAGGGTGGAATCTTTAATTGATGTCATAGACTTTAACCCTACTAATTCATGATTAGGAAGTGTTGTATTTGTTCGAGGAGAATGGTATCACAAATCCTGTACACTGTGGTCGATTAGTGTACAGTTTTGGTGGAAGAAACACACGATTCTTTTTGCAAGGGTAGGGAAGCTGCATTAGCTTAATGATTGATTGAGTGAGTATGGTTTTACGCCGCTTTTAGCAATATTCCAGAAATATCACGGCGGGGGACACCAGAAATGGGCTTCACACATTGTACCCATGTCGGGAATCGAACCCGGGTCCTCGGCGTGACGAGCGAACGCTTTAACCTCTAGGCTACCCGACCGCCCCTTAGCTTAATGAACGTGCTTCCGAGGAGAGGCTGGATGACGGAAGATGTCCCTGATTATAAGTACCTGTACAATACATAATTGTGCCCTTTCTATGAAATGTAAAAGTTATTTAGACGTTTGTAGATATACAGATATGTTAAAGTACAGAATGGAATTGCATCACTGTAGTGTGTGTTTATTGTTTAACGCCGCACGCAACAATATTCCAGCGTCATGTATAAGTAGCTCAGTGGTTGACGCCTTCAATCACTAAACAGGAGAGCCGGTTCTATTTCCTCAACTTTGGTGTCCCAACCGGGATGATACTTGCTAAGTATCGTAAAAATAATACTTACCCACTAATCTGACAACGTTCGTTCCTTTATATATGAGACAATAACTACTTCACGGGCTATGCTTGTCGTAAGAGGCGACTAACGGTGTCGGGTGGTCAGGCTCGATGACTTCGATGATGCATGTCATCGTGTCCCAATTGCGTGGATCGATGCTCATCACATCAATCACTGTATTGTCTGATGCAGACTCGATTATTTAAAGACAGCCGTCATATAGCTGGAATATTGCTGAGTGCGGCGTTAAACAACAAACAAACAAACAATACTTCACGGGAACGCACCAATATATTTTTGGTATGCATTTCTGTGTATCTCACAAGAACAAATTATGTGTTACATGATTATTTCCCATTGACAACAGGCTGATGTTCTTGAAGATGTCGTGGAGTACCTAAGTACATCATACTTCTGTTCAATCAAGCCTAAGAGGTTTCAGACTGTTATATGGCTTCATAAATGTTATCTTAATGTAGAACACGTTTGAAGTAGGGAGAATTTTCCCTCCTTCAATCAGCCATGTTGCGTTTGTAACTTGAAGCACAGACATACCTGAACACAAACTAAATGCCTCCAGATACATTTTATATTCCGAGATTGTAAATACATGCAAACCGAGATTACATTCTACATTGATTCGGACATGTGTGGCTCTGTGTATGTGTTTAAAGTCTATTATAAAAAGTAAACAGATTGATGTTAACATAATGTTAACTTCTGTTTAAATAAAGAGCAAAGCTTCAAGCATTGCATATCTCAAGTTTTCGAGTTTTCTCATTTATATTTATATTGGAACTAATACAAGCTTTTAAGCGAAACTCTCCGTTTACTTTACCACAAAAACACAGCGACATGTGTTGCCACTGGTAAAGAAAGCATTGCTAGATCGCTGACATGACAATGCTACGCTGACACCGGGAGAGGGATTTCTGTTATCTGAAGACATGCAAGCATGATTTTCACATTTACAGCAACAAAGTTTGATATAGTGCCAATTATTTCGTGAGTATGTTCGCAATATTCTCGAGTATGTAATAACGTGGGTTCCCAAGTGAATATTCACATATGTCTCGTATCTGTTTTGCAAATCTTGTCAAATTTCTCCTCAAATGTTTTTTTTCAGTTTTGTGGCATTTACTGTTAGTATGTTCTCACATCTTTTCCACGTGTGTGTTCTCATATCTGTGGCATATTCAATGTCAACGGGACTTCTTTTTCAGTTTACTCTCCGTAAGCTGTAGTACAATTTTCAGAGGGCATTGATTATGGTTTTATTATTACACGTCATTCGAATCTTATAAATGGACCCTGTTTTTTATTTTTGATCACAATTGACACCCCTTCCCCGTCCCCGACCCCAACCCCTCCCAACACTCAATGTTTATATGTGGATACGGACACAACATTCTGGGAATTGACTGTTGTGTGTCATCTGCGGAGACCGTTGTTCATTTAAGGCATCCCCTGTTTTTTTTGTAAATATTCGATAAGCTTGTATTCGTTTGGTCTATTCATGATGTATCCAACTCAATATAAGATAATGCTGTATGTTCAAATACTGCGTATAAAAATACTCACTCACTATATATTCAAAGATCAGGGATATTTGTTAAGAAAAGATTTGGTTGTTTTCATTACATAACTTTTATTCTATGTTTTTGTCTTTGGGCTGATTTGACGTTTTACGTGTTAAAAACAAAGTTTATGTTCATCATCAAAAGAGGGTAGTCTTACATGCACGTAAACGAAACGTCTTGTAAACACGTCGCATGACTGGTCACCTTGACCTGTTCTCTCGTTATCGGCCATGCCGAGCTGCCACCATCATATATATGCCAAATAACACCAGATAACACACATGTCGATTTTTTAGGGGTTGGTGTTGATAACGTTGGTTTGCTGTCGACGTAGACTACACCAGACCAAACTCGTTTACATATTGATCCTACCTGAACTTCGTTGTCAAGGTGAGTCTGGTTATCTCGATATTGAAGGTTTAGCGAAAGATGACGTCTTTCAATGAACACTTAAAGGGGGCACTACAAATGTGTGCGCCATATGCATGTAATACAAACGTATGCTTCTTAGGAATGCCCTTTTCAAATATCAGTGTGGTGTAATTACATCGTTGGCTCTTTACGCCGAGGACCCGGGTTCGATTCCCCACATGGGTACGATGTGTGACGTGATTTCCCGATGCCCCCAATCATTTGTCAATGTTCTATCAAGGACTGTGTGAATGTATATTAATGAATGCAACTATGACATGTTCTACCAATATATGTACCTTAAGAATGTTCTATAAATCACGATTTTCTGTCAAGTACTGTGAGAATGTCTATCAATGAATGCAACTATGAAATGTTCTATCAATATAAGTACCTAAAGAATGTTTTATCAATCTATGAACTTTGTGGAAGTCTCTAATGTAAAGTGACTGTGCGTCTTCAGCAATGGTCATCAGGTTGTTGTCATTTAGAACGTTGGAATGAAAATTCCATGACTGTAACTGTGCTAAATGTTCAAGCAAAGTGTTCTTTCAATAATCATGAATAAGTGATGATGCACACTTGAAAAACCAGAGGCAATAGATCATGACAATATTTATGTGGTAAAAAGCACATGCTGTATTGCGTTTTGAAATATAGACAGAGAATGTGGCTGACAGGTACGAGCAATTTTATAGCTTGATTGACTGGCGTTACAAAAAGGGATAAAAAGTAAGAAATGTATTGCCTCCACAATGTCTGAACAACTTCAGCTGATGAGGGGTTGGTAACACCTTTGTCTCAAAGATGACAACAGATGCAATACACTGTATGTCAACATTCTGCGATCAAATCGTACTATTACTATCTGTCACACGTGATATGAGTTTTACATTTCCAGAATGGAACTCTTCTGATAGTTTATGCTATGAATGGTTCACATGGTTGCCTGTGTAATTATGGCCACCTCGTTCTTCCCAACAGTTGTCCCAACCAGAAGTTTACGGCAAGGTGTTAAAACTTTACTGTTCACTGTTTATTCATATTAAAGTTTACAATGTTGCATCCTAAATGTCGGGTAAATACACGAATCAGAACATTATCTTTAGAATTATCTCATTTCATACAAATAATCACACAAAGTATTTTTAATTAAACTAAAGTTGACATTTCACTTTGTCTGAAGAGGATCCAAAAAGAACAAACTTTTCAAGGCTGTAGCATTATGACGTGTCTTTGATACAAAGAAACTTTCAGAGTATGGAAGTTAAATGGATAGTGTCACATAACAACGCTACGGATACTAAAACTTTGTAGATCGATATGTACTGAGAAGGAAATTGAAGAGACAAGCATTACAAAGTACAAGCTGCATGGTAATTTGATGCTTTGAAACATCATCACTGAAGCTGGATTAAGTCCATATGACATGCACCTGCAACATAGACAAACTTAAACACAATGTGCATGCCACTATGACAAAGGCGCTTACCTAAGCTGACGACGACAGTGAAATATACCATCAGAGAAATCCCTCCTCAAATCTTCACACTCCATTCACTATCGGTCTGCGTGTTAGTCCAGATTGGTTGCAATGTTCATTACTAGACTTGATAGAATGGATGGAGGGAGCTTAATGGTAAATCCTACAGCAAGCGTTCCGCTGTCTCCCTTCCGAGATAAGCTGCTGCGAAGAGCAGAAAGGAGATGCGACTATCGAACTGTGGAACGCTGCAGTAGAAAGAGGAACTGTCAATAAATGAGTCGCTGCCTTTGCTGATGATAACACACCTTCTGAGCAGCAAGACCAGGGTTGGCAGCAGTTCACGGAGAGGCGGGCCTGTCCACTTGCTGTACAGATAGACTATCTTTAGGTTTATTTGACATTATTCATGTTCTGAATTGCACTCTCTGCATTGAGGTATATGTTCCGATGTCTATTCAGCTTCTTAAAGGGGTTACTTAATCGTGAAATGTGGTAGTGGTTATATTTGTGAAATAGACACCATCTTTTTTTGTTTATTCTAGTGGGACAAACCTGCAACAATGAAACTTTCGGAAAACCATTTGGCTTACACTAAATACTGAACATTAGATAGTTTGTTTTACATAAAATCAAACACGCTTTTCAGTCACAAATATCACAAGTGTTTGGTAACAAGCGTATATCTTTGTGGTTCATTCTTAAGCAGAAACCCTAACTTATGTACAAAAAGATAATTTCAGAAGTACATACAGAGTTTGCTTCCTCAATACCTTCGCTATGGAGATAAATGATTGCAAATACTTTGAGAATAGAAGTTTTCAAAGACAAATTAGGAAGCTCCGCATTTCATACATGTATAAATACACGTATACAATATTTACTAATTTCCAATGTTTTTCGTTCAAGCATGAGTTAATTTCATGAGTATGTTGGAATATGGACATTCAATGAAATAACTTTTCACATGAGATCTCACAACTGGGATCGTCGTCGTAATGATGCATAATCATTTATTCATAATGATTCATTCATCATAATCATTCACCATAATTGTTATTTTCGTTTAACTATAAAGAACTCTATATTACCATACATGTAGTTACATTTTCCTATGAGTTAAACCGCCCTGAGTTCCATCATGCGTGTTTAATGTAAACACTGAAGAAGGAAATGGCGAGAACGATTCCATCTTCAACGACTAATTTAACATTGTTCATTGTGTATCCCGATGTAAAATTCATGAGACTCGAGACGGGCTGCCTACGGAAATCAGGACATGTAATAAGAGGATGTTGGTTGGGGTTAATTAAGCTTCACACGTTGTATCGGGGACACCTACGTGTGCTCACGAAGCTGAATGAGGTGTCTGCAGGTTTGCACTACTCTTCACAACACTATTTTCCTGGTATTTCGAGCAGTTCAGTGCAGATTGGTATTGATGACAAACCTACCACAGGCGGGACAAGAGAAAGAAAAACAATTATTATGTTTTGGTTCGCGTTGAAAATTAATTCGGAAAAGGTTTGGTTCAATTTGTATTAACAATTCAGTAAACATAAATAAATTTATAAATTTCAAACAAGGCATCGCACTTCCTACAACAAGGAAATCTAGACAAGGAATGGGCACTAGAGATTTGGCATAGCACCCCATTAAGTGTCACAGCTAAGGCCACCCTGTGCTTTCAACAGGAAGAAATGACAACTAATATTCTGATTATAAACAAACGTCAGTGCGACTCTCGCTATGACACTAAGAAGGCAGGCATCTTGTCAGCCAATCCTTTTTTTTACATGCCAGTGGTCTAGTGGACAGATCGTTTGCCCGAAGAGAGGAAGGTTTCAGATCCATGGTCGCGTCATACCAAAAGACCCTGTTACTCTGCATGGCCATCGGCGCTAGGGGGATAACAGCAAGGACTTTTCGAGTCATTGTAATATGTCTGAGTACGAAATTCATGTCAAACTGTGGCATGGTATCTCTCGACCAGACAATACAGTGATTGACATCATGAGCATTGGGATACGACGGCATCATAGACACGTGCATGCACGTCGCTATATAATTGCAATGATATTAAACGCGACGCTAAACCCTATTTAACCTTAACTCAATTCACCGTATAAAGGGATATGTCAATTGGGAGTTAATACGTCAGTTGGGTCTCCATATTTCACGTTGTCCTCATCACCAAATGAACATGTATAATTCATCAGTAAACATTAGTTAATGATTAAAATATTAATAGGGGATTTACACAGGCGAGTGTGCATGATATTATGTTATGAACGGTACATTTTCGTTTACTTTTTAAGGCCATGTTCAAAACCAAACCAATCTCATCATACTGGATAGATGATAATAAGCAGGCCAGCTGATCATGCCTTTATTGGTTAAAACGTCTTTACAAATTGACAGCTATTTTCTCCTCAATCCAGGTTTAATGAACAAAGGGTACATCTATTTCTTTGAAATATTCGAGACAATTTAAGAATGAAGTGTTGGTGTCAATTAGTATTCTAGAGGTTTATTTGCAGAAAATAAACACAAAAATATTCCTCAAATGTCAAGTTGATGGAATGTAATTTCATGGAAATTTGATACCGGTTTGCAATTGGGTTTAACTATAAATGAATGATTTAAATCTCTTCACTTGACATCGAACCAACACACATGCCATTCAGAAAGATACAAATGACTCTGTTTAACCTTAACATGTCAAACCCAATATGAAGTGGTTCCAGTAACAAATCTCCGAGCTGACCAGGGAGACCGTCTCAAGTTCGCAAACATGTGCCCAAATCACCTAATAAACTCCTTCAATGCAACAACAAGCCAGTCCACATATTTTATCCCGGATAACGTTAACATCTGGTCGTTATAATCGCCGTGTTTATTCAATAAACAGAGATTACAGACCATCGCGAAGCTTGCTGAAATAGGGAAGTACCGTGTTGTGGGCTTCATAGAGTTTATCTTGGCCTTGGCGGGCTGCATAACACTGTGGATAGAAAGCCAAGTGCCTATCGAGACGCGTTATTGCTGGAACGTATGCATAATTATCTTGTTTGTTATCAAGAGGCTAGTTCCCATATGGTGAACATTGTTCAACTACTTCAGCTGTCTTAAGCCGAAATATGTGTAGACATTATTTGTTGGGTTTTTTTAATGCCACATATCAGGTAAAGTATGTTATTGTCAGATGTACTGATGGATTATTTCAGTATTGAGTATTTGTCACGTTGATACGGAACCTATTTGCCATAGACATTCACCAACCCACACTTGATCAATTCTTATTCTTTTCAAGTAGAATAATGCCTCATCGGTTACGTTTCGTTGGAGTTTTGGAAGATTTTTTATGATCAGAATTCTTCGACCATTGCACAGCTGGGGTTCGGGGAAATCCATAAATGTTTTGTGGATGTACTTCAGTGTGTTTTAGTTATTATTGAAACGTGTTGCAACAATCGATGTTTATACAGGGGAGTTTTTTCTGAATATCGATTGTAATGTTTTTCACTTTGCCTTGTAAAATTATCAATACTTTGTACGTAAAGTGAATACATGCTTGTCATATTCAGTGTACAGTTATCCTGTTTTCTGAGAACAAGGATTATGAACACTGGATTAGATTAAAGATATAATTTTCAAAATAGTTCAAATTTTATTCTAAGATTGTTTGTTAATGGAAGAATAGTATAAGGTTCAGTGAGCATGCCATAGCAAGTGAGTGAGGGTGATTAATCCCCTCAGAGCGTACTTCTGTTTTATCACATCGTGTCGCTTGATGTGGGAGGAAAGCCTTAATTGCTGCAGATCTAAGAGGTTGAGCACTTTATGAAACCCACTGGTACAGACATGGTGCTGATAAACGAAGAAACAATCAGGGCGAATTTTGGAATCAAACCCACGCTATAGGTTTCTGGCAAGCCAAAAGACCTAATTTTACCCTACAAAGCGAAATGCCTTAGATTAGCCTTATATAAGATGACTGGGCCATCCCTATCTCTTTCATAGCTTTAGTACACATGTAGATGCATCGATCATTTGACACCATTATTCGGGTCTGCAACTGGAAAAAACCTCGGTTGCTATCACGAGGGACGAGTACGTATACACAGTCGGTATAAGACGAAACACGAACAGAAAGGCCCAATACTAATTATGACAAACCGTGACCCATTTCAGTCTTGCAAACGGTACAACGGACCTTATATTTTCTAGAGGCTATGGTTATTAACATTTGAGTTAATTGGGTACGTTGTCCTATTCCTGTAGGGCAAGCTCACACATTTCACGACACCGTCAATTATAGTTCTCATGTATGGACGTTTTACGGTGTCTGATGACAATTTAGATGGTCATATACATACTACTACCATATATACTAACCACAAGAAGTTAAAGACACGATTATTTCATATTACTAAAGTTAATTTTCGTGTCAGCGTTCTGTCTACTATGACAGATTAACTAAAGTCATATGAAAGAATCGGGTCTTCTTTAACTTATTTTGAGTAGCATATAATTTTCGAATGGGGTCTATGAACGAATCGGGTGTCCTTCTTTGAACTTCTTTGAATAGTATATAAGGTTCCATGAGGGTCCTCTAAGGTAACTTTCATATGAATATACATATGTGCACCTTTGGGTGAATAGCTACATGTAATCAGAGTGAGTGAGTATGACACTACGCCGGTTTTAGCAATATTCCAGCAATATCACGGGGGGGGGGGGGGGGGGCTTTAACCACAAGACTACCCCACCGCCCCACATGTAATCAGAGCCGTGTTGTGGGGATATACTACTTCGATGTGAAGCCACACCTACAACTACATGTACATTCTCATGCACAGAGCGTACGTTCATGTTTGTGGTTTACGGAGCTCATCATCCGATCATCGTTAATCATCAGCTGTTGTATGGCGAAGGATCAACTGGAAACAGTGCCGCGATAATGTCCGCATACCACGTATACGCAGTGGTTTAATTGTGCATACGTAGCGCATTAAATCCGCAAAAATATCCCGGTACTGTTGCGAATCGGCCTGGCCCAGTGGATAACAGGTAGGTAATTCTGAGCAGTAGTGTACGTGTTGTTACGAGTTAATTTTCAAACTGAAACGCAATGCTCCATTTATGAATCGGCTCGCGCAGAACCAAAGTGTGAAATCGGTAAATGACCACACAAGATCAATGAGTAATTCACAAACCACATTGAAAACTCAGATCTATGTTTACAAACACAAAGGGTTACGCAAACAACTGGCAGCAGCAATAATATGTAAGGTTCCATAATATGTCAGTGAATATATGAATGCGCCGAAAAAGGGTTATGTCCGTTATGGAATCCGGACCAGCTTCCAAAGCCGGCAGGAATTCGGTGTTTTCAAACAGGCACTTTTGCACATGGTAAGCAGGCAAGACGGAATGCCATAAAAGGCCTCGAATCGTCCTCGTGTCGCTTTAGGTACAGACAGCCTTCTAAAATTGTCCCATACCGAAACTTCTTGAACAATCGAGACTGTCATGTTTGTCAACAGCCAAGAGAGGTAACTCTAAATCACACTACCCGGAAAATATACGACAGCATTCTCTTCTGCCACATAATGTAATATAGGAAGCGGACGCTTGTCGCTAAGAACAGCGACGTTAGAAAACGCGCTAATTTCACTTCAAGTAATATAAAGAATATATGACTATTAACAAGGAAGCAAAAATAGCAAAATGAAACTGAAACAAACGTGAAAAGAATTTTGCAGGATAGGTTAAGGGTGTATGCATCTCTATAAAGAGCTCTTTGAACATTAAGGAGTGGGCACCTCTCATAAGTTGAAGCTGGGCTTCGTTGTTCAATAATTATTACAGGCAGAAATATCTGTGGAATTTTGCTGTACGCTGGAGGGCGACGTGTGCAAATGAGAATGATGTATAACCAAATTCCTAGGTATTTCGAAACCTTTGAATCATAATGCATTGCAATCGGATGCAATGTTCCTTTTAGGATCCATACATGTGTGTACACACATAACCGCCTCCGTGGTATTGCTGGTGGATAGAGCGTCTGCCCAAAAGACGGTAAAAATGGTACTTGTTGTACCCCGCCTGGTGCTCGGCATAGAGGGGGTAAAACAATGAATTGTCGGCATTGGAGTCTGTGTACTGTGTCTGAGTGGGGTATTCATGTTAAACTGCGGCATGGTATATCAGTGGGCGAGCACTTTTAAACTGGAACAAGCACAAACATACACTGAAATAATGCCCCTGCGACACACAGGCACGTCGCTATATAAGTGCAATAATCTTGAACGCGACGTGAAAGTCCATTTCGCCTCAGTTCACCTCCAGGATTCCATACCGACGCCAAATCAATTTTACACTGATCTCTCGATCAACATCAATTGTAGCTGAGTGGTCCCCCTTTGGTTATTCCAGGCTATTTAAGTTCCGGGCGCTGGTTATTTGGATTAAATCATTTGCTTTTCAAGATTTATATTCATTGGTCAGCAAATCCGTGGATCAAGACATCGTAATAGATTCCGATCTTGCCTCATAAATGAGATTCTTCCTGATACGATTATGCAGAGAGAGTGAGTGAGTATGGTTTTACGCCGCTTTTAGCAATATTCCAGCAATATCACGACGGGGGACACTAGAAATGGGCTTCACGCATTGTACCCATGTCGGGAATCCAACCCGGGTCTTCGGCGTGACGAGCGAACGCTTTAACCACTAGGCTACCCGAACGCCCACGATTATGCAGAAATACTTTATATGTAGTATAGAAATCCGGTATAAATGTAAAAAGTAAATAAATAAACAAAGATCGGATAGTTTCATTTAATCATAAATGAAATAACTCATAACTGCATTTTAACAACATTGTATTATTTTGAATATAAAAGACAAAACAAATTAGTTATGCGTTATGAAAAACGTAAAATACATAAATGGCATCCTGCTTAAATATGTAATACGGTATTAGAGGTGAGGAGAAATATGCAGGAAAACTCAGGAAAAATATACGCCTGTGTTACAGTACATGTGGTTATTAAGATGAAGCATGGATTACATACAAGACGGGATAAATTATAGTTCTACATCCTGAAGATTGACTCATTTCATGGTTGTTTTGATTCATTGGATAAATACATCAACAGATGCTCTTTCAAGGACATCGAGTACCGCTTCCTGGCATTTGTCCTATTTCTTGAGCTATGATGCTATTCTCATCAGTTGCAACAATAATGAACGAGGTGTGTATCTGTTAAGAAACATCGCGGATCCGGGATGAATTAGATATACTATACTTTTTTGTGTCACTTGAAAGGAATGTTTTTTATTTAAACATATTTTATTGTGGAATGTAAATGTCTTCAGAGTAACTATATATGTTAATTAAACAAACATAGTTTTGAACACCATGCAAATGTATTTCGTTTGAGTTGATGCAAGAATAAGTTGTTTCTTTATCACTGAAACACGAACTGTTGATGCATAATGAACTGAGTACAATGTATATGTACCTCGGTGCTATATCCCGAGCTGTAATATTGAACTATGTTTTAGAACTGAAAGTTATATTGTGTTTCTTGAATCCTTGATCCTCAGTGATATCGATTTACTCAGGTGCGATTATAGTGAATTTTCATTTCAGACTCTTGGTCTCCGTGGTCTAGTGGATGGAGCGTCTGCCCGGGGAGCGGAAGGTCGATGGTTAGATCCTCCGGCCGCGTCATACCAAAAGATGGTACTTGTTGTTTCCTTGCCTGGCTCCGAAGAGAGGGGATAAAACAAGGATTTGTAGGCTCGGTGTAAGAATGGTGTGTCTGAGTAGGGTATCCAAGGCATGGTATCTCAGTGGGATGACATTACAAAGCTGGCATACGTCCGAAAAAGTAAAAGCAACCACAAACACACGTGCATGCACGTCAGTATGTAAGTGAAATAATTTTGAACGCGACCTTAAACCATGTTTTACCTCACCTTCAGAGTCTTGGGTTCAGAGGGAAATCGATATTTTTCAAAGTGAAATAGCGCAGGATGACCCTGTGGTCTAAAGTGTGGCACTCGGCTGTGCAGAATTGCTCTCCTTAGATGTGTTAGGATCCGCGGGCTATGGCCGATCTACGGATCGCAGGTTTGAATTCCAGATTATGATCATCGCGTATCAGTTTTTAACTGATAAATGCCTGCAACCTCCCTCTGGCACTTTCCTTGAGATTCGGTGATACAACTGGGAACCTATTCAAAGTGAAGATGTGCAGGGCAAGAAACAAACACGCCGAGCTACAGGTACAGTTTCAGGTAGACTGGATGGCACGATTCCACTGATACTTTTCCACATCTACAAATTCGTTGAGACATTGTTGGTTGTAACCCTGGTTGTTTATGTACGCACACATAAACCACTATCAACTTCTTCGGAACCGACCATTGATAATGGTGGAAATTGAGTGCCACAAAAATTAGATTGTTGCAGGTGGTTTTTTTTCAAAAGAATTCAGGCTCATACTTTTGGAGCTGAAGCTTAAAAGGCACATCTAATAATCTCGATACAAAATCCGGCTGTGATTTTATCGAAAAAAATGAATTGTCCCCGAAATATCTTGAAAAACATAGATCTGCCTCATATTGTAAAAAAGAAAATATCTGCCACAAAAAATAACATTGTGCCAATTATTTGTGCGACTCATAGCTTTAATAAAAAAATATCTGGTTTTGCAGCTGTAGCTGAAACAAATTATCTGGTCTCACAAAATCTCAGATCCCCTAGAATATCAAATAGCCAATCAGATAAACGATGCGATAAATATGATGTGGTCACACATCCCGAAGTATATCACAAACTCTGCTGCAAATTAAATCATTTCGCATAATATAAGAAACGCATACGCTGAATGTAAAGTTACAAGGTTTCAAAGAACTTCATGCGACTCTTGCACAAAAGGTGTTTGATCAAAGTTACAACTTCCTAGGCCTCATCCAAGGTGAAGGTATTTCCAAACTTGACTCATCAGTAACAAATATCATATCCAGTCTTAGACGTTTACCACTTTGATGAATCCCACGAGCACGGCGCGGGTATGGTGCTGACAAACCTTGAAACACAATTTGAATTCGAACCCTCATTCATAGGCTTCTTGTGTGCCCAAGGGATGCAACTCTGCACAGTGATTAGCGGCGTCTTTGACGACTGGCCAACCCGTGCCCCCTTCGGTACAGTAATTATCATATTCTAGCGACAAAAAAAAAATTCTGTTCTAGATAGTATGTTTACAACAGGTCAGCATCCTCCGCTAATACTCTCGATGTATCTAATATTGTTTCATTCCAGTGGGAGGCAAGGGTGGCCCAGTAGTCTAAGGCGCCGCGATTCGCTGTGCAAAGTTGCGTCCCTTGGACACGCCATAAACCTATTATTGTGGGTTCGTGTCCCGGTGCGCCCCGTTTATGTTTCTAGGTTTGTCAGCACCAAACCCGTGCTCGTGGATTTCCCCGAAGTGGTAAACGTCTGAGACCTGCATCACTTCGGGCTTTCCTCCCACATTAAGCTGACACGCCGTGATATTAATAATGTTAAAACGCAGCATTAAACCGAACTCACTCACTCACTCATCCCGTGGAAAATTAAACCATTAACCCTGACACTGAACTTGTGTATTGTTTAATTAATGTATATGCCGAGAAGGCCATACAACAGCAATGACGACAAAGGCGCAACAATTACCTGTCAATGTACATGCACCATAGATTATGAAACACAACTTCGGATAAGATCGATCTTATTTCAAAGACGATAATACGTTTTCTCTTTCCAATCCCATGCCCATTTCATACCTGCAACACAACGCTGAAGAAAAGTGTTCCATTAAGCCCTTATTATTTAAGAATAAACCCTTGTGAGAGAATAATAATCAAAATAATAAATACATTAATTATATACACGTCAACGCGAGGTTGGCTTCCAATCATTTTTGGATGGCTGTATTGATGTTAAACCTTTTTCTTGGCTTTTGTTAAAATCATTTGAAAAAAGAATTGAATAATGTTCTTTGTTCAAATTTTGTATGGATGTAATTTTGAAAGATAATGCTAAATTGCCTTCCAGCAAAACGATTTGCTCACTGCCGGTTCATAAAATACCTCCTACGTTTTGTCAAAGGCAATTGTCACGTTATAATTCACTCACGGAATCCTTATTGAATATGCATGCGTTTCTGAAATATACCCATATTAGTTTTCCATTTGCTGCACGACGAAGAAAACCAATTAGTATTTTGCATCAAAGAAATCATATCAAGTATGCATCACATTCCCGGATTTTACCTGTGCTGTATTCCAATTTACAGAAATCAACAATCTATCTCCAAGAAGATGTGTAGTTTAGGAATATCAAGATTGATTGTTGATATATCCGTTCTTGTTCTATTGAGTAACAAATGCAAAACATCATTGTTCCTAAATTATCTCACTTGAAAAATGTTGAAAGAAACAAATGCTTAGCTGAAATGACATTTGCACTCACTAGAAAGTGTCAGTTACAAAACATCTACAGTAGTTGATTCTGCACTCACATTTCAATTCATGAATTCTGTCAAAATGTCATTTGTGATGAAATTAGAATGTTGTATAATACAAACGCCAATGTAAAAATTCGTCAATGTGCGGTTGATTTCATGGCATTAGAATATCGATTTAATTAGCTTCATCTAGTAACCCCCCAATAGGATCATACGTGGTTTGAAATCAGTTTGAAATGAGTGCGTTTTCAAGCACCAGGTTTAGTTCACCTGTGACCATTGTTTCCGTCACTGACTCGGGACTCGCAGGGCTGTCACACAACCTGGATAAGGTATCAATAGTAACGATTGTAATATTTATTTTTTGTTGGTTACATTCTGCTTCGCTTAACAAGCTGAGGTTTTTTTATTATGTGTTGGTTTTCAAGTCGGCCTCTTTTATGCTACAATCATCTGGAAGCTAATTGGTGGTATGAGCTATTATCGATATTTATATCTGATTTGGACGTAAACCTGTTTCTTCGTTCCAGAAAACCTGAGGCAGTAATCTAATAAAATGTCAATTTATACCCTACATTTAACTCATTTACGGTACCGTGAATAAAGTTGATGATATTAGTACAATTTTATTTCGATCCCTCAAAGGCGCTTCCATACAGCATCACAAAATGACGAGTTTTTACAACAAAGCGTGTATTCATTGCTAGCCACAGAAACCTTCCACGTGGATTACATTCGTTTTTCATAAATTGTTTTTATGAAAGATAACTTTATGTCATTATCAAATTTAATAACTTGGGATGTTGTTGGATTTGCAGATCAATATTTAAACTCAATACATTATCACCGACATTAAAGAAAAACTGTACTGAATTTACAAAAGTAAAGTGCCCAATCATGACTCGATCCGGAATCAAATTGATGTCGACATTTCTGGATTGCAGATTTAAAAATATTTTATACCAGTGCATAACTGCTGTAACATGAAATTTTATATGAGATAATGGAACATTAAAATACAGCGAATAATGATATTTGGGAAATTTATTTTTAGCTACCCTTGAATATTTGAAGAATATTTTGAATCATGTGTTTTTCCCTGCGAAAGAGCATGTAAAACAATAATCAAATCTGCCATGCAAATATAACAAAACGATATGAAAGTGTGCATTATATGAATAAGGTATGGGGCTGAATTGGTTTAAAAAACCCAAAGAAACTGAATATTTGGCTAAGTTATATATCATTACTTGTCTATACACATTGTCGTGTTATGTGTTGATTATGCGTATTACTATAATATGGTAGTTATTTAAAAGTAGATTTCAAAATGCTTATGTTCAATCACAAGATTGGCAGGTACCAGACCAGTTGTTTATATACTCTCTACAGAACTATGCATGCTAATTTATTTTAAATTGAAGCTGACAACAACATCCTGTCAAATCTATTTATTTATTAAACTGCGATCTCTGCCTTCAAACTATTTGCCTGAATCCATAAAGTGTTACAATGTTCCGAATGCACTGCAGCGGAAGAGTACATGAATATGCGTTTGAATTACCGTGAAAATTGTAATTTCTTTCTCCAACCAAAAGCAGAAGCATACTACATACAAGTAATCTCCACATGAACGCATTCGGAAATACAATAATTTTGAACACACATGCATATTATTGCTAACGTAAGTGACAAAGTGCATGACTTTCGTAAGTAACCAAATGCACCATCAGCCTTTGAGATGTAGTGAGTGAGTTGGATTTAACGCCGCTTTTAATATATTTCCAGTTATATCGCGGCGTGTCAGCTTAATGTGGGAGGAAAGTCCGAAGTGATGCAGGTCTCAGTCGTTTACCACCTCGGTGAAACCTACGAGCACGGGTTTGGTGCTGACAAACCTAGAAACATTATCGGGGTGAACCGGGATTCGAACCCACAAACATAGATTTCTGACGTGCCCAAGGGACGCAACTCTGCACAGCGAATCGCGGCGCCTTAGACTACTGGGCCACCCGTGCCCCCCTTGGGGAAGTAGAAAAAGTAGTATCCGGAGGTGTGGGAATAGTACGAAGGGTGGCTGAAAAGACCTGAGCCTTATAATAAAGGATGTGAAGCAGACCCTTAACAGTTTGCATGACATTGTATAAACTACAATACTTTCCAGGCATAAAGCCTGCACTGAACCAAATATGCAACCTGGCAACACATTTCTGGAGTCACCAATCAACTAGGTTTTCTTTGTTGCAGATAGTTTTCAAGCATCTCCAACTGAAAGGGCTAACAATTATTCATGCGGACATGGTGTCAACTTTAGGAGATGATCCTCCTTCATTTTCGACTGTAAGAGGTGGGCAGCAGTGTTCAAGACGAAAAGGCAGGGTCTTGAACACGACTGCAACCGCTAAGAAAATGTAATAAACTTCATGACATGATAAAGCATGATCTTTAGTGTGTTGTGAACATTCTAATGAATAAAAGTAACAAAACCCTTACCATATCCATAAGAAATCTCTGCTAAAACAGTGCCCATCATGAGCATGTGTTTATCAATCACAATCAAATAATGATGACGCCAGGTGTTTGCAGAAACGTGATCTTATCATGTCCCAGGGGTGGAACCCGTCACAAACACATGCAAAAGCAAGTCAATTGTTCACCTCAACAAACATTGGAAAGAAGGGTACATGGTACAAGTAAAAAAGAGAATTACATCGTAAGACGCTCTTTGAAATCTTCGTAGGAAGAGCACGCTCAATTGTGCCTCAAAAATAATGAAATTTCAACCTCCAGGAATGGAGCTGCTGGAATATGGATCGAAGCTTAAGTTGAACTTCCTGCCCAAGTTCTCTTGTTTTGACAAATCCGTGTAGAAATTCCAATTCATATGTATAAAGTACCAGATCAGCTAAAAAAGGAGCACAGCTGGTGCTCACGGGGATGCCTACTTCTTGCCTGAATGTCTTACCCCGTGTGCATGGATGATCTCAATGGGGAAGTCCAACATTTCACATACGGTTTTCATTGTAAACTTCAGACGGCATTTGTTTTCATTTTGGACAAATTATCCTGAAGATAGATATGTAACTATATCCTTGAATGAACTGGACTTGAAAAACGTTTCGTGATCGGCACACTGTTTTGCAACCAACTCAACGCAATCCATCATAATTAGTTGACGAACATGCATAAGCTATTACCGTCACAGCAATTTACAGAAAACGCTGTAATACAAGATACATAACGCCACACAGCTGAATATACTTCTTTGGCGGGAATAATTGCATGCGTGAGCTATGAATCAGTTCCGCAATGTATCACTGACAAAACATAATTCAAGATGTGGCGAGCCTTCCGACGTAAATAAAGATACTTCGTGAACAGAAAGAATAGCAACACTATTTACTATAATCAATGTAATACCGTGAAACGTTAGACAATCACTGTGTTCAGGCTGGAGTTCGGTGTCCCTCATTGATTTATAAACCCTCCCAAATCTCCCACGCCTAATTTCTTCTGAGTGATTGCGGTGTCACCGCTAAGCTGACCACCATATGCAAATCTAGGTGATGAAGGTAGGGCTTGAGTTTCCCAAAGTGTACTTTCATCAATACACGTCAATGAAAGGCAACCAACACGCGATCACTAAATAGACTTCTGCACTTTTTCAACAGGAGTGTTTTCTATTATAATTAGTCCCTCGGTTGCAACAGAGTTGCTGTTGGGTGTGCAAATTTAATGGATTTAGAGTAAGTTATAATTTACCATTAAATGGACTATTTTGACCTAGGGTATAGAACCATATATTATCCAACAACTTGGGTGGTTGGGTGGTTGGTGGTTAAAGCGTTCGCTCGTCACGCGAGGTCTAGGTTCGATTTCCCACATGGTTTTCCCCGCCGTGATATAACTGGACTGTTGCTATTGTTGTATGACAAGATACATCACGAGCCCAGCACACAGAAGCAACAGATTATACAGGTCAGAATTAATTTCCTTATTCAGCTTGAAAAAATAGGTTTTACATCAGAAAATAAAATCTCCAACAGTAACAAAATCAGATCAAGTCTCAAGGGACTAATCTAATCAAAATATTCTGGACAGCTTCTGTTTAATGTAACTGCATCCATACATATACTGAACAACAAAAGTTCCTGTGACATTGAATAAGATTTAATGCAAAGTTATGATTTTTATCAAATCTGAAACAATTTCGGTTTGCAACAGATAAAAGACACCTGTAAGTGTTCAAATGGTTACATTTGCCATACTGACTTCAGAAAATGCGTGATTTCATAATAAAAAACATGAACATGCCAAAATGTCAATTTACAAATCAATAGCGTGTGTGTCCACCTCTGGTTGCGATGCAAGCAACACATCTTCGTCTCATGGAAGGGACCAGGCGTCGCACAAAGTCCTGTGGGATATCTGTCCATATCTGCTGGAGCATGTTTCGAAGTTCCTGAAGTGTCTGTGGAACACGTGGTTGACGTTAAAGGCGCCGATCCATCTCATCCCACATGTGCTCGATTGGTAGGAGATCAGGGGAGCTAGCCGGCCAGGGGATGAGCAATATGAGGCCGGGCGTTGTCATGTTGAAAGGTAATGCCTGGGCCATGACGACGCAAAAACGGTAGAACAGCAGGGCCGATGATCTCGTCGCGGTAGCGCTGTCCATTGAGATCTCCCTTTACCACTATCAAGCGGGTCCTCTGTCTTGCTGTAATCCCACCCCATACCATAACGATCTTCTTCCAAAACACAATGAGTGACGTAACATTCACCTCGACGTCGGTACACTCGAATCCGTCCATCGCTGTGGCCGAGGTGAAAACGAGACTCGTCAGTGAATAGAACTTGTCACCACTGCATGGCCGTCCAGCGTAGACGCTGTCTGCACCACTGTAGACGTGCTTGACGGTGGTTTCCTGTCAAAATGGGTCGTCTGGCGGGTCTTCTGGCGACAATCCCTGCACATCTGAGGCGACGATGTACGGTTTGTGAAGATATTCGTCGAAGGCCAGGGATGCTGCTTGCAGCATTTGTTGCTGGCTGGAATCGATTTCGTAGTTGTTCGAATCCAGTTGTCTTGTCGATTATTGGTTACGCGTGGCCTGCCACTCTGAGGATGGTCTCTGACTGCATTCGTCTGTTGCCAACGTTGCCATAAACACAAAATGGTGTTTCTGTGGACGTTAAATTGTCTTGCAACATCACGTTGACTCGATTCTCCGTCAAGCAGACCAATGGCTCGCAGACGTTCATTTTCGACAGTCGTAGCATTTCGTAATGTTGAATAATTGCTTAATTTTGTTGTTTTTCTGAGTGGTTGTTGTCAGCACGATGCTAAACAATGCATATGGAATCCTGTTAACGCACATGTTTTTATACCAATTCTTGGGTAGTGAAATGCATGGGGCTTGCATAAAAGTCAACTTTTGCATGGAATGCTTTTCTGCAGCAGTTGCATTTTTGTGATTTGATTCCATACATGTACTACAATATTGAAAACCAAACTTTACTTGTTTGAAAAACACACTAAAATATTGGTGTCACAGGAACTTTTGTTGTTGAGTATATTTAAAGTCTCGCAAACAATTGCAAAGCTAAATTTCGAAGAGAAACGTCATAGCCAGTAAAAAAACAAAATATGCAAAGATCCACGCTCATGCGTGAAATGTGAATCATATTAGCATTACCAATCACATTTTGTAAAAGAAACGCTTAAATCTCATTTGTTAAAGTATAATTGAGATAAAAGTATCAATGTTTTCCAACGTTTAAAGATAAATAATGTTTCAAATTATGTTATGGGTTCCAGAAATCCAAATTCAAGAACAATAGTAGTCTTCATACATGTACTTATTTCGGTTTATGAAATAAAACGTTGTAAAGTTGAGTTGACTGATTTAATAGTGTTTTGTCTGGAACGATTCCGAACTACTATTATAATGGCGAAATCGTTTAAGACTTTACGGATAAAGTATTATGTATTCACACCTTGAAGTACTGGAATTTCTGAATCTGAATTTCCAGGAGTCCATATTGGCGAGACTCTGTTGTATCAGTATCTTTTATTCGCCATTGTTTCCATAAATAACTGCAATTATTGCTGGAACCCAAGCCCGTATGGTCGTTTGTCATATTGATGTTTCAGTTCTATGTATTAACCGATCATTAAAACGGACGTCAATCACCACTAAACGCAGTCCAGTCTACATGTGTCTGAGGAACGTCTCTCATCAGTCTCTCATAAATGGTACTTAAGGTCGTTCTACATTTTAGTCGTTCCATTGCCATCAGTCAATCCGATAAAACAGACAATACAACACAACAGATTGTGATAGAGATTATATACTTTTGAATGTCGATTATAAAATATATAACGTCAACGTCGGAAAAAAGGCAAACAAGTGACGAAAATTATATAAATGGATCACTGAAAATCAGTGATGACACCAGGTGTTCGGGGTAAGGCAAAGCATTTCGCTGTTTTATAGTTAGCACAAGCGTCATCCTTGGCCTCCACATACATGTACTATACATTGATATGTTTTCGTCAAACGAAACGAAAACATCTGAAGTACGAAACTGCATGAAATATTAAAATCCAGGAACTTCTTCAGTGTAATCACATAACGTTTTATCCTATTTATTGGTGATAGAGCTTCTTTCTTTGAAATATTTAATAGTTATCCACAACATGAAGTCTCAGCAATGGAATCAACTACGCAAAGGTGGAAACATTCTTAAATTACCAGTGTTCAAAGTCTTGTCTGTGAAATATCGCGGTATCTGCGGGTGCCATTGCTGCATTTACAACCCTATGGAAGGTTAAACTTGTAAAGGTGTAAAACGCGTGTTCTTTCGTCAAAATTCCAAATCAGACACTGAAAGCGCTATTATAATCTGTCAAGTAAACACATATTCGCAGATAAATCCCCGGACAATGTTTTTGCTACATCCGTTGAAAACCTAAGGCTGTTTAAACCTTATTGCATTGCATGTACACTTATGTTCATTATTAAACATGTCTAAAAGAAAGTACACACCTGAAAATTGGATTTGATAAAAAAAAATTACAAACTTTATCAAAGTAAAACATTACTAGATTGTAACAGTCACAGAAACACTGTAAACTAAAGGTCCAAAACACAACCACGACTCCTGTGTCAAATACATCACTATCGATTAACATTTCTTGTTTGTTTCATTTTGAGCCACCATCAAACATGGGTGTCTACTATTCTTTGTTTAATTGAACCATTGAACACAAGCAGGGTCAAACCACTCACATTTTGCAGCATGGGCATTCTTACAATGACACATTTGTCCTCAAATGTTTTCTTCTTTGTTAATTTGGAACCAATTCATGGCCATTTAAAAAAATATTGTACTTAATTTCCTGAACAGCACCAATGATCATGGCATATGTTTCCGACATCGTTGATGTTTCATTACCCGTGAGGAGGTGAAAACAATTAAGTTTAACGTCGCGCGCATGCACGTGTGTATATGGTTGCTTGTACTTTTACGGATTTATCTGGAATTAGATTCGCTTTTTAGTTTTAGCCCGATGAGATATCACACTGTAATTTAACTCAGAAGCATCCACTTCTTTTATCCCCTTAATGCAGAACAGCAGGCAGAATCATCATTTAACATATTTTGGTATAACGCAACTGGGGGAACGAACTACCGAACTTCTTTTCTCGTGGACGACGCTCTATCCACTTCACTACAATTGTGGACTGCATGCGTTTAGGAGTTCCTTTATCCGGCTGCGGTATATTAGATTTTGATTGCGGTATATTAAATTCACACACACACACACACACACACACACACACACACACACACACACATACATACATGAGTATACATGAGTACGTAGTCAAACTCCAATCCCAAAATGACCATTGACGAAGTTCCCATGTCAAACATGGCGTTGTCCTTGTCATTCAGCGATCGAGTCTGAATGAACCATCGGGAATCTGGAGAAACTACTGGGATAATTGCTATCATTATGAAAAGAATAGTCAAATATACTGAAAATCAGAGTCCAGCTGTGTCGTAGCTAAGTCATTTTACATTTTTTAGAAACTTTGGAGATATATATTGGAAAACAATTTAGCGAGGGCACTAGCCAAGCGGGATCACTTTCCAAAGCTATTCTTGTAGACCTCCGGGGCTTGGAACCTTGTCCACAAATTAAAACAGTTGGATTCGGGCGATATATGTTCGAATTATTACCATGTTTCGTTTTGTCGATGTGTGTACATCTGACTGCACTTCGTAACGTTATGAGAGGACAGGCCGACTGTCAACAACGACTGACTGTGGCCGTGACGTTTCATAGACTTGGCTTAGAGTAGCTTCCCTTTGATAAAGGGCAGTTACTCTATAGGACAGACCGATGGATTGCCGCGAAAGGCAAGTAAAAACAATTTGTGTAGGCAATTGTTGTTTTGCATATACGCCACTGTATAAGAAACAGGTTTCTGTTGGCACTACACGTATATTGGCTCCTGTCACTGTCCGACTGACACATCATTTACCATCTGACGTAATTTATATTAATGCTTACATTCCAGGAAAAATTGCAATGTATAGGTAATGTTTGTGAGAGATGGAAAGAAACTTTCGAGCACAGAAATGAAAAATGACATTATATGATAAAGAGGTTATCACGCTTGTGTGTTTGGGAATGGTAAATATCCTGTATTAAGAATAAACACTATGTATTTAGCTCGCCAAGGCTCGCTGAATACAATGTTTATTTCTAATACAGGATATTTACCATCCCCAAACACATTCACGTGATAACCTCTATTTATGTTTTCATTCCGTTTGATCACTCCCTTAATAGGTCCACTATTCCTCTTTTGAAAAAATGAATTGGAAGGCAATTTGGTGCAAAAACCTAACATTTTATGATATATGCGCTACTCTATCACTGATAGCATCTAAGACTATTTTTGCAGGGCACAGTACACGGAGTCTTAATCTCAGAACGTTTTCTCACATGTCTGATGTACGTCCTTTTGAATTCGAAAACATTCTGGGATGGAACCGTGCAGCATAGAATTCGCTCGAGTTGAAGTTGTAAAGACACCAAAATCATACTGTGTGGGTGTGATGTGTGAAGGGCAGGAGTGCAGGGGGAGGCTGAAAAAATGTTCCCATTTACTCTTTGACCCATTCCTATCGTCCACACTGCACCGGTCGCCCGGACGTCCTTGCCCGAAAAATCCGATCTACAATACCACCTACTCAGCTGCGTTAATTTGGAAATGAAATGACGCGGAACATTTCAGCAGAACTAACTGTCATAGACCTGGAAGAATACGCACGTCTGGCTCTCAGACCATACATCAACAATCGCGTTTAAACAAACACATGTTCTCGGCATGGTATGTGTCGGTATCTCCGAAACCCACCTGTCGTGTTTAATCAAGTGAACCCTTCCATTCCGTTAATACCAGGCTACTTGAAGAAGGAAGCCAGTAAAGCAGTAAAGACCTCAAGTAATGGTTCTTACTCGCCAATGTTTTGTTTACCATGGAGTCGGTTTTGAAACGGTGTTTACCTCTCGCTTACTGTTGAAACAGTCCGCTATTCGTCTTTGGTTGAATGATATTAGATCTGTTGTGGTGCCTACTCTCACTGGTATTTCTTGCAATGCATTGGAACAGCTAAGTCTTACAAAACATAAACACCATGAGGATGGTTCGTAAACACTTCGCCATCGAAAATAAGCATACGTCAAACATTCGATGTATTTGTTGCAAAGAAAATGCCGAATGTCTACAACGACCTTTCTCAATATAAATCCATGTTTGCTTGTTTAAACAAAACATGGAATCCCGTCCGTCTTATTTATCAAAGCTCCCTGACATATCAGTCTTTGAATCCTCTAAAAATCCTCTAAGAATGTCATCAATTCTTATACATATGGAAAGGGGGCTACGAATGAAAATCGAGTGCACACTGAATCATTGATCGGGATAATAATGTTAGCACTTTAAGCATGCACCTCGTGTATGTAGTCAAGCGCAGTATAAGTTCACAAAGTACTATTATTATTCATTATTATTTTTGTTGTTGCTTACATTTACTTTACCATCATTTTTGCTACAAATACTTCCTATCTGCTATTGCCTCAGTATTCACTTGACGCATTAACTTTTGTCTTACATTTTGTGTTATAATGAAGGTCCGCCGTCATAATGCTGGAATATTACTGAGTTCGGCGTAAAACAACACATATAAAGAAGGCGACTACCAATCTTTGAAACAAACTGAGCTGAGCTATTCAATAATTGTAAATATGTCAATCGAGCAGGAAAAGAGACAGATTACGTAAAAGGGCCAACAGACCTAAAACTGTACCCAATATTGCAACGTTTAAGAAACAAAGGAATAAGGTTAATAATACGAAGTGTTATGCTAAAGAAAACTGTATGCCAGTCTTGATGATGTTTTATTAGATTTACATGTAGGAAACAAGAAGTCTTACTGGCGTCATTTAGACCCGTGAAGATCCGGGGTAGAATAGATCAAAACCCATGCTTGCCGTAAAAGGCGACTAACGGGATCGGGTGGTCAGGCTCCCTGACTTGGCTGATGCATGTCATCGATCCCAATTGCGTGGATCGATGCTCATGATGTTAATCACTGGATTGTCTGGTCCAGACTCGTTATTTACAGACCGCCGTCATATAGCTGGAATATTGCTGAGTGCGGCGTCAAACAACAAACCAACCAACCAACTACTGGCGTCATTTAGTGAAGCAATCCAATTCGACTACCTGCATTCCACCGCTTAAATCTTATGAGAATGACGATGGCCGATCTTACTGCACTGATAATGAGACAACAGAAAGGTTGAACTATCAGTCTATTTCAACACTGGATGATGAAAATGAATGATTACCAAATTTTAATAAGCGAACAAGTGGTTTTTTTTCGAAACTCTTATTGTAAATAGACGTGAAGTCTCAGATGTCAGTAAATATTTACATTTAAAGAAATCATCTGGTCCCGACAGTATTAGTTATCAAAAAACATTGTAGATGCACATAGTACAAGCGATTGTTTAATTATTTTTACGCAAAAAAGGTATTGTATAAGTACCAGTCTGGTTTCAGTCTGTACATCAGTTAATTGTAATATACCAGAAGATTTGTATTGCGTTGGATAAGAAAGAAAGCTTTTGTATGGTCTTTTGTGATGTTTCAAAAGCTTTTGATCGGGTTTGGCATCATGAAAATAAGAACAGAATGATGCAATGGAAACAATTGTTGGGATGGTTAGCTAGTTATATAAGCGATCGTAGTCAAAGTGTCTTTGTTAATGGAGCTTCCAAGCAAAGATCACCCAGCGCTGGCATCCATCAGGGTACAATAGTTGGTCCTTTTTTATTCATTGTATACATTAATGACATAGCTAATGATTGCTGATGACTCGTCACTGGGTGTGTCTGCAGCTGGCAACAGTTGCATTACACTTCCACTGATATAAAATGCAAATTTGAGGATATTAAGAGTATGGGGTAAACAGTGATTGGTTAAGTACAATCCAGATAAGACGGAAGCGGTACTATTCTCCTTTAGAAATAATACAGAAATCTTAAATAACGACAGTTAAAGCCCAAAAACATCTTTGAATAACTTTATCAAGTAATTGAAAAAGGGGTGATCAGATTGAAACAATTATAAAATAGCCTCATCCACGCGATTGTTAAGGTATATATTATGCAGAGCCACACTTAGTAAAATATATCTCATGTTCATAAGACCACATCTAGAATACGCATGTGAAGTCCGGGATGGGTAGAGCAGACAAATAAGCTTGAACAGATCCAACTCAAAGCAGAAGGGACAGTTGCGGGTTTACCGATGTATACAACAAACCACTATCTTTACTACGAAATAGATTGGGAAACATTATTCGAACGCCGCAGGAAACGAAACTTATGCCTATTTTAAACAATTCATAACGAAATGGTTCTGCAATTTCTAAAAAAAATTATTCCACAAAACGTTGGTACTAAAACTGATTATATTTTTTGAAATTCTGAAAACATAAATTTTTAAATATTATCCATTCCTCAAACATTCAAGCGAATCCTTCCGCACTTCAATAATAAGATCGTGGAATAACTTCACTTCATGTTCGTAATTGTGCTGGTGTAACATCCTTCAAATCTTGTATCTCAAAACATTCATTTTGCGCCATCCTATTTCTGGTATGGCTGAACAAACCCTAATGTAGCCGGGTGGTGGTGCCAACTCTGACTGGGTTAGCCACATACGTACCACCCTCTCTTAACCCCCTTGTCTTTTTCCATCCGGTTCTTGAAAAATATATTCAAAGAAAGGATATCACATCTTTCTATTGAAGTAAAACATATTTATTTAAATTAGTATTTAATTTATTCAATCTAAATAATTGCCAGTTAACACATTTTGTTACATGTATTGAGGCATTGCAAAATCTTACATCAATTAGACCAAACGCTTCACCTAATTTGTCTCTGGTCTTCAAAATTTGTCTCTTTCTATTCTCATCATTCCCTGTTGTACTTGTCATCCTGTCATCTTTTGTACATTTGTAAATAATGTATGTAAAGACCAAGGACGGGGCTTCCTAAATTCGATAACTTTTTCCTAATCCTTTTCCATTTTTGAATAAAATATGTTTTAACTAAACATATTGAACTTTACAATCGCAAGCTGACTGACGAACCGCAAGGAGACTGCATAATATAGGTATCCCTTGGTCTTAATTTTTTTGCTTGGGATTTTCTATCTTTCACCGTCATCATAATTTCGAAGAGGATCCCCATGCAAAGATATATGTGTGAGTATGGATTAGTTGGGGTTTTTTTAATGTTTTGGGGCAATTGGCATTAAATAGTGTTACATTTTCCGGTTTCCAGACAACATGACATGGACATCGAAGAGCACTTTGCAGCTCGGTCGTACCTAATGTGGTGCAATGCAAACTAGGAGAACACAGACAAATAACGACATGTAGCATAACATATATCTGCTACACGACACCCAAGCCAAAGTTATGCACATACTGAATAAATAGCAAAGTGGAATAACATGCAATCACAACATGGAACATAATGCACTATTACGTACACAGATAACACAACACAGTCTCACACAACTCATTCACGTACATTGCAGAACAACGCAACGCAAGATGCCAGCCCAGAACAGCAGTTGACGACCGAAGACACTTACTCCATTATTGTATGTAATTTAAGAGACGTTATGTCACGTTTATTAATCCTTGTGTCCACGTCAATATCAAGTCGTTTACCCTTGACAACAGTTTTGGGTCCTAGTCCCCATGGAAATCATAACCTGGGTGTAAATCATGATCTACGCCGCCAACACAGGACAGTTTGCAGTTGAAACACAGTAAATGTCACACACAGCCGTACCGCAATGGCACATTTGTAAAATTTAATCTCCATGGCTACTTACAACATTTATTGTACGCGAGTCACACCAGCACAGGGGTGTGACAATGATTCGACAATGCCGTATTGTGTGCTCCACAGTCTGGAGTAACACAAGTCATTCCTTCGGATTATTATACAATACTAGTGAGTGAGTGAGTGAGTTGGGTTTAACGCCGCTTTTAACATTATTCAAGTTATATCACGGCGTGTCAGCTTAATGTGGGAGGAAAGCCCGAAGTGATGCAGGTCTCAGACGTTTACCACTTTGTTAAAACCCACGAGCACGGGCATGGTGCTGACAAACCTAGAAACATAATCGGGGCGAACCGGTATTCGAACCCACAATCATAGGTTTCAGGCGTGCCCAAGGGACGCAACTCTGCACAGCGAATCGCGGCGCCTTAGACGACTGGGCCACCCGGGCCCCTTACACAATACTAAAGCATCAGGTGAACCACAGCTTACACATACATTAATATGTTATCTATATGTACATGTGTATGTCTACGCATATACAGAGCTTATTGCATTGGTGTGTGTATGTCACGCTGGGTTATTGTCCATCGGAAAATAAAGAAGTTTTGAAACTCTTTTTGAAAAGTCCGCGTGAGGCAGGCAATTATCTGTGTATTATCAAGACGTTATGATACACCGCAGAGTAGTGTATATTGAAAACCACTCAAAAAAGCCAACAGTGTTAACGTAGCGTCACAATAAAGTGTGGTGCTGCTATGTAATGACCCAAAATTGCGCTTGCATTAAGTCACCAGCTGCATCCCGTAACGAAAGATGTCTGCATCTCATAACCAATGGATCCTGCATTATGTCCCCAACTCCACGTGAAAGGCACGTGAACTCGTTGTAACAATTCTGCAGGAAATTGTTTTTATCGAAAAGATTTTACATACAGTGAGTATTCAAAGAAAAACAACCAAAACCTTATTATAGTCACTTTACAGGCGTCGTCAAAATTCGAACATGTGCTATTACACAGCCTGGCACTCACTATAATTGGACATTAGTTTCGACTTCCTACGCAAACGTTCACAGGCACATGACAATGGCGTGTGAAATTTAACTTCATATTCGGACTCTTTCAAATGTGTGTGTGTGTGGGGGGGGGGGGGGGGGTGTTAGCAAATATCGATTTCTTACTGTCAGTGGAGCTCTCATTGGTCCAATTCCACAAGTATTTCATTTATTTATTTTATTGTTTTGGGTGATGATGGAGGTGAAGGCTTATACATTGCATGAGGGTTGTCACGATACACCTACATCAAATAACTAAATATAAGTCGCGTGTAGGGACACGTTTCAGTTCAAATACACAAACTCAGGCGCGGACACAGCTGTTTCAATAAAGAGGGTAGCAATTCATGTTTGTTGAAAATATATCCAAATGATATAAAGGAATGTTACTCAACGTTGACAATGTGGATACCCTATGTTTGAAGGTTAAGCATTGTTCAAAAAGGATGTGTCCACACCCCTTCACACCAAATGCTGAAACCCTGGAATGTAAAAATATGTTCTAGCAGAGGAAAAATATCGGTTTAGATAAAACCATGTTACTATGTTGAATTTGGAAATGCAAATCCAGATATGATAGGTAATTCTTGAAGCGCTTCCGATAAATTAATGGCACCCTCCAGCTGTTTGACCCAAAACATAAAACTCTCTTTTACCCCTGGTGAAGCAAAGAGTAATGCTGTTGGATTGTTTGCAGAAGCATTGCCTTGAGCTGGCCCTCAGACATGGTGACACCACTGTGTCTATACATAGAAGCATGCGGAAGAAGGTTAACAGTGCCCCATACCTGATGAAAACAAGATAGAGGGATGAAGCGTGAGATTCCAAACTCTGGAGCGAAGGTTGAGTTGTCCATTTCCATCAATCTACCAGCTGATTGAACACCAAACAGAAATACGCCACTGCGTTATTGAGACTTAGTCGACACGAGGCCTTTTCGCATTTCATAACCTTACGTAATTACACGACGTGTAGGTATTATCTTCACAACGCACTGCCATTCCGAACATTTCTTCTCAATGTGGTCCAGTATAAATGAGCCTCATACCAACTGTCTGGGAAAAGTTCATCATCGTTGAAACGTCTAGTGAGATCAAATAAACGCATCGCTATAATCATAAATGGGATGATTACGCCGAATTTATAAGATATCTACAAATTGGTATTTATATGTGTATGTGAAGAATGTTGTTTTCGTTGGTTTCCCTTCAGATCGCCATCATCTTCTGTCGTTATTCGGAGGATATCCAAATTAGTAAGATAAGTGGGATTATTGATGTTGTTGATTAGACGAAATAAGTGAATTCAGAGTATTGACATCCACACACGAAGAATCATGGCAGACAATAGATTCCACCACCCTCGCCCTTCCCTCAATCGCTTATATTTTCCAATTATTAAGGGAGGATCTGGTTTGATTAACGTGGCCCTTCATGATAGAATTGTAATGTGCACTTTTGCACACATGTATTTTTCTGTGACGCATGTCAACTCATGATGTAAACAAGGTATTCCACAGTTGCCTTAAACGAGCCAAGGCTGTGGGACATAATGTCCTGAAAGTGAAACAAGGCGGTGGGGCACTCTTCCACTTCGTAGTTCATACTGGTGAGGTTGCGTTCTCTTTCATTCACAATCCTCAGGATACTAGCTGTGAAATGCGAGCTCTACTAGGCATGTGTTATCAATAGGTTAGAAGTGTAAAATGAATTTGGCATATCTGCCTTGGTTTAGACCCCAGTAACGCCAGGAATCTAGCAATCAGGCCCTGTGCTTTAGTTTTCAGTTGTGACCACAGTAAGGTCGAGACATCGTAGATGTGGGCACTGTTAGGTAAAGAGTAGGGGACGAGAACCATCCAACTCCTTTTGAAGCTGGACTTACATGCACCTGTACATGTAAAAATTACTATTCATACAAATCATTAAAGCAGGATTATACAGTAACTGTAAATTTATGATCAGGAACAACTGATATCTAAATGTAAACAAGTTATAATTCTAATGGTGTGATTACCTTCGTTATACTTTTCGGATTTTGGAATTAAAAAATTCTAAAAAACTATATGCATAATAATGCACTTGTAACTCTTATCTTGATGTTCACAGTGAATGTGTTCGCGAATAGGTGAGTGTATCCTGCCTCACGGGCATCACTCATCACAAACACGTGCACAAGCAAGTCAATTTATCTAAATGTCTACCACAAAACAGACTGAAAGTTTTACGGATTACTTGCCATCCTTGTCAAACACTTGATAAACTCTTTTATGGGATCATAGTGTTTGTGTTGTGTCTGGAAAACAATGATAATCATTGTTAATTTAGCTATCTGGTGCCGATCAAGGTAAATTGAAACGTCTGCACCAGGAAGTAATCAGTCTCGATTAATTGCCTGAACAAATTCTATTGAACGTAAATATCAATATAATGAAGCAAATTATATGACTGGATCCTGGATCATATCCGTGATAACACCAGGTGTTCGTGAAAATGGTAAACAATTGTGGCACCCGCCACTCACACAATTTATATGCAAAAGTAACAGTTTGTTTTTTGCTTAACGCCGCACCCAGCAGTACTCTTGCCATATGACGGCGGCATGAAACAAGCGAGTCTGGACCAGACAGTCCAGTGGTCAGTATCAGTACCAAACTACGCCAGCTACGTACAATGAAAGGCGTTCAAACAAGACTTGCAGCCTTTCCACCCGATCCTGATAGTCGCCTCTCACGGCCAGGACAGACTGATATTTGACCCGGAATCCTCAGAGGGCATTTGGAAGGACAACGGGGGACTGGCTGCGGCTCTCCACAACTCCAAGTAACTCCAAGACGTTATCCAGCAGTCTGTAGCCATGTCCATGCATATTAGATGGAACCCTACATATCTCAAGTTGTATTCACTTCGACACCACCTAAGATACCAATGATGCTGCACGATGAGCCAACTCACTTGTGAGATCAATTAAACATTCACTCAAAATGAGTTTAAGCAACATTGCATTTCATTTAAACATTCACTTTTGAAAAAAAAAGTGCTGACCTATCTTCTGTGTAAATAATAATAAAATAACAATGTAAAACGACTTTACAGAACATGATTAGAGAAGATGCTTGGAACCTATGGCGTTCCACTTTACACACAAGTTATTGAGAGGCTGCCTAATCAGTCTCAAGGGAGGACTAATGAAATTAGACTTATCCACCTGTCGACAGTTCTTCACTGCTGAATCTTCCTGGCCAGAACCGTACGTAACCTGACTGATTCGGGGAACATCTCTGGGTATTTCCATTGCTTGAGCCACTGATTATTGGAAACAACATCTGACAATATGTGACAAAGGACTCGAGCTGTGGTAAGATAGAATCCCAAGGGCGTAGAATAATTGGTAACTTAAGTCAATAAGCGTCCCACGAGAAGGTGATTACATCGTGTTCCAGTGAAAACGTAGTTTCTTTGTCCTTGAAACCATAATCCATACACTTTTTTTATGAAGAACAAAACAGCGCAATATCATTCGCTGGACTTGTTTGTCTTCGGGCATTGCAGCCACTTTTAAAAATGGCCTTTTTGAAGGAAAGGGAGCCTCACCCAGTGAACGACGAACTGTGCCATGTTGATATAAACTGCCGGGCAAAAGAAAGTATACACCCATTTTTTATGGTGACTAAAATGAAACAAACATGAAACGGTTGTACGAAAGTAATGAATTTGATACGGGTATCATAGTTCTGTTTTGGACCCCAGGTAAGCAGTGTTTCGACGACTGTTCAGGCTTGTAACGTTTTTATAACGTACATGTATGTAATCTTTTGGCCAAAGCCAATTTTCAAATGTATGCTTTCTTTTGCCCGGCAGTTAATGTGCAATCAACAACGGACATATCGAAACGTGTATAGACATAACGATATATCAACTACGGATGTATCGGCACAAGTACAATGAACTTTTGATATAACGATACATGTACAATCACCTACGGATATAACGAAACATGCACAATCAACTACGGATGTACCGACACATGCACAATCAACTATGGATATAACGATACATGTACAGACAACTGTGGATATAACGATACATGCACAATGAACTAAGGATAAAACGACACATGCGCAGTCAACTACGGATAAAAGAAAATACATGATCAAGGATCTACTGAATCGTATTGACACAGTTTATATGATCAACCAACTGTCATAAATTATACTTTTTTAATTAATAAAATTTAACGTTTACACGATATACGGTTTTTCCATTGGACGAGAGGACAAAACTGACGTCACAATTTGACGGTCATACGTTTTTCACGAGACCATATTCTTGAAATCACGTAAACACTGCGGGACTACTTCCACATTCCCAAGCAAACCCCTGGGAATGCCCTTGCACGGATACATACAAAGCGTTCTTTCAGATCATTTAGGCCCTTTAATCTTGAACTCAGCGTTTTAGCATACATTGAGAAACGTCAGAGACTTTGACTGCATGATCGTTCACGAATATCCTCGCTACGATCCATTCTACAAAACGTAGAAATGCACGTCCACTATCGTAGTTTCGACTCGATCCGTGACAGTTACAGTCTACAGCAATCTATGAATTGCCCTTTTATCTATTTAAGACATCTCCATGATCACCTATCAATGATCGGCCAACTGACTGACACAAGTAACTGCCACAGGATTTCATCTTCTCTCCCATCACATTTATTGTGTCGGCCATTTTAACGCCTTGTACTTCATGTAAATGTTTTACGACGCGCTGTCATTGTGACTGACTTACTTTGGTAGCTCTTACAGGCCTTTTTCACCCAATGATGCTATTATTTGAATACATTTCTTGTAAATAAACTACAACAGATGTTCCTGTAAATCAAGTTGAGCATACATACGCTCACGTCACTTCTCTTTTGGGGAAACTTGTTATACCGCGACAATCTTGGCAGTTGTATGGCTGTCAGTGTAAACATGAAGTCACACCTATAGATCTAGCGCTACATCCCTAGCGGTATAAAATATTGATATAAAAAATTATAAGAATTGCTTTTCACTTTGTGTGAGTTCATTGGAGTATGAACCTCCAGACAGTGAGGGTCAAACATTGAATGATCTACATTTAGTCAGAGGTAATGGCCATATAATAATTTACTCAAGGAATCTTTATTGCATATGCATGCGTTTCTGAAATAAAGCGAAAGTAAGGTGGGTAAGGATAAGATTTATGGATGAACAACTTCTTCAATTTACAATTAAGAGCGACGTTTCGGTGTAGATTCTAACACCGTTATCAAGCAAGGTATGAAAGTGATGAAAGAAGAAAGTAGGCTGCTTTATATTTGCTGCATGGCGAAGAAAAACAATAAGCATCTTGCATCAAAGAAATCAAATCAAAAGTGATAATTATACCTGGGAAGTATTCCAATTTACTGAAAACACACACTATCTTTAAGAAAATTTGTATTTAAGGAATATCAAGATTGAATGTTGATATGTTCGTTCTCGTTCTTTCGATTAGAAATAAATATCTTTTGTTGGTTACATTCTGCTTCGCTTAACAAGCTGAGTTTTTGTTTTATTATGTGTTGGTTTTCAAGTTGGCCTCTTTTATGCTACAATCATCTGGAAGCTAATTGGTGGTATGAGCTATTGTCGATATTTATATCTGATTTGGACGTAAACCTGTTTCTTCCTCCCAGAAAACCCGAGGCAGTAATCTAATAAAATGTCAATTTATACCCTACATTTAACTCATTTACAGTACCGTGAATAATGTTGATGATATTAGTACAATTTTATTTCGATTCCTCAAAGGCGCTTCCATACAGCATCACTAAATGACGAGTTTTTACAACACAGCGTGTATTCATTGCTAGCCACAGAAATCTTCCACGTGGATTACATTCGTTTTTTCAAATATTGTTCTTATGAAGGATAACTTTATGTCATTATCAAATTTAATAACTTGGTAATACTATGTTATTGGATTTGCAGATCAATATTTAAACTCAATACATTATCAGTAACATTAAAGGAAGAAAGGTACAATCTGCAAAAGGCAAACTGGCCAATCGCCACTCGATCCGGAATCAAATTGATGTCGACATTTCTGGATTGCAACTTAGAAAATACTTTATACCAGTGCGTAACTGCTGTAACGTGAAATGTTATATAAGATAATAGATCATTAATAATATGGCGAATGGTGATATTTTGGGAACTTTATTTTGTGCTACTCTTATTTGAAGAATATTTTCAACATTTTAATACCTCTGTTTTTCCCTGCGAAGGAGCATAATAAAACATTAATCAAATCTGCTTATTATATACCAAAACCATTTGAAAGTGTGCATAATTGAAAAATGTATATGGCTGAACTGATTATTTGGTTAATATATATTTCATTACTTGTCTATCCACATTGTTGTAATAATTGTTTGTTGATGTTGGTTACTATTATGGTAGGAATTTGAAAGGATATTTCAAAATGCTTATATTCCATGAACAGGTACTTGACCAGATGTACACATTCTGACGACATTTTAGTGAGTGAGTGAGTGTGGTTTTACGCCGCTTTTAGCAATATTCTAGCAATATCACAGCGGGGGAACACCAGAAATGGGCTTCACACATTGTACCCATGTCGGGAATAGAACCCGGGTCTTTGGGCGTGACGAGCGAACGCTTTAACCCACTAGGCTACCCGGCCGCCCATGATTATATGCAGGATTACTTTGTATGTTGTATCTAAATCCGGTATAAATCACTACCCTAAGAAACCAGTCGGCATTATACAACGCAACCGCCCCTCTTTTTAAAGAAACATACATGCAGATGATGGCTATCGTAAGCAACAAAATGCATCACTTTTATAAGTAACCAAATGCACCATCAGCCTTTGGGCAGTAGAACAAGTAGTATTCAGAGGTATAGGAATAGTACGATGGTTGGCTGAAAAGACCTCAGCCTTATAACGAAGAATGTGATGGAGACCCTTAACAGTTTGCAGGACATTGTATTAAGCACAATACTTTCCAGGCTTATAGCCTGCACTGGACCAAATATGCAACCTGGCATCATATGTCTGCAGGCATCAACTCAAGTTGTTTACTGCGCTGTTATCAAGCATCTCCAATTGAAAGAGCCAATAGTCATCCATGCTGACATGGTGTCAACTTTAGGGGATGATCCCCCATCATTTGCGACTGGTCGAGGACGGTGCCTCGAAGACGACCCAAGCCCAAGAAGACCTTCAACTGCCACCAATGTTCATAAACTGCATGACATAATTATGCCTGGTTGACGACTCACCCTACGTCATGAGAATGGTGAGAACATTCTAATGAAAAGGACCAACAAAACCCTTTTCATATTCATAAGAAATCTGTTCTAAAAACAGTGTACGTTGTCCGCTTCCGACTATATTATGAGTATGTGGTTATCCATCACAATCAAATAGTGAGTGAGTGAGTTAGTATGGTTTTACGCTTTTAGCAATATCCAGCAATTTCACGGTGGGGGACACCAGAAATGGGCTTCACACATTGTACCCATGTCGGGAATAGAACCCGGGTCTCCGGTGTGACGATCGAACGCTTTAACCACGAAGCTACCCGACCGCCCCTATTCAAATAGTGATGACAACAGGTGTTCGCGGAAAGGTGAGCTTATCATGCCCCAAGGGTGGTATCTGTTACAAACACATGCAAAATCAAGTCAATTGTTCCCTGAACAAACATTGCAATATATGGAACTAGTACAAAAAGGAATTGCATCGTATGACGCTCGTTTAAATCTTCGTAGAAAGAACATGCTCAATTGTACCTAAAAAAATGAAACCCCAAGAACTGGAGCTGCATGAGCATTGCTCGACATAGAGTGAATGGTGACTTTGGGAAATTTGTCATCCCTCTTGTCATACAATCTTGTGGAGTGTGTCTTGTCAGACCAGACCAGTTAAGGTGGGTAAATCAGTGGAAGGGAATTGGCCGTTGATGAATGAACGATATCAGATCATCGATATACCTGAAGCTGAAGTCAAACTTCCTGCCCAAATTATCATGCTTTGACTTTGACAATTCACGTAGAAATTCCAATTCTTATGCATAAAGAAACAGATCAGCAAAAAGGGGACAGCTCATGGGGATGCCTACTTCTTGCCTAAATGTCTTACCCCAAAATTGTACATAAATGATCTCAGTGAGGAAGTATAACAGTTCACATATTTTTTTTCCTTAGTAACTTCAGACGACATTTTTGGACACATTATCCTGTATGTAACTATATCCTTGAATGAACTGGACGATACTTTAGACAAAACTGCATTCAACAAGGAGTTCTGCTTCTCTCGTTGATTTATTAACCCTTCAAAATCTTCCAATTTCTTCTGACTGATTGCGATGTCACTGCTAAGCTGACCACCTTATGTAAATCTAGGTGATGTTGGTAGGGCTTCATTTTCCAGAGGTATACTGTCATCAATACACGTCAATGAAAGCCAACCAACACGCGATCACAAACTAGACTTCTGCACTTTCTCAACTGGGGAGTTTTCTATTGGTCACTCGGCTGCAACAGAGATGCTGTTGGATGTGCAAGCTTTAATGGATTTAGAGTACGTTATAATTAACCATTAACTATATTGACCGAGGGTGTAAAACAAGCACGTTGATATCCGCGAATAGCTCGGTTGGTTGCTATGTGGTTAAAGCATTCGCACGTCACGCCGAAGTCCCAGGTTCGATTCATCACAAGCGTACAATGTGTGAAGCCCAATTCACGTGTTCACAGATGTGATATTGCTGGACGGTTGCTAAAAGTGGTTTAAATCCTTACTCACTTCTCGACGGAATGGTGAAAATTCTGCTTTGTAAATGAAGTCATCACACTAAATATGCCTGGGTTCACATCATCGTATTCATGCACGAGTATATGTAACATCAGTAATCGTACGCCTTTGTTCAATCAGCAATTGTATGACAAGAGTTATCAAGGGACAAGCACATAGCAGATTGAAACAGGCCACCTCAAAGAATTAATTACCTTATAAAACTCGGAAAAAAACAGGTTCATTTTAATCTAACAGTCATAAAATCAAATCAAGTCTCAAGGGAAAAATGTCATCAAAATATCGAAGACAGCTTTTTAATGTAACTGTGCATCCATACATATTTAAAGTGTCGCTAACAAACGCAAAGTTAAATTCCGAAGAAAAACAGCATAGCCATTGTGAGAACGTATTCCAATTTTTAAAGAAAATTAATGTTCTAAGATATGTTATTGGTTCAAGAAATCCAAATTCAAGAACAATAGTAGCCTTCATACATGTACTTATTTCGGCACCAATTGTGCACCAATTGTGCACCCCTTCTTTCGGATCTGTTACTATGTGCATATGAACCGGAATTTCTGCACTGACTGGAAAAGTCAAAGCAAGGTAATTTGGCCAAGAAGCTTAACTTAAGCTTCAGGTACATCGATGATCTGATATCGTTCAATAACAATCAAATAGCCAATCCCCTTCCACTGACTGCCCCTCCAGAACTTGAAACAAAGGAGACCAGTGAGCCCGCCTCATCTGTTTCATATTTAGACCTATGCATAAAGATGCCTTTGGTGTTTACATTCCGCAACTTTTGAGATTCAATTTCAACCAAGGCTACAACATTCAAGGCGTCAGTAAAACTGTCACAAAGTTTTATGGTAGTCATGTAGAGGACATTTCCAAATCTGACGCATCTGTGACAAAAATGATGTCTGATGCAATTCCCTATTTTGACTTGTATCATATGTTTCCATGTTTTTTTTCAGGTGAACATTTGACTTACATTTGCATGTTTTTGTGACGGGTGCCACCGGTGGGACAGGATACGCTCACCTTTGCGCGAACACCTGGTATCATTACTATTTGATAGTGATTCATAAATACGTACTCATGATATAGTCGTTATTGTACAATCGAGAGTTCTATTGTATGTGGAAAGGGTTTTGTCGCTTTATTTCAATACATAACTGCACTTGTTGTTGAATCCAAAACCCCTTTGTCCGTTTCACATACTGATGTTTCAGTTTTATGTATTAACCGATCATTAAAACGGACGTCAATCACCACTAAACGCAGTCCAGTCCATATGTGTCTGAGGAACGTCTCTCATCAGTCTCTCATAAATGGTACTTAAGGTCGTTCTACATTTTAGTCGTTCCATTGCCATCAGTCAAACTGATCATACAGAAATTACAACAAAATGGATTGTGATAGATCGATTATGAAATATTGACAGTAGCGGGTGACCTCGCCTACGTGAACACTGCCAAGCTGACTGTCGTTCATTTCCCGATGAACGTCAGTATGTCACGTGATTACGTTGTCAATCGCGCGGAGACATACAGAACTACTTTAGGGGAATTCCTCAATGTCTAAAAATAACATTAAAAATAATTAGGGAAAACTGAGAGCGACACCGATTTAGGCTATAAATGATACAGGCTTTGAAGTCAGACATATCATGTTTATGTCGGGCCACCGGAATGAAGCGTCCATTCGAAGCTATAACAGAGAATGCTCGACTTACCAAATGAATTCACCGAGCTCCTCGTGCCTCGGGAAATCCAACCGCGCCGCCTCAAGCGGTAATCTCCGTCATCAGCAGCCGTAGTATGACTCAAACACAGAACGTAAATATGTATCCATTTTCAGCATAAGCCGGGTCTGGATTTCTTTTCAACGTTAACTTTACTGGGTGCAACTTGTATAAGAAGCGAATGACATTGCGGTAGCCGCCATTTTCTGCCGTTTGTAAAACCGGGGGATGCCATTCGAAATGGAATGTTTGGGACGGATGACGTCACGACTCTCCGCGTTGATATAGTTCGCTTTCAATATTTAAAGTTTGATGTTTAATGGATTGTTTTGTTATGATTTATAAATCTTTCAATATAAGGATTAAAGTTGTATTTGTTGACGTTCATCAGCTGATGAAGACAGTGCCTCATGTAAGCAAATTTACCATGAAGCGCTTCGAAAAAGGCAAAACAGTGATGAAAATTCAATATATGAGCAAATTCCATGATGCGCGAAGCGCTTCATGGTAAATTTGCTCACGTGAGGCACTGTCTTCATCAGCTGATGAACGTCAACAAATACAACTTCAATCCTTAAATATAAAACGTCAACGTCAGAGAATATTCACTTTCGTTTACTTGGCGAATTCCATTCCATTTGGCGAAAAAGGAAAGTGATGAAAATTGTATAACTTGGTCACTGTAAATCAGTGATGACAACAGGCGTTTGGGATAGGGATAGGCACATGCTGTTCCATCGGGAGCACAAATTATATCATCCTTGGCTCCAGGTATCAAATCGTACATGGAATTATCAAAATATATGTTTGTAGTTATAGTGGGTGCTGCAACTTGAAGAAAATTTTGTATATTCCAATATATTGGTCCTACAACATGGTACGAAGATAACTTTGGGGTTGTACAGTGATGGACATGTTTGCTTATCACTCATTACATTTTATCCTATTATTGGTGCTGGAGCTCCCTTCTTTGAATTATTTAATAGTTACCCACAACATGAAGTCCCAGCAATAGAATCAATTAGCAAAGGTGGTAATATGCGAAAATAGACAGTGTTCAAAGTCTCGTCTGTGAAAACCCGCGAGATCTGTAAGTGCCATTGCTGCATTTACAACCATAGGAAAGGTTTAGTTTGAAAAGGTGTAAAAAGCTTGTTCTCTCGGTCAATATTCCAAATCAGTCACTGATAGCGCTATTATGGTCTGTCAAGTAAACACATATCCACAGATAACTCCTCGGACAATGTTTTTGCTGTATCAGTTTAAAGACCTTAGGCTGTTAAAACCTTATTGCATTACATTTACACTTATTTTCATTTATATAACATGTCTGGTTAAAGTATTTTCTGTGCAAATGCCTATACTATTAGATTCTAAAACGTTTTCTTTTGAAACTCATTCATGATTTTTCTATCACAGTCGTCGTTCTTTGATCTTATGACCCTTGGTCTGTCAGCACCAAACTTCGGTGTGTGAGTTTCACAAACTTTGCGAAACGTTGTGATCAAAATTACCAGGCAAAATAAAGTTAACACTTGAAAATTGGATTTGATAAAAAATTTACAAACGTTATCAAAATTTAACGTTACTGGTCTGAAAACTGTCGCTGAAACACTGCAAACCTAACATCCAAAACACAACAACGACATCTGTGTCAAATACATCACTATCGAATAACAAATTCTTTTTTTTTACATTTTGAGCTACATGTACATGTACCATCAGATATACATGTAGGTGTCTACGTTTCTTTGTTTAATTGTAATGTAAACAAGCAGGGTACGGTCAAACCACTCGCTGGACAATTTGCATCAAGGGCATTTATACAATTACACATTTGTCCTAAAATGTTTTCTTTGTTGATATGGAACCAATTCATAAGTCATTTAAAATATACTTTAATTGATTTACTGATCATGGCATATGCTTCCGACATCGTTGGTGTTTCTATGCCCGTGAGGTGGAGAAATGTACGTCGCGCGCATGCACGTGTGTATATGGCTGCTTGTACTTTTCCGAATCTATCTGGAATTATATTAGTTTTTTAGTTCTGGCTCAATGAGATATCACGCCGCAGTTTCATTCAGAAGCACGTCCACGCCTTTTATTCCCTTAATGCCGAACAGCAGGTAGAAACCGTGATGGAACCGAGCACCACATAATTCGATTCGAGGTGAAATTATAAAGACACCCAAATCCGACTGTGATGAAGGGTGTCACTGTGAAGGGCAGGAGTGCAGAGGGAGGCTGAAAAATGTTCCCATTTACTCTTTGACCCATTTCTATCGTCCACACTGCACCGGTCGCCCGGACTTCCTTGCCCGAAAAGTCCTATCTACAATACCACCTACTCAGCTGCGTTAATTTGGAAATGAAATGACGCAGAACATTTCAGCAAAACTAACTGTCAAAAAACCTGGAAGAATATGCACGCTTGCTCTCAGACCATACATCATCAATCGCTTATAAAGAAACACATGTTCTCGGCATGGTATGTGTCGGTCTCTCCGAAACCCACCTGTCGTGTTCAATCAAGCGAACCCTTCCATTCCGTTAATACCAGGCGCACTTGATTGTCTACTTGAATAATGTAGCCACTAAGACCTTGAGTAATGGTTCCTACTCACCAATGCTTTGCTTACCATGGAGTCGGTTAGGAAATGGTGTTTAACTCTCAGTTCCTTTTGAAACCGTCCGCTATTCGTCTTTCGTTGAATGAGATCTTTCGTGAGATCTGTTATGACTCTACCTGTTCGTGGCATTTCCTGCAACACATTGAAACAGCTTTGTCTTGCAGACCGTAAACAGCATGAGGATGGTTCGTAAACACTTCTCCACCGAAAATAAGCATACGCCGAACATTCGATATATTCATTGCAAGTACATGCAACATATCTACAATATCCTTTTCTCAAAATAGATCCATGTTTGCTTGTTCTATTTGGCAAACATTTATAGCATAAAAGTAGATTAGCACAAGCAATTCTCTCGAATTTCCGTCTTTGAATCTTCTGAGAATCCTTAAGAATGATAACAATGCTGATGAGTGAGTGAGTGAGTTGGGTTTAACACCGCTTTTAACAGTGTTCCAGTCATACCTAATGTGGGAGGAAAGCCCGAAGTGATGCAGGTCTCAGACGTTTACCACTTCGGTGAAACCCACGAGCACGGGTATGGTACTGACTAAACATAATCGGGGCGAACCGGGATTCGAACCCACAATCATGGGTTTCTGGCGTGCCCAAGGGACCAAACTCTGCACAGCGAATCGCGGCGCCTTAGACGACTGGGCCACCCGTGCCCCCTACAATGCTGATGAATATGGAAAGTGAGTTGAGAATGAAAATCGAGAGCACACTGATTCATTGACCGGGATAATAATGTTAGCACTTTAAGCACGCAACATGTATATGGAGTCGAGCTCAACATAAGTACACGCAGTATTGTTATTATTTATTGTTAAAGGGTTTGTTGCTATTATCTACTTCGCCACCATTTTTACTACAATTAATGCTTTCCATCTGCATTCGTCGCAGCATACACAAAACGCATTAACCGTACATAATTAATGGGTTTTTCAACTGGTTAAACATATTGACTCAGATAATCTGATAAACTGACGGAAAGCAAGGAGGTTGCAGATTGTAGGTATTATTGTTTTTGCTTGGGATATTTTGTCTTTTCCCGTCATCATAACATGAGGAGGACCCATACAAAGATAGGTGCGCATGGATTGGGCAAGGGGCTTTAGATAGTCACATGTTCCGGTTTCCAGACATGACACCGACAAAGGAGCACTTTGCAGCTAGGTCGAAGCTAATGTGGTGCAATGCAAACAAGAAGAACACTGCAGAATAACGAGCATAAGATTTAGCATAAGATTTATCTACTACACGATAATATAGCCCAGATTGACAGCCTCAATGGATGCACTAGAATAAAATGCAAGTGCAGCATGGAACAGAATCCACTGTTATGTGCACAGACAACACAACACTTCAACAGTAAACGAGTTACCCCACAAGTCCAACACGTGTACAGTACAGCAGCACACACAGTGGTCAGCCCCAACACAACTCGTTCACGTACACTGCATGACACGATGCCAGCCAGAACAGCAGTTGACGACCCAAAGCCCTTAGACTGTCATGTCCATTATTGTATGTAAATGATAGACTAACACTAGCAGGACGTTAGTGTTACTTCATCCTAGTGTCCACATCAATATCAAGTCGTTTACCCTTGACAACAGCTTGAGGTCCTAATCCCCATGGAAATCATTACCTGGGTGGAAAGCATGGTCTACGCCGCCAACAGAGGACAGTTTGCAGTCGTAATACAGTAAATGTCCCAAAGAACCGTAAAATTTAATCTCCAAGGCTACTTACAACAGTTATTGTACGCGAGTCACACCAGCACAGGGGTGTGAACATGTTTCGCCAATGCCGTATTGTGTGGTCCACAGTCTGGTGTAAAGTCATTCCTTCACATTATTATACAATACTGAAGCATCAGGTGCACCACAGCTTACACATACATTAATATGTCATCTATATGTTCATGTGTATGTCTACGCATCATTACAATCACGAGTGTGTACGCGTGATGCTGCGTTTTTGTTCCTGGGAAAATAAAGAACTGTTTTTGTAAAATCAGCAATACCTTACATTAGGCTGTCACGATACACTTACATCACATAACTACACATGAGTCATTATGAGGTTACTTCCGCCAAATTCTCAAATTCCCATGTTGCACTGTATGTTATGAGATGTCGAGTCACGTTTAAGTACACATTCGCAGGCAAGGGCACGGCTGTTTCAACAATGAGAGCAGCAATTTATCATTGTTGAAAGTATATACCAAATTATTTAACAGATATGGCTTTCGACGTTTACATTGTGGATACAGTATATATAAATGTTAGCATTGTTCAAAAAAGGGTGTCTGAAGACACCTCCACACCAAATGCTGAATCTCTGAAATATTTGTATATGTTCAATCAGAATAAAGAATATTGGTTCAGATAAAACCGTGTCATGATTATGTTGAATTGGGAAAAACATATCCAGATATGATAGAAAATCTTGAAGCGCTTCCGATTATTTAATGGCGCCCCCCAGCTGATTGACCCAAAACATAAAACTCTCTTTTACCCCTGGTGAAGCAAAGAGTAATGCTGTTGGATTGTTTGCAGAAGCATTGCCTTGAGCTGCCCCTCAGACATGGTGACACCACTGTGTCTATACATAGAAGCATGCGGAAGAAGGTTAACAGTGCCCCATACCTGATGAAAACAAGATAGAGGGATGAAGCGTGAGATACCAAATGCTGGAGTGAAGGTTGTTCATTTCCATCAATCTAACAGCTGATTGAACACCAAACAGAAATACGCCACTGAGTTATTGAGACTTGGTAGACGCGAGGTCTTTTCGCACTTCATAACCTTACGAAATTACTAGAAAAATACGTATTATCTTCACAACCCACTGTCGACCCACACATTGCTACTCCATTTGGTCCAGGCTTACGCCTATTGCACTTTGAATAAGTAGGCCTCATACTAATTGTCTGGAAGAAGTTGAACTATATATGTCAATAAATGCAATAAGAATCGATTTTATCTATTTGGGTATATGAGGTGATAGAAAATCATGAACCACGTCTTCGTGAAGATGGTCGTCAGAAGAGAAAAGAATGAAATGTAATATCAAACCAAACGTCAACCTGAATCTGTTTGGGTGGTTAACTGAGACCAGTTATCCGTGATATATTCATCTGCTCTAAGTTGAAAGTGAAAAATGTCATTTTTGCAAGATCCTCACGTTATTGCGAATGATGGTCTGTAACCGTAACCCAATTGCGTGAACCGATTTCAATCACTGATTTGTCTGATCCAGACTCGAATAATTACAGACCGCGGTCATAGAGGTGGAATATTGCTGAGAGCAGAGTTAAACAACAAACGTGCTCTCCAAACGCGACGCTCCGTACATGGATTTCAAGCACGCATCATGATCAAGGGTACATTTTACATCAATAATCAATGAAACAAATTTGTTTCCCTTCTCATCATCCTCATCATCCTCATCATCATCATCATCATCATCATCTACTGGCATTATCAGAAGAATAGCCAAACTAGTAGGGCCCAGAATATGTAGAGGGTGTCATGGCAAATGATAAATACAAAATTCTTTGGAAATACGTCCCTATACAGCACAGCCTTAGACCTATCCAGGCCAAAAAACACTGATCTTGTCCTTTTTGATTAATCCAATGAAATAATTTCTATCATTGAATTTTCTGTCCCTTTTGACACTAATGTGATTGACAAGATTCACGAATAACATGACAAATATGCAGACCTTGTTTTCGACATGTCACGCTTGCATCACAAGTACCAAGTTGTCCAACTCCCCATTGTTCTTAGTGCCTTAGGTTTGGTACCTCCCAATCTGTTGACTGACATTGGGAGAGTACCTGGGTTGTTGTCAGGAATACAGCCCTTCTGACAATCTGGATAATGCAGAAGGCTGCCAAGTTGGAGAGTCTTTATATTCTTCGAAATGTTCTGGGTGGGTTTGACTAGGCAGCGCTTCCTGGAAGAAGTCCCATTCGCTGTCTGAGCTGCCTGTGGTGGGGGCAAGGGCCCTGGGGTGATGAGGAGCCTGACTGTGCCAGGATCACCAAAACCCTCTTTGCTGCATTTTTTATATTATTCTGTACATAATCATAATCATGCTCGAAGCGAACAACAAAAGAGTCACTTCAGTCGACAAAGGCGTAGTAAATAGGCGAGTGAAGATATGGAAAGTTGGAGAAACTTTACGTTTGAGTGGGAAAATAATCCATTCAGTTGCAGCAAGCAACGTATAATCAACACCAAACAACACAAAATCAAGCACATATTTCCTCCAATGTCCTTCGCCATTTTCACATGAAGTTTGCCAAAGCATAGCATAACATAAATATACAGGCATTTTAAGATTTATTGTGAAATGAAAGTAAAGCATGCTTCTAATTTCGCTCAATCCGCATGATGGACACATCACCTTTGCCAAACCTCATAGAGCATAGAGTTGAAATTGGTTAGGTTGCGTTTTCTTACATGTCACATTTCTTAGGTTAACAAGCTGTGAAATGCTAGCTTTGCTTGGACCGTGTAATCAATAGGATAGTGTAAATTCTTTTCGGCAAATCTGCCTTGGTTAAGACCCTAGTAACGCCAGGAATCTGGCAATCAGGCACTGTGATTTAATTAACGTAGTTTCAGTTGTGACCATAGTTAGGTCGAGACATCGGTGTGTCTGATGTCATCAGGCTTATTAACCTTATTGATGGAGAGGTCAAAGCTATTTGTCCTGGTAATGAAACCTACAGGTCCAGCATATCGTAGATGCGGGCCCTGTCAGGTAAAGAGTAGATGACTAAAAACATCCAACTCCTGTTGAAGCTGGATTTGCATGCACCTGTACATGTAAAACATTACTATTCATACAAATCATTAAAACATGATTATACACTGACTTTGAATTTATGATGCGGAACAACTGATATCTAAATGTCATCAAGTTATTTTTTTATTACTTTTATAATACATTTACTTTCCGGAATTTGGAGTAAAATATCTAAATAAATAAATGCATAATGATGCACTTAAAAATGTCATCTTGTATTTGACGTGAATGATGCTTTAATGCGGCCTCATTTGCAACAAAGATTTATGGAGCATAGTGTTATTGTAAGCAGTATTTTAGTTTCGATGCTAATCAGCGTTTCTTTTATCAATTGGTTTTGTGTGTTTCTGACAGATCGACTCTTGGACTCTTGACAAATCATAGGCACTCGTTTACTATCAAATGATAAATATGTTCGCGAATAGGTGAGTGTAGCAGGCAGACCTCATCACAAACACATCAAATGTCTACCACAAAACAGAATGAAAGTCTTACTGAATCCTTGAATGCTGTTACCATGATCAAACATTTTTTTAGCAAAAGTCGTATGACGCTCTTTGAAATTTTCGGAGAAAGGACATCAATGGTGTTTAAAACTAACCTATTACCTGTAACTCTCTCTCTCCCCCCCCCCCCCCCCCCCCTCCCCTCCCCTCCCCTCCCTCCCTCCCCTCCCCTTTTCCAATGAGGGTGAGTGTATACTGCTCCTTGTGTGGCACCCGTCACTCACACTATTTTCACGCAAAAGTAACAGTTTGTTTGTTGGAATACTCTTGCTATACGACGGTGGCATGTAAACAAGCGAGTCTGGACCAGACAGTCCAGTGGTCAGTATCGTGGGCAATGACCCACGTCGTTCGGGTACAACGCCAAGTTGTCAACCAGGTCACCATAGCCCTGCACAGTGTAGCATCCATGTAGATGACAAATCGGCAGTGTTCGTTGGCTCCTCATCCGTTACCCCAAACAGAAATGTGCTGCTGACAGAGGCGCAGTTTATCATTCGACAGTTCAATGCCAAATTGGAGTCTATAACCAATTTGTTTTGCAAATCACTTCAAGAATTGGGGGTAGTCACCAAGAGGTAACATCACTTTCACTTCAAGAGATTCCTCACGGTGGAAGTGTTGGTTCACCAACACCTGGTGTCCAAACTGATTTATAGTGATGCATTCATGTAATTTTCACTACTATTTGGCCTTTAACACCCAATGGAATCCGGTTCGTCGGGTAATCGTGCCTAGTTATTCTCTGGTGTTGAAGTTTAATATTTGCCACAAAACATCCAAATTAAGCACACGTCAACAACTACATGTAACATATTAAATCAAGTATGACACTTCTGTTGTCTGTATACAATGGGAATGCAACATCCAATCACTTCTGGTTCCAACCAAGCTTATCATTGATCGCTCTGTACCTCCTTACAGAAACTAATATACGTGTTGTCGAAAGTAACGAGGAGCATGTGAGAAATACTTTGAGCTTTTGTTTCTCGCTCACTCAGCAATATTACAGCTACAATTGAATTTAGACTGGACATACCAGCGATTGATTGATATGAGAACCGAACCACGGCAGCTGGTTACAATGAAACGCAGCGGTCTTGCAGCCTTACCACCCGATCCGGATAGTCGCCTCTCACGGCCAGGACAGACTGATATTTGACCCGGAATCCTCAGAGGGCATTTGGAAGGACAACGGAGGGCTGGCTGCAGCTCTCCACAACTCCAAATAACTCCAAGACATTATCCAGCAGTCTGTAGCCATGTCCATGCATATTAGATGGAACCCTTCATATCTTAAGTTGTATTCACTTCGACACAACTTACGATGCCACTGATACTGCACGCTAAACCAAATCAATTGTATGATCAATCAAACAATCACCTGAGTACATCAAGGAAGACCCGTCAAAATGTATTTTAACAACGTTGCATTTCATTTTAACATTCACTTTTGAAATAAGTGTTGCCCCAACTTTTGTGTAAATAATAATGAAATAACAATGTAAAACGACTTTACAGAACATGATTAGCCAAAGAAGATGCTTGGAACCTTTCATGGCGTTCCACTTTACACAAGTTATTGAGTGGCTGCCTAATCAGTCTCAACGGAGGACTAATGAAATTAGACTTATCCACCTGTCGACAGTTCTTCACTGCTGAATCTTCCTGGGCAGAACCGTACGTAACCTGACTGATTCAGGGAACATCTCTGGGTATTTCCATTGCTTGAGCCACTGATTATTGGCAACAATATCTGACAATATGTGACAAAGGACTGGAGCTGTGGTCAGATAGAATCCCAAGGGCGTAGAATAATTGGTAACTTAAGTCAATAAGCGTCTTATGAGAAGGTGATTACATCATTTGTTTTAGTGAAAACGTAGTTTCTTTGTCCTTGAAACCATTAGCCATACACTTTGTTTCCAATAAAGAACAAGAGAGCACATTATCCCTGGCTGAACTTGTTTGTCTTCGTCCATTCCAGCCACTTTCAAAATGGCCCTTTTAAAGGAAAGGGAGCCTCGCCCAGTGAACGACGAACTGTGCCATGTTGATATTACCTGCCGGGCAAAAGAAAGTATACACCAATGTTTGATGGTGACTAAAATGAAACAAACACGAAATGGTTGTTCGAAGGTGATGTATTTTATACGGGTATCATAGTTCTGTTTTGGACCCCAAGTTTGCAGTGTTTCGACCGCTGTTTCATAATGTAAGAAATTCTTTGGTCATATCCAATTTCAAATTATGCTTTCTTTTTCCCTGCAGTTTATGTACAATTAACAACGGACATATGGAAATATGGATGGACATAAATTTTATAAAATACTTCTGTATCGACACATGTACAATGAACTACGGATAGAATGACACATGAACACTCAACTACGGTGAGGTGAGGTGAAATTGGGTTTAACGTCGCGTCCAAGATTATTGCACTTATATAGCGACGTGCATGCACGTGTATGTGTGTGTGTGGCTGCTTGTACTAGTCCGGACTGATGCCGATTTATAGTGCTAGCTCACTGAGATACCATGCCGCAGTTTAACATGAATACCCCACTCAGACACAGTATACTGACTCCGAGCCGACCAGTCCTTGTTTTAGCCCCTTAATGCCGAGCGCCAGACAGGGTAACAACAAGTACAATCTTTTAACGTCTTTTTGTATGACGCGGCCCGGGATCGAACCCTGGACCTTCCGCTCTCCGGGCGGACGCTCTACCACAAGACCACGGAGGCGGTCCACTCAACTACGGATTCAACGCACATGCACAATCAACCACGGATGTATCGACATGCACGTTACATGTACAATCAACTACGGGTATAACTATACATGTACAATCAACTATGGATATAACGAAACATGTACAATCAACTATGGATATAACGAAACATTTACACTCAACTACGGATATGAAGATGATACATGAACAAGCATCCACTGAATCGTATTGACACGGTTTGTATTATTTACTAAATGTAATACTTTATGACAAATCCATTATGACAATCATTAACAAAACATTATTAATTCTGATTGAATATTCATCATCACATTACACACGATCTTCTAGATTGCTAGTATGCTGTAAAAGTTAAAATCACAAGTCTCAGCCTAAAATGCTATGTTCTAAGCATATACCCACACATGTATACCTACACACAATCTTTTTCACCCCATTTTCCGAAACAAATAGTAACAGGCATACCTGTGCACACATGTAGCCACGCCTGTTTTGTGTGTTTGTTTGTTGTTTAACGCAGCAGTCAGCAACATGACGGTGATCTGCAAATAATCGAGTCTGGGCCAGACAATGTAGTTATTGATATCATGGGCATCGAAATACCCCATTGAGATATGACAACATGCAATCAACCAAGTCAGCGAACCTGACCACTCGATCCCGTTAGACGCCTTCCATTTTTCGGCAAGCATGGATTGCTACCTATTCTAACCCGGATCTTCATAGGTCAAGTGATGGTGGTTGTGGTATTTGGGTCGTTTAGGAAAATTTGAACACCTTTATATATGAACAAATGATTCAAACGAATTAATTCTTATATTTGCGTTTGTCATCCAAACCATATTTTGGTTTCATGTATGCCTCTTGCCTGGGACACCAGGACCAATCATACTACCCATTAAAAAGAGCTCCAACTCTGGTAGCAAATGTTGAAACTGACCACCGTTACATATAACAAATATTCATATATCATAGGCATTCGTGGATATTTAAAGGTTAAAAACGTCCTTATAACCATCGCCAATACTGAACAGTGCTATTTTTGTCCATTTAAGCAGAAAAGCAATGACAAAGGAATTTATCACTCAAAGAAAAACTTTGCTTTCAATCCCATCGTACCAACACCAATACCGATACGCTAAGCATCAAAATGTCTGTTCTAGGTGGAATTGGCGATTAGAAATGGCACAAAATAAGTAAAACTTGGATCCAAAAATGGCGGACGGTCAATTGTATCAGCGATTCCTTGAATAACGTGGAGAAGAAATTGACACGGTTAAAAAATCAAGAAGCAAAATGACTAATAAAAAGTACATAAAGTGAAGTTCCGTTAATTCGTCATGGTTGGTTGGATATTATTGTCGGAAAAACGAAATTAGGTATTGTCAACGTTCGTGATTGAAAATCGGACAAGTACACGATAGAAAACAGCGATACACGTACGTTGTAATAAGACAATAATTGAAACGAAATATGCATATGATGTTGTTTATTCCTTCATTTCATTTATTCATTTACAATGACATAAATGATTGTAAATATACATGAAACATTCCACATTTTAACGAAAATAAAGCCACTGCAGCTGCGCTCTGTGCGTTTATCACATCAACATAATCAACACTCATATGTACTATTGTCTGGAAGACTTATTACATGTATTGACATTATTGACATTATCGACACATCATCTAGACATTTAACATGATGTTTCTCGTTCCAAAATCTGTAACCACAACAAACTGCATGATAAATGTAATTCATTTTTGAAAGTTACAACATTCAAAGCTTCAGTCTTAGACGTTCACCACTTTGGTAAAACCCAAAAGCACGGGGGTGGCGCTGAAACCCAGAAATATAATCGGGATGAACCGGGATTCAATCCCACGATCATAGGTTTCTTGCGTACCCAAGGAACGCAACTCTGCACAGTGAATTCGGTCAACCAACATACAATGTATACTAGCAATGACGTTGTACAATTTCTATTCCTGATATATTATATTTATAATACGATAACACACTCGGCTAATACTCTCTAAGAATCTCATATCGTTTCATCCCAGTGGAATATTAAACCATTAACCCTGTTGTGTAACTAATGCACATGCCGCCAAGGCCAAACAACAATTACCTATCAATGAACATGCACCATTGATCATAAGAACACAGTTTCGGATAAGGTCGGTCGTTTTCCTAAGAGCACTGCATTAATGGACAGCTCTATTATATTCTGCCAGTACCACTGAGAGCAACGGCAGCCCTGGAACTTTTACATATGCGCTACTTTGTTCAATTTGCCAAAGTACATTTCATACATGCAGCACAACGGAAACTGACTTTTCCATTAAGTCCTTATTGTTTAAGGATTAATCATTATAAGAAAATAATTATGAAACTTATTTAAACATATTAAGCTTCCTATCATTTTTAGACTGTTAAATTGATGTTAATACTATATTTCTTATTAAATGAACAAAGATTAACGGAGGTAAATAAGTAACGCGTACACCATTTTGATAACACCATTTGAATAATTGATTGAATAATATTATTTGTTCAAATCTTACAAGGTTGTAATTTTGAAAGATGTTGCTAAATGGCCCATCAGCAAAACGATACCGCCGGTTTCGTAAGTGAGTGAGTATGGTTTTAAGCCGCTTCAAGCAATATTCCAGTAATATCACGGCGGGGGACACCGGAAATGGGTTTCACACATTGTACCCATGTTTGGCATCGAACCCAGGTCTTCGGCGTGACGAGGGATCGCTGTAACCACAAGGCTACCCGACCGCCCCCTGGTTTCGTAAGGTACCTCCTACGTTTAGTCAGTGGCACTCACGGAATCCTTACTGCATATTATGCATGCGTTTCTAAAATATGCCTAAAGTAGCGTGGTTTATATTCGCTGCATTCCGAAATAAACCAGAAAATATTTTGCATCAAATCAAATCACCCAGTGCATATCATAAATTGGAATTATTCCAATATACAGAAAACAACATTTCTCCAAAATATGTGTATTATAGGAACATCAAGATTGAATGTTGATATGTTCGTTCTTTCGATTACGACTATATGTTTTTGTTCGTTACATTCTGCACAAAGCGTGTATTCATTGCAAGCCATAGAAATCTTTCACGTGTATTACATTCGTGTGTTTTTTTAAATATTGCTTTCGTGAAAGATAACTTTATTTTCAAATTTAATAACTAGATCTGTTATTGGATTTGAAGTTCAACTCAATACATTATCACCGACATTGATGTCGCCATTTCTGGATCGCAGATTAATAAATACTTTATACCAGTGCGTAACTGCTGTCACATGATATTTTATATAAGATAATGGATTATTGAAAATATGGCGAATGATGACATTTGAGGAATTTATTTTGAGCTACTCTTTTTTAGAATATTTTGATCATTTTGAATCGTGTGTTTTTCCCTGCGAAGGAGCATGATAAAACTATAATCAAATCTGCCATGCAAATATATAAAAAAACACAATTTGACAGTGTGCATAATATGAATAACGCATATGACTGAACTGATCACTGGCTAAGTTATATATCATAGCTTGTATATCCCCATTGTAGAAAAAGTGTTTGTTGATGAATGAGTGAGTGAGTTGGGTCTGACGCCGCTTTTAACAGTATATCACGGCGTGTCAGCTTAATGTGGGAGGAAAGCCCGAAGTGATGCAGGTCTCAGACGTTGACCACTTCGGTGAAACCCACGAGCACGGGTATGGTGCTGACAAACCTTGAAACATCATCGGGGCGAACCGGGATTCGAACCCACAATCATAGGTTCATGGCGTGCCCAAGGGACGCAACTCTGCACTGCGAATCGCGGCACCTTAGACGACCGGGCCACCAGTGCACCCTGTTTGTTAATGATTTTGATGACTATGATATGTTAGGTATTTGATTGAATATGATCATTTTGAAATACCCTGTCACAAGATTGACAGGTAACGGACCATTTGTTTGTATACTCCGTGACATAATTTCATGTCAATCCTGATGACATATAAATACTTTGACACATTGAACTGAATCATGCAAAGGTAGAAGCAGACAACATACAAGTAATCTCCTCATGAACAGATTAAAAAACACAATAATTTGAACACAAATTTGTTTCGAAAATTTATTTATAAAGAAATAAATATATTATGGCTAACGTCAGTAACAAAACGCATCACTTTTGTAAGTAACCAAATGCACCATCAGCCTTTGGGCAGGAGAACAAGTAGCATTCAGAGGTGCAGGAGTAGTATGAAGGGTGGCTGAAAAGGCCTGAGCCTCATAACGAAGGGTGTAAAAGTACATCCTTAACAGTTTGCATGATATTGTATTAAGTACAACACGTTCCAGGCTCTTTGCACAGAACCAAATATGCAACCTGGTGAACAAAACTGGCTACCGCGCTGTTATCAAGCATCTCCAACTGAAAGGGCCCCTAATTTCAACAGCCATCCACGCTACCATGGTGTGAACCTTAGAGGATGATCCTCCTTCATTTGTGTCCATTGTACGCTTCCGACTATATCATGAGCATACGACCCGTGAAGATCCGGGGTAGAACAGGTCTTCAGCAATCCATGCTTGCCGTAAAAGGTGACTATGCTTGTCGTAAGAGGCGACTAACGGGATCGGGTGGTCAGGCTCGCTGACTTGGTTGATGCATGTCATCGATCCCAATTGTGTGGATTGATGCTCATGATATCAATCACTGGATTGTCTGGTCCAGACTCGATTATTTACAGACCGCCGTCATAAAGCTGGAATATTGCTGAGTGCGGCAGTAAACAACAAACCAACCAACTACGAGCATACGTTTATCAATCACAATCAAACAGTGATGGCACCAGGTGTTCGCAGAAAGGTGAGCTTGTCATGTCCCAAGAGTGGCATCTGTCACAAGCACATGCGAAATCAAGTCAGTTGTTCACCTGAAGAAACATTGGATTGAATGGAACAAGTACAAAGAGGGAATTGCATTGTATGACGCTCTCACAAATCTTCGTAGGAAGAGCATGCTCGATTGTACCTCACAAATACTGAAAGTTAAACTTCCGGGAACGGAGGTGCCAGAATACTGCTCCACATAAGGGAAAATAGTCGACCAGTGGACGGTTACAGTCACCCTTTTTGACATACAATGTTGTGGAGAGTGTTTTGTCACTCTGAATCTTTAGGCACTGACCTAAACATGCCACAGACGATGTGGCCAATTAATGACTAGTTCGGGTGGGTAAGTCAGTGGAGGGAATTGGTTCTGGGTAATTGAAGGATCATTAATAACTTCGTAACTTCCTTATTATCTTCTTTTGACTGCAATCCGAGTAAACATGTCTTACTCATATGCATAAAGAAACAGATCAGCAAAATGTGCTACCCCGACATTTTACACAGATGATCTCAATGGGGAAGTCCAACATTTCACACGTGGTTTTCTTAGTAACCCTCAGACAGCATTTTGTTTTCATTTTTGGACAAATTATCCTGAAGATAAATGTGTAACTATATCCTTGAATGAACTGGACATGACAAACGTTTCGTGATCTGCACACTGTTTAGCAACCAATCCATCATAATTAGTTATATACATAAGCTATTACCGTCACAGCAATTTACAGCAAACGCTGTAATACAAGATACATAACGCCACACAACTGAATATACGTCTTTGGCGGGAATAATTGCATGCGTGAGCTTTGTATCAGTTCCACTGACACAACATAATTAAAGCTGTGGCGAGCCTTCCGACGTAAATAATGATACTTCGTGCACAGAAAGAATAGTAATATCAATGTAATACCGTGAAACCTTAGACATTCACTGTGTTCAGCAAGGAGTTCTGTTTCTCTCATTGATTTACTCACCCTCCTAAATCTCCCACGCCCAATTTCTTCTGACTGATTGTGGTGTCACCGCTAAGCTGACCACCTTATGTAAAACTAGGTGATGAAGGTAGGGCTTGATTTCCCCCCAAGTGTACTGTCATCAATACACGTCAGTGAAAGGCAACCAACACGCGATCACTGAATAGACTTTTGCACTTTCTCAACATTGGAATTTTCTGAATATACGTCTTTAGCGTGAATAATTGCATGCGTGAGCTTTGTATCAGTTCAGTGCCGTAGCCAGCCGGGATGGGGGAGGGGGGGGGGGGGGGGGGGGGGGGGGGGGGGGGCAGGGAGGGCAGTTGCCCCCCAGTCTGTCGACAGCTTGCTAGTTATAGAATGGTGAAAATGTTGCTTTGTAAATGAAGTAATCACACTTAATATGCATGGGCTCAGATAATCGTATTCATGTACGAGTATATGTAACATAAGTAACTCATTTATTTATGCATCCATGCATGTATGCAACCATACAGGTCACTACAAAGAATTAATTACCTTATCCATCTCGAAAGAAATAGGCTAATTTTAATCTAACAGTCATAAATCAGATCAAGTCTCAAGAGATTAATTTCATCAAAATATTCTAGACAGCTTCTATATAATTAAACTGTGAATCTTTTGAATTACCAGTCACATTTTTTAAAGAAGAAACGCTTACATCGCATGTGTTAAAGTTTAAATATTAAAGTATCAATGTTTTCCCATTTTTAAAGATAAATAATGTTTCAAGATATGTTATTTGTTCAAGAAATCCAAATTCAAGAACAATTAATAGTAGTCTTCACATGTGTAAATATTTCGGTAATGAACTATAACGTTGTAAAGTTAAGTTGACTGATTTAGTAGTGGTTTGTCTGGAACGATTCCGAACTATTCTGATGGTGAAATCGTTTAAGACTTTACTGATTAATATTATTACTGGTATTATGTATTCACACCTTGAAGTACTGGAATTCCTCAATTGACGAGACTCTGTTGTATCAGTATATTTTATTCGCCATTGTTTCCATATATAACTGCAATTATTGCTGGACCTCAAGCCCCTATGGTCGTTTGTCATACTGATATTTCAGTTTTATGTATTAACCGATCATTAAAACGGACGTCAATCACCACTAAACGCAATACAGTCTATATGTGCCCGAGGAACGTCTCTTATCAGTCTCTCACAACCGTTTTAACCACTAGGCCTCCACCCTCAAGAATCATCTTTTAACATTTTTTGGTATGACGCGACTGGGGAATGGAACTACCGAACTTCCGTTCTCATGGAATTCGCACTATCCACTTGACCACGATTGTGGTCTTTATATCTGTGAGTATAGATGTTCACGTATATGAGTTCCAATATCTGGCTGCTGGATTGCGTTATATTAAATACATATTTACACATAAGGCCATAAATGTACAGTAATCACTTTCATGTTTCGGCACAGAAACAGTCCTCTTCGTAGTCAATCTTCATTCCAAATATGACGACACGTTGAGTGAGAGAGTTATAATTTTACATTGCATCGGCAGACACCGTTGACGAAGTTCGCACCCTAATATATTTTCTTCATGTTTTCATTCCGTTTGATCACTCCCTTAATGGGTCTCTTTTCCTCTTTTGAAAAAAAGTCGAAGGAATTATTCCGGCAAAGCAAACTAATTGGGAGGCAATTTGGGGCAAAAACCTTATTCCCGGATTTCATGATATATGCGCTACTCTAGCACTGATAGCATCTGAGACTGTTTTTGCAGGGCACAGAACATGCAGTCTTAATAACAGAACTTTTTTCCCTCTTGTCTGATGTACGTCCTTTTGAAATGGAAAACATTCCGTGATGGAACAGAGCAGCACAGAATTCGCTCACGGCGAAATTGTAAAAGACATCGAAATCCTACCCTGATGAAGGGTGTGATTGGTGAAGGGAAGAAGTGCAAGGGGGGGGGGGGGGGGGAAATATTCCCATTTACTCTTTGACCCATTTCTATCGTCTATGCTGCACTGGTCGTCCGGACCTCCTTGCCCGTAAGATCCGATCTACGACACCATCTACACAGTTGTGTTAATTTGGAAATGAAATGACGCGGAACATTTCAGCAGCTGATTGTCAAAAACCTGGAAGTATGGCTCTCAGACCATACATCATCAATCGCTTATAAAGAAACACATGTTCTTGGTATGGTATGTGTCGGTATCTCCGAAACCCACCTGTCGTGTTCAATCAAGTGAACCCTTCCAATCCGTTCATACCAGGCGCACTTGATTGTCTACTTGAATAATGGAGCCGCGAAGACCTTAAGTCACAAATGCCTTGCTTACCGTGGAGTCGGTTTTGAAACGGTGTTTACTTTTCAGTTCCTAATGAAACCGTCCGCTTTTCATCTTTCGTTGAATGACGTGAGATCTGTTGTGGTGTTACTGTTCGTGGCATTTCTTGCAACGCTTTGGAACAGCAAAGTCTTACAAAGCATAAACACCATGTTGATGGTTCGTAAACACTACTCCATCGAAAATATGCATACGTCAAACATTCCATGTATTCATTGCAAATAAATGCAGCATGTCTACAACGTACCTTTCTCAATATAGATCTATGTTTACTTGTTTAAACATTTATAGCATCAATGTACATGTAGTTTATCGCAAGCAATTCTCCCTGACTTCAGTCTTTGAATCTTCTGAGAATCCTCAAAGAATGCTGAAGATTCTTTGGAATATGGAAAGGGAGCCACGAATGAAAATTGAGAGCACACTTAATCATTGACCGGGATAATAATATTATCACTTTAAGCATGCACCTTGTGTATGTAGTCTAGCGCAATATAAGTTCACAAAGTATTATTATTATTTGTTATTGAAGGGTTTGTTGATTTTACTTAACTCACCAATATTTTTGCGACATATGCTTTCCGTGTTCAGTATTTACTTGACGCATTAATAGCACATAGTTTGTTATGGGTTTTTCAACTGGTTAAACATATTGATCAAAGCGATCGCATCTTGACAAACTGATGAAAAGCAAGGAGGTTGCAGAATGTAGGTTTCCCTTGGTCATCATTTTTTTTGGTTTGAATTTTATTGTCTTTCACCGTAATGATGATATGGAGTGGGCCCATGCGAAGATATATGTGCATATGGATTGTGTTTCTTGGGGCAATGGGCATTCAATAGTATCCAAATTTTTCCGGTTTCCAGACAACATGACACCGACATAGAAGAGCATAAGTCGCAGCTGATGTGGTGGTGCAATGCAAACTAGGAGAACACAAATAAGATAACGACGTATACCATGACAAACATATCTATGTGTGAGTATGAATTAGTTTTGTTTATTTTTTGCAATGGGCATTAAATAGTGTCACATTTTCCGGTTTCCAGACAAAATGGCATCGATATAGAACACTTTGCAGCTAGGTCGTAGCTTATGTGGTACAATGCAATCTAGGGAACACAGCAAAGATAACGACTTGTAGCATAACATATATCTGCTGCACGATAACAAAGCCAAGATTGTGCACAGCCTGAATAAATAGCAAAGTGTAAGAAGATGCAACAGCAACATGGAACAGAATGCACTGTTATGTACACAGACAACACAGCACTTCAACAGTAAACAAGTTACCCCGCAAGTCCAACACGTGTACAGTACAGCAGCACACACAGTGGTCAGCCCCAACACAACTCGTTCACGTACACTGCAGAACACGATGCCAGCCAGGACAGCAGTTGACGACCGAAAGCCCTTACACTGTCATGTCCATTATTGTATGTAATATGAGAGACTAACACTAACAGGACTCTAGTGTTACTTCATCCTAGTGTCCACATCAATATCAAGACGTTTATCCTTGACAACAGCTTGAGGTCCTAATCCCCATGGAAATCATTACCTGGGTGTAAATCATGATCTTCGCTGCCAACACAGGACAGTTTGCAGTTGAAACACAGTTAATGTTCCAAAGAGCCGTACCGCAATGGCACATTCTCTAAAATTTATTCTCCATGGAGACTTACAACAGTTATTGTACGCGAGTCACACCATCACAGGGGTGTGAAATTTTTATTTGACGTGGAACTCCTTCAAGGGACTATATACTTGATGGGGTGCTACGATGAAAATGTTCTATGTCTGTGAGCACGTTCTCTCACCATGAATCGACAGTGAGGTATTGTGTGCTCCACAGTCTGGTGTAAAATAGGTCATTCCTTCACATTATTATTCAACACTAAAGCATCAGGTGCACCGCAGCTTGCACAAACTTTCTTTTATTATCTATATCTATATGGGTATGTCTACGCATATATAGAGCTTATTACATGAGTGTGTGTATGTGTGTTAGGAAGGGATTTTGTTCCCCGCTAAATAAAGAAGTTCTGAAACTCATTTGACGTATAATTTGCATGAGGCATTGAGGTTATCACGCAAGTGTGTTTGGGGATGGTACATATTCCCAATACAGGATAATTACCATCCCCAAACACACAAGCGTGATAAACTCTTTATCATATAATGTTAATTCAGTTCTGTGTTTTCCTGGAATCTGCGCATTAATATATATTACGTAAGAAGGTGGGTGATGCGTCGAACAGTGACAACAGTCAATATAGTTACTGACCTTTATTAAAGTCTTATCTATGAGATGTCATGTTTGTTTACAGTCTGTCCTGTCATAACGTTACGAATGAGTGTGTGGGTTGGGTTTAATGCTGCTTTTAACATTATTCCATGCCAGTTATATCGCGGCGTGTCAGTTTAATGTGGAGGATGCAGCTCTCAGACGTTTACCACGTCGGTGAAACACACGAGCACGGGCATGGTGGTGACAAACCTAGAAACATAATCGGGATGAACCAGGATTCGAACCCGAAATCATAGGTTTCTGGCGTGCCCAAGGGACGCCACTCTCCACAGCGAATCGCGGCGCCTTAGACGACTGGACCCCCCGTGCCACCTCATAACGTTACGAAGTGCAGTTGATATGCACAGATATGGAAACTGATCCCACTAGGCTCGTGTCCTGGTAAATTGTTTCGCAATTTCTGTATATCGAAAGTTACCAAACCTTGTAAAATACATTTTTTCAGTATATTAGACTTAGTCTATTGTTTTGATAATGATAGCAATTACCCCAGTAGTTAATCCAGATTCCCGATTGTTAATTCTGATTTGATCGCCAAATGACAAGGGCGAGGCCAGGTTTGTTTCTAAACACTGAAAGTAGTCCCTACTTGATCTTTGTTATTTGCATCTCTAACCGCATATGACCCAAACGGATATCGTTTTTATCCGTTGGCTTTATCCTGCCGAGAAACCTACCCATTATATGATAAATTTAATTATCTGTATATTATCAAGATGTTATAATATACTGCAGAGCGTTGTGTATTGAAAAACCGATCAGAAAAGGCAACAGTGTTAACGTAGCGTCAAAAATAAGCGGCGTGTTGCTATGTAATGACCCACAAACGGCGCTTGCATTACGTCACCAGCTGCATCTCGTAACGAAAGGCTTCTGCATCTCATAACCAATGGTTATTGCATGGCCATGTGAACGGCACATGAACTCGTTGAAACACGTTTGCTTTGAATTTGTTTCATCGCATTGATAATACATACAGTGTGTATTCAAAGAGAAACAACCAAAAGAGAAAGAGAAAGAGAAATTAACACACAGCAAAACCTTAAACTAGTCACTTTCAAGGCGGCAAGAGGATTCGAACCTGTGCCGTTACACACCCTAGCATAATATAATATTAGTATCAACTCGTCAAGCAAACGTTGAAAAGCACATGACAAGGGCGTGTGAATGTTTAAATTGTGTACCAGAGTCTTTCAAATGTCTCACATTTCTTACCGTCAGTTGAGAGGGCTCTCATTTGTCCAAATCCACAAGAATTTTGAATAAACGAATACTTTCATCTTTATTATTTTCGGTTGGGGTGGAGTGGTCGTACATTACATTAGGCTGTCACGATAAATCAAACAACTACACGTGACTCACCATACTATCATGTTTCTCTCGCCAAATTCTCCATATCCCATGTTGCACTATATATTGTGAGATGTCGAGACATGTTTCAGTACAAATACTGTTTCAACAATGAGAGTAGCAATAAATGTTTGTTATCCAAATATATCCAAATGACTAAATGTATATTTTTCGACGTTCACATTGTGGATATAAATATAATATATAAATAAGTGTTAGTATTGTTAAAAAAAAGATGTGTGCACACACATCCACACCAAATGCTGAAACTCTAAAATGTAGGTACATGTTCAATCAGAAGACAAAATATCTGTTTATATAAAACCGTGTCATGATTATGTTAAATTGGGAAAAACAAATCCAGATATGATAGGTAATTCTTGAAGCGCTTCCGATTATTTAATGGCACCCTCCAGCTAATTGACCCAAAACATAAAACTCTCTTTTACCCCTGGTGAAGCAAAGAGTAATGCTGTTGGATTGTTTGCAGAAGCATTGCCTTGAGCTGGCCCCCAGACATGGTGACACCACTGTGTCTATACATAGAAGCATGCGGAAGAAGGTTAACAGTGCCCCATACCTGATGAAAACAAGATAGAGGGATGAAGCGTGAGATTCCAAACTCTGGAGCGAAGGTTGAGTTGTCCATTTCCATCAATCTACCAGCTGATTGGACACCAAACAGAAATAAACAACTGAGTTATTGAGACTTGGTAGACGCGAGGCCTTTTCGCACTTCATAACCTTACGAAATTACTGGAAAAGTAGTATTATCTTCACAAACCACTGTCATCTCGTATATTCCTACTCAATGTGGTCCAGTCTTACGCCTATTGCGCTTTGATTAAACAAGCCTCTTACAAATTGTCTGGAAAAAAGTTCATCATCGTTGAAAAGTCTGGTGGGGTCAGATAGACGAGTGATCGCTATGATTTCAAATGGGAAGATGACCCTCAATTTATAAGACATCTACAAATGAACTTTATATGTGTCTGATGAAAATGAAATTAAATGCAATGAGAATCGAGTGCATCTATTTGGGTATAGTGGATGATAGAAAATGACAAAACATTCAATCTTAGAATTCATATTCAGATTAATGATTAAGATGTTCGGAAGAGAAAAGAATGAAATGTTATTTCAAACCAAGCGTCCAACCCAATCTGCTTTGCCTTATAATCGAAAGATCTTCACGTTATTGCTTGTCGACAAAATGGACCGAGTGGTCAGACTCGAATGATTGCATGTCGTCGTATCCCATTTGCGTGAATCGATTTCAGTCACTGAATTGTCTGATCAGGACTCGAATATTTACGGACCGCGGTCACAGAGGTGCAATATTGCTGAGAGCGGAGTTAAACAACAAACAGTCAATCAATCATTGCGGTCAGGTTGCCTTCTCTTCTTCATGTTAACAAGTTCTGAAATGCAAGCTTTACTAGGAAAGTACTTCTCGGCATATCTGCCTTGGTGTAGACCCTACTAACGGTGGGAAACAGGCAATCAGGCACTGTGATTTAATTAGCGTATTTTTAGTTGTGAACATAATTAGGTCGAGACTTCGGTGTGTGTGACGTCATCAATCAGGCTGACTCACCTTACTGATGGCGAGGTCAAAGCTTTTAGTTCTGGTAATAAAACGTCCACGTTGGGCATGTCGTTGAGGCGGGCACTGTCAGGTGGTGGTTCTGAAACTGACATGCACCTGTACATGTAAAACATAGAAATCTGTGATACGGAACATCTTGCATCCAAATGTTAATAAGTTGTATTTCAAATGCTATATTTCGTATTAGTTTTCGTAATTTGGATTAAAAATTCTAGAAAGCTATATGCATAATGACACACTTTAAAATCTCATCTTGAATTAGACGTGAATGAGGCGGAACATTTGCAACATTGATTGATTGGTTTTATTACTTTATTATTTATTAGTTTTATTGTAAGTGAGTGAGCATGGTTTTACGCCTTTTTTAGCAATATTCCCGCAATTTCACGATGGGGGACATCAGAAATGGGTTTTACACATTGTACCTGTGTGGGAAAACCAACCCGGGGTTTTGGCGTGACGAGCGAACGCTTTAAACATTAGGCCACCACCAACCACCACAGTGTTTTAGTGTCAAAGCAACGCAAATCACAGCTACTTTTATCAGTTGAGTTTTGTGTTTCTGACATCACTTTTGACAAAACCCTTTCTATAATCATAAAACAATCCATTTGTACGATTCCGACTTTGTCATACGCATGTGTTTGTGAATCACTATCTAATACTGATGGTGTGTGTGAAAAAGGGGAGTGTATCCTACCCCAAGGGCAGCATCCGCCACAAACACATGAAAAGGCAAGTCAAGTTGTACACGTTTACCAAAAACGGTCTAAAAGCTGAATGCTGTAACTACGACCAGACAATTTCTGAGCAAGTGTATAACCTCTTTGATATTTTAATAGAAAGAGCATTTAAATCCTTATTTCCTATAATTCAGGTTGCACATATTCATCATATTAATAAACTGTTCCAAAGTGCTTTTCGGGGTTTCACATTCTTCAATGTGATTAAATGAATAAGAATAAGACTGGCACGGGACGAGTGAGTGAGTGAGTGAGTTGGGTTTAACGCTGCAGTGCTTTTAACAGTATTCCAGTTATATCACGGCGTGTCAGCTTAATGTTGGAGGAAAGCCCAAAGTGATGCCGGTCTCAGACGTTTACCACTTCGGTGAAACCAACGAGCACGGGTATGGTGCTGACAAAACTAGAAACATAATCGGGGCGAACCGGGATTCGAACCCACAATAATAGGTTTCTGGCGCGCCAAAAAGATGCAACTCTGCACAGCGAATCGCGGCGCCTCAGACGACCCGTGCAACATAGTTTACGGGACAACGATCTAGCCGTCAGGGTGCAATGATATTCAGCTATCCTTGTCACCCCCTTGATATACTCTTCTATGGAATCATAGTGCATGGAAGACGGGTTTTAGGGGGATTTCTTTGTCAAGCTATCTGGTGTCGATCAAGGTGAATTGAAACTTTAACTCGATCATCTGCCGGAACAGATTGCACCGAGTGTGAAAGGTTTTGGTTTAGTTTGTTTTTTTTATTTACGCCGCACTCTTTAAATGCCGCGGTCTGTAAATAATCGAGTCTGGACCAGACAATCCAGTGATAGATATCATGAGCATCGGTCCATGCAATTGGGATTGATGACATGCTTCAACCAAGTCAGTGAGCGTGAAAGGGAAAATTATGATAATAATATGACTGGATCAATGAAAATCAGTGATAACAAGAGCTGTTCGTGAAAAGGGTAAGCGTGTCCTTCTCTACATGTAGCACCAGCCACTTACACAACTTACATGCAACAGTAACAGTTTATTGTTCGCCGCACGCAACAAGACTGTTTGCCATGCGGTGTGTAAACAAGCGAGTCTGGACCAGTCAGTCCAGTGGTCAGTATCGTGGGCAATGGACGACGTCGTTCTGGTACAACGCCACGCTGTCAACCAGGTCACCATAGCCCTGTTGCGGTAATATTTTATCACGACAGTCTGTAAATAATCCAATGTGGGTGAGGAATGAACATGAATATTAGGCGGGATCTTACATATTTCAATTATGTATGATGCCAGTGCTACAGCATCCTTTGCCAAATCCCTTGTACGATCAATGAAACATTCACTTAAGTACATTAAAGGAAACCTGTCGAAATGAGTTTAAGCAACGTGCTATTTCATGAAAACATTCACATTTGAAAAAGGGTTGTCCTAACTTCTGCGTAAAAAATAATGAAATAACAATGTAAAACAACTTTACAGAACATGATTAGCCAAAGAGGATGCTTGGAACCTTTCATGGTGTTCCACTTTACACAAGTTATTGAGTGGCTGCCTAATCAGTCTCAACGGAGGACTAATGAAATTAGACTTAGCCACCTGTCGACAGTTCTTCACTGCTGAATCTTCCTGGGCAGAACCGTACGCAACCTGACTGATTCAGGGACAATCTCTGGGTATTTCCATTGCTTGAGCCACTGATTATTGGCAACAATATCTGACAATATGTGACAAAGGACTCAAGCTGTGGTTAGATAAAATCCGAAAGGCGTAGAATAATTGGTAACTGAGGTCTATAAGCGTCCTATGAAAAGGTGATAGCATCGTGTTTCAGTGAATAGTTTGTTTGTCATTAAAATGGTAAGGCATACATATTGTTCTAATTAAGAACAGCACAGTGCACTATCATTCTATGAACTTGTTTGTCTTCCTGCATTCCAGCCACTTTTACAACGGTAGTTTGAAGGAAAGGGAGCCTCACCCAGTGAACCACGAACAGTACCGCGTTGATATAAACTGCCGGGCAAAAGAAAGTATACACTGATGGTGGCCTATGAAAATAACTAACGAACTACGAGTAATTACGGTTTATCGTTCCCACTGGAATTTTTGTAATAGATCTATATATGACATTAATTCCCGAAGGAAAGATAACTCGCAATTCTGATATCGAGTTTGATATTCTGTTTCTTACCCATAATCAAATTTGCTGCTAACGTCTCAGGAGATACCATTCCGAAACACCTTCTAAATTTCTAGCGCATGTGACCCAAAAAAAATGGTTACTTACGCACCAGTACACAAGCGACCGTTTCACGACACATCGAATGTAGTATATTTGTGTCACTTATAAGTATTACACACAAACGACACACAAAATGTAAGAAGTGTGCTGTTGCATTTAGACTAGTTCATTAACTTCAACCAAACAAGTTTACAACTTTAAAGGTCAACATCGGCAAGTGAGCCAAATTTACAACTTTCAAACACGAAACCGTGGATGCCAGACATCATACCACTTTATGATGAATGAATGGAGTGAGTGAGTTGGGTTCAACGCTGCTTTTAACAGTATTCCAGTTACATCGCGGCGTGTCAGCTTGATGTGGGAGGAAAGCCTGAAGTGATGCCGGTCTCAGAAGTGAATCATTCGTTGAAACCCACGAGCACGGGTAGGGTGCTGACAAACCTTGAAACATAATCGGGGCGAACCGGGATTCGAACCCACAATCATAGGTTTTTGGCGTGCCCAAGGGAGGCAACTCTTCACAGCGAATCGCGGCGCCTTAGGCGAAAGGGCCACCCGTGCCCCCGATGAATGGATGGAAGGATGGATGGATGGAATATTACGGATATAACTAAAATGTACAATGAACTATGGACTTAATTAAAGATTCATGTACAAACAACTACGGATATAAAGATGCATGTACATTAAACTACGGATGTAAAGAGAAATGCACAATCAACTACGGATATCAAGATATGTGTGATCAAGCACCTACTGATGTATGATATCATTTCACAAGGATCTACTGAATCGTATAGACACAGTTCTTAATCATTGGCAAAATTAATAACTCTGATTGAATATTCATCATCACGTTACTGACGCTCTTCTCGATTGCGCGGAAGTCACTTGAATGCAGTAAGAAGTTAAAGTCACAAGTCTCAGCCTACAATAACACATTCGAAGCAAAAAACACACATATACCTACACACATTGGCTTTGTCATTCCACGCTTTCCGTAAAAAATAGAAACAGGCAAACCAGTGCACACATCTTGCCACACCTGTTTTGTATGTTTGTTTGTTGTTTAACACAGCAGTCAGCTTTATGACGGTGACCTGGAATTAATCGACTCTGGACCCGACAGTGGAGTGATTGATATCATGAACATCGATCAACGGAATTGGGATAAGATGACAAGTAATCAACCTGACGTCCCGATCCCGTTAGTCGCCTCTCACGACATGCATGGGCTGTTAAAGACCAATTGTAACCCACATCTTCACGGGGCCACAACAATGTGGGATGAAAAAGCATGTATAATTTAGTATTGCCGTTGTTTATTGGCTACGTTTGACAACTAAACTTTTCTTTCAATAATCTCTCGCACATGTAAAAGTAATAAAACATCACTCTACAGCTATGTCTAACTTGCGTACTGGTGGGCGTGGAGAGGGACAGTCCAGTTCAGTTTTTTGTCCAATAAGGCTGAAAAGCAAAGACAAATTAACTTATCACTCAAAGAAAAACTTTGCTTTCAATTCCATCGTACCAATCATTTAAATTAAATCATCACGCATGACATGTTTAATAAAAAATACATTAAGCGCCGGAATTTCCGTTTTTAGTGGAATTGGTGGTTATTAATGACATTAAATAACAAAAGAAACCTGCCGTTTCAAATTAACAAACAGTACATACTTGCCCAAAGAACATATAGCTAACATAGCCATCGCAACATATGGTTGATTGCACATGATTATGTCCGATTAACGGTGTAATCCCACTTGATCTAATTTGGAAACCCAAGGTACCCAAAATCAATTAGGTCATGTGGGTATGCACGCATGGTGACTTCTTGTTATTAGATCTTGTGGGAATAGGTTAAGTAGGCAGGGTCATTTCATTCTCATCTGAGGGGTGATGAGGTTCAAAATCAATTCAAAAAGCAAGCTTATATGTTTGAAGTCAAAAGCAAACTTTGTTTAATTCATGATATATACATGTACAACAATATTAATTCAAAGACATAAATATATAAATATCAATGATAAATATCAAAGTGACCACAAATATGCCTATTATCCTCGATCATAGTCTCATAGTCTCTCACATTCAAAGGTTGATGTTCTCCCCTAACACCCCCCAGTCGAGCAGCTATGTCAGTTTACTCCGTAAGGGAGACACCGCCACTGATAAGTAGCAGCACTTGCGGCATCCTTCTCAAGGTCATACATTTATACTGTTTCATTTATTAATCCATCTCAGTTAAATGGAAAAGGCAATAAAAAATTCTAGTCATAGAGTTGGGGAACTGGGGTTGTCCCGAGTAAAAAAATACATATGATGTTATTTTCAGTTTACAACTGTGGCTGCTTAAACTGAGTAGAGCGGATTATCAGCATTTCCTAAATTAACCCTTTATTCACTGTCGAGTCTCATGTGTCCTCTTCCGCTGTGTCGATACACGTCGGTCAACTCATGCTTTAGATCATCTGGGATCAGATCTACTCATGCGTTTATAGATCATCTGGGAATAGTTTAGTTTAGGAGTTAGATTAGGTGGGCCTAAACCAGATTAACGAACATGTCGCGATCGGATAAACGTAGTTAAGTATCATCAACGTTCGCGATCGAAAATCGGACAACTACACGACAGAAAACAACCACACATATATGTTGTAATAAAATCATTAAAAACAAAATATGCATATTGTTATGTTGTTTATTCCTTCTTTCATTCATTCATTGCCAATGACATTTCAAATATACATGTACTATTCCACATTTTAACGAAAAAAGCGCCACAACTCACTCTGCACCCACATCAACATGATCAACACTGGTTCATATGTGCTATTGTCTGGATGACTTATTACATGCATTGACATTATCGACACATCAAGTAGT